>NW_012267256.1:12387599-12413826 GCF_000151885.1 Dipodomys ordii | reverse complement strand
TGTGTGTGTGTGTGTGTGTGTGTGTGTGTGTGTGTGCGCGCTCATGCGCGCGCGCCAGTCCTGGGGCTTGAACTCAGGGCCTAGAACTCAAGGCTAGTGCTTTACCAAATAGAGCCAAAGCTCCATTCTAGCCTTTTGGTGGTTAACTGGAGATAAGAGTCTCAGACTTTCCTGGCTTGAATGACTATCCTCAGATCTCAGCTTCTTGAGTAGTTAGGGAGTGAGCCACAGTTTTTATTGTGTTTAATACTCATATTTGCTTCTGAATTCTTATTGGTGTCCATATGAGACAAAGAGCCGTACAAACGATGTCAGTCTATGGAAATCTAGAGGATGGAAAAAGTGCCATGCAGGAAAATCCTCACCCACCTTGCTAGTCCGTCATTGTTATTCTTCTTTTTTTGGATCTAAGGCCTACCATCCCTTTAGTTTTAGTACCCTGGCTTCTGAGACGAATTCCTTCTGCACTTACCATCTAGGCGCAGGTAAAGGAAGTTCCGAAAAGCAAAGTAGTCCTCCATGATGGTCATGAGAGATGTCATCTGGCAGAAAAGCAGCACGCGGTGGTTAGTCGCTCTCAACTTTGGTAGAATGCGGTCAAGTAGCTCAAACTTTCCCGAGGCCCGATACAGCTCAGCCCTGAGCCCAAAAATGCAAAAGAAGAAGAGGGTATTACTGCTGTCCATCCTCTTGAAGGAGACAGTAATGCTTTGCTTTTCATATAGAGCCTCACATAGAATAAACATTCAATTAAGTAAGTGTGGAATGAATGAATGAATACTTCAAGGTATGAGAGTGTTTTAGTGGAGAAAGAAAATGTTTTCATATGAAACCCATAAAGGATGATACTACGTAAGAGATAAGAGACTTCTATGTATAAAACTGTAAATTTAGGATCTAATGATTGAGGAACACCTACTGTGTACAATTTCAAGTAAATTGGACAATTATGAATAATGGATGGTAAGTACTACTAAGGAAAACAGTGGGCTGAAGTGTGTCTCAAGTGGTAGAACAACTTGCCTAGTGTGCTTGAGACCCTGGGTTTGATCCCCAGTACTCGGGGGGCAGGTGGGCAGGGGGAAAAAGAAGTTAAAATGAGAGAAATCAAAGAACAGTGGCCTTTTCTTTTGATTAGATCCTGAGTTTGACAAACTTTGTTTCTGGCCTGTGATCTCTTTTAATAAATTAAGTCTGACTGGAATACAGTCACGGTCATACATTTATGGTCTGTCTGGTTGACTTCATTCTATACTGGTTGAGCTGAACAAGGGTGATAGAAACTTCATGGCCCACAAAGCTGAAAATATTCTTGAAATGGCCCTTTACAGATAAAGCTTGCCAATGACTGGTTTAGAGTGTCAGAGGCCAGTGAGCTTCCTGAAGAGAGAAGATTGGAGGCACAGGGGAGGAGAAGATTCTGGAGAAAGGAAAGAGCATGTGCCAAGATCCTGGAGAGTACAGGGGGCTTGGGAGCCTGAAAAAATGGGGAAGGTGAGGGCAATGATGTGTGTGCTATAAGCATAAGAGGGGTAAACGCTGAGGTCTGAGGAGAGAGGAGAGCCAGGAACGGGAGGGGGCACCACAGGGCTCTATTAGCTACACCGAGTGTTCTGGTTTTCATGGCAATCGACAACCACTGCTTTCATTTAAACCGACAGTGGAGTGATGGCAGCTGGCGTTCATTTTTTTACAAGGCCATCCCCAACAGAGTGTGCCTTACTGTAGCTGTGCAAGTCAAAATGATGGAGATGCGCTGGTGTCTCCCACCTGCAATCGTAGCTACTCAGGAGCCCGAGATTCGAAAATTGTGGTTCAAAGCCAACCTGGGAAAATCTATGAGACTCTCATCTCCTATTAACCAACAAAACGCTGGAAATGGGGCTGTGGCTCAAGGGGTAGAGTATACCAACCTTGAGTGACAAAGCTCAGGGACAGAGAGCACAGGCCCTGAGTTCAAGTGCTAATACCAGCACAAAAAAATATAAATATGTGTGATAGAAAAGATGCCATGATGCAGAGAAAGGCAGAAAGGAAAGTAGGAGCCCTTCTCCTCTGCAGTAAACCTGCCTCCCCCCCTCTCTCCCTTTCCCTGTTCTCTTCCTTCCTCAGCCAATTAGGCCTGTTATATGCCGCAACTAAATTTTAGGGTTGATATTGTTTGCTAAACTCTTACCAGTGTACATACAGACAATAACATTGAAATGCATCACTGGTACCTGGGTGGCCAACACAATACATTTTAAAGTATGTATTTCCAGGAGAGAAAATACTACAAATG
Organism: Dipodomys ordii; assembly: GCF_000151885.1. NCBI lineage: Eukaryota > Metazoa > Chordata > Mammalia > Rodentia > Heteromyidae > Dipodomys > Dipodomys ordii. Next base: position 12,411,545 of record NW_012267256.1, on the reverse strand, counting down.
GGGTATATGCAAAATGAAGCTATATTTTGAAAGAGAAAAAAAATAGGATTTACCCATTGATGACCCCATTTGAATAGCCTAGGTGCTCAGCAAAGGACTCCTTTAAAAGAGAAGAAAATGGTCTTATAAATGCAATTATTAACTTAGGTACAGTGAAAAACCAATAACGTAACAAATGAGCAAATATTTATGGTAGAGTGAACCAAGACCTCATGTGTGTGAGGTCAGTTGTTCGTCTACCAGGAATAGATCCTGTGCATTTCTCTGTCTCTAAACTCCCAGACAAGTAAGTTACTCTAGCCCCTGAACATCCACTGTCACGGGGCTGAGCCAGAAGTTTCTGGGGATCTGCCTACCAATTCAAAATCTAAGCCAGATAAAGTTCATAACACCAGCAAGTTGGAGTTAACATGAAAACAAATGTACTATGGGAAGAGCAATAAAAATAATGACAGTTATATAATGCAGTTCTTAGTTTAGACAAATGGTGACGCCCATCCCAGACGGTCATTTTTTTCCCTGTGAATAAGGCCCCAAATGTACTCTCCTGTCAATGTTCTACCATCTGCTCTCAGAATACTGAATGTATTGAATGTCCTCTCTGGTTCAGAAGAAGAAACAGTTGACTAATTTCTGTTTTCTCCATTCCTACTTTGTGGAAGCAGAGACCCTCTGAGGGGTCTTCATTTTGGCCACCAGCTGCCCCTTTTCTGATCCTTGTCCTTTGATCACTGGAGCTTTTTCACCAAGAGAGCCAGATCTTTTTCCCTGCCAAATCATGGTAGGCTCCAGTTCCTCAAGCACTGCCAATGGACAATGACCAAAATCCAACTACACCTGTTAGAACTAACTCCATGCCACACTGGTGACCAATCCTTACTAGATTTTTAGACTCCATCCCTGACCCCTGAGCCGCAGCCATGAATCATAATAAGATTAGGTATGAATATCATTTAAACATCTTCATTTCTCTTGCTTGAAGGTCCACAGGGAAGCAGTGAGAGTACGCTTGAGGCTGGGCTTCTGAATGATTTGATGCCAATGAAAGGGCTGTGTGCAAACAAAACAGAACAGAGGCAAATGCACACAGCATCTCAGGCCTATGCCAATAGACTGACCAATAACTGTGGGTTTGGGGTTTATAAAAATAGGCTCCTCAAAGCATTTTACAATAACAAACTGTAAATCAAAGCCTTCTTTTCTATGGAATGCCCCTTGATATCTAGGAGGGTTTATTCCTTAAGCTTAGCTTCCTTTCTGACCCCTCTGCCCTTCACAGAGTTCTAGACAGATGTTTGGGGAAAGGAAACATCAATCCCTTCCTTCTCAACATGCCCAGTTTATCTCAAAGGTTAATGGTTTTAGGATAATCAAATTGAAGTAAGAATCCCACTTTATTTTCACAATTCTAAGTCTCCACTGCTCTGTACAGTTCAGAGAAATGTCCTAAAATTGTTTTCAGAAAATAAAATGGGATGATCCCAATCATTTGAATCTTTTAGATTTTTTTTACCCCCCAGTCCTACGAACCCAACATGGATTAACTCACTGACCACCTAACATCTATTTAACATGTAAGTTTACAGGGCACTTTGTGTGTTATTATTTAAAAGTTGATTATTTCCCTCACTACATGTCTGGCAGGCTATCGGAGCTTGGAGATGAAGTGGCTTACTCCAGTTCACAGTGAAAAAGTGGCAAGTGACATGAGCTCATTATTGCTCATGGGATTCTCCTTTATTAGTTTATGTAAATAGGTATCGTTGGTCAGTAGGATGTTTTTTTTTCCTCAAAATGTTGTTGCTATCGTTATTTCAATTAGATCTATAAAGAGACCTTCACTAGAGTAATTTCTTAACTGTGCAAGGAAACCCTCTATAATCAACGCTGTATGCCCTCCCCCATACCTCTGGCTACTCTCTCCCATGATCAAGTTGTCCACTCTCCTGTCTATACATCTTCTCTGCTGCCCCATACATCTTCTCTCCTATGGACTTACATGCCACAGCAGTGTCAGAAGTCTTTCTACTTTCCAAGCACAGCTGAGACAAGACTCTCATATAGGAAGCAGGTGGGGAATAGATTCTCAGATCTGGCAGATAGGATGGCCAAAAAGAATGAAGAGAAAACGAATGCTAAAGGCTAAGAATATTTCAACTCTATAACTCAATTTTTACCATGTGAATAAAGTTTCTAGGAGCGTTTATTTATTATTTAAAACTAAACTGGTGCCAACATTTTTTTCTTTCTGCTCTGTCTTGTGCTATTTGCAGAAAGAAGCAGGTTCTGTACTAGCCAATCGTGGGCCTCCAGGCCTATGTGCTTAAAACCATGAAAATGACTATGATGATTGTCATTCCTTCTGCTCATTCCTTATCCTTCTCCTCTCAACTTCCTCTACTGGAGTTAAAAAAAAAAACCCTGTTGATGCAGGAAACGGGGCAGGAAATGTCTTCTAAAAGCAGCATTCTAGACACCTGAGCATTCAGAACAGAAGCACTGATTTGCACTGTCATCCATAACAGAAATAAGTCAAGAGAACAGAAATCTAAGTAGAATACAAAAGCCAGTGTCTCTGGCAAAGAAAATACTAGAGGACCATTTTCCTTTTCAATATGTATAAATACATTAATATTTTTCACAACATCTGTCTGTTTGTCATTACCTCTGACTTCAGAACTCCCCCCTGAAACAAGAGAATTCACAGTACTTACCCAATTCCAGATAATGAGCCATTGCTTGCCACATTTTCTCACTGCTTGAAATGCTTGGCTATAAAATTCCAAATGCTCAAACACTGGTGCCAATGAGAATGTATACCCAGGAAATTCGGGTGTGATAGTTCTATGTGAAAAGCTAGCAGAACATACAATTTTGCCTTCCACACATATGCTTCAGACCTTTTTTTTTTGACAGTCATGGGTCTTGAACTCTGGGCCTGGACGCTGTCCCTGAGCTCTTCAGCTCAAGCTAGTGATCTACCACCTGAGCCACAGCGCCACTTCCGGTTTTCTGGTGGTTAATTGGAGATAAGAGTCTCACGGATGTTCCTACCCCAGCTGGCTCTGAACCACAATCCTCAGATCTCAGTCTCCTACGTAGCTAGGATTACAGGCGTGAGCCACTAGCTCCTGGCCACAGACCTATTTTTTTAAGTTGTTTTTGTTTTGTTGTTTGTTTGTTTGTTTTTATAAGCTAGCATTAGTAGGATCAGCACAACCAGGATAAAAATTAGGATCAAAACACAAGATACAGACTTACCTCAATGTGCTGGAACATGTAAGGGTGATTACAGATTTTTCTCAACTGCATGATAGTATTCATAAGTGTCTTTGCGCCTCCTTTCCCCTGAGAATAAATGGAAAGAGAAGAACAATTAGTTAATTGTTCAAGTATATCTAATTATTAAAAACTAAGCTCAGTGGTATAATGTCTAGTATGTACAAGGCTGTGGGTTCAATTCTCAGTACTGCAAAAGAAGAAGAAAGAAGCAAAAGCAGAGGAGGAGGATGAAGAGGAGGAGGAGGAGGAAAGGAAGGAAGGAAGGAAGGAAGGAAGGAAGGAAGAAAGGAAGGAAGGAAGGAAGGAAGGAAGGAAGGAAGGGAAGAAGGGAGGAAGGAAGGAAGGAAGAAAGGGGGGAAAATGGAAAGGAGAGAAGGAAAATTTAGGCTTCTTAAAAACAAACAAAGGGCCATAGATCTTCTCAGTAATCTACACACTTCGTGGGCCCAAGCTTCTGTTATTATTTGGCTGTTTTTGAGTTATACATAACATGTTCATGAGTCATTTATCCTACAGATAGAATTCCTTCTGGAATTCTATCAATCTGATGCCTTTGTGTCATGACTGTCTACTGTCTAGGATCCTGGCAGACCAGAGCCTAGAACAGATGCTCAGGGAGGGAAACTAGATTTTAAAACTTTCTAAAATGCCACCCAACACTTAGGCAGAATGTGTTTTCTGCAGATTTGACACAAGCGCAGCTCACTGTTGGTAATAGGAACATAAAGAAGTGCGTTTGTGGTCTCTTGTCCTTCCCTATTGAAGGCAGGAGAACTACACAAAGGCTCAATGTTGTACTTTAACAAAACAGCATTACTAGGGCTGGATGCGCCCTGGAAATATTCATGCCACAGCCTGAGAAGATGTATCGTAGCGCCTTGAGTTGCACTGGCTTCTGCAAACATACCTTCTTGTCTTTCTCAGAACCATCTGTGAGGAGGATTCCCTTGGCTTGCATGTGACGATACAAAATCTTCTGCAGAGCTGACATGTCACACTTGATCACATATTCAACCTAGGGAAGGGACCGAGAAGAGCGTGAGGGGGACAGGCTATTATTCTCCGTCGCTCCTGGAGGAGAAGAGGAAGGCCACTTGTTTCCATTCTTGAGTTCCAGGCTTGAGGTGGATAGTGTAGCACACCAAAGTCTTCATGATAATGGTGAGAATCTTACAAAGTTATGTGTGGCCAGACCCGCTTCATTTGGTTTCACGATAGAGACAGTGAGTGGCTCACCAACTGTTCTCTACAGGGAATTTTTCGTATTTCTCTGCTTCCCAATTACACCTCCTTACATTATTAACAGAATAGTTCTAGGATTTAAAAAAAAGTCATTGGCCATATGATTTTTGTTTGGAGATATCTGTATAATCCTATGTGGCTACCCTGAATTCTAGTCTTTACGGCAGACCTAGGTGGACATTATTCTCTCTGCTCTTGAGAAATGAGAGGATTCAATGCTGTGGGAACAACAGGTTGGGGAAAGAATTAATCCATGGTTGGGCACAACTTTCAGGACAGCTAGAAGGGATCCCACGAGCCTCCTGTACTCACAGTTTATCACACACCTGCAATGCTTTACCATACTCTTTGTGCATAAAATCTGCCTTCTTTCCTATTATTGTTTCTTCCTTATTAAAAAAATTCCAAGAATATAAATGTGCAATTTTCATAATAAACTTCAGATTAATGCCTAGGTATCTGTAGAATGTGATTAAAAGTAAATCAGCAAGCTGCCTAATGTTTAATAGACTGATTAAAAATTATCCAGTTTTTCTCCTAGGATAGGAAAGAGGAGATCATAGATGAAAGAAAGTTGAATATTCATTCAATTCTCACTTTGGAAGGAATGTGAAGGCTGGGAAGAACCACAGTAGTCTTAGTACTACTCATTTCAAAACAAGTTAGAGAAAGGCTTTCTCCTGTGTAGAAAACTAAAAAGAACAAGTAATCAAACCCATGAAAAACTTGTTTTAGTTCTATAATAACCATCTTGCCCAGGGAGGACAAACACATCAAGCTTAATAAATAAGCTGGGAGTTAGTAGCTTCCACCTATAATCCTAGCTAGACAGGAGGCTGAGATTTAGAAGATCAAAGCCAGCCAGCAAGCAAAAATTAGGGCTATAGGTGTGGATCAAGTGGTTGAGCATCAGCCAAGCAAGGAAACTGATGGAATGTAAGGCCTTAATTCCAAAATCTAGTACTTCCAGAAAAATAGGTAATAAATGAGTACACATTTAGTACAGACTTTGCATTTTGCATACATGATCATGCCTCATGTTAAGAGGAACTCCATTTCCCTTGTCTTTCTTAAAGGAATTATTATTTTTGCAGCTTTATTGAGATATAATTGACAAATAAAAAATTATATATCTCTAAGGTGCGCAATGTGATTTCTTTATGGATATGTACTCTGTGAAATGATTAGTACTGGCCCACTTTCTCAAGAGCTCTTAACTCAAAATGAAATTTGATCATAGTGAAGAAAAATGTTAAATATATTCAGATGTTAGCAAGTACAATGATAAAATGACATCAAGGACTAATATTATTGAGCTCTTTTGTATATACTAGGCTCTGTGCAAAATGCTTATGTTCACTTTCTCATTGAGTATGCTAGTTCCGTGGAATGATCTCCTTTGTAGACAATGAATCTGAGCATCACTGAAGCTATGCCACTGGCCCAAGGTGACCTAGCTATTGAAGAAAGCAATCAGGATGTGAAGCTGTTTTATCAAACCACACATCTACAAAAAATGTCTATATGTTCATTTATGAATTATATGCACACACTAATAATGCACTGATAACCTCTCAAGATGTGAGCTGCCTTTAGAGCATGGGACAATGTTAAGGACTGCTAATTTATATACCTATTTCAATATTCCAATATGAAGATGCCCAACATGTTTATTCAATTCCAGTGTAATCACTCTATTATATGGCTAATGAAAACCCACAATAAGAATGTGAGAAGCTGGGTGCTGGTGGCTCATGCTTGTAATCCTAGCTAGTCAGCAGGTTGAGATCTGAAGATCATGATTCAAAGCCAGCATCGGCAGAAAAGTCCATGAGACTCTTATCTCCAATTAGCCACCAGAAAACTGGAAGTGGAGCTCAAAGTGGTAGAGCACTAGCCTTGAGCAAAAGAGCTCAGGAATAACACCCTAGGCCCTGAGTTGAAGCTCTATGACTGACAAAAAAAAAAAAAGGAGGGAGGGAGAGGTAGGAGAAGAGGAAAGATGATCTTCCTTTGCTCACCTGTGCTTACATTTAGTTGATTTTAAATCTGTACTGCTTAGCAGAAATTGTTAAAGCCTTTATGGGACCCAAGGCTGTTAGTTTAGTTAAAAATCAGACCAGATTTTTATGTTGGGGATGTAGCTCAGTGACAGAGCACTTGTCATGCATATGTGAAGCCCTGGGTTTGTGCTGGAGAGTACCTCAGACACACACATACACACAATTAGATCATTCTAAATCCATTCATCTGAGAATAAGGAGACCCATGAGATTAAATAATAGGCAGAAAATAAGCGTGTCAGGTAGTAAGGATGAATAGAGAGTCAGATACTGGGGGGGCTAGTGGTAGAAATTCGTGCCTAGGCTTCCCTTGAGGTAATTTAAGTATGTGGATTATCAAGCATCTATTACATTCCAAGAAAGAACCAGCATTAAGATATGTGCCAATGTGGCTTAGTATACTTTTCAAATGTTCTTTTTGGTAGGAGCCGTCCTAGAGTTTGAACTCAGAGCCTCGGGCTTCCTAAGCAAGCTCTTTCTCCCTTGAGCCACGCTCCCAGTTCTTTTGATTTTAGGTTCTTTTTAGAGTTTCATGCTTTGACCTAGGAAGGCCTCTGACTGTGATTCTCCTAGCTCTGCCTCCGGGTAGCTGAAATTACAGGCATGCATTACTATATCCAACTCAGTTTATTTTATTTTGCTTTTTTATTTTGAACAAAATAGAATATACATGCACCAAGGCTATTACTAGTGAGTGTCCCCCATCCACATACACGTACACCTCTATGTGTACACTGGAGACCTGGGCCCTAAAAATAGCTAAATGCCTGGACCCTTCATTCTACTTCGACAGATGATTTGCCTTCCACTGCATACCAATATTAGTGCGAGTTGACCTCATCTCTAAGACCAAGTTTATCAACCTTTCAAAACATATCCCATTTCTACAGTAATCCCTTTCACCTGGTCTCAATGCAGAACAATGCACACAGAAAGAAACTGATAGATATGAAGAAAAGGGGTGGACTAAATGATCCTAACATAGACACATAGATCAATATAGATGAGGTGACAGAAACTGACATATAGTGGTACCAACTTTAATACCAGCTCCCAAAATTTCAGGGCACCCGAGCAGGATGCCGGTACTATAGAAGGGGAAACTGGTGACTTCTTAATAAGAATGATTTTCCACTAATATAACAGGCTGTGGAAACAAGTGGGAATATTTTAATTCAGCTTATATGTATAATAGAGGTGCCAACCTCACATGCATGGTAATTATTTATTCTTCTCTCTGCCAAATTTGGTCCCTACAAGTAAGCAAATTGGTGACTACATTGGACAAGAGTCTCCTCTCCTTTAACCCTGTATATGAATTTGATCTTTATTCATAGTGTCTGACCACACACACTTTTGTTCTCTTTAAATTCCCATTCCAAAAGGATGAAATGTTGTAATGCCAAAACTGGACTACTGTGCCCTATTAGCACATTGTAACCTGAGAGTCTTAGACAAGATAATGCAATTTATGAGAGCCTCAGCCTCCTCTCCCATAGCCTGAGAGGAAAGAGTGATGATTAACTATATTAGGGATTCCAAACTTTTATGTAATAAACATAATCAAAGATTTTTAAAAATGCAAATTGCATCAAAAAGCAGGATTGATATTAGGGAGGCCAGCCTCTCATTAACCTTAGACATTATATCCATATTTAAGGTACTTAGGTATCAATATGTAAATAGTTAATTGCCTGGTCTGTTCTTGGTAAAGGAATGAACACAGAAGTATCAGTACAGCTAAATCGAAAGATCCATTTTCCTTTAGGATAAGTTGGCTTCTATAATCCCTTTTCTATAAAGGGGTGTTCTTTCCTGAGTATAAGGAGCGGATTTTCTGCCAGCAGGCATGGGGTGAACACAGTATAATTTCTTTGGTCATTAGGTGTTCCATTAGCTTAGGATTACAACTGATTTTCCTCTGTAGTAGAGTTGCATTAGCCAAACTGTGCAATTTTATATACCTGTTTTAGTTTTATCTGAGAAAGTACATGTCACAATGTGAAACTAAAGTTTAAAGTCAACACATCTATTAACACAACTAAAAAATATATTAAAAAACCTGGTGATCTCAAGTACTGACAAGAATATGGAGGGACTGGAATGCTTAGAGCCTGATAGAAGTATTAAAAAGCAGCCTGTAGAGTATAAACAAAGTCATGGGTACACTGACCATATTAAGTAGCCTGACTTCCACGTGTGGACTTATACAAAACAAAAATCGATGTCTACACAAAACGTATGCATAAATGTTTATAGTAGCTCTATCTAAATCATAAAAAACTAGACACCCAGATGTTTCTCAATTCCAAATAAATAAACTATGATATGTTCATATAACAGAATACAATACAATAAGAAAAATGAACCAGAGACTGATATGAACAACCACTTGGGTGACTCTCAAACTCCTTCTGGGAATGAAAGGCAAGGCACTGTCTGATTCCATTCATTCATCTGGCATTCTGGAAAAGGCAAAGCTTTGGGCATGGAGAGTAGATTAGGAGGTCATATGAAGCTAAGAGCAGAAGTAGAGTTTGATTTAAAATGTAGCACCAGAATAAAAGAAGAAAAAATTTAGGGAGGTTGTGCAATGGAACTGTTCTGTAGTTTGTGAACATTGGTTAAAATTCATAAAACTAGATGCTGAAGGGCATGAATTTTACTACATGTAAATTAAAGATAGTATTGGAAAAGAATCAATGATTGCCAAGTATGTATGTAGTCTTTCCCAACCATCAGCCATGATTCAGTCCTTTGTGGATTCTGTATACAAACCAAGTATGACATACTCATTATTTGTGACTCGAAGGAAGGGGATTACAAAAGAAACCTCCTTATTCTCAAGGATAAGACAAAAATGCCAACTTTTCCCAGGTTAAAAAAATTCTAACAAGGCAGGAAAAGTTGAGAAGGGACACTGGCCAGGCTAGACTAAGAACAGCCACATACATGCACAAACTGACTGGTCTCTTCCCATCTCACACGGTTTACGGGATCAGAGGTGTGGAAAGGCCACCGAAAATCACAGTAATGGCAAGAAAACAGTGAGAAGGAGCTTCAGGTGGAACTCCAAACAGTAATAGTGGCAATATGAGCAGAAACTGTGAGGATTATAGTGGTAGCAGCTGGCATTAGATAAGTACTTACTATATGCCTTCCATGTAAACATTATATTGAGCACTCTATCTACTTCTCACAACAATTCTGCAAGATTATATTAAATAGTTTGCAGTTCACGGATAAGAAGAAGAGGCCCCTTTCGGTTGAATGACTTGCCTAAGTTCATGCAGTAAGATAGAGAGAAAGCATCTGAGGATCTATACTCACTGATGGCAAAGCCCATGATTTTCACACCACCAAGTTGCTTCCAGAAAAAAGATATCATGGATACCTTTAAAGGTACGAGCACCTATAAAAAGTATCCATAGACATTACCACACACGGAGTATTATACACACCTCCGATACAATACTGTAATTACTTATGAATACAAGTAGAGTTGTATAGGAGCCTTACTCTTCAGAATGTGTGTGTGTGTGTGTGTGTGTGTGTGTGTGTGTGTGTGTGTGTTTGTGTTTACTATCCTTCTGGGGTACACAGGAATCTCTCTTGTGGAAATCACCACAGAGATAAATTTTGTTGGTGTTGTTGGTCATGGGGCTTGAGTTCAGGGCTTGGGAGCTGTTCTTGAGCTCTTTTGCTCAAGGTTAGTGCTCTACCACTTTGAGCCACAGCTCCACTTCAGATTTTTTTTTTGTAGGTCCTGGAGCTTGAACTCTGGGCTTGGGCGCTGTCCCTGTGCTCTTCAGCTCAAGGCGAGCGCTCTACCATTGAGCCACAGCGCACTTCCGGTTTTCTAGTGGTTGACTGGAGATAAGAGTCTCTCGGAGTTTCTTGCCCAGGCTGGCTGTGAGCCTCGATCCTCAGATCTCATCCTCCTGAGTAGCTAGGATTATAGGTGTGAGCCACCAGTCCCCAGCCAGGAGTAAATATTTTTTCAATTTTTGGAATATTTATTTTGTACTCTTTCTTGGGTTTTTATTCTCAAGTTGTTTTTTTTGGGGGGGGGGTCTGGTCATGGGGCCTGAACTCTGGGCCTGGGCACTGTCTCTCAGTTCTTCAGCTTAAGGCAAGCACTCTACCACTTGAGCCACAGCGTCACTTCTGGCTTTTTTCTTTTTGCTTATGTGGTGCTGAGGAATCGAACCCAGGGCCTTATGCATGCAAGGCAAGCGCTCTACCACTGAGCCACCTTCCCAGCTTATTTTTTTAATATTATATATACTATCTTTAAGTAGTGTACAAAGGAGTTACCATTTAAAAAAGCAGTTTATAAATACAGTATATCTTAATCAATATCATCCCTTTCGACATGTAATATAACTGACCATCCCAAAAATCCTTACACTGAAAAGCTTTGGGGGTTTCTGTAATAGATATTCTTAAAACTGAGCATACTTTTAACTTGCAAGATGTTTTTGAAAGACCTCTCTATATTCTCAGTCTTGGAAATGAATAAAGAAGATTGAATGAAAATGTAACTTCTAGGACCACAGTAATTAGTAAGCCAGGAGGTAATGTGAGGTCGCCACACGGCCCTGGCCAGTTTACCTATCAGTAACTTCACACCACTGTGAACAGAAATGGTGTTACCCAAAGAGAAGACAGCCCACAGGAAGTCAAAAGCAGTGTCAATGATATATAAGCTCAAGGATATAGTCCGCAGCAAAGTAACGTACATAAACATCTAGACTTTTATTAGGATAAAAACTAGGTATAAAACCTAATTTGGATTTCTTTTCAGACTATTAACGAATAGGGAATTAATGAATAAGATTCTCTCATAGCAAACTGATCAACTGTGTATGCCATCTTGCTAACTTACTCTTTAAAATGAACAAGCTGAAAAACTCTGCCCCCAAAATAGTTGTTACCAAGAACAACCACAATCATGCAAAAATAAGACACTTCAGAAGTGGCTCATCTAAAGAAAATCAAATAAAAATATCTCATGCAACAAATTATATACAACTTATATTCAAATGTGTGTGGTTCCAACATATGATCATAGATATTAAAAAAACTAATATTCAACTATAACCTAGAATTGTAGAGCTAAGGGCTCAAAGACATGGGAAAGCACTGAGACCTCTTTCCAAAGAGTTATCTGAAACAATATTACTTAAATGATCACAGAAAGTTAATTCTTGTGGTATAAGACAAAAGAAATGTAATCTGCCAAAACTATCTCACTAGAAGAATAATGATATAATAAATATTACATACTGAATAAACTTTTAGGAATATATGTTTTCTTTGCCTTCAAAATCCTAACTACCTACAACAGTGAACTCAACAAGGCCAGTAACAACAACAACAACAACAACCCCCAAAATTAAAATAGATTGAGGTGTTGGGAGGCCTGGTTCAGGTGGTAGAGCACTAAACAAAAAGTGAAAGCGTCAGGTACCAAGTTTAAGTGTCAGTCTCAGACAGAAAAAAAAAAAAACAAAAAAAGAAAAGAAAGAAAGAAAGAAAAGAAAGAAAACATTGAGACTCAGAGAATTGAATAATTTTATAAAATCTTCTGAAAAAGCTTTTAGAAACCAGGCTGGAAAAGTCTGTGATTTTTCTTTTCTCTCCAGCTCTATCAAACACAGAAGCACTTTAGGTTATTTTCAAAATAGCTGTAACTAAACTATAAGCCAGCTATTTTAGAAACACAATTTCAGGGGCGGATACTTCAAATATGCTCTCAGGGAGCAATCTCCCCCACGCCCCCCGACACACACACACACACACACACACACACACACACAAACTTTTGAATTCACAACATACTTTTTCTGGAAGCTGCGATTCAACTTCTTTCTTAAGTCTCCTCAATAAAAATGGTCTCAGGACCTTATGCAGACGTCTGATGATCAGGATAGTTTCTTCTTCATTTAAGTCCACCTATGAAAGAACCTTACATCAATTTGATTTTTTAAAATAATCAATGATTTATACAATCAAGCTCTATGCTATACTTACTATGTATGTATTATACTAAATGAATCTTGCATACATTAAAACTACGCTTTATGCCATTCACATATAGGCCTCCAAATTCTCTTCACACTTGCCTAACAAAGGGGAATAAAATGGCCTCTAAATAGGTGTCTTTGTCTTAATGGCTAGCTGAGTAGAAAGTATCCAGAAACCCAGTTTTTTTGTTTAGTAATGTTCATAGTCCGAAGTTTTTATGGAATCTGACTGGCAATGAAGACTGACTAGAGATTAAGACAGAATGGGAGAAGAGGCATAATTAATGTGTTCATACTTAAACTGAAGCCTTAAATTAGGCCTTGGCTTGAGTTGACTCTTACAGAGAGAGAAAATGAGGGGACAGAAGCTTGAACATGAAAAGCTCTATTTTCTGCTGGTGGGTCTTCAAGTCCTTTTACTTTATCAGCTCCTTTCCTTTTCTCTGAACCTTGTCTCTTTTTTTTATTGTGAAAATACTGTACAGAGGGGTTACAGTTACATGGGCAAGATAATGAGTACATTTCTTATCAAGCATTGTAGCCTCCTCCTTTGTTTACCCTTCCCTGAGTCTCTTTTTAAATGTATAAAATCCCCTTTTCTTTCACCTTCCCCTTTTAACCTCTAGGGGGCAGAGTTGATTGACATTACTTTCTATAAATGAGCAAGCCCAGTTACCTGTTGACAAATGCAAATGTGCCTACAGGGTACCTCAAGACTAAAAGGCCATAGAGTTCAAACGTGCATGTTCCTACGACATTCTTAGTGGCTTTTCATTCTTACAGCTAAAGGATCACAAATCAACATGGCATGTGCCCATTTCATTTCTTTTTCTTTTCTTTCTTTCTCCTTCCTTCCTTCCTTCTTTCCTTCTTTCTTTCTCTCTCTCTTTCTTTCTTCTTTTCTCTCTCTCTTTCTTTCTTTCTTCCTTTCCTTCCTTCCTTCCTTCCTTTCTTTCTTTCTTTCTTTCTTTCTTTCTTTCTTTCTTTCTTTCTTTCTCTCTCTCTCTCTCTTTTTTGGCCAGTCCTGGGAATTGTCCCTGAGCTTCTTTTGTTCAAGGCTAGCACTCTCCCACTTGAGCCACAGTGCCACTTCTGACTTTTTCTGTTTATGTGGTACTGAGGAATCCAGCCCAGGGCTTCATGTATGCTAGGCAAGCACTCTACCACTAAGCCACATTCCCAGCCCTCATTTAATTTCTTGCAATGAACCATATCTTCCTTGCCTTGGAAAAAGAAGGTAGTTGAAGAAGTAATAATAACAAATTTGAAAAGAGCTATGCCAGGTATTTATACACACATGAATCGGAGGTTCTCAGTAGAACTTGAAAAGTAGTTGTGCAGACAATTATCATAAATTAGGTCAGATTTACACACAAATCCTGTGCAGAAATAGTTCAAAGGAGAATTTAAGATTATAATGAGGAAAGATTTTTTTGTGTTTGGGTTTGTATTCATTTGATTCAGTTGCTCTGCTTAAATTCAACAAACATCTCCATGTTCATCTTCCTTATGTACTGGTGTAGTTAAGGATTTACTGGTTAGGAATATTCTCTAGGGGCTTGGGAAATAAGTTGGCAAAAAGGCAAAGGAGTTAAGATGTGACCCCATAGGAGGTTCACAGGGGAAAATAATCCCTGGGTGAAACTGTTTCCACCCATACATCAGTTTCAGAAAGAAAGCAGAACTGTAAACCACCCAGGGCGGCTGTAGGGTTCTTGTGGCTCTAATGATTTTGAGCTTCAGGCCCTTTGGTTTCATTTCATTGACTTGCAATAAAGAAAAACAAAAGTTAGACCAGTACCCTTTCACCAGTCATGGCAAATGGAGCATTAAACCACTGTTCAAATGTGCTGCAGCTCTTAAAAATTGTAGGGAGGAGGAAGTTGAGGAGGGCCCAGAGTTCAGGGAGCTTGTTTTGCAATGGTGTCCCAGTCAAGAGGATCCTTCTAGGGGCCACGTAGTGGGTGTTCAACACCTGAGTCAGCTTGCAGTGATGGTTCTTCATTCGGTGCCCTTCATCCACTATCATATATTTCCACCGAATCTGTAACATGAAAGACCATGGCTTGATGAGCAATAAAACAAACATAATTCCTCAGGAGAGACAAGGGGATATGTGTGAAAGACTTAGAACTCAACTTCGTACACAAGGTGTCATGATATTCCCAAACACAAATCAGTTTCACAAACCAATACATTCCATGTATGGCAGTATGTGAAACATTGTGTTAAAGTAGCAATGTTTCTCAAAGACCAGCAGTGATCTTCATTTACTTATTTATTTTACATTCCAAATCACAATTTTACAAAGGAAGGAAATTGGGCCCAGCAAAACAAAATGGCGGACCCTCTGTCTGGATGTCCCATCTCTCCATCCAATGCTCTTTCTATTGACAGTGTGTTGTGACAAGTGCTCTAGACTTCAGTGCTAGGCTCCCTCTGCTCACAGGAAGAACAGGATGCAGAGAGCCGATCATAGCAGAAGTGAACACCTGGCTTGTGCTTGCACCAGCAAGCAACTACAGCTGAGATCCTCTTGGCGTCTTGCCTTCCTTTCTATCCCCCTGGCTTGCCTATTGCTTTTATGGCTCAGTTCAGTGTTGGTTTTTCCTCTTGTTTTATTTCATTTTGTTTGATCTGGTCGCTGACATTAAAAAGTTGCAGTATTTATATAAACATCTGAACACTCAGCTTCTTTCTTTAAAAAAAAAAAAAAAGAGAGAGCAAGCAACCAGCCTCCCTCAGTTCATGCATATTCTAGGACCCTGGATCTTGGATCTAGAACCCCTGTTCTATTTTAAATAAAACTATGCTCACTGGCAGGTGATGCAATATTGTGATTCTTCCATGTATGCCAAAAAGTTAAACACAACAACGCCCATCCTGTATTAATAGCATTTAAAATGTTGAGAATGCTCATGGCGATCCTCTTTCCTAAGGCTATAGTCCCTTTCTTCCCTCAAACCTTACCGTTCCTCCTTCTTTCAGTTACTTCTAGTGAGAACAATGCTCCACTCAGGCTGCCCATCCCCTATACCCGGGTAGCTGTGGCCACAAAAAAGCATCTGCTGCTCAGATGTCCCCAGCCCCTGTTGCGAAGCTCTTAAGAGAGAGAAGGTAGATGAGCCCTGGCATTATACAGTGCTTGCCTTCCTCATTAAAAGCCCTGGTAGCACGGGGGAAAGAATACACAATCATCAGTCAGGCTGGGATGTACAGGTAAAAGAAACGGCCAGGTTGTTTTCCTTCCTCTACCAACCTCTAAGAAAAAATGTTTAAGAATATTTAAAGTTGTACTTTCAATGGCTCCAAACTTTCCAACAGCAGCAAACGAGGCCCGCAGACCAGAATGTACTTAACTATATATTCGAAATCGACTTTCCTACCTAATTTAGCTTATGAAATAGTAAACAAGGAACCAGAGACCTTTGATTTTGCTATCGGGTGTACCACTAATTAGGTCTTCCACTTGGAAAAAATTATTACTCCTATCTGTAGCTCCATTTCTCCAGTAACAAATAATAGCAATGCATCTCGTTACCAGGAGTCTCCAATGAGTTTTGAAATACATATGCAGAAGACACAATATGAATTTTTTTTAAAAAAGGATCTCATATGTACACACAGATTCCCATAGTAATATTGGAAACACATCATTTCTGACATTGCCAAATTCATCTCTGAGTGTGAGGGATAGAACACAGCATTGTTGTCAATGCCATCTCAATTATTAAACCTCCCCTGGGCACACATTTCTTTTATGTTATTTCCTATGATACCATGAAAGGAACTCTCAGTTCCCAGAGCAAAGGTTTAATGCAGAGATACAACAAACCCCAGAAATAGGGATTCTGTTCAATTCTGGCCATAACTTAGTTTCAGATTATAATGGTTTCAAAACACCACAGGGTAAAAGAAATTACCAAGGGGGGGAAAAATCAAGTTTTCATGATTTGTTTCATGAAAGACAGTACTTACTTCCATCTTTCTATATGAACAATATTAGGAGACACCATGACATAAATGGAAGGAAAAAGGCCTTTTATTTTGTGGCTAAAGGACAGTGTAGGACATACAAATGGGGGACATGTAGGTCACTGAAAAAACTCTTCAACTTTAAATAAATAGTCACAGGAACGGCCCTGACTAATTTGAACAATGTTTGTCCATTATTTTGCCAGGAAAACCAAAATCAGATATAGCACAAATGTCTCGGCTTGGATAAATGCTCAGATGGAGAGCCCATATGGAGAGATTCCTACTCGCCTTTGAAGACACACACACACACACACACGCACACACACACACACACACACACACACACACACACACACGAGGCATACAGTCACATCGAGAATAACCCAGGGCAACAAAAACAATCATTTCTTTCCAAGCATATTTAGGGCTGTTGGAGGGAAAAGTACTAGAAGGAACCCAGGTGAATTTTCCTAAACAATCTAAACTCACTGCCTATGACGGGATAGAGAAGAGTCCAGGATCAATCACATACCCCCAAGCAAAAAGTA
This sequence comes from Dipodomys ordii, assembly GCF_000151885.1. NCBI lineage: Eukaryota > Metazoa > Chordata > Mammalia > Rodentia > Heteromyidae > Dipodomys > Dipodomys ordii. The sequence continues at coordinate 12,394,403 of NW_012267256.1, read as the reverse complement.
ACAGCATGAAAAAAGTAAAGCCTATGACCAAGACTGATGGAGGAGGGAGCAGGGGGAGGTGGGGGGGGGAAAGGGGGAGAAAGACAGAAAGAGAGTAGCCACGCAATGATCACATTATACTACTGAGTATAATTGGGGGGGGGTACTTTACACTCCATTGAGAGAATCCATAATTAGAGACAAAAGAATCTTTTCAAAATAACATACCTTTGCAAGAATGTGCTTGTCTTTTATAATGTACTCGTAAGTAGTGAGAAGGACATTGAATTTGCCACTTCGTAGTTGGGGGACCAGGGAACGGCGCATGGCAGGGGTACCCTGAATGGAAAGAAAAATATACCGATTACCCAATGGGAGTATGTGGGTGCTATTTCTCACTATTCATAGCTAATGGACCCAAGATGGAAGACTCTTGAAGTTATCATAATGCTGATGTACTATCTATGAAGAAACTCCAAGCTATACTGTACACATCTTGACTCTGTCCAGACCATATAGAAGGGTGTTCCCACTTAAGACCAAGGCGGGGAAAGAGAGAGATGGCAATTGCAGAGTGTAGGAGCTGAGAGGCTCCGTTTCTGTGGGAGCTTGCAGCAGGCAGGCCTGGCGCCTGGGTAATTGCCTGACTTTGCACAGTAGCAGCCCACCGAGAGCCAGTCAGCAGCTCGCGGGATGTGCAATATTTGTCATTTGTATTACTCTCATCAGAAACCTCGCAATATGATAATTAACAATTTTCTTCTGCATTTCACTATCTGAAAGTAATTATGGTTTATTACAGTAATCTTCTTGGGATGATTAACTCTCACTGTTTAGTACATGATGTACATGACAAAACTTTACAACCAAATACAGTTCACAGATGTGCATATGGAAATGAAGGAAATAAGGGCCTACTTTTTTGCTTTTCTACATTTACATACAAATACAGCGTTTCAAACCTTGTAAGAAATTTTCACCACAGAAGGAGCCCACTTGTCAAATTCATATGTCCAGTTAGATAGAGTCCTAGAGAACAACATAAATAACACAGTAAAGAACAACATTTGCATAAAAGTCAGTGGTTAAAAAGATGTTATTTTCAGACCTTGCTTTCTTAAGAGAGAATATAAAGGATCACCAAGTACATATTTATTTTAAAGGTGTGGAAATAAGAGATAAGTTAGAAATGAGCCACATGGTATGACAACTTTGCTTGTGCTTCATTAAAAAAAGAAAGTAACTCCTAGGGAAAAAATTAAAAATATAGAAAAGCTGGGAGCAAAAATGAAATCCTAAATTTTAATAGAGTATAGCAAACAGTAATTGCTAAGGTGATTTGGGGACTTTTAAACTGACCATGTAAATTTAGAGAAAACTTAAGTCAGGAAAAAAAACCACATGGAGATATTAAATAGATCTGTCCTGAACAAATAGGGAAAAACACTGAAGGCTTTAAAAAAAAATCCTTGAAAGTATCACCATGATCTAGGAGAACATGAAAGACAGATAAAATGCCTAGGATTGTATAAGTACTGTGGATACAGGTAATTCACATACAAAGGTCTGTATGAGACACATTTAGAAGAAAATACAAAATGAATCCTTATTTGTCTTCAAGATCCAAGTTCACATCAGCACTATAACAGATCCCAGACAATCAAGCTGCAATCTGACACTCACAGCCACATTAGTGGCAGCCCTACGGAGCATCCTTCATTTAGGAGTGCCCCCTAAAGACCCGTGAGTGGTCAAGGTACTGGAAACGTGGTGGCCTTGGCAAAGACTGTTCTTGCGAAGCAACCAAGCTGCCTGTACACACAGTGTACACACTAAGGTTAGGTTAATGTAAAACTCACATTCAGGATGTGGATCTCCTCTCTCATTTAAAAGATACAATAAAGATGTTCAGATATATAATCTTCTGATCACGCACATATATAAAATACATGTCTATGTGTATCTTTTGTGCAGGTGTATCTGTACATATACATTTGAAATGGAACAAGGAATATTTTTTTTAATCTTACCAAAAAAAAACTACCCACCCCTCCTGCTTTTTCTGAGTCACTTTGGAGGAGGAGATGACAAGCGAGCCTCATTATTCAGTGTACAGTCATTATTCAGTCTGTACAGTCGTACAGACAGCAATGTTAGCAACTGGTAAGAAATCACTTGATCCAGTGCGTAACTAGCCATTAATAAGACTGAGGTGGGGTGGGGTGAGAAATTAAAACCTTAATTCAGATTACATGCTCCTGGTAATCGTACTACACGCTAGGATTTTTGCCTCACACAAGACAGGAGGCCGGCCAAGCTAGGCAATCTACAGCACACAGGAGGGTGACTGTGGAATGAATGAGTTCACTTACGAGAGGGGGACGATGATGAGATAGGGACCATTGAGTCTTTTGTGCTCCATCAGGTAAGTGATGAGTGCGATGGTCTGTATGGTCTTGCCTAGCCCCATCTCATCAGCTAAGATTCCGTTCAAATTGTTATTATACAGGGAAACCATCCATTCCAGGCCCTGGAGCTGAAATGAAGAGTAATTGCTTCAATTATCCAAGACCTGCACAGGTAATTAATACTAATACAACTCAAGTAAGGCTGTGACTTCTTCACTTCTCTAAGCTGGAGCCTGGGTTGCCCACCGCAGGCAAGTGCAGGGGAACGGGGGGGGGGGACAGGGAGAGGGACAGGGTGGCAAGGGAGGGGAAGGGAAGGGGGGGGGGAAGCACCAGTGCAAGAAAGAATTTAAAATATGAGCCTGCAAGCATCCGGACTGCTTGGCAGGTGCTGAGTGTTAATCAGATTTAGAAATGATGGGCTGTAGCATACTGGTGGGATTTTAAGCAGCTTTGCTGCTCATCCCTACTTAGCATTTCACAGTATATGACATTCTAGAATTATAACAAATGAAGAAGACCCAAACCTACATCGATTCCAACCAATCCAAGGACAAAAAGCCAATGGGAGGATTAGGGGATGAACAAACCAGAAGGCAGGTTTGGCACACGGGCCACTGATCATTAGGGATGGCTTTCTTAGTAATGAAAAGCCTTTCCCCCCACCCTCTCAGCAAGGCAGTCCCGTGACCAGGAAGCCAGGGCCACTTTGCTGGGCTCTTGGGAGGACATTTCTTGTCCTGGCAGAGAGAGAGTTTCCCGGCAGCACATGGAAACTCTGCCATGTGTGCTCCCAAAGGCAGCACACTGGGAGCCAAATGCCTGGAAATGTGTGCGACATCTATTTAAAGCATGAAAGTAGTGCACAAGGGACCCAGCTCTGGATCCCTCGTGTTAAGCAAAGAAGAAAGGTGAGGTATGAATGCAAAATTGCTACACTTCCTTCCTCCTATCTTCCGTTTCCTTGCTCCATCATACCATCGATCGAATGAAGAATATATCTGGGTGTGTATGTACGTGCACACACACAAGTATCTCCATATGCACATGGTAAAGTCAATTTAGCTTGCTTGCCAATGAAGTTATGATTAGAGAAATGTGAATATCAATTAATTATTTTGGGAGTGTGTGTGTGTGTGTGTGTGTAGGTACTGCGGCTTAAACCAGGACACCGTTCTCTAGCTCTTTTTTTTTCTTTTTCTTTGCTAAAGGCTGGCACTCTACGTGAGCACAGTTCTACTTGTGCATTTTGGGTGGTTAATTGGAGATAATATCATGGACTTTCCTCCCTAGTCTGGCTTCAAGTTGTGATTCTCAGATCTCAGCCTCCTAGGTAGCTAGAATTTCAGGCAGCCACTGGCAGCCGTCTACAATGGACAGAAAGTGAGTGACGGTGAGGCACCAGCTCCTCACTGGGAAGCCTAAAGAGCTAAGCATCACTCAAGGGAGTGACGCAGAGTGACGGATGACAGGAGGAAATCAGTACAACTCTAAAAGTGCTTTACCAATGATCCCCAAATAAACCTCTCATACACAAATATAGAAACACTGATTAACAACCAGCTCAGGTAGGGTAAATGAGAAGAAAGCCACTCTGGAGGGCTGGAGGTATGGTTCAAATGGTAAAATGCCTGCTGAGCAAGTAGTGAAGCCCTGAGTTCAAATCCCAGGACAACAATGACTGCAATAACTGATACTCAGAGTTTCCTATCATGATGTTGTATCAAGAATGTCTTCAACTTTTCTCTGACAATTAAATATACAAATAAAAATGTTTCAAAAAAAAACCCAATACTCTGAACCTATTGAAGACATCGTGATCTTTGGGAAAATGATAACTTTAACAAATCCAGGGAATAGTCCTCCCAATGTGTGCACGGATTCCTGGGGACCTCAAGATTTGTTCCAAACACTGACAAGACCGAGTAGATTTTCATAACAACACCAAGGTGTTTCTTGTCATTTTTATCATGTTGATATTGGCACTGCTGGTGCTACAACACTATGGGGAAAACCTGCTGGCACTTAGCAGCACTAATGTGACTAGCAGACACACTCCCTCCATCCCTCCATCCCCACACGATAGGAGAAGCACAGGACCACATTGTTAGAGCGGAAGGGACCAGATGTCATAAAGTTTGAGATCTACTGGTTTAAAGTAAGTGCTTGCCAAGCACATTCTAGAAGATTCCAGTTTTTACATCCTAAGTGAGATATAAAACTGTGGATTTGGGGACCAGGGTAGTTTCAGAATTAAAAAATTAATCAATATTCCACAAATAATTTAATTATAGGATGCTGATACAGGTGCTGATGTTGTTGCCAAGTCTGTAGTGTGCTAATAATGTGCACGAGAGGTCATTGTCAGGTGACTCCAGGCCTGGTTAGTTGGGACAATCCAGGGTTATGTTCGTTACCCATAGTAAGAGCTCCTCTCTGCTCTTATAAGTGTCCAGATTTGGGATAGTAAATTGTGTAATAGTCCTGCTGACAGCTGGTAGTATGTCCTATGTTAACCTGAACCAAACATCTTAAATTTTAAATATTTTCTCAACTTTTGAGAATAATTCATGGAACCAATGAAGCAATGATCTGGAAAATATTACAAAGCAATCAGAGGTAGAATATGGGAGTCAACCTCAGTCCCCATCAAGTAAATGGACCACTTTTTATGTTTAGAGCTGAGTTTGGTTTTAGGGATTTGTTTGTTTGTTTTATGTTTTTGTTGGTTTGAGCTCAGGGTTTTGTGCTTGCCAAGAAGGCACTTCACCTCCTGAACCAGCTTAGCTATCGCTTACTTTTTCATCAAAGCAAAGATGCTCATACTTTTTATTCTAGCTTTTGAAAAGGCATACATGCCTTAGATGAAGGCAAATGGTTGAATTTATAGCATAATGTTACAGCCAAAACTAAAATACTTAAGAGAAAGATTCTATTTTCTTCAGGATAAGGTGAGATGTTTCTTACACAGACAGAATGGGGCTGGCTATTCCATTTTGAAGAAATCCACACTGAAGCTGTTCCAAACATTAAGCAAGTGTGTCAAATAAGAGAACTCATCCCAAATCTACAAAGGAGTAAGCAGGTATGACGTTTCCTAGAAAACATGAAGAACTTGCAAGTGCCAGGAGTGAAAAATGATAGACACAATGGGCAGATTCTCAAAATTACCAATGGCATGATCTAGAGTGTGCCCCTATTTCCAAACCTCTCAAGTACCTCCAGGGGCATGACAGCCTCCAATCAAATTCAGGTAGAAGAGTGGGACTTGCCAAGAAAACACAAACATGTCAACTACCTGATAATGCTTTAGGGTCCCATTAATGAGGAGGGCAGACTGCTTCTCCACCCGTTCTGAGATGGCATGGGCCACGGTGTAGTAGGACTGGGATCCTCTGGCGCTGTACTGCATGCTGTATTCATCATCCACATCTTGCTTCGCTGTTCTGAGAAGGACAAAGTGGAAAACCACACGGGGACATTTTAGCACAGGTGTCACTTCATTCAAAACAAATGGAGAGCTTCAGATAGCCGTGATCAGTCTAGTTTAGCAACTAGCACATGTCCTCCTTGTGAAAATAACATGATTGGTGATCTTCACAATCGCTGGGCATCATTACTATCTCCATTTTGTGCCTGTGAAGAACTGGAGGCTCAGAGAACCTCCTTCCTTCGATGGGTCATAAAAGGTACCCTTGACCTCCAACCATCAGATGCAGATTTGCACTTTGCCAGTAGGGCTGCCCAGGGCTGTTAAAAAAAAAATCCTGTTCCCAAAACACTGGCCCAGGCTTGGAGGATAAGTGGGAAGGAATGGAAGAAGACATCAAAAAGTCAGAGAAAGAAGAAAAGTAGTCTTCTGTCTTCCATCCCTTGTTAATGAGGTGGCATTTTATTCTATATGCAATAAGGAGCCACTGAGCATTCTTAAAAGTTTGTGTGAAAGAGCAGGAACAAAGGTCTACAGCTATAGAGAAAGGAGGAATGTCTTAGGCAGTCTATTTCTGTTTCTTGAAAACAGGTTGCTTCACCACAAGGGATGTACAATCCACTGATAAGACAGGACAAACTGAGATAATGAGATAGAGGGTAAATGTGTAGGGAAAGTTTGGGGCTGGACAGAATAGATGGCCAGGACAAGACAGAACCAGTGATGTGTCACATTTTGGCTTCTGAGTATGTTGATGCCATTAAGAGATGTGGGAAAGGCAGGAAAGCCATCAGTTAAGAGATAGTTTCACCAAACTAACTTTGGACAGAAATGCAAGCAACAGGTGTAGAAATCCAAGAGTGAGCCTGAGCTAGAGGTGGGGAAGTGGGGAGGGAAAGAGAGGGGGAGGGAAGAGAATGAAGAAGGAAAGGATGGAAGGAAGGAAGGAAGGAAGGAAGGAAGGAAGGAAGGAAGGAAGGAAGGAAG
>NW_012267256.1:12326446-12387539 GCF_000151885.1 Dipodomys ordii | reverse complement strand
GGGAGGGAGGGAGGGAGGGAGGGAGGAAGGAAGGAAAGAAGGGAGGGAAGGAGGGAGGGAGGGAGGAATATAAAAGAGGGAGGAGAGAAATGAGGAAAAGATGGAAGTGGGAAGAGGGAGATGAGCAGCATAAAGCCCTTCGACCTGGGGGTTCACAGCTCAGAAGTGACCTCTGAGGGGCTGAGGACAATTTCAGGTGGAATGTGAACCTAAGTTGATCTCCCTGCCTTAAATAAGATTTCCTAAGAGAAAGTCCCCTGGCCGTCTCCAAGGGCTACATACTCAATGATCTGCTTAGCATCCTTCTCAGAAACTTCTTCACTGTTTGGATCCAGAACTATTTTTTCTTCGGTTTCCTGTCTACTGGACTCTTCTTCCTCATCCTGGAGAAAGAAGAGAGATAAGGAGAGCACTGTGTTGTAATGAGTGAATTTATGATTGACGTTTTCTAGAAAGGGAACAAACAGTATGCAACTTCACAAATGAAGGAAATAAATACAATTAAAGGGGAGGGAGTAAATTCATTCAACATCTACTTAAAGGAGGAAATTCACCATTCCATGGTTCCTCAAGTCAGCGAATGAGAAAACAAAAAGGACCTTTGGGGATCCTGTATGTTACTTGGCTCCCAAGAATAATATGTTAAAATCATGCCAGTAAGATGTGCACTTGTCATCATTTTGTTATTCAGAGTCCTATAGAACATATCTGCTCTTTCTCACTAGTATTCTATAGCCTTCTCTTCAATGGTAGATATTAGAGTTCTCAACATCCTCCTATAGCCCCTAAAAACAACACCAAAAAACCCTCTCCCTGGTCATGCTGCAAACTCTTGGGGCTTCCCATTCTTACTTTAGCAGTACTGGAGCTTCTGCCCACCCTATTGTGCATCTGCTTCCTACCACACATTCACACATTCCTATACATCCAGAGTAAAAAGCTCATTAATTTGCAAAGGATCTATTATATCCCTACCCTATGGAGTAGATTATACTATATTCCACAAAGTAGTTGCAAGTGTCACTAAATATTTATTAGGTCCATTACTAAACTAAAATTATAACGTTTAAAGGTAACAGTGCATCTCCATAACTCTTCAAGGAAGAGTACCAATGTTAACCTCAAATCCAGGATGACAGATCTCTAAGACCGGGCAGGGCCAGCAGTGGGGAGGGGGAGGAGGGGAGGGTATGGCGCTGGATGAGATAAGGACTCAGGGCCTCAGCCCAATGCCTTTAGCTCTTAGACAAGAAAACCGGGAGTGACACACCACAAATGTGTTTGATCGTCAGTCTCTGGTTAGCCAGCCTACTTTATCTTAACTTTGTCTCCTCTGGCTTTCTTCCTAAACGAGAAAACTCTCCTAGTAGCCCATTTGTGGATTCATTCACCAAAGTTAGCAAGACATAGAAAGAATAGCTGAGCAATAAATGATCATGGTCCAAATGGTTATGCCTTATTATGTGTAATGTTTATTATATTTCAAAAGCAGTGAATGCTCATGGTAGATTAACTTAGAAAATAAAGATTAAAAGAAAAAGAGGGAAAATAGACATTGCCCTAAAATCCTGGTAAGTGACTATCAGTTAGGCTGTGTCTAGCTGGTCCTTGGTGTTTGGGCTATAGCCCACTTCGTGCCACAATTCTTCTATGCTGGTAACCACCAGATTGAATGACTACATAGTAATGATGCTATAGCAAAGGAGATAGAAATCACTTAATCCTTCAGCGTGTATTTATTATACTAAACATTCCATAAAGGATCTGACCAATATTTTTTATTATTTCTAAGTTACTATTAAAAGTATCCAAGATTGTCATTTTAGATACATTAAGTACTCCCTCCAAGAGACTGAGAAATGTACTTCTTTTTGAGTAACAAGTAACTCAAGTGATTCAAACAAGAACTACATTTAAAGAGAAATCCAGAGGATCGATAAACTCATTTAATCAAGTCCATGTTGCTCTTTCATCCATGTTCTCAGGTTCACAACTTCAAATAGACTCTACAGCCTAAAGAACTTCACAATTTTTTAGGCAGTTAACTCTCAGGGTGAACCACTTGGAGGCACAGGATTGCCTTTCCCAAAGTAATCCAACTTCAATTCTCCCTGAAAGCCATTTTCACCATCTCCAATTTAATGCTAGCTTCTCTTTACTTGGTACCAAATGAGTTTAGAATTTGCCAGGTTTCCCCGTCAGCCAGCAGCCCCCAAGAGATCATGGCAGCACTCGACATGTACCACCAGAGCTTCTACAGATGCTTAGCCAAAGCTAATCATGGAGGAAAAAAACAATGGACCATCTCAAGGATTCAGCTTATGTTCAGGAAGAACTTCTATCCCTCCCACCAACTTCCAATGAAGTGAGTGCCAAAAGAGATACATTCATACCTCCTCTTCATAATCAGAGTCGCTTTCTTCACTGTCGGATCTAGGGGCAACTTCATAACTAAGGAAAAAGAGTGGAGAATGGGCTTAATTTTGTAAAGATTATAAAACACAGTAGACACACATGGCACTGATCAATTTTACAGATGACAAATCAAAAAAATTAAACATAGGACTACCTTGTGATCCAGCAATTCTACTCCTGGGCATTTACCCAAGATATTATAAACCAGGATACAACAAAGCCATGTTTGTTGCTGTATTATTCACCATAGCCAAGGTAAGAAATCAGCCCAGCTGCCCCTTAATGAACAAATTGATCAAGAAAATGTGGTATATATACACAACAGATTTTTACTCATCCGTTTGAAAAAAATGATAGTGTACCATTTGTAAACAAATGGCAAGACCTGGAAAAAACCATTTTAAGCAAAAAAAGTCATGTCTGAGGGACAAAGGATGACGTTTTCCCTTATATGTAGATGTCAGATTTAACTTATAATAAATAAGTTGGGTGGTAGGCAACACAGCAAAAGCTATGTTGTTTTCGTTTCAAAGATTTTACAAAGCCCACCCAAACCTACAACCCTCAAAGGACACCAGTAATTCTGTTCTCACTCCTTACCCAGGATTCATTTCCAACCAGGCGTCCAGCTGACTGGCTTTGGGTGCTTCTGGTCCAAATAGGACCTTGCCAGTTTCTGTGTGGGTCACTTTGACAGGCAGGTCGCTCATCTGACTGCTCTCATCTATCGGCTAGAAAAGGGGGAAAGAAATCACGTCACCACTGGATATGAGGATAATGTTATCCCAGTTCTATGCTGAATATTTCTCAGCCTCTGAAATATGTTCCTGGGTTTCAAATTTTCATCACCCAATGAGTCTTGGTGAGAAGAGAGGCCACCACCCACTAAAGAAACTGAGAACATGGCCTCTTGAAACTAAGGAATAGGCCCATGGTAGGAGACCGAAGTTCCACTGGGGTAAAAGAAAACGTTATCATCAGCAGTGAACTAACATTGGCCATGTTAGGTCCCACCCATGTATTCCTTGAATCAGTTGTAAGAGTAAGGTAGAATATTGGGTCTAACTGAGTCAGATTCTCCAGTATCCCTGGAGGTCTGCTGAATTATCCTTTGTCTTATAATAAGTTGAGCATCCCTGACCCCAAAATCCAAAATGTTGAGTGTCACCATGACAACACAAGTGGAAAATTCCACACCTGACCTCATGGATCACAGTCACAGTCAAAACACAGGCATACTACAATAGTATATAAAACCATCTGCAGATAATATGTAGAAGCTGTTGATGAAATATAAATGAAGTATATAGTTAAACTCAGATCCCATCCCCAAGAAATCTCATTATATCTATGTAAATATGCCAAAATCCTCCAAAAAAACCCCTGCCATATCTGAAACACTTCTAGTTTCAAACATTTAGGATGAAGAGCATTCAACCTATAACATACTCTCTTCTTGTACAAGGTAGAAAGAGATGATTTTGGTCATTTGGAACTAACATCTTCTTAATTCCCATGAAACAACCACAAGAAAGCCATGATTTTAGTGAGAAGGAAAAAGACAGTACTGTAGCTCACACCATCTAGTTAGTAGCTGACTTGATATCCACTGAACTAGGGTGCTTTATCTAAAACCAAAGTACCAGGTATCTAACTTATTCATTATAAATATAAGTATGACAAAGAAAAAGAAAAAGGCCTGGTTTATTTGAAGCCTAGACAATCAACCAAAGCTGAGGTGAAGCTTCATTTCTAAACTACATGAAAAGTAGCTTGCTCCAAACATTAAGACAATAAATGAACTGCAGAGGTGAGGTGTATTTAACCTACTCTAGAGAACAAACTGTCTTTAAAAGATCTGCAAATGAAGCAATCCTATGCAAAAGAATGCTGCTGATTATAAGGCAACCGATTTCTAGAGGCAGATCCCAGGGTATGATACTTAGAAATGCTTCATTTGTGAATTCTTCAAGTTATATATTTCCTGGAGAGTAATAAAACAGAATGTTTAGGCAATTTATTATTTCAAAGAAATTTTCCTAAATGACTCTTAATTAGTTTTGTGGTGAAATAAATATAGGAAACACTATCAGCTGTAATTATGATTACCATATAATTTACTGTTCCAATTAAGAAAAAAAAAGTGATAGCAAAAGCAGTATGAAGGCTTCATTCTATAACTTACAGAACATGGCCGAAAAAGAAAGGGAAAAGAACTGGGTGCTGGTGTCTCACACCTATAATCCTAGCTACTCAGCAAACTGAGATCTGAGGATCATGGTTCAAAGCCAGCCTTGGTACAAAAGTTCAATAAACTCTTATCTCCAATAAACTACTAAGAAACAGCTGGAAGTGGTGCTGTGGCTCAAGTGGTAGAGCTCTAGCTTTGAGCAAAAGAAGTTCAGGGACAGAGCCTAAGCCCTGAAAAAATAAAAAAGAAAGAAAAGAAGAGGGAAGGGGAAAGGGAAGGAGAGAAAAATGCCAAAAGCCTGAACCCCCTGTACTTTTCTCCCCTTTCTTTCAACCAAGTCCTGTGAAGAAAAGAAGTCATGTATTAGCAATTATTCACACAAAGAACCTTAAGAGAAGAAAAGGCTTCCTCTATACTACCATTTCTTTCCCCTTTTATGTGGGCCACAGCAACGGGTCCAAGTCCCACCACTTAGCATGGCCACAGGACACTTCCTCCTCATTCATGTAAAAGGTCATTTATACACTCACAAGTTGAAGAAGGAAATCTACTATTTGCTATCATTTTCCTTAGGAAAAAAAATCATATCTTGTTATCTTGAACTACTATAATAGAGCTTGTTTTATTGCTGATGCTGTGACTCAAAGAAAATTGGAAATCATTGTGGCTGGAATTAGAATTTTGGCAAAGCACTAAATGAGCATAGAAGAGTAATAAGAACATTATTTCTAAACAAACTGAACAAGATGTCCACTTTACAAACTTGCACCAACAGAAACAGCATGTGTGCAAATTAAAGGAAGGGAGGGATGTATGTCACAAGCCCAAGATCAGTAATTCATCTTCCCAAGAGATAAGAGCACAATTACAGGAATATGTTCCATCTCTCCCCATGTGTTTGCTAATTGCAGACTAAGGGGCAGCATGCTTAGGTAAGGCTGAGCTTTTGCAAATGGGGAGTCAGTTCTACATGCTCTCATGTATAGCATTCATAACAGTCCACTCAGAGTTTCCTACATATTAGACATTATCCCAGTCTTTCTTTCCTTGTGATAGATTATGGTGGTTAGCCAACATTTATTTTCAAGAGGTTTCTGCATTTAAGAGTGGTTCAACTTTTCTTCCTGCATCCATTCAGGTTGTGAGCTCAGAATAGGAATCATGAACCCAGTGATGCTCGAATGGGAAAGCTCCTTGGGGCATGCTCCTTCCCATGCTTCAAGAAGGTTTATCAGAAAGGTGTTGGTGGCTCACACCTGTAATCCTAGCTACTCAGGAGAAGGAGATTTGAGGATCTCAGTTTGAAGCCAGCCTGGGCAGGAAAATCTATGAGACTCTGATCTTTAATAAACTACTCAAAAAAAATCTGGAAGTAGAACTGTGGCTCGAGTGGTAGAGTGCTAGCCTTGAACAAAAAAAGCTTATGGATAATACTCAGGCCCTGAGTTCAAGCCCTAGTACAGGTGCAAAAAAAAAAAAAAAAGGCTTATCAGGGTCTCTGAGAGAAAAAGGTGGTTTGAACCCAATTCCTTTCTGTTCTACTTTGTTACTGTGCTTCCTTATTGTGAACCACTGGACAGATCTTTGAAGGTGCTTTTTGTTGTTTTCTTTTTTTTCCTAAATGCACTTAATAAATAGTTGCATCTTTGGGACTCAGTAGGCTATCAGAAATACTAGGAGAAATTTAGGCCTATGCCCATGTAGTTATGTACAGAATCTACATTATAAGCCTATAAAAATGTCAAACGATACATAAACATGTAGGTTTGTGTATTTTTACAATTTCAAGTTAGTAATAAACAAGGGAAGCTGGGTTACAGTTCATGTTTCTGTATTATCTACAGGCCAAATGTAATTAGGGAATCACTCTATAGTCCATATAGTCACAAATGTATGCTTATCTGTACACTGAAATTTTTGGAATGGTATACAACAAAACTGCATATTAGGTGATTGGCAAGAAGTAGATGACTCGCCATTTTATCTTTTTCATATTAATTTTAATTTTCTACTATGCTAATATAGTATAGTTTTCATTTAAAATGATTATCTGGGTAAAAATAAAACTAGGGTACACAGGGGATGTGCTACAAGTGCAGCAGGGACTTTCATTTAGTATATACTGGATGAACGCAGTAGCAATGGGTATTCCTTTCTTACCTCTCCATCTGGTCCCAGGGCAGACTCCCCTCCCTCTGCATTCTCCTCAGCCTTCTGCAAAATAGCAACGCAAGGTCAAATGTTACATGTAAATCAAGAAGATAGGACAGGGTGCCATGGCAACTCTTTGGTATGTAACTATTTCACTACCACTCATCTTCATCTAACAAAGCTTAACTCTGAGTGCTATATATATATATATATGTATATATATATATATACTTATATATATGCATATATATAATTTCTTTAAATGGCTGTATAAAGGAATTGCTAATCAACAGAGCAGTTTACTTATTTTTTCTTTGTTATCTGAAACAAAGCCTGTATTGTGTTAGCAACTTGCAGTGAGTCATTTAAAGACAGATGTGATTCAAGTCCAGTACACTAGAGATTTGTGGATTTTATCTTTAGGGACCCAAAGAGCTTAAGACATGGCAGAATCAAGAGAGCAGTCAAAATTGGAATCGTTCTTCTCATGTTTGGCATGGTGAAGACAAATCCTAACATAATTAGCTCGACTATCCTATTCCCTGAGCAAGTTTTCATCAGCAATGAAGAACAGCATTCTAAAACTGTCCATCAAAAATAAGCTCCGAGCTGCTCCTGGGTCATAAAAAATGTGAAATAATACAAAACTCTGTGAGTTCCCTGGGTGTTTTCCACTCTACCTAATTGGCTTTCATAATACACAATATTTCCACAGTGTGTACATGGAGAAAGTAATGCAGATACTGCAATCTCAGGAAAAGTTCTGTCATCTACCATTTCTCAATATTCAATATCTCCAGTCCACTAACCTCCATGTGCTTCAAAGAAAGCGAAATGAGAAGCAAAGATTATGTAACATTTTTATATAGATTCAAGAGAGTCTCAACAGCAATCTATATAAAACCATCTAAAATTTCTTCCATTTATAACAACCTTTCTGACAAGTATTCTATATAACCTGTACAGAACTTTAATTTTGTTTTAAGGCAATCAAAAAGCTATACTGTTTCTATGTAATTCAATGTGGAGAACAAAACTGTAGTAGCTTCCTTTATCAAGATATTTAAGAAAAATGAATTTTCCTCCTTTAGGGTCTGGTTAATTAAGAATATAGATAATGAAATGACATCAACTCAACTTTATTCACTCCAACTATTGGTGTGTTTTGTCTTCTATAAAATAACAAATTAGTTATCTTCCCAAAGCAACTTTTCTGAAACTGTTTAATGTTTAAGATCTGTCTTCTGCCCCTACAATAGCAGAGAGGAACCATAAATATCTGACATTTCTGAATTCTCTGTTAAAGTGATTTTCTTACCAACTACTTCTATCTCTGTATGTCAAGGAACAAGGCATAATGTACCTCCTGCCCAAGAGAATGCCTTTGGTTATGCTCACCGATTTAAGATTTCTCTTTGTGTTACTCAGAAGTGAAAATATTTACTAGCTCAAAGGAATGACGGGCCAAGCTCTCTACAAGGTTGGAGCACAGAAAACAATGGCAGAACTCCTCTGCTCAGAAAAGAAACCATGCCTGAAGCTTCTATTCTTGGGATTCAAGCACTATACTCAGAGGACAGTTTTAATTAATAGGAGAAAGTCAATTAATCCTACCATTCTTTCCACACAAACCAGATATAAGCTACAAATTTGGCCAACAAAGAAAATCAAATGAGACAATAAAAAAGCCAATTTCAAATATCTAGCAAGTGGAACTGGATCACCATCTCAATGAATAGCACATTAAAAATCTTGAAGTGCCAGAAATGAATAGAATCAAAACTATTCTGCAGGCTACTCTCCTATGAATATACTATGAGCTAGCCTGAGTGTTATCGGAAAACTGCCTCATAATCGGACTCTTTCATCACTTAAAGTCCCCAAAACATTTTTGTAAAAAGTCATATTAAGTACCACGAGGCAATGTACTATTAGATTCAAGCCACTTGGTTCTGGAGTTAGACAAACTGCATGTGAGTCTCAGTGCGGTGACTGAGTGCAAAAAAACCTTAGCTGTAGGATTTTGAGCTGTTTGCTTCTGTTTATAACTTGGTTCCCTCTTAGCAGTTAGTTACACACCAAGGGCTGTTTCAGAACTGGACCACAGGTCCAGATGTGAAATCCAGAGTTTTATATAATACTCACCTCAAAGTGTTAATCTCCACAATGTAACATCTGTAACAGACTGGGTATGGCATTGTCTGAAAACTAACTCAGGAAGCTATAAGAGCAAGGATTAACATTCATTTTGTTTACCGAGGTTTTCTCATAGCCACATGGGTGCCTAGAACTGAAAAGTCACTCAATGACTAGTTGAGATGAAGGAATGGCTGAAAGCTTTAAAAGCAAGGACTTTCATTTAGTATATACTCCATGATGATGATGATGATGATGATGAAGATGATGATGATGATGATGATGATGATTGTAATTAGGTGCCAATACATATATATATATATATATATATATATATATATATATATATGCAAGTTTAAAATGGTGGTGTGTGACCTCACTAATGCATGTCATGTCCTTAAACTCAGTTCTGCTATGTTATTACAAGAGGTGAAACCCAAGTAGCGTCTGGTCTATGGCATGAGATGTGAATATCTCCCATCATACTTTAAATTCTTTCAGCTATGTGGTGGTCTCTAGTCAGAGTTCTTTGATAGATCAATATTCTTGCATCAAAATGATGCTTTATTTCAGAAGAGAAACCAAAGCAAAGCTAGATGCATGGGTACTAAAGATTGGGCTCGGTGCTTCTGTTTGATCTAACTTTGGACAGTCTTTGGACAGAGGCTGTGCTCCTGGTGAAATGTCCTGGTAGGACGTGGCAGGTGCTATGGTATTTCCTCCCACCTGAGAAATCTTCCTACATAATTATCTGTATCATGGAATTGCTAACACACAATCTCAATATGCCTGGCTGGTAAGTGTGCTTAGATCCATTAAATAAAGTAAATAAATAAGCATTGCAGTTCATTCATTAATCAAGAATGAAGGAACTTTGCATTGGCTTCTTTCTACCAAACAAAACATTTCAAACTAATTATACTTACGAAGGCAGGAAAGAGTATAATTAACCTAGTCAGCTAAGGAGATATGTATGATACAAATTACTAGCAAGTAAAGGTTGCTTGTTACTAAAAATTACTCAGAGCTAAAGACAATTTGGCTCCCCAATCTCCAACGTCACTGTCAATATCCACAAGTAAAGTGATGTGCAGGCTACTTATTGTTTTTTTCTTCAGAAGGCATATGAAAAGAATGGACCAAAGAGCGATGGAGGGAGAGACAGGAATCCCTAACTATGAAAACTAAACTCAGGAAAACAGATTTCAATGGGGACATTCTGTTTAGATGATCAACAACTATAATATGCTCAAAAAACATTGAAAAATGCGGGTGTTTTAAGGATCACTTCGCTTCACAGGTGAAGCAATGTGTAGGAACCACTTGGGCATAGGGATAGGTGGTCAGCAACAAAACTGTCCAGGACTACCAAATTAACAAGCACTTGCACATTACTTACGGATAAGTCATTCTGCACATTTCTGACTCCAGAACTAGTTGATGCAGTTAAGCAGGATTGAGATCCCAACTTCTGCTATTACCCATTTTGACACTGAGCTCATCAACTAAACTGCATCATCATGGCCTTGTTTTCCCCTGACCTTACTAGAATCTTTCCACACAAATGTGCAGAATTGCCTTGGAATCTTTCTAAAATTCTTGAGAGGAGAGGCTGAAATATATTATATCATCTCTGGGCGGGGGTGGGGGGGGGGAGAAAGAGATAAAAGCACCCAGAAGAATCAGAGTACCTTGAATTTAAAACAAGATGTTTCAACATTACTATTCTGTTTTCCTAATTTTCATCACTGAAAATTAGGTGAGCAGGTTTTTTTTTCTCTTCGTTATCTAAGGTTAGATTTGCTAGCACCATGTTGAACACTACACATCAAGCCAAGAAGGTTCCCTTCCAATGTTTAACAGTCCTGGGATTTACCTACAACAGTGGTTGGCAGGGCAGGAGAAGAGGCAGGAGAGACGGGCAGAAAGGGAGCTATAGGAAAAGGGAGGCAGGGGAAAAGAGGGAAGGAAAAAGAAGGGAAGGAAAGAGGGGGAAAGAGAGGGCGAAATTAAAATAAGTAATTTTTAAGAAAAAAAACGAACTCCATTAATGGCAGCTATCTCTCCGAGTGGTGTACCTCATACATTCTCAGAGCCCATGCCCAGGTATTATGGGTTGTCAAGAGATGCCAATAATAGATAACAAGAGCATAGTTGTATTGGTGTCCATCCCATCAGAGGATGTGGAAGGGAGAATTACATAATTACTTTTTGGCTTGATGTCAAATGGTTCTGGACGTTGACTCCTGCAATGGCTAGACTTCTAAAGTGGTAGGTGGGAGGCTCGTAACCATAGCTTCTGAAGCAAAAACTGCACCCTAAAGCACTGCGAGAAATACCTTATTATCACCAGGAGGAGATGGGAGGCCATGTAATTACAACATTTTCTCTGTAGGTGTTGGGGAACATTATGGTAAGCAGTCCACAAAAAATAAAGGATCTATCGCTGTCCTAAAAGATGTCTACCTACTAATATCTGACAGAGCCTCAATTTTTTTTACAAGTAAGCATTTACTTACTCAAAATCATAAAAATATGCTGTCAAGGAAAAATAAATTCATCCAAAAAAGCAGAAGCACATTTCAAAAATCATGATTTGACTTTTATTGCAGAATTGCTGAAAAAAAATGACTGTTTACTGAGCACTTACTATATTCCAGGGAGTATTCTAAGTGTTTTAGATAAATTTTTCTACGTAATTATCTACCACAATAAATCTGCGGGGTAGATCATCTGTGGGTTCCTGTCATCATCTTAATAGATCAAGAGACTACAGTACTGTGTAACAGACCTTTTAATAACACATCCTACAGACACTAATAGCAAATTAGCATGTCTATGTTTTCTTATGCAGTTATGCATATAAAAGAGTGCAAGCTTGCAAGACTTGGACAGCAGTCCAATTTACTAATGGGGCCATGTTCGATCTTACTGCTATAAAATTGGTCGGTTCCATTCTCACTCTATCTTGTGGCCACGCTGTGGGTGTTTAAGAACAGCCTGAGCAGAAAGAGCAGAGCCCCTCCCTTCCCCCCCTCCCCCTCCTCCCTCCCCCCTCCCACTTCTATCATGGTAAATGACAACACAGGACATGTATCGTCAAACCCTGCAGAGGTTAGTTTTCATAAAATTTGATATTTCCATACGTTAAAAATAATTCCTACTCAGGTCCTGAAGTATATGCATGCTGTTTACTTCTTTTTTTAAAAAAAATTTTTTTTCTCCCATTTTTAAGGGTAATAATGAAAGGTCAGGCTGAGAATGAAATGTTTCAAAATGATTTATAAACATACTGCATAGAAATGCTTCTCGCTGGGAGAAGGAAAAGTTAAACAAGGTCAGAGCAGGCTACAAGAAATCTACCCTATTATTTACAAGCAACAGTTAAACATAACCAATTCCCCCAGAAAGACAAAGGCCTTCTCTGTTAGGCTACATAACTTTTTAAAAAAGCAACTGTACATTAGTTTCAAAGTAAAAGAAAGAAGAAATCCTTTTCCAATTAAATTACAATTCTCCTTAGAGGTGTCACTATCTTAGTTTTCCTTCAAGTGATGCAACCAGCTCAGGCCTATCACTTCGTCAAGTAGAACAGGTTTTCTCAAAACAAAGGTGTGCGGTATCTCCTCCTATTTAAAAAAAATGTAGAGAGGTGCAGCATGCTATTTCATGTGAGGAAGTGATAAAAGGAACAGGAAAGAATCCTGCTGTTTATGGAAGCATTTCCTCCATCACAGAGAAGCTGTAATAAGGCATCTCCCATCATTCAATCTGATAAAAAAATAAAAGGAAGCCGGGCGCTGGTGGCTTACCCCTGTAATCCTAGCTACTCAGGAGGCTGAGATCTGAGGATCGTGGTTCAAAGCCAGCCCTGGGCAGGAAAGCCCATGAGACTCTTATCTCCAATAAACCACTCGATAACTGGAAGTGGCGCTGTGGCTCAAGCGGTAGAGCGCTAGCCTTGAGCTGAAGAGCTGAGGGACAGTGCCCAAGCCCAGAGTTCAAGGCCCACAACTGACCAAAAAAATAAAAATACAAGGAGAAAAAAAATTACAGATAAACTAAAGTGTCTAATAACCAGGGAGAGCTAGGAAAGGTCTTGGTCTCCTCTTCATCTTTTTACTCTCTTCCCCCCTCCCTCTCTCCTTCTCCTTACTTTTTCTTTCTTTCCCTTCCCTCTCTCTTTTTCTTTTCCTCCTTCCCTCTGCCTCTCCTTGCCTTGCTTTACCTTTTCCTCCCCTTCCTTCTTTCTTTTCCTCTCCTCCCTCCCTGTCCCTCCTTTCTGCTTTCTCTTCCTCCCACTCTTCTTTCCCTCCCTCCCTCCCTTCTTCCTTCTTTCCTTCCCTCCCTCCCTCCCTCCCTCCCTCCTTCCCTCCTTCTCTCCTTCCTTCTCTCCTTCCTTCCTTCCTTCCTTCCTTCCTTCCTTCCTTCCTTCCTTCCTCTCAGCTAAGGGCATGGAGTGCTCAGAAGCCAAGCATCTTGAAATTAATGGAAGAATCAGGTAGGTAGAGGGGACGAAAATAATTCTTCACGTTGATCATGTGAGGTGATAAGATGCTTAGTGATCTCCATAGGTAAATTGTCATTACTTGTGCTTTGACTCAGTTGCCAGTACACCAGACCCCATCTCCAATTTGGCTCAACAGCATTCCTTCACAGCATTCATCAACGATTATATGTTTGGGTTCATGCTTAACTAATGTCTATAGCTTCCTTGTTTCTCTCTAGAACACTACCTAAGTTCATAACAAGCGTTGAGCCAAATAGAAGTGTCATTAACAGACCTGAAGGCAAGAATTTGGAAAGAACAACCAATTTATAGACTTTGTAGAACAGGTAGCATTATGAGACATAGCATGACAGATCCTTGCTCTCCACAGGTTAATGCAGAGATCAAGATATTGTCACCATTATTCAACTACCTGCCTTATAATCTATTGATTATAAGCTAGGAGCTTAAATCTGGACCATTAGCTTTTAATCACAAAGAACTATGAAATAGGAACATTCATGCTTTAAAAAACACACAAAATGGGGCTGGGAAGATGGTTCAGTGGTAGAGTGCTTGCCTCACATGCATGTGGCCTTGGGTTCGATTCCTCAGCACCACATAAGCAGAAAAAGCCAGCAGAAGTGCTGTGGCTCAAGTGGTAGAGCACTAGCCTTAAGCTGAAGAGCTGAGGGGCAGCGCCTAAGCCCAGAGTCCAGGCCCCATGACCGACAACACACACACACACACACACACACACGCACGCACGCACGCACACACGCACACGCACACACACACACACACACACACACACACGACAGTCTCTGCAGAGGTTTTTTTTCCCCTCGGATTGGGAAAAACTAAAGCTTCCATTTAATTGAGTCCACTTATGGAATATTAAAGAGTTGGATCTATTTGCCTGTGTACTCTTTACTAACCCTGAAAATGTCTTTTTAAGTCAGAAATTGGGAGCTGGAATTTTTGCAACATCTAAAATGCTATAGTGACAAGAAAATGAGGTATCTCTTCCCAACAAAATGTCTAAATCCTACCTGAGTCATTCCTCATTCGTCTTCACAATAAGGTAAGCTATCTTACACTAAAGAAATCAAGTGCAAAAAGGCACCTTCGCAATCATTTGTTCCTCCCCCTTAATTATGAACAGGTAGGAAAATTCAGAAGCCATGAAATTAATTATTTTTTTGGAAAAAAAAAGAATCCTTTCTGTTCCATTATTTCATGTAGAGAATGAATGATTAAATGCCACCAACTTTCAAGTTTCACAATTCGGATGAAGACTTTCTGCTGGTATTTGTACCTGGCCCAATTAGAATTTACCATACAAGCAGAATATTCATCCTTCAGTATCCATATGGCATTAGTTCCAGAGTCCCTGTGGATATCAGAATGTGACATGCTAGTACAAAATGATGTCATGGTTGCTATGCACATCTTCTACTTTACTTCATATATACTCCTCGTTTATAATACCTGTACAATGGCAATGCTATTAAACTAAACTGTTTAGAAAATGATGGAAAAAAATGTCTGCATATTTTAATGCCCACAGAATATTTTTCCAAGTGTTTCTCACCCTTGGTTAGTTGAATTCATGGATGCAGAAACCACCAGTGTGGAAAGCTGTCAACCAAGAATGAAATTACTAGACCACTAGCCATCCAAGGGATCTGCATTCCCAGGTACACATTCAGCAAGTTGCTCTGGGATTGAAATGTCATATCTGCAGAGCAGAGATACCAAATTACACCCTTCATGCCTCATGATAATTAGGATATGTTTTACATAGGACTATTTTTTTCTATAACTACCTAACACCCATAATGTGCACACTTACCTCACTGGGACACCAGGGCAAGCAGAACTGAATTGAACAATTTTGTCATCTGTCCAAATAGGCTGAAATTTGTTACAAAAGTATTCCAGAGCTATCTCATACATCTTCCTTTGGCTTATTGCAATCTGTACACTGCATTTTCCTTCTCTCTTCTTTTTGTCTTTTTTTTTGTCTGTGTGGGGCCTGAACTCTGGGCCTGGGCACTGCCCCTCAGCTCTTCAGCTCAAAGCTAGCGCTCTACCACTTGAGCCACAGCGCCACTTCCGGCTTTTTCTGCTTATGTGGTACTGAGGAATTGAACCCAGTGCCTCATGCATGTAAGGCAAGCACTCGACCACTGAGCCACCTTCTTCTTAATGTTCATTCCATTTTCTTAACTCAGCAGTGCCCTGTCATAATGGTGGCATTAAACTTGAGCAAACACTTATTTGCATCTATATGTTCCCTTCTCCTGTCGACCATGTACACTTAAAGTATTACCCTGTATTAAACAATAGAAATATAGATTGCACTGCCTTAGTTCAGAAATCCTATGTGTTATACCTTAATCTCCAAAGCATTGTCTACTTTCATGAGATACCGATTTGGGCAATGAGTATTCAAGAGCAATACTCATCTGAGATTAGCTTTTGCCCTTTATGCCACAGACTCAACCATTAGCCTAGAATACTCACCTTCTTCCTCTTCCTTCTCTTCTTCTTCTCTTTGGCTGCTTGGGCCTGCTTGTGCTCCCAAACCAGGTTGGTTAGATTGGCCACATACTCATCGGTCTGCTGCAAAAGGTAAGCTAAACGCCTGTCTTTCTTTTGGTCAATGAGTTTCCTATAGCCCTCTTCATCTTCAGCCTGTTGAGAAAGAAATCAGTGAGAGCATAATGCATGCTTGCCCACAGGTCCGGACTATGCTCCTGCTTGACAATCTCAGCCTGGGTGGTGAGGGGAACAAACAGGATGTGCCAGGTTAGAAGGGTCATTATGTGAAATCTAGGATAGGAAAAACATGCAGATATGAAACACTCCAGTCCCAGGACCCTGGGGTTGCCAACAACATCAGTGCAGAAAGCCCTACCGTATATACACCTGGTATGGTTAGGTGGCACCTTTGATCTTCAGTGTTGCTTTAATTGCACAGAAACTCATTCTAAGATTTGGCAATCTCCTCTCTGAAATGTATCTTTAGCTTTATATTTCAGAAAAGTTAAACTTTAATTTAAAAGCTCAGGCTTGTAATCCTAGCTACTTAGGAGGCTGAGATCTGAGGATTAGAGTACAAAGCCAGCCCAAACAGTCCCCCATGAGACTCTTATCTCCAATTAGCCACTTAAAAACTGGAAGTGGTACTGTGGCTCAAGTGGTAGAGTGCTAGCCTTGAGCACAAAGGGGCTCAGGAACAGTGCCCTGTTCATGCCCCCAACTGACAAAAATAAAAGTAAATTGAAAATATATGTATATAATTAAGAGGAACACCAAGCAATAGAAATTCATCATTGCTTTCGTGAAAATGTATACTGCACTAGAATGTAACTCTCACAAGGGCAGAGCCTTGTTTTGTTTACTCTACTCCCTCAGTACCTAAGAAAAAGCTTTGAGCACAGTTAAGTGCTCAAAAAAACTTATTGATGCAAAAAAGAAGAATCATCCTATACCTCATTGCTTTCAGGGGAAGCTTTTCCTAAGTGACAGTGTTGTTTATAGAGATTCTACCATACAGTTAGTCAACCAATGTTTTCTCATGACTTGGGATCATCAAAGTTTTACCAAATAAACAACAAATTCAAAATTTTAAAAATTAATTCATCCTGTTTCTCTGATACCTTTCCAATTACATTCTTTCCCAGTTTAGACTAAGGAATCAAGTGAACTTTTAGTAAGTCATTCATATACTTAATAACTTTTTTTGACACTGAAAACACTGTAAATGATAGGCAAAGTCAAATGCAGAGGATTTATATTATTATTATCATTATTATTATTATTATTATTATCAGAGATCTGCCCTGAGTTACCATCCTTAGTAGCTGGAGACAAGTATGTAGCACTGAAGTCTGGTACCGCAAAGGATAAAACAGACATAATAATTTCCACTTCCACCTCTCATTACGCAACATTATGAGATTAAATGAAATAGAACTCTGATGTTCTCTGCATCATTTCAAGAGAAGTTGTTTTTATACATCGCCCAAAAAGGACACCCCAAAATACTCTTGTCATGCGCTGCCTAGATGAAAAAAGCATGCTTGCAACATTAAGAGGCAACTTCATCACAGAAAAGCTTAGGGCTACAGCTGTGGGTTGTCACTCCCGCATTTACTCGGGTGACAGTAGCGTCTTCCCTCAGCCTATCTGCTGTCTGCCCCGTGAATGAGCGTGAACCTCAAAAATGTTATTATAACTCTAATTGCTTTTGGTTATGGTTGATCTCACTTGAAGAAAGAGTGATTTTAAAAAAAAACTTTCAGTTTCTCTATTATCTGTATATTCCATCATTTAATTGCAAAAATTAATGATTTGCAAATGCCTAATCATTAGTGTCAAACCAATCTGTTACTGAAGTTCTAATACAGTTTCACTTCAGTTGAATCAGACAAATTTGACTGCTGACTGCTCCAATTACTATAAAATGGTCTTCCTCACTGGTGAGAAATCTCTTAAGACAGTTCCTTCCCTTCCCCAAATGGAGAGGGTAGCAGATTTAGGAATACCGAAAAATACAGCCTTTGAAAACACGATGCTCACTCTATGGAATCCAGGAAAAGAAAAGCTAGAAAGATAGTGTTACTAGAATTCTCCAGAGACATAATTATGGCTGAGGCTTTATCTTCACTCATTCAGAAATGATGTTCCAGACAGATCGGTGGGTCTCCTGTCATCTGTGCACATCATTCACACTTTTCCAAAATCCAGTATCTTCTGTCTAATGCCCCAAATACATGGTCAATAAAACAAAATCCTGTGGCCAGTAATATAAACCTATCCCTTCTGGATTTATTTATCCTTTAAAAACTAAGAGTGCAAATGGAAGGATCCTTGAACTGCTTTTGAGACGAATGTTGCTACCACAGAAAGGGAACCTCTCCAAATGAACTTAAGAATCACTTTTTGCTCTGTTAGAGAATAATTCTTGCCACTGAAAAATAAATTAAAAAAGAAAGAAAAGTCAACACCAAAGAGGCTTCCAAAAAAGAGACTTTCTTGGATTCAAAAGTACCATCTAATGAGTTACTCATTCCTAAAACTTGATCATTCATCTCAAAGAAGTCATATTTTTTAAAAAAGAACTGCATTTTCCATTCTTCCTGATCTGATTAGCAAACCTCCGATAAAAACTAACAGCAAAGCTATATGTGTACAGCAATAGCACCCCAGGACACGGAAATACAACACTCATTAGATGTGGCTCTGGATGTGGATATTAATGCATTTGATAAGCAGTTTTCAGTTTCACATTCTAAATGCAGCAGAATATGAGCTGAGCATCTTCCTGATCTCCTGTGAGGGCCCCTTACCATCAATCTCCGCATTCTCTCCTTTTCAATCCGCTCTGTCTCCTTCTTCTGCTCCCTCTCGGTGTTGGCATGCCAAGTTGCCACTGCTTTGGAAAGCTTCTGGATCTTGCCGGCCACAGAGCGATGGTATTCCTTAAAATCTTTTGCATGTTGCAAGATACTGTTCAGATATTCCTAAAGGATACACAAACGGGAGAAAAGGACACTTAACTCCCACTGCCCAAGGGTCTGGACCACAGTCCAGGAAAGCTCGCAGTGTGTATGTAATAGAATCTATTTGGGGAGAGAGGCCTGGTATGTCTCTGCAGTTGAAGTATGTATGAGCGATGGGGCTGATGGGAAAGAGGATTTCCCTCATCTCTGCTGTCACAAGCCTATGGAAGAAAGAAGCTGCCACCACCTGAAGGGTGTGGTCACTTGAAACAAGAAAGATGCAAGACAGAGAGATCTATGAAAGGGATGTGAGGGCACATCGATCATTCACCTTAAAATAAACCTGAGACACTTGGGCATTTCCCTTGAAAAATCATGTTACAAAAGTATCATTTCTAAGCCTGGTGTGGTGCCTCATGCCTGTAATCCTTGATACTCAGGAGGCTGAGATCTGAGGATCTCAGTTCAAAGCCAGCCCAGGCAGCAAAACTGATGAGACTCTTATATCCAAATAGCCACTCAAAAGCCTTAAGTAAAGCAATGGCTCAAGGAGTTAGAGTATCAGCCAGCCTTGAGCAAAAAAGCTCAGGGACAGTACCCAGGGCCTGAGTTTAAGCTCCAAGAATAGCACACATGCACAAAAAAGGAACACTTCTTCTGTACTAACTTCAATACTTTAGAACTGCTGCAAACCAAGTTTTATAGAAAGTTTGCCATACATGATTCATATCCACTTTTTAAATAATGGAGGAGAAATGCATACCTTACTTACACTAAAAACCCCTTTTTATTTTTTCAAAATTCAATTAAGGCATGAGACTAAAAACTTATATAGGGTTATGACAAAACAACCTAATCCTTCCTCAAAATGTTTCTCAACTCCTGGAAAGGAATGTTCTAAAATATTTACTGCTGTGAAACCTCCAGCTACGCACTTTAAAGAGCCTGGGGTGCTATATTTACAGCTGATATAAAAATAACTTTCTCCATGCTTTCTTTCTTTACATTGCTTCTCCCCAAGATTTCGCTCTAAGAAACCCTGCCACTACCTACCCATTCAGCAACTTTCTACGAAATAGGAATATGACACCTGTTACTGTGCATTGAAAGTGACCTCCCCAAATCCAGTACGTTGGTATTAAGAAGTGGGGTACTTATCAGTGGGTTATGTTCCTTTATAAAGAGACGCCAGACAGTTACCTTATCTACTTCCTGTGATGAGGACCCGTGATGGAAGACTAGCCTGGAACACAGCCTCATGAAGGCCTGACCATACTGCTCTTCTGGTCATGGGCCTTTCAGCCTCCAGAATGGTGAGCTATAAATTTCTCTGGTTTATAAGCCACTGAGTCTCTGGTATTCCGCCATAGTAGCCTCAAGAGACCATACTTGACTGAAATTTAAGAAATCCAAGTTCTAAACTCATCTTGGACCAATTAATAGCCCGGATACTGGGCAGGTGCCCCATTTAACTATCTTAGCCTAAATTCCAACCACAAACTGATGTGACTGAGACTATGTAATACTTCAACCAACTTTTTTGTTTTTCCTGTGCTATCACCACCACCTGCAAGGAGACAGGTTTACAAGCATTCCGACCCTCTCCAATGACTCATCCTACACGGGTAAGCAGGGGCAGAAGAGTATAAGGACCTGGTGTTTTTGCCGGCGCTTTCTCTCCTGCTCAATCTTCTGCTGCTTTTCCAGCTTCTCAGTCATGCGGGCTTCTCTCAGAGTCTGGCGCTTGCTCCGTTTGTAAGCTTTAGAGTTGAGAGCTGTCTCCAGGGTAGTATCCCTACGCATGCAGGCTACCACCTCCTGTCTCAGCTGTCAAGAGAAAGTGGTTAGACAGCCTCCCAAACAGAAGCCAGGTCCTGAGCCCTGACCTTCTCTCTCTTTTCCATTTGATGGGATGGAATGAGGAGTCTACAGCAAAAAGTTAACTCAGCCACTCATTTATAAATAAATGAAAGGACGAAAATCATGGCAAATTTACATAGCATTTTCAAGAACGGTAGAATTTTTTCTCCCCAAATAATTCAGATTAAAAAAAAAATTCGAGCATTCTAACAGTAAGAAGGGGGGAAAAAAAGATAGATGTTGTCCTGCCTTTTAAATAGAGTAATTCATTCTATTTTATTATTCAAATGACACTCATTAGTTCATAAGCTTTTCAAATTTTTTATTTCCTTCTAAATGTCATACTAACATTCTCTTGTGTTTAAAGATTACCTTTAATGATCAGCTGCAAAAAAAGAATAAAAGAGTTACTTTTTCTATTCATGTTGGAGGCAGGTAGCGGCAGATAACTTGAACAATGTGAATTCACAGTCTCTAATAAATGATGGGAAATACTGATTGTGGCTACCTTCCATTCCAATGATGATATTTTTGCAGGATATTTACATTTTACATTATATTAAGGACTTAATTGTAAGTCACTACAATATAGTATTTTGTCCACATTTTGTGTCATGTACTAGTAGGGGTTGAGACCGGGGAGAACATATTACAATAGTAATTCAATTGAATCTGAAAGCAACCTTAATTACAGCTAATGTAATTGGGCAACTTTATAGACAACAGACTTCCAACAAGAGCAAAAATCAGGAGCCAGTACAAGTCCAGCATATTGAGGCAATTTCAATGAAGCTTATTCCAGAAAATACATGTATATTAATACTTTGAACAAAATTGTTATCAATCACTATTGATTCATGTTAAAAGGTCACCTATAACAAAGAAGTAAATGAAACTTGGAGAATTTTTCTTAAAAAAAAAATTTTGACCTGAAAGAAATTTCCTTTCACCAACTTAATTGCCAAATAGCACCCAGCTACTACTGATGCACCTCTGTGACATAACCAGTAGGTCAAAGATATGTCCTTGTCCATATAACAATAGCAAGAGTAATGGCCTTGTGATTTTAGTCACATCCTCCCCAGACCAAATCATACAATTCAAGACTTTCTAAACTATGTTTATTTGCTAATAATTCATCCTGCATACCCCAGAATTTAACAAAACAAACCCCTCTGAGTGACAGTGAAACTTCCCTTATCCTCTTTGGCTGTGAGGAAACAACAAGATGAGCAAGAGTACATAGCCCTCAAAACAAAACAGGTAACTCACTGGTTAGTTGATATACGGGTTTGATGTGACTGAACAAAGTTAAATTTCAGTGAATGATTGAGTTACATTATTTTTTATGTGTTTCTATAATATGATGAGCTATTAACTTGGCAGAATGACTATTTGTTAAAACTCTTTTCACATTCCTGGCTAGTATTTTATATTTGTACTTAGTTTACCAAGAAGTTTTGATCAACTCATTTCTTGTCTGCTTTTGAGCCATAAAGGCAAACTTAAGTTTTCCCAAAATGTTCTCAAGGTTTTTCATCCATAATAACAAAGCATCGTAATTCTGCCATAGGATAGGAGAGAACAAAAATGTTTTTGACATATCAAAAAGAAAAAGAACACTAAGAAATTCATTCTCATTACTTTTTGCTATGTGTTGTTTGTCTAAAAGATATGTTATTTTGTAAATGTCTAGCTTTATAACAATATCCAATTGACTTCAGGAAACCTGTAGATTACACTTTAGGAATAGTTACACCTACTTCCTAGCCCAGATGCACCAGAATAAGATATTACCTGACGCTGGAAATTGAGTAACCGAAGGGCTTTCAGTTCCACGGTTGCTTTGGTTCGTAAATCAGGTGGCAAAGAGCCAGGTAGATTTTCCAGTTCTTGTATCCTATGAGCTATGCGAGCCTGCAGTCTAGGAAGGGAGAGATATAAATATGCATTACCATTTTAATCATCAATGACTGGCAATTGGTTCAGTCCATTTCTGACACCTAACAACCTTTTTTCTGGTGCTCGAGAAAAGCTGCCTTTAAATACATGTGGCCAGTTACTATGTATTATTTAATGTTCTGTATGACTTCTCTCTAACACCCAGAAAGAAGGCCCAAGCTGCATCTCAGGGCAAAGTCAAATGTCCTCACTCACTTTTAACAAACAGAGGAAACGAGAGACAGAAAAGTCCCTAACCCACAGTCAGCTAGAATGTAGAGTTGCATTACCTAACTTCTAGTTCTGTCCTAAGACAACGAGGACATTTGCCTTCCTTGCCAAGGTACTGATGAGGAGAGCAGCTAAAGCAGAGTGGGCAAAAGCAATTTTAGCAACTGAAGCCGCTAACCCAAGGCACTTCGAGAGGAACCTGCCAGCCACAACCACTTCCTCTGAGCAAAGTGCTTGCTTGAGAAAAGAGAGCAAATTGGGCACATTCAAACATCAGGGGAGGTCGTAAATAGCAGTGAAAATCTAAGAGTTTCTTGAAAAGGATACTTCCCATAATGAAAGAATCTATCTTCATTCATTTGGGACACTCTTATTGTTACACAGGTAGGCCAGTGTTAAGTCCTGTACTTACAAAGAATTATATGCTATTCAAATCTATTTTTAAATAGGCCTCCCTTAAATTTGAGTTAAAATGGGTGGGGTTGGGAGAGATGGGGGAGAATGATATAAAGTTGCAGTGTGTTCATAAACTGATATGTCCAAGTTGAGACCTCTTTGTACAACAACTTAAGGGTATAATGAAAAAGAAGAAAAAAAATCTGGAAATTGATTTCAACAAATGAATACTATTAGAGGAGGTAATGAGTCAATATTAACTTCACTAAATACATTTAACTCACAATTTTATTTCTTTCTCCCTCACATATGTGCATGCACACACACACACACACACACACACACACACACACACTACAAGGTAAATGCTATAATGGTGTCATTGTTGTGAGCTAATAAAAGAAGCCAAAATTGAAACAGTCATGGCTTAATACCAAAACCACTGCAATAAGAAAGCAGATCATTGAAATATACTTTCAGAGAACTTACTGCACCTAAGTAAAAAAAAAAAAAAAAGGTTAGGAGTTAAGAATTGTGTTACTGATAAATATTATCTTAAGATTTCATGCAGCCCAAGTATCAAAGTAAGTGCTTGTTTAAAGTAAGGGCTTGTTTAAGCTATTTGACTTAAAGAGAAATGAAATACCTTTTTCAAAAACTTAATGATTGTAGGACAATGATTCCCTTTTCAGTGACTTCACTGAAAATAATATACCCGGTAGGTTTCTGCTTCATTTGGTACATGTCTAATTGAGTAATCTACCGAATCACATTAACTTATGACCATGTGTTACTCTATGTTGTTATTTTTACATAAGCATATCAATTCAAATAACAGTGTTCTCAAATGGCCTTGCCATCCTACAACCATAATATGCTTTCACCATTTTGTTCTTTTGCAAAAACTCTTCCAAACTCTCTTAACTATTTTCATATCCGTTTTACTAGTGGTAAACCATGGGGTTTTTATTATTGTGGATTGTAATTTTCATTATATGAAACAAAACATCTATACTTCATTTTTCTAGTTCATTTTCTTAACCAGCTATCTATCCTCAAGACTTCAAAGACAGTGATGGATAACTTCTTAACACTGAGAACATTAACAGAAAAATCCACAAAATTAAACTGAAAGAACTTTATTTTATGGCTTTATGATTAAGACTACACTGCTGGGTGCCCAGTGTCACCCCCTTAATCCTAGCTATTCAGGAGGCCAAGATCTTAGGATTTGAGTTTAAAACCAATACCAGCAGGAAAATCCATGGGACCAAATGCCCGAAGTGAAGCTGTGGTTCTACTGTTAAACCACTAGCTATTAGTACAAAAACTCAGGGACAGTGTCCAGGCCTAGAGATCAAGCTTTAAGACTGGCAAACACACACACACACAGTTCAAGCTTTAAGACTGGCAAACACACACACACACACACACACAGTTCAAGCTTTAAGACTGGCACACACACACACACACACACACACACACACACACACACACACACACACACGACCATACAAAAGAACATTACATATTACAGTACAGTGAGATGATGTGGCCAAAAATTTGGTTGTTCTATTTTCCTTTCTTATTTGAGCACAAACTACCCCTGTGAACTCTGTGAACTCTGGTTTACTCTCTGACAAAGTGAGCCAGTTGCTAAATTAGAGGAATAGTTGCTTTTGTGTTAATCTTCCAAAAGTAAGGCTGCATAAATAACCTTGGGACACCTGGGCTGACGGAGCTTAGATTAAACCACACTGAACTTCAAGGGTGGGAAAGTAGGGAGTCCAAGAGGGAAGCCAGGAAGGAGGGGGAGGGGGCTGGTTCCTCAAGCACTGGAGCCAGTGGGAGCTGGAGAAGCACTTTTCCCTGTAATGACTGCTTCTCCAAAGGGCCAGTCATTTGTTACTCTCAGAGTTTCCAACACAAAAGGAGCTCTCTTGTATGAAAGGGAGGAAAAAAGTACAAAGTGCAAACTCTTGGAGGAGAGAAAAGGTAGATTTCACAGTAAAATGATACGCATTCAATACACCCCATGGGTGGTGGTAGTAAAGGTGCAGGAAGGGACTTCTTTAACATAGAAAATTATATCTTTGTTGTTGTTCTTAATAGAAATCTTCATTTTAAATAATGCTCCTCTCCAGACAATTTCATCTTCCCATCAATGGGATTCAGCGGGTAGTCTGATAAAGAGATTCAGGATTCTAAACTTCCTGAAACAACAGCAAGATGTAATACTGCTTGCCTGCAGGAGACTCATTTAGTGTCCTCACGAGTACAGAAAATTGAGGCAGAATTAGGTCACTCAGGTTTTTCATACAGATTGAACAGTAAATCAAGAGGGGTTACTGTTCTGGGAAGAAAAAGAGTTCCATTAAAGGCAACAGATATTTGTTCAGGTCCAGAGGAGAAGTTTATGATTCCTGTAGGAGAGTTATTTGAACAGAAAATGACACTGGTACATTTTGTTCCTTCAAGGAACTGAGTGACACTTTAAAGAGAGAAGGAGAGGAAGTGTATGTGTGTGTGTGCTAGAGAGAGAGAAAGAGAGAGAATAGAGAATAGAGAGAGCTAACCTGTGTGACTTTTGGTAACTCTGGGATACATAGTAGCTATTGGTAATTTTTTGAGAAAGAATTTTCGGGGTTGCAATGGATATAAGGCCAAAAAACATCTTTTAAGCCACAGGAAAAAAAGCCATGCTTGCTTCCCCAGACCTGCTTTCACACTAAATTCTGACTTGATTCCCAAGAGGGCTGATGTAATTCAAAGACGTCCTTCCCCACATAAACCCCTTCAAATGTCAAATACATCTTCTATGCAAGCATTTGTGGAATTGGTTTACATGCCAATTTGAGAACTCTGGTACTTTTGAATCAGACCTCTAATTCTAAATGAAAGGAAGTGACATTGGGTATATTAGCTGGAAAACAAACAAGCAAACAAACAAACAAAACAAACATCCCAGCAGGGAACAGGGGAGTGGGAAGCATCAATAAGTTCCATCAACAAAGAAAGAGGTTGTTTGTTATTTATGACTTATGCCTGAAACCCTAGCTACTCAGGAGGCTGAGATCTGAGAATCAAAGTTTAGAAGTCAACTGATTCAACTAAAGCTGAAAGATGCTAATATCCAATTAACCAGCCAAAAGATAGAGGGAGAGGTGTAGCTCAAGTGGTAGAACACTAGTCTTGACTAAAAAAGTGTGTGTGGGGGGGGGGGGGAAGGGAATGCAAAGCCCTGAGTTCAAGCCCCAGTACTGGAATTTTAAAAAAAGATCCAACTTAAGTGGGAAATGGTTTTAACTAAAGTGCTTGTACAGAGCTAAGGTGAATTGTTCACATACAAAACTTACTTGTAAACCAGGCGCCCGGTGGCTCATGCCTATAATCCTAGCTACTCAGGAGACTGAGATCTGAGGATCACAGTTCAAAGCCAGCCTGGGCAGGAAACTCCGTGAGACTCTTATCTCCAATAAACCATTACAAAACCAGAAGTGGCACTGTGGCTCAAGCAGTAGAGCACTCACCGTGAGCTGAAGAGCTCAAGGACAGCTCCCAAGCCCAGAGTTCAAGCCCATGACTGACCAAAAAAAAAAAAAAAAACACTTACTTGTGCTACAACTTTCTAAAGAAAGCTGATTTGTCAAAATTCCGATTTTATGATGAACAAGGAAAGCCGCTGACTGATTTAAAATTCAAAGAGATGCAAGATTCTAATAATTTCCTTTCAATTTTCATAGACAAGGTAAGTAATATCACAAGGGCCAAACAAAATTTAACATCTGCTAAGGAATTTCTGACAGCTGTTCAACCTGTATCAAATAGGGGGGGAAAATGTTTTTTCTTCAGAACGTGTTCAAATCTTTAGCCAGATGTTACAGATGCACTGGACCCTTCCAGTTACCAGAGAGAAGGCTGGTTAGTCATTCTATTATACAGGTCAGAGGGAAGAAGTTTCACAGTGTCTTTCACAGGTATCTAAAGAACATATTCTAACATTTTTAATGGATAAATTGACCTAATTTCTGCAGTTCAACAAGTTACCTTCACAGAGCAGACACCGCTTTTTGCTCTATGACCAAAGATGATAACACATGCCTCTGTCATTCAGTTGGAATCAACCCATTCTTTGCCACAAACCTAGGAAAAATTTAGGCCAAAGGTCATGACAGACTTTTGGACCCAGAGTTGTCCAGATCAACGATTTCAAAAGCCATATAGCTTTGCAAAAGAGAAGATATTTGTTAACTAATGATAACATGAAGAACGGTCATTATATCACATTCTGTAATACATATAAAAATGTTGATAAAGACAATTCTTAATACAGGACTAAAGACCAAAGCGTTTCATACATTAAAATAGGCTTAATGCAAAGGAAATCATCTATTAAGATCATACCTCCCCCATCCCCCCAAAAATATACTAAGAGAAAAAGAACCCTACAACTGAAGTTCTGGCAAAAAGGACAGAAAACTTAGCAGTCAGCAAAACAAGCAGTTCACACACACACACACACACACACACACACACACACACACACACTCAGAAAAGACCAAGTAAGGAAAACAGGGCCAGACATTACATACAATTTCTAGGTATGGATAATGTCTTATGAAGATAGCTCTATGTAATTTACCAAAACAACTGGTAGCATTGTATCTTTAGTGTAGGGAAAAAAATGTCAGTTCTTCAGAAGTCAGAAGTTTAGAGTATCTACACAATACTTCACTACCTTGTTACTGACTTTCTTTCAATATTTCTGACTTATCTTATTTAATAATACAAAAAATATTCCTGTCTTGGAAAATGTGCTAATATTGGACTTCATAATATACAACTACTATTTACCCAACAAAATATACCTGTCAATATGATGAGTGTCTAGCCCTCCAGATATATATGAAATGTTGGAAACCACAAAATAAATGCTCCTAATTGGTGATTACTAATAGTAATAACACAACAAAGTTACACTCTTCTCAAAAGATATATCTGGATGTCTACATATACCTATGTATTGTCCAGTTATTGGAATTCTTTCAGAGTAGCTCTTTTTTCTTTTCTATTATGGGGCTTGAACTCAGAGCCTGGGAGCTGTCTCTAAGCATCTTTCTGCTTTTTGAGTGGTTAATTGGAGATAAGAGTGTCACAGGACTTTTCTGCCCAGGCTGGCTTCAAACCTTAATCCTCAGATCTCAGCCTCCAGAGTAGCTAGGATTACAGGTATGAGCCATTGTCGCCTGGCCAGAGTAACTCTTGAAATCAATTATATTTTAGCCAAGTAACAAATAAGTCATTGCTTTTCCATAAGACTAAGGTAATGCTCTAAAAGCAAACCCACACATCACTTATGAACACTGCAATATTTCAACTCAATGGCTAATATTTACAAACTAATAATGATAATAATAATAATAGTTAATATTTACTGAGTATTTCCATACCACTTTATCTTCCCAACTATGCAATTAGGAGAAATGCCATATTATTTTCTTGATCAGACAAAGACACAGAGTTCTTGCAGAAAAAGAAATGCAACTTGACCAGGGTTACAGAGCTAGTTAATGACAGAGCCTGCCTTCTGGCAGACTCCATAATCCACAACCTTAGCTTTGTTTTATCTTGACTCAAGTCTTACTATAAATCCCTTTGTGTTTGACAATAACCATTTGCATAAGAGGTCTGCTAACTATCAGCCAGTGGTCTAAATTGTGACCACAGTCTGTTTTTATAAATAGAGTTTTATCAGAACAGAGCCAACCTATTATTGTCTATTGGTGGTTTGTTTGCTTGGTTTTTTTTGTTCTCCCACAAAAAGGGCAGAGGTATTTGTGTCTGAGACATATGGACCTACCAGGCATAAAATATACTCCATCTGGTCTTTTACAGAAAAGCTTGCCAATCCCTAATTTAGAAAGATATGCCAAATCAGGTGAAAATTAAGTTTCTGGATTAAGAATATAAAATAAGAACCTTATCTGAAGACATTTACCTATAAAGCTGGACCAAGCAACAGACATGAATTAATTCAAACTAAGACTATGAAATATTATCCCAAGTTACCAAAGTTTTGCTCTAGTATCATGAAAGGTGACTCTTAATCTGTAGGTCGGGTTAACCCTGCACATTCAGCCTCTGATCATCTTCTAGTCACTCCAGCACCAACTGAGAAACAAGAACAAAGCATGGCATCATCGGCCACTTCCCTAGATACACAGGAAGTTGGGCTGGCCAAGTCCCCAGCACCTGGTATGCTGGTATGTCACAGAAGTGGATAAAAGTTCTCTGGCTAAATTTAAAAAAAAAACCACAGTGTAGTCAACCCAGGACTACCATAGGGACTTCTACCAATGGGCACCCCAACTATTTTCTGCAACTTTGAACCTGAAATCATCAGCCAAGTGGTGAGTTTCCACCTCCTAAGTCTACTTTTGGCCCTTTCTCTGGGACACACACACACACACACACACACACCCCAAAGAAGGTCCTCTACCCACGGTGGGCACTTTCTGATCTCTACATACACACACACACACACACACACACACACACACACACCCCAAAGAAGGTGCATCTACCTCTACCCACGGTGGGCACTTTCTGATCTACACACACACACACACACACACACCAAAGAAGGTGCATCCACCTCTACCCACGGTGGGCACTTTCTGATCTACACACACACACCCACACACACACACACACACACACACCAAAGAAGGTGCATCCACCTCTACCCACGGTGGGCACTTTCTGATCTCTACACACACACACACACACACACACACACACGCCCCAAAGAAGGTCCTCTACCCACGGTGGGCACTTTCTGATCTCTACACACACACACACCCCCCAAAGAAGGTGCATCTACCTCTACCCACGGTGGGCACTTTCTGATCTACACACACACACACACACACACACACACACACACACACACACCAAAGAAGGTGCATCCACCTCTACCCACGGTGGGCACTTTCTGATCTCTTGCGTTAATCCCTCCCCGGCGGGCAGTACCTGTACTCCCGTTCCTGTAGGATCTCCACGGGGTCCAGGCCTTGTGGTTTCTGGATGGGGCTGATGCGGCTCTGCTTCTGTTGCAGCTGCAGGACGGGCGAGGGCTGCCCCGGGCCGGGCTGCTGCACAGAGGGCCCAGGCACGGCAGCCGCAGGTGGCTGGGCAGTGGCTGGAGGTACAGGTGAAGGGCGGCCACTGGGCGCTGGCACCGGCAGTTTCTGGGGGGTGCTGAGGCCACTCAACAGCTCAGGCCCGGAGCCTGCAGGACAAGAGACATGGGCAGGGCAGGACAGGTGGAAGGATGCTCCAAGGGTCACACCCTGGCCTCCCCTGGCCCTCAGGGCCCAGAATTGGAACCACTAAGTATCTTAAACACCAGAGGGGGACAGAAAGCAAAGGGGGATAGGAAGGAGAGAGAAGAGAGGAAGGACCGGGAAGGCGGAAAGGAAAAAGGAGGGGGAAATCTGTATTCCCCTGGGGAAAGGGCCTTCACAAATGAACATTTGCCAAATGTGACCCCCAAACTGATTCTTGGGTAATAAACCGATCCAGGAAATGAGGGCTTATTTTCAATGTAATGCTCCACCGTAGGTTTTTTTTTTTTTTAATAAAGAGTAACAGGTGCCTTTGAACTTCAGAGTTTTACAATTAGGTGCAAGTTGGCTTGCAGGCAAAGGGCTCTATGAACCCCTTTTTGCTAGGCCTACCCCAGTCCTGTCTTCCCATGAGAACTAAAGCCTAACAACAGGGCAGCTTGCAGGTCTTCTGATGAGAACGAGAAAGAGCTCATACTTTCCCTTAGCGACTTTAAAATACATACCAGGCTCAATCAGTGAGTCTCAGGAACTTAATTGTTTCTACCATGTATTCATAGATAGTTCTACATTTAGTATCATGGGAGAAAATTAATAAAATTAATAGACATTAACAATAATAAAAATTAATGAACAGTGAGATTCAAAAGAGCATTTTCTCAGAAGAAAATGACTTGTAATCTTTAGGTTTCCCAAACCTTTAAGTATTACTAAATTTAGCTATGGTCATTTTTCATATTAAAACTTAAGGAATTTAAATTAATTGCTAGGCATAGACCTAAAATGAGAAATGTTCCTTCTCTCCTTTTACATTAACTTTTTAGATAACTGAAAATTATAAATAAGATCAGTGGTCCTAATCTAATAAATTAATATATTTAAAAAAATCTCAGTATCTAGATGTTAACACCACTGATAGGCATTCTTCCAAATATTTTCTATACCCTTTAAAAAAAATTAAAGCTGAAGTTATTAAGTTCAAAAATAATAGTCTATGCACTCAACTTAATAATTAACCATACAAAGGCATACATTATAACAAATAGGACACATTTATTCAATTTCCAGCAAACACCATTTAGCAATGGGCTTAAATGACAATTCAAGGAAAGCTATAAGCAAACATTTTGACAGAAGGAATTCAAAGAATTAGTGCAAACTGCTGAGAAATACCGTGTATGTCGGCCTGCAACAGTGTATGTGTGTGAGTATGTGTGGTATGAATTGTTCTTTCTTTCCTCTCCTGTGAAAGTAGGCAAAACTTCCCCCAAAATGTGCAACCAGATAAGATTTCTTTTTAAAATAATTTGTAACCTTTATTCTAGGGGCTGATGAAGAAATCTGGGGGGGGGAGGGAAATGCAAGTCATTTTATATTTTATTTTAGGCATGTACCATTGTAGTGAAGGGGTTAGTTTTTCAGCTTTGGTATTTATGTGTGTATGTGACTCATCTATATAAAAGAAAATCATTTCTAAACATTACATTGGGGTTACTAAGCATTAGAATGAGCTAGGGAGGAAATTTTAAAATATC
Source organism: Dipodomys ordii (assembly GCF_000151885.1). Classification (NCBI taxonomy): domain Eukaryota; kingdom Metazoa; phylum Chordata; class Mammalia; order Rodentia; family Heteromyidae; genus Dipodomys; species Dipodomys ordii. Next base: position 12,355,335 of record NW_012267256.1, on the reverse strand, counting down.
CTTCCTTTGTGATTACTAGTCAGTCATTCTACTGCTAAGCCATGTCTCCAGCCCTTTTCTGCTTTATTTTTCTGATGAGGTTTTGCGTTTTTTTGCACAGGACCGGCCTTTGATCTCAAATCTCTTTGTTGATGAGGTAACAGGCACAGGCTCAGTCTGGATCTTATTTTATTAAAATAAAATACATTTTTCTTTTTCTTTGTTTAGATCTGAGACCAGGACTTGAACTCAGTACCTAATGTTTTTGCTCATTGGCTAGTGCTCTACCAACTGAGCCATGCCTCCAACCCCTAAAGAATGATTTTCATCTTCATTGCTTTAACTGTGACCAAGACAAATGAGAGGAGATAGTTTCTAAGTGGTTTTTAATTCTCTCTGATTCTATGGATATCTTTAATAAGCCCAGGACTGGTAGAATCAAATATATTGGACGTCTTGCTATAAGCACACTAAATAGCACTTACTACCTTTAGGTCCTCTAAAAAACCCCACCGCATTTGATTTAAAAAGAAGAAACTTAGGAATTTACCAATAGGATGACATCACACTCATCACTTTAACTCTGTTTTCAAAGCATTTGCAGTTCAAGTAATTCAAAACCACCTAAAAGCGGGATGCCCATATATTCTTCACATGTTCTGGGCCTCTCTTCCTCAGCGTTTCTGCTGTAAATACCAAGGCAGGAAGCAGAAGCCTGGGAGGATTCCCTGAACTATTCAAGTCACTATTTTTAAAACCGTATTTAATCAAAGCGCAATATCCAAAGCACATCTGTCATTTAGTCATTATTAGTCTGTGCCTACAAACTACATCAGATGGATACACACACACTCACACACACACAAGGTTAACCTCATTTGATCACTTAAATATAAAGACACTTGAATGTGACTGATTCACTTTTGTTGTTGTTGCTGTTTTAATTTGATTTTCAATTTTTGTTATTCATGCCTTTATTAAGGGGCTTGAACTAAGGGCCTTGGCAGAGTCCCTTCACTTTTTTGCTCAAGGCTGGCACTCTACCACTTGAGCCACACCTCCATTTCAGCTTCTTGCTGGTTAACTGGAAATAGAGTCTCATAGACATTCCTGTCTGGGCTGGCTTCTAACTGTGACCCTCAGATCTCGACCTCCTTGAATAGCTAAGATAATAGCTGTGAGCCATCACAACACAGCTGGTGCTTTTTTTTTTTAATCATGTATTCTTCCAGAAGAAATGGTTCACTTCAGCTCTATCATCCATTGGCTGTATCATCCTGACCACATTACCTAACACTCTATGCCTCCGTTACCTGTAGAATAGGTTTCAAACAGTGCTAGGGATTAGAACCCTGGGCTATCTCACAGGGTGTAGATGAGGACACGGAGCAACGCATCCACATGTTCAGATCTTTATTGCCACCAACAATGAGGAGGTAAAGAAGTCTAATTAAAAACGATCCTAAGCTTCACAGTGACACTTACCCACCAAAGAAAAATATCCTAGGAAATTAGATTCTACATTAGTTGGCAACTTCAAGGGGATTCTTTTCTAGAACAAAAGTTTCAAAATATTGCTATAGTTCAACACAACTCAGCACAAATACTTAGATAAGTCAGCTTGCCACTGGCTTCCTCAGAGCTGCTTTGAGAGCCACTTGTAAGCTGAACAGCACAAGTTCATTTACTGCGTGGGTTTATTGTCTCCTCCCTCTGAGAGATTATATAAATACTTCTACTTAGAGGCTGGAGAACCAAATGCAGCTTGCTACAATTAGACATGCCCAGAATCTAACGACCTATTTATTAGGTTCTGTGTTGGTCCCACAGGTGGTTTATAGGATGCCTTTGCCTGGCTGGGTCTGCACTCCAACCACCAAAACCTTCTTGACCCCTAAACACTGGAGGTCCAAGACCTATGACCTTTCCCTGATATCCTCAAACAGAAGACAAACTGCATTCTTTAGTTTGTCTCTCACACACCATTCTCCATCAGACCCAATTGAGGCTTAATTGTCAGAGGTACAAAATGCCACATGCTTCCTCTTCAAGCCCTTGGCTTGGGAGTCTTATTGGAGCCATGCCTTACCCTCTAGAGGGGGTCCTAACCCTGCTCAGAGAGGTCTTTACTAGGTACATCGCATCTTATCATGCCTGATCTGAAGAAACAGGATAAAAAATCATTAGGTAAACTATCAGTTTACATAAGTGCCAAATGCACAGAATAGCCATACAAGCACAGTTTCTGGGCATTCAGAACTCCCAATGGGCACACGGGACATGTATGCACATAAGAGTATTAAGCTGGAATTTAAGTGGAGAATAAATGCTATCAGGAGAATTTAAAGTAAGTACATTAAGAAGTTTCAGATACTAAGAAGAAAAGGGGAAGAGAAGGCCATGGAAACACACACACACACACACACCCCTTTTATTTTCACACACACACACACACACACACACACACACACACCTTTTATTTTCTATCGTAATGTCCCCTGCCTTTCCTTCCCCTAACCGCAGGCTTTTTTTTTTTAACCCCTAAAATGAAAAGTGAATCAAAATGAAAAGAAAACCATGCCTTGGTCTTGAGGGCTGCCCACAAGAGCAAGGATACATTCCTCAGTACCAGAGACCAGCACTTCCCAAGAGAAACCACGACAGAGCTCAGTGTGCAGGCCTCCAGCCAGCCCAGAATTCTCTGGTGGTGGCTTGGACAATGCCACTTTTGGTGAATTCTAACTTTGGAGTCTGTTTCGGTTAGACCAGCCCAGCCCAAAGCATTTCCTTTATCCTTGAAGAATACAGGAAATGAGACAAAAAGAAAAATGGAAATGCAGCTATCGTCAGGTAAGCAGACACCCTAAAATTTATGTTCCCTTGAAAGTTTAGTGGGGTATTTATAAACAAGTTTAGTGAGGGTACTTATACTATTTTTAAATAAAAAATTTTAAAAACAAAGTTTTTTTTTGTTTTTTTGGGGGGGTCCGGTCGTGGGGTCTGAACTCTGGGCCTGAGTGCTGTCCCTCAGCTCTTCAGCTCAAGGCTAGTGCTCTACCACTTGAGCCACAGCGCCACTTCCGGCTTTTTTCTTTTTGCTTATGTGGTGCTGAGGAATTGAACCCAGGGCCTCATGCATGCAAGGCAAGCGCTCTACCACTGAGCCACCTTCCCAGCCCCAAAACAAAGTTTAATATTAACTTTAAGGAACCTTTGCTTTATTTTGACTTGTCCTAAATGACAATCTAACTCCCCTCCCCTGAAAAAAACCCAATAACTTGCATTTGTCAAGTAAAGTTATCTATCTCCCTAGAAATTAGATTTGCTGACAAGTTCTGCAACCTGTGACTACTTCTCACAGTAGAAGGAATGGATCTTATATTTGAAAGAGATCCTTCCCTCTTTCGTTCACAACCTTCTCATCCATTCTGCCATGAAACTATACCTGCTCAAATATTTTCATTTCTGAAAGAGTGCTGGGAAATGCAAAAAAACAAAAAACAAAAAACACCTGAGAAGTGGGTCATAAAGTCTCTCTGAAGACAGGGATCAGATAAAGGGAAGATGTAAATTTTAGAGATGGGTAATCAAAGAGAACCTTCTTTCTCTGATATGAAAGATGTATATACAAACTGGGTCCTTTAGGACATAAAAATTTTGATTATGCATATGTGTCCAAATAACTGACATCCTTCCAGTTTTACTATTGCGTTCAGACCCATTATGTTAAGATAAAAAAGTGTCCCAAATCAGTAACTCAGTGTCCTACCTATTAAAAAACATGGCAGAATCTTGTGCTGAAAAAAGTAATTTTAATAATAATGCCTATGGAGGCCTAAAATCAACAATCTGCATGTACAGGGGATTACGTCCAGCTGTTCAGGCCCCAGATCACTATCCTTTGGAAGGTTCAGACTTTGCTCCCTCGTCTGCGTCTAGCCATCAGCTATCTGGCTGTGACCAGCCGACCTCTACATCAACATCCTTTTAGTTAGCACTGCTCTTATACCGAGAACCAAGAGACAAAGATGACCAACTGTGTTGACATTGTCTGGGTAAGAGCAAAAAGGCATTACTTAAGAAGTTGAGGTATTCTACTCTGCTCTTCACACACAGGAGAATAAAGCTTGAATTCTGGTACCCATCTTTTGAAACCAATCCTTTCCCCTGACTTAAGAATTTGAGCCTGGAAGGAGCCCATAAAGGGAAAGCGACAGGAACATTTGCTCTCCAGTGAAGCTGTTGATATGTGACATGGGCAAAGTCTTACTGAGGAGGGGCAGGGTGAGCCTTTTTTTCCTTCTATTTAGCTGTATTTTTTTTTTAATTTTTGGTTGTGGGGCTTGAGCACACTGTTCCTCGAGCTCTTTTACTCAAGGCTGGCATTCTACCACTTTAAGCTCCACTTCTGGTTTTCTGGTGGTTAATTGGAGATAAGAGTCTCATAGACTACTGCTCAGGCTGGCTTCGAACCACGATCCTCAGATCTCAGTCTCCTGAGTAGCTAGGACTACAGGTGTGAGCCACTGGCTCCCAGCTTAGCTGTATTCTTTATTGTTTTAAAACTTATTGACGGTTCTAACTGTCGTTTACATCTCAGTCCCACTGTTTGGTCCTATATGATCTTCTATTTACCAAATGGCCACACAGAATTCAGAGTACAAAATTATGCTTTTATACTCTATAAAAGGCTGTTATCATAGTCTGAATGTTTGTGGACCCTGCTCACCTGCACAATTCCTATGATGAAATCCTAACTTCTCAAGTGGCTAGTATCAGGGAGTAATTAGTCCATGAGGGAAGCTCTCTCATTAATAGGATCAGTGTCCCCGTCAGAGTCCCTGAAAACTTCCTCATCCCCTCTGTCATGTGAGGATATAGCAAGGAGGTGTCATCTATGAATCAGGAAGCTCATACTCACAAGACACCAAATATGCCAACCTTTTGGGCTTGGACTTCTCGATCCACCCAGTTGTTGATGTTTGTTTAATCCATCCAGTTTGCCGTATATTTTTATAGTATCTCAATAGACTCAGGCACTAATTGTTTTTCTTGTTTCTTTTTCTCTTCCCTTCCTTTCCCTTCTGTTCCCTTTCCTTCTTTTCATTTCCTAGAGCTAGGAATTAACCCCAAAGCGTTGAGCACAAAATACTCTATTATCGAACTACAGCCCCCGCCAACTCCCTAAGACACACATTCTTTTATTGTTGTTTTGTTTTGTTTGAAACAGGCCAGGTTGACCTCCAAAAGCTACCAAGTACAAGTGTGCACCACCACACCTGGCTTAAGATGCTCATTCATAATGCTACAGTTGACAATGAGAAGAGTTCATATTTCAGATAGCATATCAACTCTTGGGGCTGTATGAAAAAGAAATACCAAGCAAAAAATATTTTTAAATTTAAATAAATACCAGTCTGATTATGTCCCATTGCCCAAGTCTCCAAAACTAAGAAGAACACCAATCTTCCTACTGTTCTCAGTAGCGTGTGGAAACTTGATCAATGAGTAGATGGCATTCATAGGTACCAATATCAAGGGAGCATCCCAGTTCCCACAATCCAAAGCTTCCATCAGAACTTTCATCAGATTTTATTAGGAACCAAAACCTGTCCAAGTGGAAATGACCTACAAGGAAGACCCATCACTCTATAACCCCTTGTAGAATTCCATTCTCAGGGATCAGGCAGAGCTATTTAGATTACATCATCTCTGCCTGATGTATAATGTCATTATGTAAGTGACTTTATCCTAGGAGCTTCTGATTTTGTCCCAACTAGTCTAAGAAATGGGTCATGTAGAATCTATTAATCTATGAAGAGCAAATGTTATTGTTTTAGTATATTACAAGAAGAAGAAGAATGGAGATGATCATACTAATACAACCAGATGTCTATATCTATGACATCAGTCAATCCCAGACAGAAAATATTCAGGGGAGCAAAATGGCATTTGTCCTGAACATATATAGATTTCCCTATCTAGTCATTCTTCCTGAAACTATACAGTGTAACAGCCATTCATAGAGCATCTACATTGTATGTGGTATTATTATGTAATCTAGAGAGGATTTAAGGTACACTGGAGTATGTGCACAGGTTTTATGCAAATATTGCATCACATTTTATATAAAGGACTTGAGCCTCATAGTTGGTGCTATCCACTAGGGGTCTTAGATCCAATCCTCCTCAGATACAGCGGAATGACTGTAATTTAAAGAATACTTCCTCCTGGGAAATCTACTTTATATTCTCGTACCAGAAATGACTTTGTATTCTCTGAGAAATTGGTAAGCAACTTCTTTGCGAATTGTGAGAATTAAGGTACCCTGGCTCTGTCTCTTTGTTGGTTCTATCAAGAAACTCAAGCCAACTTTAAAACTATGAAGCTATGAAGGCTTTAACAGCATCTGCACTCCTGATCTTGATTTTTCCCCCATCTTTTTATATTTCCCTTTGTTTCTGCTTATTCTTTACTAGATAATTACAACATATATGCTTCTTGTATGTGTATTACCTACAACATATATGCGTCTCTTCAAATGCTTCTCCAATGAAAAAGGGGAAGAAACAAACAAATCAATGTATGTAAGATGTCTAGGTGGGAGCCAATTTAAGCAGGAGATTTTTATGGATGGAATATGCTAGATCCAGGGCTCCTCAATTTGAAAGACAATGCAAAATATGGGTGAGTGGGCTTTTTAGTTATTGTTGTTTCCCATAAGGCCACAAGCTTGTCTGAGACTCCAAAAGTTAAAAAACACTGCTGTAGGATTCCACCAAGGGAAAAGGCTAGAAATCATGATCAATCAAAGTGGAACAAGAAAAGGGCTACGTGGGTCCTGGGCTTAGACCAGCCCAGCACTGCTGTGTAGGAGCAGGCTTTCACATTCAAACTGGACAGTACTGCAGTGTTACTCATTTGGTTGCATATTAACCTACCAGATGGTCTATTGTAGCTAACAAGGGCCGGTGGCTGCTGCGATGGCTGTGTCTGGGGCGCCTGTTGTGGCTGTTGCTGTTGTGGCTGTTGCTGTTGCTGCTGCTGCTGCTGTTGTGGTTGCTGCTGCTGTTGCTGCTGCATGCCAGGCAACGTCCTTTTCCCCTGGACTGCAAGCTGCAGTGTTTCAGGGAGGGGCTGGCCACGGGCTAACATTTTGTAAGCTAAAATCTGAGCTCGAAGCTGATGCAGCTGGACAGGGCTGAAAGGCGAGGGGCCTCTGTTGGTCTGGTTCATCGCCTGCAGATCACCAGGGATGAGAGGCCCTGGCTGGCTCGGTGGCATCTGGGGTGGAGTTGGGCCTCCTCCAGAGAGAGGGCTGGAGACATGCTCTGGGGCTCCAAGTGGAGACGGATGTGGTGACATATAACCTAAAATAAAACACCAGGACATGAGAAGCTGCGCTGAATGACCCTGAAAGAGAGCTATTCCTAATCGTTCAGATAATTCTCTACAACGTTATGTGATAAAAATTTAAATTTTGTATACCTTGACACACAGCTCAAAATGTATTATATATGCGCTGTACCCATAATTTGAAATTTTCTAGTAGCCACATTAACACAGTAAAAAGAAACAGGTGAAATTAAGTTTTAATAACAACTTATTGCAGCTAGCCTATCTGAAACACATTTCAAAATGTAAAAATGATGAATGAACGATTTTGTTTTCTTGGTTTCCCCCCCCCCACAATGTCTTTGAAATTCAATATTTTAACCTCACAACAATTGTCTCAATAGCCATATTTCAAGCAATCAATAGCCACTGGTACACCAGAAAGCAAACTCTTAGTAGTGGTTGTATACCTAAAGGAAGGCATCTAAGGATAGGACTATACATTCAGAGTAACTCCAATCTAGACAACAAGGCTTGACGACATCCAGTTTCTCAGTAGAAAATAAATAATGTCTCATGGGAAACACAAATATTATTTTGTGTACTTCTATGCAAGTTGTGAATACATTTTCAATTGTGGAGGGCCTATAGTGTTTTAGGCACTATGCAACAGACAGGACATACTATCTCAGCTCAATTTTCTCTAGAAGTAGTCCAACACAAGGTTTGAGAGCAGCTGACTTATCTGGGAGGTGCAGGGACTCTGGTAAGGTGTAGAAAGGTGATATATGGAAAGGAAGTTGCCAATAAAAAAAAGTGCATTTTCAAATCAGCTGCTACCATGGATCCTATGTAAAAACTCTAAGGTGTAAGATACATAAATAATGTTTGATTATCCCAGGGAAGTAGTGACGAAGCTGCGGTACTTAGGTTCTTACAATCACCAGTCACTGGTGCTTAAATCACTAGTTATCACTAATGATGCTCAGAGGGTAACTGGCCTCCTGAGAATTGGGCAGGATTTAACAGGTGGAGATACACCAAGACGGCAACGATGGTCAATGGAAATCAGGCAAGTGGAGTTATAGAAATATTAAAAGGGAGAACATGTATGTACTGCTACATCAACTCTCACACAGCCCTAGAGAGTACGTACTGCTATCCCTGCTGTGTAAAGTGAGGAAACTGAGGTACAGAAGGAGTTACATAAAATCCAACAAGTAACTATTAGTGGCTCCAAGATTTAAGATCTGTTTGCAGTGTATGACATATTTCCAAAACTAATACATGTTTTGGAATATAAAATTGAGTTAAGGATTTCAGCTGCCACTAATGGCTCAAGCTTGTAAATCCTAACTACTAAGAGGCTGAGCTCTGATGATTGAGGTTCAAAGCCAGCCTGGGCAGGAAAGTATGTGAGATTCTTATCTACAATTTAAAAAGAAGTTCTTGGTGGGGAGGGGGGGAAAGTTGGGGAAGTGAGAAGAGAAGGCGTGGTAGGGGAAAAACAAAGGAGGAGGCAACAATGCTCGATAAGAAATGTACTCATTACCTTACTCATTACTGTATCTTTACAATAATATATATATATATATATATATATATATATATATTTAAAAAATCTCAGGAACAGCACCCAGGCAGAGTTCAAGCCCCAGGACCAACACACACAGACACACACACACAGACACACACACACACACACACACAGAATTTTAAAACATCCATGCACACCATTTAGGAGTTAATATAAAAAGGGAGGGAATCTGTTTGGGTTAAAATAAATCTTAGGTGGGAGGAACTTAAGAAACTTAAGAAAAGTCAAAATGCATAAAGATGCCAAGGAAATTATTTCAGAATATTATGTGCATAGCCTGGCCATACAATTCTCAGAGAAAACACATGGTTGAATATCGCAGGAAGGACATTCCAGAGGGAACAAAGTGACGACAGCAATTCAAAACACTGCCTTAAGTTCAAAGTGCCAATTTTAATGGTCTGACCCCAAACAGAATTTAATATATATAGATGAAAGGTCTTTGCCATTTAATGAACATACATGCATATCATGGTTATCATAAAAGTTACTATAAGCACTGTTTATTAAATAATGCTGCATGTTTGAACTCATGTCAAGTTTGCCCTGTAAAGGCTCTATACATCAATGCACAGTCACAGAGGCCCAAGACGAATGGCTCCACTGGCTGGAGACTCACCATCACTGAGACTAGAGAGCATAAAGAGTACAAGGATTACTTTCTCTAATCAGGACAATTGTTCATTTAACATGGCAAATGTTAAATCATCTCCAATTTAACACGATCCCCTGAGACAAAAATCAGTCCTGTGCTATCAACTGGTAAGAAGCAGAACTCCAGTCAAGGGGCTCTCCCCCTGGAGAGAAATGGAAGAACTATTACGTCTCAGTCCTCAAATCCCTGACTCCATGAAAGAGCTCCAAAACAAGGTCATGACTGGGTTTCAATTTGTTGGTTAGGTTAGCCAAGGAACTCCCCCTGAAATCAATCTGAGGACTGGCAGAAAATAAAAATTCCAACTCATTATAATTTATAAACAATAAACATTTAGAGGAAAAAATAAGTCTTAACTTCTGTCCTTTTTCCCCCCTTGTTCATGAAGCTTCCATTCAATTCCTCAGTTGTAATGATACGTTGTTTGTCATATATCTTTCTGGATAACTCTAAAATCTACTACAAAGGGGAAAAAACCTTTCCACCACAGAAATTCACAGATTTATGGTAGAAGGAAACTATGGGAGAGTCATGAGTATGTCCTGTGTCTCTTGTTTCCTGGTCTTTACCTACTTTTCTAAGACTGTCAATTATCAGCTCATTCGTGATGAATGCTCGACACAACGGATGAAAATATTAGGCAAACAAGTCTAAACTCAGCTGTACGATTAAATCACCCTTTTAAACTACCAACTATGGTGCTGGGACACCAAAAGGGAGACGACTACAGTAACTTACACTCTGAACAAAGAATCCAATGCCATACTTTATCTGGTATTCCAAGGAGGCCCATGTGGTAAGTGAAGGGTTGAACCCCAACTTGGTGTTAATTGGGATTGGGCAGAACTTCTAAGAGTTGGGGCTGGTGGAAGAAGAATGTGCATACCAGGGTGTGCCTTTAGTGGGGATAGTTCAATCCCTGGCCCCTTCCTGTCTTTTTCCCTGCTTTCCAGATGCCTTAAGCTAAATAGGTCTCCCTTACCACCTGCTCTTGCTATGAAGTGCCATGCTGCTACAGGCCCAAAGCTGTACAGCCAGGCACATGACTTGAAATGCCTGAAATCCAGCCAACATAAACATGTCCCCTGTCTTATCTAACACATACTGTAATGATACCAAGCTGACAATGACTATCCTGGCCACTGGAAAATCAATGCAAAAAAGAAAAAAAGAAAAGAAAGAACCTTGCCTCAAATTTAACAAGATGGAAATCGAGAATAAAATAACCATCAGGGTTCTGAAATTAATCAATACAGCAATTTCTTTGCCTTGAATTTGGTAAGAAGGAACTAGGGGTAGGAAGAAACTATTTCCCAGAATTCACAGAGGACATGATAGAATCCTCCTGTTACTGTAGGAAATCAGATGTGACAGTGTCTCTCAGCTGCAGGGAAGTTTTTTTTTTCTTTTTACATGATTAGCATTCCATAAAACTCAAGGAAAAACAGAACGTAAATGATGCAACAACATAACAACATACTTTGTTAATTATCCTTAGTGGCGAAAACAGAGTGAAGAAATTGCCTCAGATTGAATATACATTTGTCTGAGGATGACAATGCTGATGTGGATTCTAGTCTTTCTGAAATTTTGTTTGATTTGCTCATCTAAAAGTATTCAAGAAGAAGTAGTTTTCTTTCCCTTATCTTCAAGGGTCATTATCTTGCATTTCACCTTGTCTTGGAGAGAAGTAGGGAATTCCCTTCTAATAATGATGATCTCAAACTTTTAAGTGTAATTTTATGTGAGCTTTCGCTGCACACACAAATATACACACACACACTCACACATCTCATATAAAGACATCTTCTGTCCAATATACTAAAAATCAACAGTGTTACCATTGGCACCATAAGGTACAAAATTCAACATTTATTGAAGGAAATGGTTTTGCTTCCCAACAATACCCTTAAGTAACCTAATATGTTGCTAGGTAGTTAAACCTGGTGGCCTCTAATCAATAAAACACTTCTCTGTACTTATCTACTTATAAATGGCTTTCTATAACTGGTATTTAAAGACACATTCTATTACCAAGTCTAAGTTCTTTTCGGAGCATTATATAGAAGGGGACTGCATTATATCAACACTATTTTATTCAAAAATATACCTTTAAATAACTTACTTCCCTCTCTACAACACACTATGTTAGAGAATCATATTACACATTTTCATTCTGATCCCACTAAATGCAGACCCCTTGCATTTCAAAGTAGTTAAAACTTATCCAATTCTATAAAAATTAAAATTGTTGACTTGTGAATTCACAGGTGTATTTCTATACATAACTGAACAAAACGTACTAAGTATCTATGCAGTCATGCATTAGACTTCATGCCAAGTGATTAAGATTTCAACATTCTTAAATTGAAGAGCAGAGCCAAGTGACCAGAAAAGTTTTAAAAGACACAACAGTAAAAGTGCTCTCCCTGATTATTTGTGCTTGCTTGGGGAGTTTTCTACAGTGTCACTTCTAGACACTTTCTATTCCCATACCAGGAATAGAAACAGCAAACATCTGGCCTTAACAATCACTGTAAATACTTCACCCATACCTGATATGTATTGAAAACAAGATCTACATGAGCACACCTGGCCCCTTAGAATTTAAATGATAAACTTAGAAGCATCACTTTTATTCATTCTCAACCCTGAATGATTCAATCTTTTCTTCTCATACTGTGAAAAACCACAGTCCTTCAGACTACTTTCCTGATGTGGTCAAGATTTTATGAGTCATCTGTGACAATTCAGATCAGCATCTGGGATGTTCAAAAGCCTGTGCAAATATTAGTGGATTGATTTTTATTTCAAAAAAGAAAATGACTGTGAGTACATTTCCTTTAATTCTCAAAGCCGAAAGTCTCCTCTAGTATATCTGATTTTGAATGGAGGAAAAGCTCACACATGATAACACAGAGCAATATATAAACCATATACCTTACACACGAATATCTACATGTCATGGTCAATTAGTGCTAAATTAATACATGTCCCTTGCATGTTAAGATGACCATACAACAATACCGAAATCAGGCTACAATATATTTTAAAGGCTCTGAAGCATCTCAGTATGCCTTCAACAATGATGGCAGAAAAGATGACCTGAAGGAGAAAAGAAATATATATCAAATATGGGTCTTGTCCAATGTTGTGAACTGAAATGTGCCCCCACCAAATAAATCTCTGTGTGTACCTGTGAATGAGACCTTATTTGGGAAAAGGATCTATGTAGATGTAATGAAATTAAGATGAAATCTCACTGGATTAGGAATTAACCTAATCCAAAGAATAGTAACCTTATAAAAGAGAAGACTCTGGACACAGAAACAGATACACAGTTTAAAAAAAAAATGTCATGTGACAATGGGGGCAGAAACGACTGGAGTGATTCATTTGTGAACCCAGAAATGCCAAGGATCACTGACAACCAAGCACCAGAGGCCAAGAAAAAGCAAGGAAGGGTTCTCCTCTGAAGTCTTTGGAGACAGCATGACTCTGATGACACCTTGATGTTGAACTTCTAGCCCCTGACAACTATGAGAAAATAAATTTGTTTCATGCCAGTCAGTGTGTGGTCATTTGCTTTGGCAGCCCTAGGTGACAAACCAAGCCATCCATAGCAATGACAGATAATTTCACTGCCAGAAAAAGGCTATTTAGACACACTGTGTAAGTGCACAGCTCGAGTGACACTGGTGGTTCATTTAATCTTCACGTCTACTCTGTTGTTGGCAGGGAGCTCTGAATTTGTCCCAATCACTCACTGTCTATGGAAACTTAGAGACACAGTAAATTCTCTAAGCTTCCCCGTCTATATATATGGGATACTTACAAGAACGCATCCATGGGATCTGGGATAAAGTACCTGAAGCAGTGTATTTGAACATACAATGGTGAGTAAATTTACTAGGATGTTGGAAATAAAAATCGCTTATACAACATATAATACGGTTATGTGGACAAGGATATGTTTCTATAGGGAAGAGAAGCTGGATTCAATCTTCTTTGAGCACGTTCTCTGAAAGCCATAATTAACATGCCCATAGGAAAGAGGAGAACACCATTGTCCTATATCAGACACAAACCTTGGCTGTGTTGATCCATTGGACTCTGTGGAGGACCCATTGCGGGGTGAGGTGGTCGCATGCCAGTGCCCTTCATGGTTCCACAGTGGATATCTTCCACCATCCCTTTGTCGTGCATCCCATCGATGGGCTGAAACAGTTCAAAGGCATCAGCTACACACCTTGGAGACTTAAGATCCCTTCCCCCAAAGTCTTCAAAGGGGTGATACAATCATTCAATGCCCATCTCAACCTCATTTAATTTTACACCTCATCCGTGTGAGCAAAATATTAAAATAAGATGATATCAACAGGGTCAGTAAAAACATCGATAAGTCAAAAGTGAAAGCTTTAAAAAGATCCCACCCCCCCCCCCCCCCCCCCCACCAATACCCTCTCTGGTCATGTCAGAACCTGTCAAATCATATGAAGACCTGTTTAGATGGTAGCTACGTATAAGTTGGTAGCTTTATATAAGTTTTCCCTCTATATCCTTCCAGGTAGTCTTCAAACTTGTTATATGTTGGACTTAGTCTGAAGTCTGAAGGAAGACTAGTTGAAATGTCTATGATTGATGGTCTCGTGTGTGTGTGTGTGTGTGTGTGTGTGTGTGTGTGTGTGTGATTTTTCTTCATTAGAGAGGAAGGAACTATGCAAAGTCAAAAGAGTTGAAACCAGAAAGTTTCCTGGCAATTGGGAAGAGAGGAACACACAGGGCAAAAAAAAAATGGGGGTGAGAAATGAAAATGAAGAAGGAAATAGAGCAATGCTCCCAAGAGAGGAAAGACTCAAAGAGGTGAAAGGCACAGTTTGGAACTATATAACAAACATGGGGACTGAACCCAGAATTGGAGGCCCAGTACTTGACAGACATACAATAAATAGCTATTGAACTGCCGTTAATCTAATCCAGAAATGGGCAATGTAGCATGTGTTTGAGAAAGGAAAAGTCTATTCCTCCTCAAACTGTAATAGCAATTTTCAAAAACAGCCTGAAAGAAATATTTCCAGGAGTTTATAGAAACCAAATGACTTCAAGCAAGAAAGTATGAGTGTTTGCAGTTTTGGAGAAAAGAAAGTTAATTTTTGCAGAGTCAAAAGCATGCACTTGAAAAGAGGAAAAATTTGCCATAAAGAGGATACTTAGAAGAAAAATGGGAAGAATCTGGTATAAAGAGTGACACTGAGTCTGTTAAATAGTAATAATAGAGAGGAAATCAAAGCAACACAGCAGATGTATTTAGGCCACTTGTTTATTTCTTTCCAGTGATGTTGAAAAGCAAGATGCTGAATCTCAGAGGGAAGAAAGAGGAGCAAGAAAAGAAGCATAGCTGCCTAGAAAAAAAATGTTCAAGAGTGAGGGCATCTGGCCAGCAGGTGTGAGTTCTTCTGGCTTCACTCGGGTCCTCCAAAAAGGCACTAGCTGAGAGGCCGTGGGGGAGGGAAAGCAGGAGGGCAAACACTGAAATATTCACAGGAGAAGAACAATGCCAAACAAAAGGGCGTGTCCTGGAAAGCAGAGACTATAAGAAAGTACAATAAAGATGACAGATAACAAAAAAGAAAGGGTTCCAAGAAATACTCATCAATAAAACTGCCCAATTATTAAACAGCACACAACTCCAATCCTCACTCACATACTTGATTTCTGAGTGCTCAAGCAGTCAAGGGAGAGAAGCTAAATATTTCCTTCCCATTTTCGTTTATTTGGAAGATAAGGCACCCTCAAGCCATCATGAAATTCTGTTAGACATCTAGACAAAGGTTTACAAGTGACAGAACAGATCTAGAATAGAGCTTCTAAATGAACACACCACTTAATGACTTTACTACATCAATATGGACTCAAAATATGATACAGGAAATAAGCAATTTTCTCTAGCTAGCTGTCAAGCTAAAGACAGGCTTAAACAAGGGGGGGACAGAACTAATGCTAAATGAAAGAAGGAAGTGTCAGAGTAGTGTGTAGGGGCACTAGGATCCTATTATTTAAATAAATTTCACCTTTTTAGGGAAGAATAATTTTCAATATGTTCATTTGTAAATGTTGGATGCTTAACACAGAAAAACAAAAAAGACCCATTCACGAAAAAACCCATTCACCAAGCCAAAATACCTTCAGTCCACAAATTGCAGAACCTTTCAGAAGTGGTGTGTGTGTGTGTGTGTGTGTGTGTCAGTCGTGTGTGTGTGTGTGTGTGTGAGTCAGTCGTGGGGCCTGAACTCTGGGGCTAGGCGCTGTCCCTCAGCTCTTCAGCTCAAGGCCAGCGCTCTTGAGGCACAGCGCCACTTCCAGTTTTCTGCTGGTTAACTGGAGATAAGAGTCTCACAGACTTTCTTTTGCCCAGGCTCGCTTTGAACTGCAATCCTCAGATCTCAGCCTCCTGAGTAGCTAGGATTATAGGTGTGAGCCACGGGCACCCAGCTAGTCTTAGTATTTTTTTAAAGCCAACATCTACTCTGCAGTAATGAAAGTACCTCAGAATGTGTGTTTTTAATAACGTAAGACAAAAGTGTAGTTTGCTTTTCCTTTTAACTGTAGTAAAAAGATGAGGGTCATAAGGAATGCTAGCCATCCATGACTCCGAACCTGAGATCAAGCAGGACAATAAGCTCCTACCTTATGCAGCTGATGCATGCCTTCTTGTGGGAAGTCTGCGGAGCCCATTGCCGGCATGGGATGTGAGACACTGGGAGGCCCAGGACTTGGGCCCATCATGCTGTGGACAGAACCTGGGGATGGTCCTGGTCCTGGGCTAGGTCCCAGAATTGGTCCAGGGGAAGGGCCCGGTCCTGGTGAGGGGCCAGGGTGGGGCATGGCAGCTGGGTCTGTAGGCGTGGACATCTACTTCTCTTGTCTCTGCCAGTCAGCAGAGCCACACTATGTTGGAAAACTGAAAGACAAAAATGTTTTAAATATGATGTTAAGATCAGAATGAAACAGTTGTTAGCATTTGATGGTGCCATTTCTGTAACAAACATCAAACAGAACCGCCCTGTCTAGTCCAGATGTTTGAGTAAGTTTGATATATATCCTCATACTTCAGTCTTTATAAAGACCATTTGTTTGGGGGGAAAAATGCATACTCTAAATGATTCCCCCAGAAAGATATAAATAATCTAACAATACAAAAAGACTCACTTGAAGAAACTGAAATTTAACACATTGGCAGAATCTAAACAAGGTTTAAATTTACTACTGAAGACAACAGATGCTCTCCATAATGGACTGGCTTGGGCACCTTGTAAGTCATTAATCCCCTACTGTACCCCCCAAGCCACTAGAATAAAAAGCCTTTTAAAAAGTATCCAACCAAGACCCATTTTCATAAGCCAATAGGCATTCAAATATCCACAGACAATTCCAGATCATGAAATGGGAAAAATTACAATTTCATAAATTGAGGAAGAAAGAAAAGTCCCAATTACAGAAAAAGCAGAAGCTGTGGGAATCAAGGATGGGTTCAGACATCACCATCTGCAATCACTAGTCTAGTTGTTTGGCATTTCCTTTCCTGAGATTTAAGTCCAATAGGATATCTAAAGGATCCAGCTGTGCGCCTGGTACACCAAGTAGTCACTTGTATTTTCGCCTTATCTCTCTACCACCTCCACTGAACCTGAAGTGATCAGAAGAGACAGTGAAAGATGGAGTCCTTCTGCCAAATCAATAATTGAGTCAGAGAGCACATGCACAGTTAAGCCTAATCTTTTTTTTTTCCCCTCATGCTTCACTCTGGTCAAGAATCCCTGGGGAAAGTTGTCTATGGTCAAAGGATTAGGGGCTAGGTGTGGACATTCTGGTCTCTGGACAATATCCATCACCCACACTGCTTGGCAACCTCACTAGCATAGTACCTCATGGAGTGGGTACAGTTGCACCTTAAAATGAGGTGTAATGTTTTCTTAAATCCTAAGACCAGTGATTCCAAAAAGATAGCTGAATATCACTGGCAATAGCAATTGCTCTATATTCTGGTGTTACCTTGGAGGCCTACGTTTATACTTCTCTGTCGACCTCAGAATAAAACAGTTGTTAGCATTTGATGGTGTCACTTCTGTTAAAAAAAAAAAAAACAGCAAAACTGCCAAACAGAACTTCTCTATCTAATGCAAAAACTTTTTCCTGTCAACCTTACACCATACATACAGAATGAGATACCCTGAGTGATTTGCTGACCTGCCACTTACTGGCAGAGGGGGAATTCACTTATAGCAGCCTGGTTGTTGCACAATGAAATAAGAAATGAGAGGGAAAGTACAAAATGTCCATATTAGTTCCATCCCTTGCACCTGTTCTCATTTCTCCCTGAATCTCCAGGAGGATACAAGAGCTATGGAGGAAGAGATTTGATCTTCTTCATGCCTGTGTGCCCAGTACCTCCAACCAGCAGTCAGTAAAGTGCTCAAAAAACACACAAGTAAGCTGCAGGCAGAATGTCAAGGGTCAAACTAGTAAAGGGAGTCAAATGATTTTGTAAACAAAAACTAGAGAGTATCAGTGCTTGAGGTGTGCTTGCATAAAGAATCTCTACTGAGAAGCAAAGAGTTAGGCCATTCTGATCAATAATATAAGGCTAACATAGGAAGCAACAAAAGGTTACTTCATGATGATGAAAAGCAGAGTTTATAAGGTGGGCTCCAAGAGAACCCCGTACAAGTAAGTCTCTAAAACAAGAGGGGAGTGTTGAGGGGGAATTACCAGCGTTGAAATTCACTGGAGAGCCAAATGTTATTATTTATTCTTTGTGATTAACAAAGCAAGCGGAAACGACTTTTTTTTTTTTTTGGCCTTCCACCCCCTCTCACATAAACACACACATGTTCAGTCAGCATCTTAAATTTAGGAAGCTGACGTCAACTCAGGGGTTCTACGAGTTATAATGTTCTTTCATGTATGTAGCAAAGTAATACACCCTTTTATATTTCAGTGAATAAAAGGAAATCACTTAGTTCCTGTTATGGTTTACCTTGAAATCGGCTTCAATAGGTATTTGGCAATTATACCTCAAGTTTAAACAATGAAGATACAAATATTCAAGTGAACTTAATATTTCCAGTTCTCAAGTTTTGCACGTTGATATTCATTAGCCTATACTACTATTTTCTACCTATATTATCATTTTCATCTGGAAACCTCAGAGAATGTTAGAATTACTCACATATGGTTCTGTAAAATGCTCCCTGATTGGAGAGGAGAGGAGGAGGATAAAGGAAACTATTATTAAAAGTTCTTAGAGGGAAAGCATAAAAGGAAAATGGAAAATGATGGCACATTAGTGAACTGTTAATATAAGAATATGTCATATAGGAAATTTGAATAAGAAGAGAACTCTTAGGCTCACTGTTGGACTGTCATTGACATAACGAAGGTATGTGGCTCAGAGACATGGCAGTTTAAGCCTGTGCCACATAGCCGATGAATGGTAGGGATCCAGACTCTCAGAGACTTGAACATGATAATTTGCTGGCTTTCAATCCAACTTACTGATGTCCAGGGACCTGAGCTCTGGTCTTAGGCATCCCACCCTGCAGCCCAGAGAAAAAGGATCATCCTCTGGGGTCCCTGGCTCCCTTGGGGCTCAGGATGAGAGTGACTCGAGTTCATCTGCCTCTACCCATTCCCCAAATCACGACTTCTGCCCCCACAAAAATGTATTCCAACCCCACACGTGGTATTGTTCATTCACAGGCCTTGATGCCCAAACCAGGAAGACTGCCTCCCAATCAAGCAGTCCTGATCTCTTATTCTTCCTTCACAGTTCTGGTGGCAATGTCATTTCACAGTTCAAATACATGAGCTTTCCCAATGGTATAAAGAAACTTGAGGGCACAAATCACAAAGAGGTACACGTTTCAACCAGATGTGTACGCTATGAAACTTGTCTACTTTTGACCAGCTCCGCATTCTCCTTGTTAGCCTTAGGATTCCCTGTCTTCTTCTCCAAAGCACAGAGCCTACAGAAGTAATGGGGATGGGATGGTGGTGGGGGTAGATATAGGTGTGGGCTTGAGTAGGGCAAGAGTTCAGATAAGCTGAACTGGAGCCTGATAAGTCTGACCATGTGATGCCATTCACAATCTTTCTTCATCTGTTCTAAGGGTATGGAGTTTTACATTTGTCACAGAAAAGAATGACTTATCCCGTAAGTATGTGACTAATCCAATGAAGAAAATGTGCCTGGGGTGTGAGGGAGCAGCCTCTCAGCGGCTTCCCAGGAGCACACACTGCTGTGGCCTCATCTCTTCTCCAGAACACTTCCCGCTAGCCTCAGGCCAGGCCTGGGCCTCTGTGTTCTTGGGCAAGGAGCTGTCGGTAGTACACCCTGTCTTTCTTTTGTCCAGACATTCTTGCCTTTACAATGGAGAGGGTGTTGGTGTTTTTGTTTTGAAATACGTAAATAAAAGGCCCTGGCATTTCTCCCCACAAAACTCCAAATGCCACAGTCATCCTCCCTAGGTCCCCATTTCCCTCCTTCCTGCTTTGCTAAAAGGCCCTGCACAGCCATCTGCATAATAAATGCAGTTCAACTTCATGGAATTCTAAGGCTCACAATGTCACAGTACCAACTGTACCAACCCTGACAAAAGTTAGGCTTTACTGTCTAACTGCAAACAAGAAACTCTGAAGAGCGCCTCCTCCCCCTACCCCCCAGCCATACATATCAACACACCTACATGTCCTTCATAGTAATTTCTGTGACCTGAATAGAGGGGACACATTGTCGCTCTTCTCCCAGCATGCTTTCCTCAAAGTCACGTGGTTAAGAAGAGCAAAATCTCTGATAGAGATTGACTCTCAGCCCCCTCACCTCCCCCCCCACACACTGAATTGTTGTTTCACCAGGCCCAGAATCTACCAAGATGGAAAGCTTTCACTTGGAACAGAGAAAAGTGTGACATGAAGAGTGCAGACTAAAGAAACACCGATGTGTCTGATGAGGCAGGTATTTTGCAAAGATTAGGATTTGACTGTGATTATCAAGGGACACAGAAGCAAAGAAAGCCTTAGAGAGAACAGGAGATGAAGACCATGTCATAGAAGAGATCAGTGATGTTGAATCAAATATTCAAAGGACCCATCTTACGTATTGACATCGGATCTCTGCTCAGTGTCCACCCATCACAAGGTATGTAAGCCAAGTCCTCCCACAAAAAAAACGATTAGGGTGCTTGTCTGAAAATCTGACAGAGAAAGAAACAAGAAATGTATAAATGTCAACAAGAGAAAAAGATGGAAGATTTCCTAAGACTAGTAGGAGCAGAGTGAAAATGTCCCCATGGAGACAGAGCGGGAAGGTTCAGTTTACAGGGTAGAGGAAGGAAGGGGAGTGAAGGAAAACTTAATGAAGATAGTGGAATGTCACTTGGGCCTTGAGGTTAACAACAGCAATAACCAAAAAGCAAATGAAGTTTGCACAGAGAGTTGGGGAAATTCATCAACCTTGACAATCTTGTTTAAAATAATTTCTCCAACATTTAAACTTGGGCAAACTTGGGGGGAAAAGCTTGGGTATCCAGTCTACAGCAAGACTCTAAGGATCAGCTTAAAGAAAGAATGTCAGAAAAAAGAACTAGGCTCAGTGCACTTCCTGAAGAATAACTCAGTCTTTTAAAAAAAAGTTTTCTGGCTGTACTAGGAGATAAGGCTCCAGAGATCATTAAGATAAGAACTGGTTTTGTTGTTTTGTTTTATTTTTTATTTCTTTTCACTGATTCAGAACATCTTCTCTGACCTGAAAGGCTGCTTCTTGTTTTCTATGTATCTTCCTCTACAAACGAATTGATAATTCACCCACAAGAAGTCACAACATCTCTAGAACTCACAATACTGTTGTTCTGAATGGAGGAGTGCTGTGGATTAGTAGTCGTGAAGATAAAGGAAATAAACCTACCAGGATTTTCTTGTTTGGAGGCCAAGTTGTCTACCTAGGTGGTGAAACATTGTCAAGGCCCACACCACTTCTTGGGCTGAGATGTACAACTTTAAACACTTCATAAGATGATTTGTGTCACATATTTTTTTAAAAAAAACATACTGGGTTAAAAGCTCATGTTATAAGTTACTCCATCAAAAGCTTAGAAAAGCAGTGGAAACACTTTCTGGTGGTTATTCACGTCATTTTGCCAATCATTTCAAAGATAAATGTGTTTTAAAAAGCAGCTGGAGGGAATGCAGTCCTAATATTCAATTGATATCTTATGAAACTAGAAAAATGGAGGGGAAGAGTGGGGATGGGAAGGAAGGATGGGGGAGGGTGATGAAAGGGGGAACGTGGATCAAGTTGCATTGTACATCTACTTAAAGATGATCAAATATTCTTAAGTATTTTCTGAAAAACAACAACAACAAACAAACAAAAACTTTACTCTGTTCATTAGGCTTCCATGAACTCTCCATCTTTCAATCAAGAAAACAAATTAGGACTGTGTGAGCTGTTGCCCACACTAAATAAACTGCTTTGGGACCGTCTTTGCCTGGAGTCAGACCTGGCAAAGGCTGGGAGAAAGCTCTGTGTACAACAACCTGCTGTACTAATTAGTCTCCCATGAGCCTCAGGCACGGCTTGTACAGGACCCCGACTCTTCACATTATCACCCCCGCAGATTCCAGGAGTTACCAAGTTACAAGACTCTACCCATGATGCAATTGATGGCCTCCTCGGTGAGGACCAGCCATCTTCCCACAAAGGGAATTTGCTCTAAAAAGAAGGCTTTCCAATAAAACCCAAAGTACAACAGGCTCCCTCAACAAAGAAAGCACTTCACGAAAGCCCCCCTTTCATCTGTTCATTGGCGGTTACAAAGATCATCACAGGTAATTATCACTTCTGAAATTCAGGTGGACCCAAACTGCTTGGAGGTCATAGAAAAGCAGCCCACGGAGGGGGGAAGGGGGGAGATAAGCCATCAAAAGCTACTTTTAATACTTCAATTCTTTACAAATATAAATATTAGAGCAAAGCCTTGTCTCAGAACTTAGTAGACACATAATGGAATTATTAGGGGTGAGAAATTTTTTATGTATTTAGGATATGGCAAAGCCTAAAGGGGAAAAAAAGGGAGCTCGTTTCAAAGCATGACACCCTGAAATGTAACCACATGTATATAAGGTGCATATATGAAAGGTATCCATGGATATTTAGATGTATGCCTGTCTACAGGTCATGTGGGGCCCTTTGCAAAGCAATCTCCTTTGGGATGCTGATAATAACCAATGATAGCTATTTCCTTTTCTTTCCACTAAGGTAATTTCATTTGTATATCAAATCTACAAAAGCGTGAGATGCATACTTCAAAAACTTTACTTAGCAGTAAAACTCAACTACTGTATGTCCAACGCACTAAGGTATGTGTACGATATGATAGATTTAACTTGCCTGACATCCATAGTAGCAACAAAATTTCAACAACCAAGGCTTCAGATCCATTCCAACTGGAATGGATAATAGCTATGTATGAACCTGCCATCAGGAGACTCGGTTAACCTCTTCACTTTCCAAGTCTCCTATCTACAAAATAGACATTAATAAAATCCAAATATATCCAAATATCAGCTCAATTTTGAGATGAATCAAGCAAAGCATTAGACATGAAAACACTTTGTTGAACTATCATATCCAAATGTTCATTCATGCCAGGATCCTTCTAAGAATATCAATTATCACCCTGAACTTGAATACACAAGCTACCAGATTAATCTGATATACTGCTTTGTTCATGAACCCCCCCTTGGCACAAAACTTCAGAGAGACAAACCGCCAACCCACACTGGATAAAAGATTCATGTTTTAGCCCAGAAGTCAAGTCTTTCTACAATCTCTGACTTTACCTACTGAACACTCTGCCTCACTGGGATCTCTTGCCCCAGGAAACCAGGTCAAAACAGATGTAGAGTCTTCCTAAAACTTGTTCTGGCTTGGTCCCTGTGATCTCAAGGTTTCTTCTCATCTAAGAGGATCAGGAGCATCCCTTCCCCCATCTCTGCACTCCTCTTCTTCAACTCTACCTCACTCCTAGAAACTTGATCTGCCCCATGGATTCAAGAGAGCTTGCCCTTGATATCTCTTGCATCACGTAGCCCTTAACAATTTACATGTGCTATTTCTATGTTTAAATGTTCAGGTATATCCTATAACATACAAATTCTCACAGACCACTGATCGATCTTTCTTTCTTTCTTTCTCTCTTTCTTTCTTTCACAGAACTTGGACTTTGCTTAATGGCCCTTCAGCACAGCACAACAACCAAACCACAAAAATAAGTGCAAATATTTGCACAACTATGATACACCTAGTTCCACAATGCAAAGGGGGTATACGGGAGTGGGCTCTCCTCACAGACATTGTTTCCATAGGGATGAGTCATCTCTCAGCAGGACAGTAAAAACTGGAACACACTGCATCAGCTAGGTAAAGACACATACAATCATCGTGAACAAGGAAAACACAAAGGAAGTGCAACTCCCAAGGAGAATTCCCCTACCCAACTTGACACCATCTTTGTTTTGTTTTGTTTTTATTTGCTTCATTTCTAAATAATTTTAACTCCCCAAATCTGAATTCCGATTATTAAAAGGGCAGGAAATCAGAATTATATTTAACAGTTTTAAAAGTTTGATTTCAACATCCGTGTGGATTCACTCATCAGTTTACAAAAGGGTTAGCCCATGTTTAAAGTAAGTCCCTAAGCCCTTCATGCTTGCAGAAAGGAAGATCAGACATTGGCATGGGACTGATGCTTATGCTGATGTCTTTCCACTTAAAAATACAATGGGATATTTTGTTAATTTTAAGTGCTTTAAATCTTATAGGCATATAACCTGATTATATTTGTGCAAATGTCCAGCTAATCTTTCCTATCTATAAAATACATTTCCATGAGAAAAGGTGCATTGTGAACCCAGAAGTCCAAATGGGTACTAGTCACAGCAGAAATCACAATCTAGGCCAGGCACCGGTGGCTCATGCCTGTAATCCTAGCTACTCAGGAAGCTAAGATCTGAGAATGGCAGTTCAAAGCCAGCCTGGGCAGGAAAGGTCCGTGAGACTCTTATCTCCAATAAACCACTAGAAAACCGGAAGTGGCGCTGACTCAAGCAGGAGAGCGCTCGCCTTGAGCTGAAGAGCTCAAACACAGCACCCAAGCCCAGAGTTCAAGCCCCATGACCAACAAAAAAAAAAAAAAGAAATCACAATCTATGTATTTCATAAAGCATCAGTCCAGTGAATAAATTAATGAGATGTGCATATTCAACATTCAATAGTCATTTAGCTAATAATGAATTTCATCTGATTCATTATATATTTTACTATGGTTGAATTATTTAAGTATCTGTGTGTGTGTGTGTGTGTGTGTGTGTGTGTGTGTGTGTGTGTGTGCGTGCATGTGCTCAAGCTGGAGCTCAGGGCCTGGGTGCTGTCCGTTAGCACTTTGTTCAAGACTAGTATTCTACCACTTGAGCCACAGTTCCATTTCCAGGCATTTTGGTGGTTAATTAAGAGATAAGTGTTTCAAAAACTTTCCTGTCTGGGATAACCTTGCTCCCCAATGCTCAGCTCTCAGTCAGTCTCTCTGAGTAGCTAGGCTTACAGGCATCAGATACCCACCAGAACCTAGTAATACTTTTATGTTTTAAAAACAATCAAAATATCTTACATAGCTCTGCTGTATCCTGAACATGTTCAAGGGAAAGTGTTATATCAACATATGGAATAATACAATCATAATAAACAGTTAATAAAACTGCAAAGTTTTCCAAATTCAGGCTACAAGATCCCATTTAAGTTAGTGATAAATATCTCAGGCAAATAAATGTGCTCTTTCAAAAGACTGAAAGAACAGAGTTCTAGATGCCTGTATTCTCTGCTAAGTATAAAGTCACAACTTTTAATACAGAAAAAATAAACACTCTAGGCCTTGTATACTCTACCAAATAAACTATCACCATCTGCACTTTCTATTCCTAGCTACTTATGGAATGACCCATGACTGTATTAACTGCCTAGAGATTAAAGTTCCACAATAAGAACTCTTCCGAAGAAGAGAAAATGCAGCGTCCTCGAGTAGCCAGACCCAATCTCAGAAATGCCACATTTAAGAAAAAGGAATAAGTTAGAAGATTTAAAAAACAAACAAAAAACTCCAACAACATAACATTAAGAGGAAAAGTCAAAAGTAATCCCAAAATTACTCTTCATAATGGCTTTTCACATTATGGAAATTTTCTCACCAGAAATCCTGCAGAAAGGCAATGTGACTCCTGTGTAGAGTTTTCTAAGACCATTCATCCTAAGCAACTAATTGTCCATGTCTTCCCTTAAGATCACCTTGACAAGAAGGAGGAGCAAAACATCCTGGTGGAATCAGATCTCAATAACGCTCCTGCAGATTGTAAAAGCTGGGATGTGGTCAGAGCATCTTATTTGAGATAATTGAGTTGTCCTCATGGGAGCATGTCAAGATGTCATAAACCTGATTAATTATAGTTATGTGAGTATCAAAGAGCTGCTGACCTAAAAGAACCTGACAAAGGCCTTGTATACAGAAAGGCCTTGTTTATAGAGGAAGACTTTTCAAGAAGGGTGGATGGGGGGGGGGGGGGAAGCACTGGAGGACAGCAGAGCCACTCTTAGAATTTCTGGAAAGTTTCTGTTGATGGTGATACTCCAATATATAATAAGCCTTTAAATGAAATGTCAAAACATTAGTCTTATAACAAGCATCACACTTGCCTTTTAGAAAAAGAATGAGATTTTTTTCACCAGCCTGAAGAATGACTTATCTTAAACCTCATCAAAGAAAACCAGTTTTAAATAATTATTTGCAGAAGGGTTACCTTCTAGGTATAGGTAGTGTCTGCTATATTTGAAACAGAATTCAAGCATTAACAATACAGTAAAAAGAGCCACGCCTTTTTTTTTGGTCAATTCTAAGCCTTAGGTGTTGGTCAAAGCACTGTTCAAGAGACTTGATGAGAAATGCACAAAAAAACCACTTTTAAAAACGAACAAAAGAAAAGATCTAAGGCTGCTTTGAACACGCTCTTGTGGTGAATATTTTTTTGTGAAACACCACAGTGCAGCCAGTGCCAACGTTGGGCTGTAACTGATACAAGAGAAAAGCTCCATTGAAAGAAGCCCCCCCCCCTTCACCCTCAAGGGTTCTGATACTCTAAATCCCTCATTTATTTTAAAATGCTCTCTACCAATATGCCATTAAAAAAAAAAAGAACCAGAACAAGGTATAGTCCTCTGAACTACAGGGCTCCCCCTATCACAATCCACTTTAATAAACATCTTATATCCCTAACAGGTGTCTCTAAATTCCCCTCTTCCAATAGTAAACATCTGTGTTGAAAAGGAGGCACTGTATTTTGTTGTTGTTGCTGGAATTTGTATTGCTTATGTTTCCTTCCTTCTAGAAAAAAATTACTAGTGTAGTCTATTAATTGGACAAAATAATGGGTTTCATTATGACACTTTTATGCATGTATATACTTTAATCATATTTGGTCCTCCATTATCCTCTTTTGTTCCCCTCTCTTCCTTCCCACTGGACCTCCTCCCCTTCAAAAGGGAGCATTTTAAAAGAAAGCATGCAAGCCCAGGAGAATAAAAGGGCAATTAGATTCCTAAAAGAGAAAGTGTGTCTCCATTTGCATAACAATGCACCAGCTAGGATTCAACCCTGCCACACCTCCTAACCTTTCACCCTTGAGCTAGAAGTAGCCTGGAAGCTAGACCAGCCTGGCCAAGCCAGCTCTCTACCCCCGGTAACTGTTGACAAATATTACTGAAAACATTTGAATGTGCATATGTAAGTGGATACACCCACAAAACACTGAGCATGGTTTTTCTTTTAGTGTGGTTCTCAGTGGTCTCTGGGTCTTCACTTGCTGCACTGGGCAGGAATGTTCTGCTACTGCAGCCCACAAGCCACGCCACAATCTTAAGTGTTCCCCCAAAGCCTTCTGTATGCAGAAGAAGCAAGGCATCCATAACTAGGTGCAAATTCAAGAGAAGTCCTTTGCGAGGGAAGTTGGGAAGAATCAACTCTGCTGTCGGTAATGCACAGACTTTTAAAAATAACCACTCGGTGCAGTAAACAACGTGTATTCTGTAATGCTTTCCTTATGCTCCATCTTTGAGCATACAAAGAAAGACAGGCCAACCTCATACCCAGAAAGGAGACGCAGATAGCACCTCTCAAAAAAAAAAATCAGTAACCTGGTGGCTCTGCTTTTTCCATCAGAGAGAGAGAGAGAGAGAGAGAGAGAAGGAAAACTCTCCCAAAAGTTATATAAACAAAGGGATGAGGGAGCCCAGTGTGGGCTTTGCACCCATGTGCCACTAAAATTACATAACCCTCCGTGCAGACGCTGAAGAAGGAATGGAGGATTCGGTGCAGCACCCCTGGCTCGCCGGACTCCCCAGCCTTCCTGCTTCCCAGCAAAGCATCCGCCGCGCCGGCCGAGGGCCGGGGACTCTTCCCGATGCCTTCTATTTCCCCCGTGCTGGAGGATGAATGTGTCTTTAAACCCTGCGAGAGTCGGAGGCACGTTTTAGGCCCCGAAGTTTGCGTGTGCAACAAGCCACTAGGACAACCCGCCCCCCCCCTCCGCTCCCCGGACCCTGAGTGAGGAAATAACAGAACTGACAAGCCGCGGCCGGCGGCGGCTCGCCGGGCCTTCCTCCCGTTCCTCCTCCTCCTCCTCCTCGCTTTCCCCGATGCCTTCCCGCGGCAAAGTTTGCCAAGCAAATGGATCGATCCGGAGGGACCAGGCACCCGCTTTCCCCCAGCCCAGCCCGGCCTGACCAGGCAGGACACTGGAGAGGGTGGCGGGCAGGGTGTCGGTGAGCCCGGGAAGACCTCGGCGAGCCGCCCTGGGCGCTCTGCGGGCGGCGGCGGCGGCGCGGGCTTCTTACCTGGGGCGCGGGGCGGGGAGGAGGAGACGCGGGCGGGCGGGCGGGAGAGCGGCTCCGGGGCTCGTCTCTCTCTCCCCCCTCCTCCCCGAGGGGAATGGGATCTGCAAAGCCGCAGCCTAGGCCGGCGCCCGCGGCCCGGCCCCCGCCGCCGCCGCCGCTTCCTCCCGCTCGCGCGTCATGTCACGGCGATCAAACATGTCTGTGTGCGCTTCGCCGCGGTGACTTCCTGATTCTCCGCCGCTCGCGCGCGCCACGCACTCACACTGACTGCCACACGCACGGCCACCCCCCCTCCCCTGACACACACACGCGCGCGCGCGCGCACACCA
>NW_012267256.1:12294900-12326065 GCF_000151885.1 Dipodomys ordii | reverse complement strand
CCTCCCAGCCCCCCGGGTCCCCAAGCGATCTGAACCCACCCCAGCCGCTCACCACCAACCATCTGCATGCAAACGCCAACCCGGATTCCCATAAAATAAAAGAAAAAAAATAATAATAATGCGATCCAGGCGGCGCGGGCGGGGAGCGAGCGCACAGACCAGACACTTGGCCGAAAAGCGATTTTCTTCCCCGCGTGTGCCGGAAACTGGTGTGAGTTGTCCCAGCTCAGGGCACCTGGTGTCCAGTTCCCCCCCCTCCGCCCCCCCTCCACGCCTCAACCTCCCTTGGAACCCGCACCGCTGCACCCCTCCACCGGAGCGGTTCAACTGCATCCGGGCTGCAAGGCCTGGAACGGGGCACCCGGGGCCACTAGGCTCGATGTTTTTCCCAGCGGCTGGAGGGGGGCTGGCGGGCTTGGCTGGTTATTTGGGGAAGTGCATCGCGACACCTTTGCAGATGGCAACGCCGTGTTGTGCAACACAAACAGGAGGAGGGGAGACGGAGGGATGGAGGGGGGGAAGCCATAAAAAAAGAAAGAGGAGGGGTGTAAATCAGGTTGGGATGGGAATAAAGCAAACTCGAAAGCGCGGAGAAGGAAGGGGGGTGCGTGTCATCCCTAGGAGGAGGCTCCCTCGCGGTCTGCCCGCCTCCCACCCGCTCTACCTCCGCCCCCCCCCACCATGCCCTCCCTACCGCAGCCCTTCCCCTTCCCCGGCAACGCTACCGCGGCGGCCGGGGCGCGCGCGGGTCCGGCGGTGACAGGCAGAGAGGATTATCCGGATCACGGCCTCCCCCGCCCCGAGCACCCGGGCGCTCCCGGGTCCCAATGCGCCCCCGAGCGTCCAGACGCCCCGCGGCCGGAGCTCCAGCCCAGCTTTAGTCAAGGAATGACACGAAGCAAAAGAAAAACCAACCTGGAGAGGGAGAGGGAGGGGAGGGCAGGGGCAATGGAGCCCGACTGGCACCTTCGACCTCCTTTAGGGGGAACGGAGTGTCCCGAGGCCGGGGAGGGCCGGGGGGGGTGGGGAGCTTGGGGAAGGAGGGGGGGGACCTCCAGTCTTCTCACACCCGCCAGCAGTGCGGCGCCGACCGGACACCCTGAACTTCCAGCACCCGAGCCCGCGCTGCAAAAACCATGCAGCAGCCGGAGAACGGCTGCAGCCGCCGCGGCCCGGGGCTCAGTCCACGGGGGAAGTCCCGCGGCTCTAAAAGGCCTAGCCTCACAGCTCGTGTCCCCAACCCCGCCCGAGGGGACGCGGAAAGTGGAGAGGACACCTCCGATCCCCCAACCCCCGGCTCCGCACGCGCCAGCCCGGCCCATCTCAGTTACCACCACCTCCTCCTCCCTCCGTGCAACCCCCGGCCCGCCCGGGGCGTGGGGGGGGCGTGGGGAGGGCGTGGGGGGGGCTCCCCAGGGCGAGATCGGCTGGCGTCTTCGCCGCCCCGAGCTCTATAAACAAGTCCCCCGGTAAAAGCGAGTGGCAGCCGTGTTGATCGGCGCCCCGCTTCCAGCCGGGGCTCCTCGCCCTCCTTTTACCTCCCCCCCCCCCCCCCCCCCCCCCCCACCATCACCGCGGTTCTCCTTCCAACTCTTCCGGGCAGGATCGCTCGGGATGAACTGTCGTGTTCCATTCTCTTCCTCTACAACTCCCTCCCCGCACCCCGACTTCACACACACACCTCCCGAACCCCCCTCCAGCCTTCTCTCCCCTCCCGGGCCACCCGCCCTCTCCCCACCTTAGCATTCAAGGGGATGCGGGGAGGGGCGGGGGGGGGGAGAGGTTGCAACCTGACCGGGCGTGTTGCAACCTTGAGTTGGCAGCTCGTGGCTACCCGGCTACCCGGGGTCAAGGGCTGTGGTTGAGTTGGGATTTCTATCCCCCCCCCTCCCACCTCCCTCCCAGCCCCTCCGCCCCAGGCCATCCTCTCCCCCCCCCACCCCGCTTGAAGTAGTAATTATTACTGTTATTATTAGAACCGCGGGGTTCGGTTGAAACTTTCTCGTGTCTTCCACGGCCTCCGGGGAGCTGTCGTTAGAGCATTCCACCTGAGGCCCGCGGGGAGGAGGCGGGCTTTGTGTGTGTTTGGTTGTGAGTGTGAGTGTGGTGTGGGTGTGTTACCCCGGCTGGCCCGCCTGTTTGTTTTGGTCCGGGTGCATGCACGATCCATGATAATTAGGATAATAATGAAGAATCCGAAGCGGCGCAGGCGGTGCGGGTGCCCCCGGGGGGGGGCGTTGCGCGGCGGGTTGCGTTCGGGGTGGGGGGGGTGTTGGGGTGTTGCGGGGGGGGAAGAGGCCGGAGCGGAGGGGGGAGGAAAACCCAGAGGAGAGAGGAGTTGTAAGTTATATTTACCTTGCTCGCGAGGAGTGTGCTGGCTGGATCTCCTCTCTCTGAGTCACCCAGAGTACAGAAACAGAGGGAGCGAGGGACTAGATTATGAATATGACTTCATTGATGACAGCCGTCCCCTCCTCTTCCTAAACTCGGGCTCCGCCCCGCGTCCCACCCTCGCCGCCTCCACCGGCGCCGGAAGACGCGCTGCAGTTGGCCCCGCGCGCCGCTCCTCCCTGCCCTCCTGGGCGCGGGTTGGCGGGGCGCGCCTGTCACTCGTCCCGCTCAGCGACTCCGGGCGCGCAGGGGGTGGGGGGTGAGTGGGTGGATGGGGGGGCGTGGGGGGGAGGAGGGAGAGGAGAGGGGGCGGTGTGCAAGAATGTGGATCGAGACGGCCGTACTGTCTGCGTGGATCCCGGGGTGTCTTGTGTTTGCAGGGCGCCGGCTCTCGCCTCGTGTTTGTGCCTAGAGCTGGGAAGCTGGGGTGGGGGTGGGGGGGTCCGGGAAGCGGGTGGGGGGGGCGGGGGGGAGGGAGGGGAGGGAAGAGGCGATGGGAAACTACGCCGGACGCCTTGAGATCCGAGCTGGCTGGGAGTTGGGTGCCCTTTTCTCTCCTTTGCCTGCCAATCGGCTCCAGCGAGGAAGCCGGGACGCGGAGCGGAAAGGGAGGGCAGCCCGAGTACTGATCCTGAGTACTAGTTTGTGGTGGTTGTTGTTGTTTTGTGTTGGAGATCTGTAGGATGGCCGCGGGGTGGGGTGGGGGGGTGGGCGTTAAGTAGAGAAGGTGCTGGAATGATGAACTAGGCACGGAGCGAAATTAGTAGGGGACGCGGGAAGGGAGGGCTCCGGGTGGCACCCAGAGCTGTTGGAGGGGTGTGTGGGGTGGGGTGGGGTGGGGGCTGTGGAGAGAAACAAAACTGAGCGTGATCAGGCCAGCTGAAACTTTTTCTCTCCCCTTTCCCTCCCCCCACCCCACCCCCAGGTTGTCATTTATAAATCTGCTCTTCCCTCCCCCCCCCCAGCCTCTCCCCCACCCGCCCCGGGTAAGAAAAGGAAGGCTGGCACAAAGAACCTTGAGGCCAACTCTGCCTTTCTCCCTAGGCTTCCAAATGCCCGGGTAAGAGAGACAGCTGAGAGGCTGCACGCCTTATCAATAAATAAACAAATCTGCCCTAAACCCCTCTATTTACTTCATTGACCAGACGACAGCACTTTAACTTTCCCTTACCTAACATCTCCGAGTAAAATAGATACTAACAACCCCGTGGGGGGGGGCGGGGAGGGCAGGTTTAGGGGGAAAAGCTGAAGCTTGGAATCTGCTTTTGATTTAAGAAGGAAAATAAATCTCACATTCTCCTCAGACTGTAGTCTCTTCTCTCCCACTCTACATTTAAAACCAATTAAGGCTACAAACTATAATCTGCCGGCACAGCGAAGTCTGGTGGAGGTGTAGGGGTGGGGAGGGGGTGTAGGGGTGGGGGGTAGGGGATGGAGGGGGGGGGACGCCTGCTTCACTTTTCCTTGAAATACGTTATGTTAGCTGGACCCATAGGTCACTGTTTGGTGAGACTATTTTATTTTTAGTTTTTATGAAGTGTGAAAGAATGTTAGGAGATTTTTAAGTCGGGGACCTATTATTTTAGACTCAGATTAATGTAGATGCTTGGCTTTTAAAATTAAAACTGGTCTTATGCAGTAGTGTTATGAAAAGTATGATTTATCCCTTATTTTGTAATGTAATGGCTTAAATTAGTCATTCAAAGTGCACGGTGACTGGTTGAGGATTTCTGGGCCTCCCCTCCCAGTAAAATGCTATTTTAAGACCATTTATACTTTTGCAAAATTGACTCTGTGTGAGTAACAGGGATTGAACTGCAGATCTAGAGTGCTTTAAACTGTGCTGCAGAATAAGTTGGAGACAGAGGCAAAGATAAGACATCATGTCAGATACTTCTTGTTTTTATCCTGGTCTGAAGTCCAGCCCACAAGGGCTAGGTGGTTTTCATCTTGAATTACTAGTAGACTTAGTAATCACCCACCCTGTAGTTTTCTAAGGTCTTGTTACTTGCTGGTTAACTCTAGCACCAACATATTTCTGTCTATCCCAACCAAAGTAAACCTCCAGACAGCAAAAGACAATATACCAAAGTAAAATAAATATGGTATGCCCAGAAGAATCTGTTGTCAAGAACTTGTTTTGCTTGCCTGAGGGTATATATCAGTATAACATTAACTGGGAAATACACAGTGAAGACTCTCAAGCAAAATTAATAGTGTAGTAAATGTATAATGTAAGCACTAACTTCTAATTACCCAATAAGTTACAGCTAATCATAGCCAGAAACTGACTTGTCTGTAATGAAGGGCTTTAACACAATGAAAATGTTTATTTCATTATGAAGTATTCAGTTTTAGTCTTTTAAGGCTTAATTTGTTTCTCAATTTCACATGTCTAGTTTTCCAAACGGATCAGTGTACCTTTTGTGTATGTGTGATGGGGTCTAACTCTGGCCTATGACTTTGAACCTCCTACTTCAGCCTCCAGGATGCTGAGATTACAGGTGTGTAACACCATGCCCAATGACTTTACCTTTATTCCCTGTTCCCTTGTGAATTTGCACTCTTTATCCTTCCAAAAGCCCACCATCACCTACCATGCCAGATTCTAGAAAGACAAGTTATCATAGTGACATGCTAGAAAAAGAGACTAGTCTTTGTGGGTCTTCCTCTGCCCTGGGAAATCAACCCCTTCTAGCATTTTGTTAGAAAGGAAATTAAAAAAAAAAAGAAACAATCATTTTGTTACATGTATATATTTCTCAGCTCACGTAGTATTTTTTGGTGCAGAATTTATAACTATGGAAATGGAAAAGAAAAAACTCTACCATTGGGAGCAGAGGTTAAATATAGATAGTTAATGACTCCCTTTCACCTCATATTGGTCCAAGAACTCCTCCCCTTTTCCCTTTAGGCCTGTCCTCTGAAGGGTCATTTTGTTTGTAGCTTGTATTACAGCAAATAGGATTTTTTTTTTAAAGACCCAAACTCAGGAGAGTTTGGTTATGGAAAAAAGAGTGCTGCACATATAGCATGGGCTTCAGCTCTGAGGTAAAACAAAATTGAACAATTGAGGCTAAGGGAGAAAATGATGGGTTCTTTTGTTTGGTAGAAAAATCACAGGGAAAGCAAACATGGTTGGAGGCTAAAAGGACTGCAGGAGGCTGTCTAGGATGCTATCTATATTCACATGAAGCTTTTCTTTTTGGACTTTGATGAGTCATAATGTGTTCTCTAAACTTGTTCTTCCCTTTCTAGTTTGGTATCAAGGGCTGTAAGTTGCTGTTTTCATATCTGTATGCTTACATTTGCTTGTTATGTAAGTCTGCTTTGGTTAGCACTTGGTCTAGAGTAGGTATTGGGTTAGAAAACTGGTATCTGGTTACAAAAACCTCGTGGAAAGTAACATGCCATATCGAAAACTAAAATGCTTCTAGCTCCAACTGACAAATGGTTAATATGGACTAAGATGCTGCCTATATCCAGAGCAGGTAAGACCATTTAGGGAATGAGTACTTCATCTTCAGTAATGGAAACTAAACTTTGACAAATTGAGTCCACTGACATTTAATTTAGTCAAGAGTTTAGAATTAGCAGGTAAATTTATTACAGAAATAAACACTGTTTTCTCTCCCTCCCCCACTCCCACAATGAACTTTTTTTAATTTTTTTTTCCTCTTCAAGATTTTCTCTCTCCACCCCAATTCTCCTTGGGATCATATTACTCTCTAGCTTAAAATCCTTCCTCCATTCCCAATTCAGCTGGTGATAAATTTTAAACTTCTTAGCACATCATCCAAGACCAAACACCAACAGAGCTCCTGATTCCCTAAGATGCCTTATACTTTGGGAAATCTGTTCTACCTGCTAAGTCTTAAGGTGATATAGTAGTCAGATTTCCCCCTAAGCATAGGTAGGACATGCAGGTTTCTAACGCACACTATCCGAGACTTACCTATGACCCAGTGCTTCAGTCTACAGGAAGCTGCATGTCCTATTCTGCTCCATAGCAACTGATACACCATTAGGACACTTATGGCTTGGATGCAATTATTTGTTTGGTATCCTCCATGACAAGGTTAGTGCCTACTGGGTGTAGAACAAATTCAATTCATCTTTGAAAACACAGCAATTAGCAGGATGCTTAGCATGTCTAAGAAAAGAAAATGGAAAAAAAACACCCTAGTGAATGAAAGGAAGAGAGATACTAAATAAAATTATCTGATATGGAGAAATTAAGGAGTCTTCACTATTAGTAATTATTATGTGAATGACCACGTTTCCTCATTGTTCAGGATCTTTATGATATTTTTCAAGCAGAAAGAGCTTAGAAAATGTTTTTGTGCTGGGCGCTGGTAGCTCATGCCTGTAATCCTAGCTACTCAGGAGGCTGAGATCTAAGGATCCCGGTTCAAAGCTAGCCCAGGTAGGAAAATCCGTGGGACTCTAATCTCCAATAAACCACTCAGAAAACTGGAAGTGGTGCTGTGGCTCAAGTGGTAGCCTTGAGCTGAAGAGCTGAGGGACAATGCACAGGCCCAGAGCTCACGCCCCACAACCAACCAGGAAAAAGAAAAGAAAATGTTTTTGTTTTTTTATGCCTCTTGTGTTTTTGTTCTGGTTTTATTTATTTGTTTATTTTTTTTTACAGAGTGGTGGGAAGTAGAGAAGTTGCCTCTTTTTGTAGACATGTAACAAGCACTGGCAAGATTATTTTTTATTTTTTCTTGTTTTTAAATGAGGCTGGAAGTCTTGAGTACATACACAACAACTGTGTAATAGGAGACTAATGATTGTAATAGCAGCCCCTCTTTTTTGACAGTACATGCCAGAAAGTTGTGCAAAGGCCTTGACATACATCTGTCCATCCCTTTAACCTGATGAGATATATGACATCATGCTCATTTTAAAGTTGGAGAAACTGGGAGGCAGTAAATAATTCACCTAAGGGAAAAGTCTCTAAAGGGGACTGAGCAAGGCAATCCTTTGGGCAGGGAGAAGAACATTAGAGATTCTGCTTCTGTTTATCTTAAATGATTTTTTTAAAAATGTAAGGTTGCAATGAGCAAAAAAAAGTTGTATGTTTATATTTATTATATATTGCATATGTATGTAATGCATATTATATATTCATTAACTTTGAAATCTTTACATGACTCTTAAGTAAATTGGACATGTGCTGTGATTTGTACTTGCAGAACACTGAAATCTGAAAGTCCATAGTTTGAGGTGACCCAGAAGACATCCCGCTGTTCTTTCTTGGCATTGATATCTCTTCAGGCATCGACAGACATCACCTCAAATTTACAGGCTCTAACATAGGTGGTTTCACAGATGATATTACTGAATCTAATTTTAACCAATCAACCCTCTTATTTATGACCTAAGTGGCTTAAAAAGATTTCTGAAAAGAAATCAAAGGTTGAGATACTGATCATGTAAGCACAGGTGAAAATCACCCAAAAGTGCCACTTTAACTCCTAAAAATTCATTGCCAGCCATGTCGAGAGGTAAAACAATGGAGGTAAATAAGATCTAACAAGAGGTCGCTACAAAATACCTATAATTATGTCAGATTACTTCGAATCTGGATTTGTAGTAACTATCACAAATGACGACTTCTTGCCTAAGCATATGTTTTGTTTGGAGAAATTCACTATTGATAGTTTGATACCATCACAATTAGCAAGATAATTAAAATTTTCTATCATCTTCATCTATTCTATTTTATCTATATTTTCTAATCAGCTTGATATATTAATACTGAACACATGCAGTATGAATAAATATACATAAATCATGTGTTACTTTTTCTTTTTAAGTACAAGGAGAATATGATCACATAATTTAGTGATGACTAAATGATGAAGTCAGAATTTTTAACTCAGCTTGGTAGAACTCTGGGCTCAGCGTGATACGTGTTGTTCATGTAAAAACTGTCCAATAATTGGTCATCAATATGAGGTTCTTAATCCTTGTTGGAGTGTTGGTGGGGTGGAATATAAACAATCCTCGGAGCTTCTGAATATTCTCTGAAACTTCACGATTCTGGGATTAGATGCAGCAAGTTTATATATTTCTCAAGTAGGGCTAAAAAGGGGTGTAATGACTGCCCAGTCACCATCAGTGGCATCAATGAATGGCCCCAGGATAATTTTCTGATGACATAAATCTTCTTTCTTTCTTTATTTACTTATTTATATTTATTTAAGACTTGCTGACTTCTTTCTTTTTGCTTATGTGGTGCTGAGGAATCGAACCCAGGGCCTCAGGCATGCAAGGCAAGTGCTCTACCACTGAGCCACCTTCCCAGCCCTCTACGACATTTATAAATGAGTTGTGCATATTTTTTTTTGCATCTAAGTAGAAAATAAGACAGGAATATATAAAAACAGAAATAACTATTGAAATGATCATAGATGGGCTGTTGGAAGAAATTGAGATACATAATCTGCTTTGGGGTGGGGGAGAAACATTTAAATCTCTCCACAGGTACGGCTAATATTCACTCCACAACAATATGACTTTATTTTAGTTTTCAATAGTGCTATGGACCAGAAAGTGATGAATATATAAAACATGCATGAGAAGTTTAGGAAAGGGTTGAAAGCATCTGGCTTCTGCATGGGGCAAGGTTTAATGCTGAGTAGAAAGCTTTCATCCCTTTCTCAGATAAACGCAATTGAACAGTTACTGACTTCAATGAGTGTCAGGCAGAGAGAAAATACTCACAATTAGTATGGAATTGTACATATTCAATTGCTTATCTTGTCAGAGACATTGTGGTATCTGTTGGAATTTTATTATAAGGAAGATGACTTGGGACTTCTGGCAATAGACTTTCCATAAATATGGAAAAAAAATCCCAGACTGATCATTAAAGATCTGCGTAATGTAGCAACTTTTGTTGTTCTTTCATACTTAAGGAGGTTAACACATCACACTGTCTATAGTTTGTTAAAATTCCTTAAACAATATCCATCTAATAAATGCATATTTTATTTAGAACCTCAGCTTTATGATTATTTTTTCAATTTGTGGCCTTAACTAAACATAACCACATTTCCTATACTACCTGTAATACTCCTGACCTATATTATCATTTTTCACAAAACTTAAGACCAAAATGATGAGCTATTATTTCTTTTCTCTTTTCTTACATTTTTATTTTTCGTCGGCCATGGGGCTTGAACTCTGGGCCTGGGTACCCTCCCTCAGCTCTTCAGCTCAAGGCTAGCACTCTACCACTTGAGCCACAGCACCACTTCCAATTTTCTGGTGGTTAATTGGACATAAGTAGCTAGGTTACAGCCGTGAGCCATCAGCACTCGGCTTATGAGCTATTATTCTACTGCTCATATATCTTTAAAAACTACTGGTCAATTGAGGAAAATACTTAAATACAGCAAGTATAATTTAATGATGTAGATAAATGATTATTTTTGCTTTCAGCCTTCAAAAGCTAATATGTGAATGATCATAGACCATATGTCAATGTCTTACTTAAATGGTAACTGTAACTTCTTATAATAATCCGTTTTTAAAAATACATACTAGCCGGGTGCTGGTGGCTCAAGCCGGTAACCCTAGCTACTTAGGAGGTTGAGATCTGAGGATCGCAGTTGAAAGCCAGCCTGGGCAGGAAAATCCCTGAGACTCTTATTTCCAGCCAGAAAACTGGAAGTGGCACTGTGGCTCAAGTGGTAGAGTGCTAGCCTTGAGTCAACGAGTTTAGGGACAGTGCCTAGGTCCAGACTTCAAGACCCATGACTAAATAAATAAATAAATAAAAATGCATACCAGTCTCAAAAATATTCATTTCTATGAGAATAAAAAAACTCTACCATATCCTTCACCAAACAACTAGACAGTGAGTTAAATCCATTGCCTCAATTAAACAACAACAAAATATTTAACTGGGTACCCGTGACTCACACCTATCATCCTAGCTACTCAGGAGGCTGAGAGCTGAGAATTGCAGTTCAAAGCCAGTCTGGGAAGAAGAGTTTGTGAGACTCTTATCTCCAATAAACCACTAAAAAGCAGAAAGTGGAGCTGTGGCCCAAATGGTGAAGCTCTAGCCTTGATCAAAAAATGCTCAGGGCTTGAGTTCAAGCCTCTGGGACTGGTTGGTACAACAAAAGACAAAAGAAAAAAAATGTCTCCAGAGTCATATCTGAAAGCTCAGTAATAATCATCAATGCTCACCTGATGAAATGGGCCCAGAACTGTCCACCGTGTGTCACCTAATGTATTTTTATAGACTGTGGCTTTCAAATTATTTAAACAACTGCTCACAATAAGAAATATATATATATATATATATATATATATATATATATATATATGATCTAGTATACATATACTTTCTTATGTAGTGAATTGTGTCAGTCAGGGTGTCAGGGTCCAACCAGGCAAACAAAAGGGATTTAATTCAGGGAATTAAATGATGATGAAATGGTTAAGAAATCCAGGGAGAAATAGTAACAACAATCAGAAGCCACTGCCTCCCCATGATTGGGAAAGAACGGAATAGGGAAGAGTTGGAAAGTCTAGAAGCCAGGGCCTTCCAATAAGAAATCTGAACCATAATGATGGGGATACAACTATTATTAAAACGGTACAAAGAGTGGTTCTATATAATGTTGTGACATAGCTATACACATGGGAATATTAAAACAATGACAAACGTATCTCTTCCCTCAGACATTTATCATTTCTTTGTGGCAATAATACTCAAATCCTTTGCCAAAATACATAATGTATTACCTATAGTCACACTATTGTGCAACAGAGCAGCAGAACTTCTTCTGTGTAAGTGAAACTTAATACCCAAACTTTTCAACTTGGATGAGAGTTTTTAGATTCCACGTGTGAATGATCATTCAGGGGGAATACCTTGTCTTCTCTTTTCGTCCTGTCCTCCTGAAGGTTCATCTCTTGCCTGTAGCATCCCTTACCTGTCAGCCCCTGACATGGGCTACCTGCAGCTGATACAGGAACCTTGGAAGCATAACCCACAAGGGTCAATCTCCATTTGCCTTACAGAGCTGAGCAGAAGAATGAGGCATGCATCTGAGAGCCAACAGATACAGTAACTAAAAGGAAGTTTCCTAAAACAGTACTTACCCTAATGAAGTGACATGCTTTCTGAAGTTTGTATTTCCTGTTGTATTTGTTTTTAAACTTAGGCACATCTCAACACATTCCATACTTCACAGTGTGTGAAAAAAACTATTTTTTGGTTTTCCAAGAACTTACCCCTCACCTTGTCTAAATATACGACAAGCCTCAGTAAAATAGAAATTGTCACCAGATTCCTATTCCTATTCCAGGATTATCTTTTTTGATATACGGATATCAAGTAAATGATAATAATGGATGGAAAAAATATACAAACCAATTTCAGTTCCTTTTCACAAGTAATCAACAAATGTCTGGATAGTATAGATATCAATTGTTCTATCTTTTTGTTCATGATAATCAATTAAGCAAGAGTATTTACATGACATAATGAAGTCGTTTTTAAGTCATTGTTTTTAAGTTTGGACGGTTATGAATAAGGCTACTAGAAGCATTGGTACCCAAGGCTTTTGTGTGGACATAAGTTTGAGTAGTACTAAGAACAGTTAAATAATGTAGGAAGGGAACATTTGGTTTTGCCAGGTCCTCCTGGTCTCAGCCTCCTGAGTAGCTGGTATTATAAGTGTGAAATCCCCCATACCCCTGCATCTCACTGAATCAAGTTATTGAATTTTTCTATGACCCAGTTTCTCCACCTATAGAAAAGGGGTGGTGGTATTAGTATTCTAGACCACATTTCACAATCAGCTCTCCGCAAGATTCTGATTTGCAGCATATGTTGACTTCCATGGTATAAGTGCTCTCAATAACTGATTTCAAACTCACAAGGTTCCTGGAAACTTATCAGTCACCTTCTACAGGTAACTTGCTAAGTGGGGTTAAATGAGTTAATACATGTAAAATATTTGGAACTGGCCTTGGCAATTTATATGCATGGATAACTAGTAGCTTTGTTATGATACTATCCTAGTCAGCTTTCTTCAATAGTAGAGGATAGAGACAGCATATTGAAAAAGGCAATTGCCTTATCTTTCACTCATTACAGCCTTTTCTGAATCACATGACTTAGGTTCACTACTGCTAAGCGGCCCCACTGACTTATTTTCTTTCCTTTCCTTTCCTCGATTTATCTTTATTGAACATTCTAAGAATTAAAGGACTGGATTCCAGCCACGTACCACTAAAAAAAAGGGTTATAAAAATTAAGGATAATCCCAACTGAATAATGTCCATGAACTATCATTTTAAGAAAGGCTTACATACTAACTCAACTAGATACGAATGTTTGTTTGGATAAGATTACTTTTGGCTCATTTCAGTGGAGAATATGAATTGTACTTCACCTAGCCTTATTTCAAAATTATTTTTTATTTTATTTTATTCCCTAGTAGTCTTGACACAAAATAAATAAGAATTTTTATTAAAAAGAATCCCCAAATATATTACTGTGAACAGTGTGACTTCCTGCTCTTTTTAAATTTCAATGGTTATTTTCATGGCTTCTACTTATAAAATATCTATGGTGTTGAACCAGAATTAAAACTTATCCAATAGGTATAGAAGACCTGAAACTTTTCATCTTTAACCCAAAAATCAGCCAGCTGATAGCTCTTCTTGTCAGCTGAAATCCCCAGACCTATTCATATTTTTGATTGAATGCATCACACTTTCTTTATTAAGCGGTTTTATCACTCCTCATTTGATTTGTATGTGGTGTGTGTGTGTGTGTGTGTGTGTGTGTGTGTGTGTGTGCGTGTGTGTGTGTGTGTATGAATACTGGGGCTTGAACTCAGGGACCCATTTGGCTTTTTCACTCAAGTCTGGTGCTCTACCCCTTGAGGCGTAGCTCCATTTCCAGGTTTCAGGTGGTTAATTGGAAATAAGAGTCTCAGAGACATTTCTGGCCTGGCTGGCTTGGAACCTAGATCTTCAGATCTCAGCCTACTGAGTAGTTAGAATTACAGGTGTAAGCCACCAGTGCCCAGTTTCATAGATGGTTTCTAACTTTGGTTTTGCAAATTATATTCTCTTCTCAAGTCACTTTCTCCATTGTTCTTCTCCTGCTGTTATTTCTTCTCTCCAGGCCTAACAGCCATCATCAAATGCTAGAGAATCTTCAGATTATAAAGATTATTGTTGAAGGAACCAAAGAGACAGTGAAAGGTTGAGGCTATGATCTCATGAAAGTACATGCTTGAATTTTTCCCAATGCAGAGCAAGGAGAAATCATTCCCAGCCTTCTGCTCCTGGCAACTACCCTTATAATTTTTGTCTCTGTGAATTTGACTACTCTAAATCTGTCCTATAAATGAAATCATGATGCCTTTGTCTTTTTGTAATTTATTTCACTTAGCATAATGCCTTCAACTTTCTTGCACTTTGTAGCAGGTGACAGGGATTTCTTTCTATTGTATGTTTATCATCACATTTTGTTTACTCACTCATTCGTCAGTGTCACTTGGATGGCTTCTATTTTTTTAGTTATTAAAAGCAATGCTTCTATGGACATAAGTGTGCAGATCACTGTTCTAGTCTCTTCTTTCAATTCTTTTGTGTCTACATCCAGAAGCAGAATTGCTGGAGGGTAAAGTATACCTTTATTTTCAGTAGTATTCCTTTTTTTGTGGTACTCAGATTTGAACTTAGGGTCTCTACTCTACAAGGACTTGAGCCAAACCTCCAGTCCTCGTTTTTCTGTTTCGTTTGTTTGTTTTTCTGGTTATTTTGGCAGCAGAATATTACAGACTTATTTACCTGTTCCTCCTTCAAACACTAGTCCTCCAGATCCCAGCTGCCTGAGTAGCTAGGACTGAAGGTATGAACCACTGATGCCTGGCTATTTTTAATTTTAAAAAATATACTACTTCCTAATCTAATGCATAATAATATAATACCTTCCTATGACATGCTGCAAGCTTTTTTATTTTTTCACACGCTTGCCTGCACTTCTTTTCTACTTTTGATGGTGATAGCACTAATGGGAATCGAGTAATAGCATCTAAGATTTATTATATTCATGATCTTTGTTAAAATGTGTTTTTAAAGAAAAAAACTAAAAAGATTGAATTTCTTTCTTTTTCTCCCTCCCTTCCTCCCTCCCTTCCTTCCTTTCTTTCGCCAGTCCTGGGATTTGAACTCAGGGCCTAGGCACTGTCCCTGAGCTTCTTTTGCTCAAGGCTAGTACTCTACCACTTGAACCACAGCACCACTTCGAGCTTTTTCTGTGTATGTGGTACTAAGGAATCGAACCCAGGGGTTCATGCATGCTAGGCAAGCACTCTACTACTAACCCACATTCCCAGCCAGAAAACTGAATTTCTAGCACTTGCCAACTTGGTCTTATGCTTGTATTTTTTCAGAACGTCTTGATATCTGCCCTTTCATTCTGCTCCTATGACAAAACCAGAGATTGAAGAATGTATTTAAATTGTATGTCATGCTTACTAATAAGGACTCTCTCTACCTACTTTCCCATGGTAAGCCATCCTGAAGGACTGGCTGAAGTTGGTAAA
Source organism: Dipodomys ordii (assembly GCF_000151885.1). Classification (NCBI taxonomy): domain Eukaryota; kingdom Metazoa; phylum Chordata; class Mammalia; order Rodentia; family Heteromyidae; genus Dipodomys; species Dipodomys ordii. The sequence goes on along the minus strand of NW_012267256.1, from coordinate 12,311,078 downwards.
CACTTCTTTCTAGTTAGAAGGCAATGGCCTTCTCTTTTATGACTGATCTTTCTATTTCCTCTTGTTAGAGTATAATTTATACTTGAGTGTAAAATCTGACAAACTTTTACCCGCCTCCCTTTTTTTTTTTTGACAGGACTGGGATTTGAACTCAAGACTTGCACTTACTAACAGACACTCTTACACTTTACTCACAGCCTAGCCCCTTTTGCTTTAGATGGTTGGGGTTTTTTTTGGACAGGGTCTATCATTTTTGCCCAGGGCTGATCTGCCTGGTGTCATGATTGTTTTTCTACTTACTGCCTCTTGTGTAGCTATGATTACAGATTCATGCCCAGTTGTTGGTTAAGATAGGAGTCTGGCTAACTTTTTGCCTTGGCTGGCCTTGGACTGTGATCTACTTAAAGTAGCTAAGATTACAGATGCAAATCTGTACAGTATTGGAACCACCACCAATATGATACAGAATATTTTAAAGGTTCCTATTGGACTTATGTCTTACAAAACTGTCATTTACACATACTAATGTTAACAGTAATGTAAGCTGTTGTTCACAGACTGTAAACAACACCAATTCTACATGTGTGTTCTTGCTTACAATCTCTGTCTCCTTGGTCTTTCTCATTACTATGAAGAGATTCTTTAGATAACAAAAGGAAATAGAGAGGTGTTGAGACAGGGAAACTTCTATTTCATTCCCAGTTCTCTGCAAAAAGCCATTATTATTCACAGACAACACAACACTGTCCTAGTAGAGAACTAATTTGCCTGAAGCCACAGAGCTGGCTAGTGATAAAGAAGAAAATGGAATCCAGTTCCTGTGTTTTTCGGCTATGCAAGCTCGATTCAGGTTTGGAACACAGGGTAATAACAGTATCAGAGAGAATGGGAATCCAGCTACTCTGCCATCCACTATCTATGGATGCTGTTTCTTTCTAAGAAGCAGACATGTAAGTACCTATGTACAAAGCATAAATAAATCAAATTTCTCCAGAATGTTCTTGTCCCCTTCCTGGGTTTGAACCTGCCTTATAGTGAAACAACTTCTAACATGGTTCATTTGTGACTTGAGTGATCAAATCCTCTTGGGTAGGTATAAAAAGGCATATGCATACCAGTTTGGCTCTTACTGTGACTAGTTCCGTCACAGACAGTTCTGGCAGGACAGAAATGGAAACAGAGATTAAAGAACTAAAGGAAAGCCAGCCTTCGCTGTTGAACTAGCCTGTGATGAGCTGTGTACACACTCCTCAGCTATTTTGAGTCACCAGGGACTTATCATCCTCAGCTTCAGTTCAGAATGCATTCTTCTGGTCACATGCTCTCCTGTCAGCAAGAGCCCAGTAGCCTTATAACCATTTACCATGACGTTCTTGGCTAATAGCACAATGCATTAAGGCTGAATGAATTTGGTCAATCGAGATGTAAGTAAGAGTGAAACTTTAAACATCATTGAGTTTAATGTGTTCCCTCTATCTTTCCCCTGCCCAGAGCTCTTCTGTTAGAAATATTTGTTTTCTTTGTCTTTTATAAAGTTATTTCACACTGTTCAAAAAGAAATGTACTCATGTGACGTTTGTAACTGTAACTGCTCTGTATATCACCTTTAGAATAAAAAAAAATTAAGTTAAAGAGAAGTTATTTCACATAGACTTTAGTCAATTCCAATGAGCACAAGTTAACCCAAAACTTTACCTGGGATTTTGTGGCTCTGTCTTTTGTGACTCTGACTTTTCAAGGATTTTCGTGGGTTTAGAAAGTGCTTTTCTGGTTAATGAGGACTGCCTAGGTTTTTTTTCCCTAATTATGGTAATCCCTTTTCTAATGTCATGTTTTTGGAAGATATTGGGAAGTTTGGAATCTTGCATACCGAGCCAGCAAAAACACTCAGCATATATTAAACTTGGAGTAAATATATTATCCTATTTAATTCTTTAAGACTAGAAAAGAGACTTCTACATGAACCATCAACTGATTCCCAGAGAAGCACACTCCAGCCAGAGTTTATGAGGTAGCACAGAATAGAGTAAGCCATAGATGTGAGGACTTGTAATTCAACACAAATCATGAAGAGAACCTGTGGTACCTTTCCCAGTGCTCCAACTCAAGAAATCTATTCATTCATTCCTCTCCATTTCTCCATTCTTTTTTTCTTTTTTTTTTTGGCGGTTGTGGGGCTTACACTCAGGGCCTGGGCACTGTCCCTGAGTTTTGTCTGCTCAAGGCTAGTGCTCTACCACTTGGAGCCATAGGGCCATTTCTGGTTTTGTGGTGATTTATTGGAAATAAGAGTCTTATGGACTTTTCTACTGAGGCTAGCTTCTTCTCCATCCTTAAAGAAAAAGGTGACTGTTGCCTGTTACTCTGATAAACATAAAGAACGTAAAATCCATAGTCAGAATTTTCCCCACTTCACATAGTCCTCACTGATTTTTGAACCCTCTCTGAGTTCTGTGTATATTTAACTTTTATCTCTCTAGTTAGACCCTCTCTGTTTCAATTTCACTCCAGTTACTTAACTTATATTTTTTGATATGTTATTTTTATCTGATATTGATACATGTGACACATTATTTTTATATTTTGATACAGTTTTATAACCTTTTCAGACATTTTCTCCAGTTAGTAACACAACTGATTTTCATTTCTTTTCTATCTACATTGTTCTTTTGAGTACTTTCAGCTGTAGTTATAACAATAATTAACTTTTCAGTGTGGTAAAGATAGGATCTATGTCATATACCATCTTAGTGGAAGAAAAGGAGGGACAAAGGAAAGGAGGAAGAAAAGACAGAAAGACATTGTGTTTGATGGGGAGAAATGGCTGTCTCCTCTTAAGAGATAAGGAGATATGATAGAAAAAATGTGTGCCACATGCAACACATCCCTGGCATATAGCACTCAGTGTTGGTGGGCATTGGTGAGCCAGGACAGATTAGTTTGCATTCATGATGTGATGTGAGAGTTGCTACTGGGAATAGCGATGGCCTGATTAATTTTCAGAAACCATTTGTAATGTTTCATCTCTCTAGATGACTCTATCTACTCACAGGCCCTCTGAAGCAAAACCAAAACATAGAAAAATTATTTTTGTCCAAACATTTTTTTTAATATCCAACCAACCAAAACCACAGATCTTATCTGTAAATTGAAGGTATTTACTGAGAACGTGGTGTACACAATGTGATACCCAGTGGAGTTCCTTTGTCCAAACCTAGTACAAGGATCTTGAGAGCCAGCTTGGTTTGCCTTCTTGTCACTATTGGGAGACTGGCCTTTTGTTTGGAGTTTGGGGTTGTGTTCTACTATACTATATATATATATATATGTATATTATATATATATACACATATATACATATATATACACACATATGTATACACTACGCTATATACTATATATATATATATATATTATACTATACCATACTATACTATATACTAAAAACAACAACAACAAAAGAACAGGCACTTGAAGTTTGTAAAGCTCCCTCAGGATTCTTATTCAAATTCTACCTCCATATATCGTGCAATCTCAGGTTCTGTATAAGCTTCCCACCTGTCAGTTCCTGGTCCTCACCTGCTCATTTTCTGCATGTGTTTTCCACGCTCTCATTTTCTTGCCTATTTTTCCTTTTTGTTTTTTTTAAATCATCTATCTGACCCATTCAGACACAATCTCGAGGCAGGGTTGTTTGTTTGTTTGTTTGTTGTTATTGTTGCCTCGTCTCCTGCTGTATCTCAGCAACCATATCATATCCGCACATAACATGTGCTCAGGAAGTATTTGTTGAAGGAGTAAATAAAGAGCGAAGATTTCTAGCAGAAAAGTGTTTAGCAATATCTTGTTAAGTAGGAAAGGAATTATGAAAAGGGCCTATGCGGTTTCATACATGTAGATACTACTGTATTGATGCAAACCATATCTAATCTCTCATTTATTCTTTTTTCCCCCTCAACTATAAAGTTTTCTGTTCTTTCCTTTTTTAAAATTGAAAGACAGTACTGACATCATATACTACCCAAGATCTAATGAGGGTTTATTGAGAACTATCCTTCCAAAAGCAAGATGCTCATAGAGCCATGAAGAAAGTTCCCTGGGAATTTATCTGACTGAGATTTCCTGCAGAATAGAAAGCAACTGATCAGAATGTTTGGTTCTCTTTCTCCTCAACCCAATGACCAGGAAACCACAGGAGCAGAGTTGAAGAAGATGATTAACCTCTCTTCAAGCAACCAATCAGAAAACTTCAAAGGGTATACCTTCAAAGTATACCTTCCACTAGTATCCTGGATCAAGGAGACTCCATATCATCTCCTGACGTAGACCCCAGAAATCTGAAATGCCAATTCCTGACTCAAGCTTTCCCAGCATTGTGTCAATTGGTTTCCAGTCAAGCCCCAGTTAAGACCTCACTTCTCTCCTTAACCAATTATCTATCTCTGGGTTCTTTGGTTCTAAGGGTCTTCATTTTTAAGCCCAAGGTCACTTAGAAGTCAACGATCTACTGTGACATTGGTGCTATCTAGCAGAGCAACATCATAATAAGTGACCTGACCTTGGGAATAGTTTGGTGAGAGCTGAGCTCCAGCTTGTGAATCCTATTTTCAGTCTTCATGCAGTTTTAAGATTTAGCCCAATTTCCAGACCATCCCCTACCCAGGCTTGAAAATGGCTTTATTTCACACTTTGCGGCAGGAGGTAAGTGGGTTTCTATGTGAAACTGATGGTGCCAAAGACATTTATGAACATTAAAAAATGTCTGAACGTGGCTTAAAGCCACTCAGCCTATTTCTCATCCTGCGCCGTGCCTTGTGGAGCGTATGCAAGTTCAGAGCTCTCTTTGAAATCAGTGGCAGTTATGAGCTTGGAGCAACTCTGTGGGGCACTGAGCAATATAATAAATGAGCCCCTTTGAAGACCAACCATTGTAGCTGGGTTCTTTTTTGTGCGGTGTGACACTGATTTCTCAGGGGTGTTCTGTGGGATGGGAGTGGCCCACCAATACAGCCCTCTCTGGTTTTCAACCCTGGTCTTAAAAATTAGGAAGGGTCTACACAAATATTTCTTCCTATTTCTTTAGAGAACAGAACCTACAACCTCTCTTCTGATCTAAATACCTGAGATAAGTCATTGCAGGCATCAACCTCCAGTTAAAACCTAACCAAACAAAAAAAAAGTTGCCTTTGCTCTACTTGTGCTTATTGGCCTATGCAACAACAAAAGCAGCAACAACAATAAGAGAAAAATAAAAAGAACATGAAACAAAAACAAAGCTATTACCTGCCAGGAGATAAAGCAGGCTTATTTATATATAGGGGATTTTCCAGATCATTTACTTAGTTAGAAAAAAGAAAGGGAGGGGGGAAAAGAATACAATCTGAAATATTTTTCATGTTGATACTCTGAAATTGGGATGAGATTTCTTAAATATGGGATTCTTGAACTTAAACTTTATTTTTTTATGTTTGGCTATTTTTAAATGGCCATTATCAGTATTTCAAATAACTAAGTTCAGTAAGATAAAAGGGTAATGACTATTTGAATGACTGTCTCTTACAATCACTGGGTGTGCTTCAACCAACCTTAGTGGGAACAACATCTTCATCTTCCTCCTCCTTCTCCTCCTCCATCCTCCTCCTTTTCTCCCTCCTCCTTTTCTCTCACAACCGCAAGATTTCTCACTGTGCGATCTATATTGCTAAACTTACATAGCAGATTTAAGGACTAAGGCTGGCAAGACCCAGTGAGTACAGAGGCTGCTGTTTAAATCCTAAACCTATGATCCCTCCACTTCCAATCCAGCTCTCATTCCATTGCTGCTTCTCAGGCTTCCATAAGCCACCCCTCTCTACAATTAAAGCAACATGTTATTTATTTGCGGTAGATGTATGAGAGCAAATCTTGACCTTAGGCTTAGTTCCTATAAGGGCTCATCAAGGATGGTTGTTGGAAGAGTCAATAGCAGGTGAAACTGACTTCAAGCAAGCTTGCATTTCTAGTTACAGATGGGGAATAAGAAACTTCCCAGTGCTTTTGACCCCCTTTGAGGCTTTTCTTAAAATGGGCACAAAAATAGAAATGATAGAAGATCTCCTTTACTCCTTACTTTATTATGGTCTGCTGCTCCATTCCAAAAGAATGCTAGATGAATATCATACCTTAAAACCATAACTGAAGTTTGGATAAAGATCAAATGGAAAAATAATACTAAGTGAAGACCAGAGGTAATATGTACTGAGGGCTTCTGATCAGCTAAACACGTTGTTAAACATTTTTTCATTGTTTATCTCACTGGATTTTCACTGAAGACCTACGAAGTAGTTGCTACTCTGGTATAGAAGAAGTTGAAGCACAGAGCTTTCAACAAGGCTCAAGACTATGCATTTTTACCAACCCTAGTTCTAAACCAAGGCAACACATAGACACATTGCCATTATTCATGAGAAGCTGGTTGTCTTCTGGCCTTTGAGTCTAAGGGAAATGGTAGAAATTCCAGGAGCCGGTGTGACTTTCTGAACATCCTGTGAGATCCTAACAGAGCTGAGAGGCCTCCAGTTGTTGATTGCTGGGGATCCCTCTGTGCGAACCAAGGCCCAATGCCAAAATGCAATTCAGTAAAAATGAGTAATAGTCAAAAAGGCCAAACAATATGGCTCAAGTATTTAGTTTGGATGGTTTACCTTGATCTTGCGATGTAATCTAAACTATGCCAAGAGATGGATGGGCATCATGTCCTTCAGGCAATCCTCTATGGAGCCTCCTTGGCTGTAAACATTCCTTGAGTACTGCTCTGTTGGAAGAAAAAGAAAAATCACAACCATATAGAATGAAGACCATAAATCTGGAGGGAAACTAATCTCAGGCGTGCCTTTAATGTTACGCGGCAGTCCTATTACAAGTGCTTCTGCCATTTCCCCCAGCTACTACTCCAAGCCTTTGCCACTCTTCAGAATGTTCAATCATCTTTCTCTGAGTTGACCTTGATTCTAATGTAAGGACTAGCAGTAGTGGGGAGTGGCTGGCATTTTGTCACCCATTGACTCACAAGCCCACCTGTAACCACATTCTGTTTCCTGGTCCTCAGCTCAAGCTAAAGACAATTTTCTTGTCCAAGGCACCTTCATCTGCTGGCTATGATGTTCTGCTCTTTTGCCGCTTTAAGAGATTTGCTTTATCAGTGTCCTTTCCTTAACTTTCTTGTTCCTTTGGTTAGTACCATCAACGTAAGGATGTTCTTTTTTATTTAAAATGTGAGCTGCAAACAAAACCACTGTAAGGAATCTCAGGCTTTTCCCATTGAAAACTATTCCTTTAAAAAGCACAACTTAAATGTATGATGATTTCACATCATCCATTCACTTTTTGGCCTAATCCAAGCTAATGTTACCCAGAGCACCACACACAAACTTCCTTGCTTCCTCTTTTAACCCAATGAAACAAAAGTAATTATTGTTCTGCCTATTCTTCTGTTCATGGGGCTCTGGCTTTGGCTTGGGTGACATGTTTTTCTTCTTTGTTTCCTGCTTTACCTCCTCGTGTACTGACAGTTCCTCATCCAATGTCACGATTTGTTTCTATTGGTCTACTTAGCCTTCAAAAGTCAACGTCTTCTTTCTCCATTTCATTGCTCTCTCTCCTGTCTCTGTCTCTCTCTCTTTGTGATGTGTTGTGTATGTGTGTGTGTGAGAGAGAGCACATGCACAAACACACATGCACGCATACATGTGCATAGGAGGGAGGGTGAACTCATTCCTGCCAGTGTTCTGCATCTAACTCTGTATTCTGAGCCCTCGCTTCCCATCTCTGACTGTGTTCTAGAGAATTCCACCTGGATATCTTAAAGGCACTGCAAACTCAGTAGCTCTACAATTGAGCCTGGTTGTCTCTGCTTTGGTGTCCATCCGCAGTTATTATAGAAAACCTGTTCTATACAACCTCTATCTTAATGAATGCTTAGGCCTTTCACCCATTTTTCCATGCTACAACCTGGGGCACTTTTGACTCCTTTCTTACACTGTAAACATCATGTTTTTTATTCCTCTCGTATGTTTCTCATACACTTGATTAGGCCCTCTGACTCACATAACTGCTGCAGTATAATTCTTGACATTTGCCTCGTTTCCAGAATTCCCCACCTCTCTTCCCTCTTTCATTTTGGCCCTAGAACTCAGACACAAAAATTTGATTATATTCTTGCTTACACTTGATCATAACAAATATCTCAAAATCCCCCTTCCTTTTCCTTCAGTTCTTTCCTTCTTTTCCTTTCCCTTCCTTTCTTCTTTCTTTTCTTTTCTTTTCTTTTTTTTTTTTTTTGCTGTTGTTGCTTAGAAAGCACCTATTCGTATTTTTTTTCTTCTGGGAAGATTTCCAGGACAGATTTAGATGTGTGAGTTACATCTGTCACTCAACTTTGTGGATCATTCGATTTGGTAATTCTCATTGTAGTTGCCTATTTGCAAGTCTGATCTTTCACTCATTTAAATACCTTGCAAATAAGTCTTTGCATCTTCAATGTTGTAACTATAACATGCAGTGGGCTTGTAGGCACTCAAGAAATGGTTAGTGAATGAAGAAAATGTGTGCATATCTATACACATACACATGCTCAACCACATAGTTAAAAATCTATCATTATAATAAGTGGAAAAAAACATTTACCTGGGGAATCTCAAAGCGTGCCCTGCCAAAATTAAAATCAGGAATGCTCACTTGTTTTTATATATAACCCTTGAGACACACTTACAGCTGTATCCTGACCACAATTTATGCTGAAATAAGAATGTGTTTTCCAAACCACTACTGGGATATGCATATATTTTAAGAGTTCTATATAATGGTAGTGATTGTGCATAATGTTCTTCACTCCAAGAGTCCAACTATAACAATGAATTAGCTGAAGTTCATGGAAGGGATTGAGGTAGAACTGTATACATGCTATTCTGCTGAGACCTTCTTCTTCTAGAGAGGGGATGGGCTCAAGAATTTCTACCAATGGACCTCTCAAGTCCTCTTGGATAATTTTCAGACACACACCTGTGCCCACAGATGCCAAGATCACGTATATGAGACTCCTCTAATCCTCACATCCAGTATTCAGGTACATAGCTCAGTGGACAGGGACAGAAAAGCCTCATGGAGTTTTGTTTTCCATGTAACTTATATGCTTCTTATTCTATGAAACTTCTCTTTAATTTCTCTCATCAACAAGGACCAAGTGTCAATTATTTCCTCATAAAAACTCTCTCTCTCTCTCTCGGGAAGTATTATGTATAGATGTGAAACAACAGGAGATAATTTGTAATTTCCCATTGTCTTATCTACATCTTAGCAGTGGGTGACTTGGCCTGGTACCTATTTATAAGATGGGTAACTTGAGGCAAATCGCTTCCTATCTCCATCCTTTGTTTCCTGCTTGACTCTGAGGTTTGTATTTTAGGAGGGAAAGAACCTCTAACTTAGACTGCTATTTGTGGTCTCTTAGTTTCCTCTCTGTGCACATCCAACAGCAATATCATTTAATGTTCAGTCAATATACCACCAGCACACTATTAGAGGTTTACTATCAGAGGTCTTAATCTGTGGTACTTTCTTTGAAATTGATTTACTAGTGGATTAAGTGAAGCATAGAATATGTTTCACTTGTTGGACTTTTTGACCTGGCTATCAGCCTCATTAAAATGTGAATTTTACTTGTATTTTAACATTAAATGAATTTAACTTTTCCTCCTCTTTTCTGCCCCTTGAAAGAAAAGCAAATCATTCATTTTGGAACAAAAGAAAAATCATTAAAAAACAAAATCATTATAGGATAAAAGGATAGAAAAATCAGGAAAAGAGAGAGACAGCAGATTGTCAATGGTAGTTGAAGCAAGTCAAGTAGTACTCGATGGTCAAGATTGGAAAAAAATAGTTTTTAAATGCTCATCCTTCTAGCTAATTAGCGCTACGAACAGGGAAGGGAAAACTAGGGGTTTTTAAAAATATCTGCTTCACAAGGTTATTATAAAAATTAAATTGGTGACATGTATGAGTGCAACTTGTCCATTATAAAGCTCTCCATAAATGTGTAATATTGCCAGAGCAGCCATTTCTTAAGAAGATGATTGGATTTTGGTTTTCTAATTTCCATTGTGGCTATCATCCAGTAGGTTGCTGGAAGCATTAGGCTTTGATCAGCATTACAAAATTTGCCCCTTTAAGATTAGCAACTATATCCACCTGCATACATTTTATTTGCTTTAAAGGCCAAGGAGCTTTTCCTGATTTTTAAAAAATGCAAAAGACTTTCTGTTTTTGAAATAGTAAGTGGCACTGACATCTCTCAAGACTGAAAGTTCTATTGTCTCATTTTAAGCACCACCTTATTATTAGGTGAAGATGTTGTTGGCAGGAATGAATAATTAGGTAACTCTTTGTGGGCACATTTTTATTCAGGTCCCCAGGGGAACATACAATTGTAACATCTCCTTGGATTATTTCACAAACATATGGCAAATGAAGCACCTGAGCCAGATGTACAAGCATATTATAGTATGTCTGTTTTAACTTAAAACTGTGAAATACATCAGATGGTGAAGTTATTTTGGTTGTGAACATCCATCATGGAAATAGTATGAAAGCATCATTTCTTTATTGTCCAATTTACTTGGACTGGAAATAATCAAGGGCAAAAATAGCTAGGAAATCATCACTTGTAGTATAAGATTCCAGATAAAGTTCAAGACCTAATGAAGTAAATGGTCTGGTTTTATGTGGGCCTCATCCATCTCCACTGAGTTTATTAATGTCTAGTCCCAGTATTCACTGCTAGCAGGTCTGAATCTCAACTTACCTATGGTTATTTTCAATTCTCTTTCCTTATCTCCAGTACTCAACTCCTCTGGAGAAGCAGAGTGGAAATTTAATACGGATTTTTTTTCTTTTTAATAATGAGAATATATTCTCTAGTGATTCAATAGGGAGTTTTTGTTGGGCTTTCTTTTGAGTCTGTTTTATTATCACAGCATTGCTGGTTTATTTTACTGCAGAGTCATCATCAGATAGCGGTTTCTTAGAATCACAGCAATCTAAAAAGAAATGCTCATCTCATTTAGTAGTAGGAACATTGTATTTCAAGATGAATGGCACCATTTTTAATCTGGCTTCTCATGTTTCACAATTAAAAGATATCCATACGATGGAGCTCTCAAGTGTATTGCATTGCTCTTTGTCTAAGAAGAAACTAAAGAATACACAGGCATGAGCCACTATGTTTTTCCTTCAGTATGTGTGTGTACATTCCAGTAACATTAATGAGTGCTTCTGCCCTTGTGATGACCAGATGTGAACTAAGTCACAATGGAATCTGCTAAAAAAAAAATGGTGGTGGTGGTGGTGGTGTGTATGGGAGGTGAAGGAGGAGGAGAGAAATTGCATGGCATTTGTTACATTCTTGAGCTCGTCCTGAGGAATAGAAAGACATAGTTCTGATGGAATTGGAGAGAGGCACTTACTTTTTATAGGCAGTACGGCATAGAGCAGAGATCTGGGGGTTGAATAACTGGTTGGCAAATGTTGAGGCTGACAAGAGAGGTCCAGAGAGCCTTGGATATTCTGGCTTGGTATTGCATCAAAATAAGGGAACGAAATATTTATGAACTTAATTCTGCCTCTCCATTCTTTCCCCTGTATGAAATGGCATTTCTCTGCATGAGGATATGTATAGACGTGCAGTTTAGATGTATTCCCAGCTGATGAAGTTGCCTATAAATGTGGTGCACCTGTGTTTTCTTGGTCATCTCTCTGTCACAAGGGTGCATTAAAGCTCTCTCTCTCTCTCTCTCTCTCTCTCTTTTCTTCTCTCTCCCTCCCTTCCTCCTTCCCTCCCTCCCTCTCTTTCTCTCTCTGTCTCTGTCTCTGTTTTTTTCTCTCTCTCCAGAATGAGTAGGAGTTGGGTATAAGGGTGTTGGGAGGACAGAGGCAGAATTTCTCTACTTCTCCTCTCCTCTTGTCCTCCCCACACATCTTCTTTTAATTTCTTCTCATTTGGAACACCTTGAAACACAGATTTAATTTTAGGTGAAGATGTCAGGTTTATCCAGCCCAGAGATATGATAAGTTGTGATGGGCCCACAGCAGCCTTGAATGTCCCCATACTCTACCTTCCTCACAGGGATGTAGCTCTATTTATAGGAAACACATCCAATATTGCAGAACTGCTAAGGTCAGGGCTCTCTAAACCACATGGTTTCAGCGACAACCACACAAAACTGCATCATGCTGAGGTCCCTTTTGTAAAGCTACTAACCCAACCTCTCTCTCCTGGACCCCAAGGGCTGCTAGTGTATGAACAACCCTCGACCTTTGCGTGGCACTCTGATGAGTCTGAGAAATGGACTCACCGTAGCGTTGGGAGAAATCACAGAAAGTGAAACAAAATGACTAGCAATGAAGGCAGACAACAAAACAGCAATCCTCATCCAGTGCCCTTCATTCCCCCCCCCCAAAGATTTAAACTTCTGACAGTAAAAGCAATAATGTGCTGACCTCAGAGACCAGAGGTTCTGTTGCCTGTGGTTGTTTAAAAAGAATCGTTCTTCAGTAGCACTGACTCCGCTGGCCAGTCCCAGCAATGGCAGCAGTGAAGGCAGCAGCCATAAGAACTGGAGTTTAGTCAGATTGGCATCAGAATTTGGAAAGGGGAAAGCAAGGAGGGCGGGCGTCTATTGGCCTCAAAAGCTGAAACATCTGCTGGAGTTATTAACAGCTTTTTTGGCTGAGTTCAGCAGCAGGGCACCTTGTGGTTGATAGATTCTTCTCTCAGCAATTCAAAACAATGCAGTTAAAGCAAATTTCTCATTTTCAGAGCACAGCCTAATGAGGCATACAGTATTTTAAAAATAGTCACACTTAAAATGGTCAATAGCAGTGACTGCAATCAGTGGATCCCTTCAGTACTCTTGTTGTCTTGTTAACTTTGCCAGGATGATTGCATAACATCATTTTGGTGTTTTGTTTTGTTTTCTTCTTTCTCCAAAGACCAAGTAGCTCACAGTTAACTCACTCTGTAGGATTTTACATTATTTATGAAGTTAGTGCAGATCATCCAAGGGTGTAAATATTGGCTCAGTTGATCAAAACCACTTACCGATCTCATGGCTTACCCTTCCCCAAAGTGTTCATTAAGTCACTTTCAGCTCAGAAGTCTGATTCCAGGAAAAGTTCCAGGCAGCTAGATTTTGGAGATGAATTGAAACCAAACATGTGGAGACAGACTGAGCTAGGAGGTGGGGAAATCCCCCAAACACTGGGCTGGCAATCAAGGTCAAGGATACTAGACCTAGTCTTGACACTGACTGGTTGTGGGAATCCTTGGGAGGGAGACATTTCATCTTGCTGCTTAGTTTCTTCTGGTATATAATTATGGGCCCAATTAAAGGGTACATCTCCAAATATTTTCAGCCAGCTTTGCCATCTTGGGACTATCGGTGTTTGAATTCAATTTTTAAAGCAATGCTCCTTATGAAATCTATGAACTGGAACCGTGTGGAGACTGCTCACCAATGCATGACAGTATGTGTGGTTATTTGCGGGGGTGGAAATCAGACAAACACACTGCAGAGTGAGAAAGCTCTGTGTGTCCCTTCCACCAAAGACACCATGTGCTGTACTAGACATGCACAAAGTACAATCTGCACCAGCCAGATTCCCTAGCCTGCTGGTTGATCAGCCAGGTGATGGTGCCCAGCCTAAGGAAGGGTCATGTACAGCTCTGTACCCTACTGATCCCACGCATTAACTTTGGCAGGAGGGAGAATGTGGAGAGGGAGAGAGAAGGTCTTCTGATGGTAGGCAAACATCTGTGATGGAGCAACAATGGGTCTCATTCCTCTTTCATCACTTGCTCCTCTGCCCAGCTCATAAAAGGAGAGGAGAGAGAAGTTTGCCAAGTCATTGTTTCCTCAAGCAAACAGATGATCTGATTCTTCATGGCGCAGGGAATCAAATGAGGACAGCCTCTCCCTTTCCACATTCCGATCCAGGAATCCCCGTGGGTTAGAACAGTCATTCTATTCTGGCTGGTCCTAAGATAGATTCACACCTGATGGGCAAGAGTCTCGTGAATGTACAAATACGAATTCTAGCCTTGCTGAACCGTATGCTTTCTACCGTTAAGATTGAGAGCACGTGGTTAAAGTTCAAATCAATTTATCTGGTCCTCTACTTCAGTAAAAACTCTCAAGCTTTACTCCAAACTTGGTGGATAATTGTGCAAGTAAAGTGAATAAAAATAAGTTGAAGCCTTTTTGTATTGCCCAGAAGGGTTTAGATGGTATGCTCCTTGATGGCTGAATGAATTTACAGAGAGTTTGCTGAGTGAGCTTAAAGAGAATCCTTCCTAGTGTCCAGAGCACTGGGTCTGATAGATGATGAATATTCTCAGCTTTTTCCCTGATGCAGAACACACTTGGGAAGCATCAAGCCGGATTTGAGATGGAACAGTGTATCTATAAAAGGAAACCTCAGACCTCGCCAAGAAGCTAGGAGATGCTTCTGATGGCAGCTTGGGCCTTTGCTGCCATCGGAAAACAGCTGAAATTGTGCCTTGTCCTCCAGGAAGACCAGCCAACGTGCTGTTCTGGGAGTTGTTAGTGCCACAGAGCTTCAGCCATCGCTGAGAAATTAAATCCTGGGAACTTATATAACTAGACCAAAGCAACTTTCAGACAGCCAGGGCCTCTCTTACAGAGCGTCTTAAGTGGGCCTATGGCTTTGTGGCACAGGTGCCTCTTCATATTCCTGTATTATGGGACCCTACATTCTTGTTCATAAATAAATAAAGCGGTCACCAGTGGATCTGAGGTAGGAGGACTGGCTAAGGAAGTCCTGCAGGCGTAGATTGCATTTCCTATAAATGCTTGTGGGAAACCGTATCTGAATTCTTTCACAATGCAGGTGAGATGGGAAAGTTAAGACCCACCCTCTGCTGAAGACAACAGCAACAAGAATGTTGAAGAAACCAATTTGTCAGTCCCTCAAATTCATTGTTATTAAGCTTGAGGCTACAGACTTGTCTGCAGGCTGGTGTAGTCCATGTTACTTGTTCAATAGTTTCTAATTGAAGCCTGGGGACTCAGGGTTCTACTGGAGAATTAGAACATTTCCTAGCAACTGCTAGCCCACAGGACAGTGGGTTAGACAGACACAGCCACAGAATGATTTTACGATGGCACAGGGTCCTAAAGAGAACACTGAAATAAGTGTGAGGGGAAAGAATGTTAATTTAGTTTCTCCTCGCCCATATACATGCACATATATACACAGACATCAACAAATTCTATTAAAGACAAGTGTAGACTTGTCTTCACATCTGTATCACCTAAAATATGGCCGATGATTTGCTACAAAATATGTATGTGTGAGTTTTAAACATCATATCACCTGTCAAGTCAGAGCTTGCATGAGATCCAATAGCAAGTACATACATACATACATACATACATATGTATATAATATATATGAATAAAAAGTGATGGTATCCTCTGTTCTCTAAACTTTGCCATAGGTAACAATTACTATACCAAACTCTTATTCTAAGGCTATGTGTATTGTATGTATTCAAAGGCTATGTGTAGCCCATTTAGTGAAACAGAAAGAGAAATAGGAAACTCATGGCCTATCCTTTTGAACCCCAAGCTAATAGTTCATTTTGAGTAAGTGCTAATAGTTCATTTTGAGTAAGTCACTCAACTTCTATATAGTCTTTTACCTCTTTTGTAAAGTAGGGCTAAGCACTGTTGACATTTATTATTTATACTATAGGACAGCATGCTTATTTCGGAAGTAATGTAGAGTTTGAGTTCTTTTGGATGTAATAACAATTGCATTATAACCAAGTATCTTGCTCTGATTTGTTACTTAGAGAAGGCTATTGCATAGGGATGCTGCTTAGATGAAAAATAAAGAAGATCATAGAATCTTGCTATTCCAAAGCAAGGTAACTGTATTCTTAGAGCACTCCAAAGGACAATAGAGGTCATCTAGTCTCAATGTCAAATGAGGCAATAGATTCAGAAAGGCTAAACCACTTGCCCATAATTATATCCTCCCTCCCTCCCTCCCTCCCTCCCTCCCTCCCTCTCTTCCTTCCTTCCTTCCTTCCTTCCTTCCTTCCTTCCTTCCTTCCTTCCTTC
>NW_012267256.1:12190276-12289665 GCF_000151885.1 Dipodomys ordii | reverse complement strand
GATGAATAAAAGGGATATCTCTCTCTGTGTGTGTGTGTGTGTGTGTGTGTGTGTGTGTGTGTGTGTGTGTGTGTGTGCGCGCGCGCTAGCACTGGGGTTTTAATTCAGGGTTTGGGTGGTGCTGTCTCTTAGCTTTTCCCCTCATGGTTAGTGCTCTACCATTTGAGCCACAGAGCCACTTCCCCAATGGGACACTTTCAAACACCTCTCACAATGGAACTTGGAATGGAGGTTTTCAAAGCTGTGATCTAGAGATATGGGGCAGAGTAAGGTGGTAGAAAAGAGAAGAGAGGGGTTGGGAGCTTCCAGGGTCATGGATTTCTACCTAAAGCTGTCTTCCTGTGGCCCAACAGCAGTTCAATTAGAAGAAGGCAGAAATGTGTTGATCTGTCTACTGTTCCTCGGCTGTACGTCCACTGCCCCAAATAAGACTATCTATACATATCATAATAAGTTATTTCCTTGATTCAAAGTTTCACTAGTATCTAGGTTTCAGTCAATTAGTTTTCCTTACAGGAATGAGGAAGGTGGCCGTCTTGGGCAATGAAAGTTAATCCCCTTCAACTTGAATTATCAAAAGGCTCATCATTATGGTGCTTGAGATTTATTAAGTGTGTGTGTGTGTATGTGTGTGTACATGCAAATGCACACACATGTGTATGTCTATGCATATATATCCAAGAACAACACCATTTCACTGGTACACAGGTAGAGTGGTAGGTGTCTTCCCTTCTTCACGATCTCTTTCTCTCCACCCCAAGATTGTTGCTTTTTCCTGATTTCTCCCTCCTCTAAGTTCACTGCATGCCCTTTACCATCCAGATCTACTGGGCACTCATTTCTACCTGGCTCGGTGAAGGGAAGGAAGCTAACTTATAGAAGCGCTATCAATGGGCTCCAATGGAGGTCCTCCATCTCTGGTTGAGTTTAGCCTGTGAGGAGCTCTGAAGAGACTAACGAGGGATAGGAGTAAGATGGCAAGTCTGAGTTCCCATGGATGCCTTCCTGCAAGGTGACCTTGGGCTAGTGGTACCCTTTTCCTAACAGACCCAGATCCTGTCATGGAACCTCGAGCTTCGTGATTCTTATTTTAGGTTCCAGTAACTGCTCCCTTCTCTCTAGGTCCTAGGACTAGAACAGCTGTGCTTTTATTAGTCCAGGATGCTGCACTAACCCTTGTGGCTTTTCCACAACTCTGTACATATTCCCTTTATTAAATTCTTCTGGAAGGATCCTAATTTGAGCATGCCAGCGATTTCCTGCTGGGAACCTGACAAACACAATATTCTACATGACTGGTCATTTCTGTCTTAATATAAATTTAGTTCCAAGTTTTCCTCTTCCTGGGTGATTTGTGATTTCAACTTCAACTATGGCAATAAAAGAAGTTCACAGATTAAACAATCAGGTGGAGTTTGCCTTGATGGAAGAGGAAAGGTCAAGGAAATTAAAAGCTGTCCCTCATAAATTTCATTCAAAGGGAATTGTTCATTTATTCTAACGTCAGTTTTGCATATTACTCCACACCTTCCCTTTATGAAAGGGCTAGTTATGCAATTAATGGTTAGGTGAGGCTGAAGAAGCAATTGTTCTCCTCCTGGTGGGATGGAGACAGAAGATGAATACATGGAGACACAGCAGCAGAAGGAGGGACAAGGGTGGGGGGAGGAGAGAACACACTAGAAAAGAATCCTTTCCGACCCCATGATGATACCAAAAAGAATGTGACTATACATATCACCCACTAGAATGGAAAAGATATTCCAACATAACTTCTGCCACCAGTTTCTCACAAAATTGGGGCTTGGGTTGGTGTTGCTCTTAAAGGGTCTAATGAACAATTCCTAGAGTTTTTAACTGGATAGCTCTTGATCTCTAGGAAAGAGAAATGGAGGATCACATTGAGTATGGAACCAATTCTTAAAGCAAAGGCTGGGATCAAAGACCCCTAGACTAAATTAAGACTTCTTTTTTTTACCTTTAAAAAAATTTTTTTAAAGCTCCATTCCTCTTTCCCTGCCTGATATTTCTCCATGCAGCTTAAACTTCAGCTTTTTGACTTCCAAGAATGTGTGTAATTTTGCACCTCAGGGCCTTTGCTCATCCTTTCTGTTGGCTGAAATTCCTTTCTTTACCTCTACCCAGCCCTCCCAGTGGGTAGTAAGCCCCTGGAGGAAAAGCTGCTTATTTCCTCACCTTGTGTATCTCTCCTGCGAAGCCCAGTACCTTGTGTATTCTGAGCATCCCCCTGAAGAATTTGTGAAGTAAATTGAAGTAGCTGATCCAAATGGCAACTTTTCAGGAACTGTTTCTCATTTTCTTTGCATGAGAAAAAACAGGCAGAGTTAAGGCACAGAAATGAGAGAGGTAAATTGTCAGCATCCCTTAGTCCCAGAATGCTTAACTCTTCCTTCTCAAGGAAGCTTCTCTTTGCCTATCTATCCATCTATGCATCCACAAGCGTCTCCCAAGTCATCTTTGTGCATGCTTGAACAAACATGGAGTCTGTCTAGATTGAAGAGAAACCTTCCACATTGTCATTTCAGGTCAACAAATGAAACATACATGCAGATTTGATCAAGAATTGATCATGTGTAAGCTTTGAGGCATGCATTGGGAAGAGGGACACTACCTTTCATGGCTTCTCTGTATTTATCTGGACAAACAAGCATAGGACAGGGGGTCCAGAAGGAAGCGAGGAACCAGAACTGTAGACATTTTCTTCTTCAAATTGGAGGGAAAAAAATGTACTCCTCTAAGTTTAATGTTCCAAAGAGATTCCTCCAACAAGGAGTTAAGGTTGAATGTGGCCCAGTGCCTAGAAGAGTCCTTTGGGAGGCCAAAACCAGGCGAGGGATAGAGCAGCATGGAAAATGTTACTTCTAAATTTCAGAGCTATTCCCTAAAGATGGGCCCCAGTTCTAACATTTGCCCTGTACCTTGTAATAGCATTTGGGGAGTCATTAAAAGCTTTCGCTATCCTTATTTTAATTAAGAGTGAAAGTCCTACACAGGCCAGGCATGTCAGGAGTGGTCACTGGGGAAAAATGGAATGTCAAATAAATGTGGACTCTTAGCTACTTTCTACGGAACCCCTTCCTTCAACACGTGTTGAAGGAAAAACCTCATCCAGCAAGGAAAGGAAAGTTGGCACTCTGAAATGGACTGTAGGCTGCGTTCTCTAACTCTGTAGCCTTTCCTGGATATACATCTCCAATGCTTATGTCCACTAAAGTTCTAGCATACATGACAAGGCAATGATGGCGTTTACTTTCTTTTAACATAAATATTGCAAACGCATGCCGAATTCGTAAATTGGGTTGAAATCTTAAAATATGCCTTATGACAGCACTGTCATATTTTGTTACTTTATTGATTGATTGAATTTTGGTCTGAGGCTGGGATGAGATTCAGGCTAGGTATCTGATGCATTCGCTTAGTGGCTGATGCTCTACCACCTGAGCCATGCCTCCAGCCCCAGCATTGTCATATTTGGAAACTTCATTTTCTAAACTTCATTTTCTATTCTGGCATACCTTGCTGATATGAGTTATGTGATTTTGCAATCAGTGAGGTAATAAAATGTGCATATGATTACCGCTTCTTTCAAGGTTGCATACGTATTGCTTTTCAGCAAATGTTGCAAAGACTGAGAAAGTGTATTTTCTTCAGGGTTGCTTTTTACCTCTAATCCCTCCCCGCTTTTGTGATAAACAAAACAACTGTCTTTCTAAAACTCTAATTTATTATAAGACACAATTGCTGAATGAGCAGATTCTGTAACCTAACTACATTCTTTCAGCTTTGGAGGGGATCCAGAGATATTTACTTTAAGTACAGTGCAATCTTAGTATAATAAAATACTGTATGCAAAACATTTCCCAATAACTGCTTACATTAGGATATTATGTAGTTAGCCATTACTACTTTACCCAGGGTATACTCTATGAGAGAAAACACTAAACTTTAACTGTTTCTTCCTTTGGGATCTTGGAAATAACTCAGAACAGATTAATGTGTGATGTATTCTATGTTCTGAAAGAATGGCGCTTGGATGCAGATTTTAACATTCTGTCTGTTTAAGAGAGCTACATCCACAGAATCATGCATCCATGAGTGCAAGCGATCATTTCACCTCTATGCAGAGAATACTTCGGCATGCTAACACACAAAACAAAACCCGACCCAAGGGGGAAAAAATAACAAAACAAAGTACTTTATGGATGATCTTGCAGTATCACGTGCAGGAAATACCTCCAGAGCTGCAGACACTAGTGTGTTAATGTCTGATTACTTTCATATGGTACACTTGGAATTGTTAAAAACACAGCTGCCACACATCAGAAGGTACCAGAAACAATCTGTTGGGACAATACAACAAAATGGCAGCAAATGAAGTTCAGAAATACCCCATGCTGGTAACTAGGAAAAGATTTACATAAAAAAGGGGGGGAGAAGATCAGAAATTCAAAAAGTGCCAAATACATCAGGAAATATCCCTGAAAGTCGCTGGCCTTTTGCCGTCTTAAACATTCTTTCAATATTAAAGTCACCCTGTTGTATTTCTAATGAGAAACCCTTCAATATTGATTAATACACTTTTCTCCCTTCAGATAATTTTGTTTGTTAAGAGCAACACTTGACAGTTTGGGAGGACTAATTATGATCAAAAGAGCAAATTCACCTACCCAGAGAAAAATCTCAAGGGGCGAGTTGGTTTATGCTCCAGCTTTGAAATGCCACGACACTTCATCCAGTACACACAGTACCTGTTCTATTCTTAAATTTTTTTTTTCAGTAGAGATGATTCAGCAGTGTGTCTTCAGAGCCCATTTGGTGCCAACCTAGCTTCCTAAAAGGATTTGGGAAACAGCCACAATTTCCTTGGGTATGCAAAAGTACTCATGGGACTTGAAGTCTATGTGGTGCAGGTCTCTTCTTATGAAGGTTTCATGGTGTGCTTTTAAACCACACTGGTTTAGAAAATGGCATTTTCAGGATGGTCAAGGCATTTTGATTTTTCTAGGAGAATAATCTGTACAAGTGCTAGAGCACAAAGATGCTAGAGACATAGATTGGAAGTCAATGACTCCAGATGACGTGTGAACGTTGACGCAGGAGTTTTCTTGGGTCCCATTCGCAATAAAAATGAATAGGACAAAGTGTTTTATGGTGACCTCTGGGCCACTCATTTTCTCAATTGCAGAGAAACCCACTGGATGTATAAAACAAATTCAACAATTCTTGAGGAACCCTTTCTATGTGCCAGCCAGCAATATGCCAAGGAATCTAGCAGGCTGGCAATGCCCCTCCCCCCGCTTTTCTTTGATGGTTACATGTTGTTGGACATAGATTATAGACAAGTAGCAAAGAGAATTCCAACAACCTAATTTGAGCTAATGATAAGTGTCGTTAGAAACGTGAGAACATAATGAAGAATGACTATGGATGACATGACGGACTGAGACACTGTGGAATCCGCTAAAGGTTCTCCGAGGAAGAGACATTTAAGTTGCCATCCCAAAGGACAAGAAGGACTCACCTTTGTAGAGCTTTGAGCAAGAGAACAGACAGTGCAAAGACCTCCAAGTAAGAGTGACTTGGCATATTCAGGGAACAAACAAGGACAGTCAGGCCCGAGTATAGCATGCTGTGCTTTTATTAAAGCAATCTGCATGTGTTTAGATTCAAGTGTTCAAGCTAAAAAAATATTACAAACCATATCCAGGTATGAATATAATTTCAGGTTTTAACCTATTGTCCCAACAGATGTCAGAGAAAACATCTGTTTCTTAAGAAGTAAGCCCATTCCATCACTCACAGCACACAAATGCTGGATCCCAGGCTTCCACAGGGCCTCCCTCCCCCAGCCTTCTTCGGAGGCCCCAGGGGGAGCTCGCAAATGCTCACAAATAAAAGCGTCCCTTGCCACGTGGCTCTGTGATCACTCTTCAGGTCCAGGCTGTTCTTTGGGAAGTACCCCATCTGCGGATCTGACTGAGCCCCCAGCACTAAAGCTGGGGATCCACCTCTGCTGAGTATCTCAGTACCTCCTACACTCACACCTTCAGAGAGCAGAAGAGATGCACACCTTCATGAGTCCCCAAGATTCTCAAACTTCAAGGCACCCTCCCCTTTTTTCAAAGTGAGGGTGAATGTCTTTTTGTGGTACGGACCTACAAAAGGGCTGAAAAAGTATGGCTGCTGATGACCATTGTTTTAAGTTTAGTAACTGTCTTGGCAGGTCCAACTGGCCAAGTTACTCTATCTCTACCCCACATCCGGCCATTGGGACACAAACATGAATACATGTGGATCTTAGCCAGGAGGAAAAAGGCAATAGGGATCACTGCCCTGCTCTCAGAATATTCCTTTCTGAAAAAAAAAATGTACAACGCTTGGTGGTCAGCTCTTTGTTCTTCTGAACATATCTCTGCCTAGGGAACCACACAGATATAAATTTGATAAGATCATTCTTTCCAATTTTCCCATGTCATCATCTGGCTGATCTCCAGTAGTGGACACAGCTTTCTCTCAATTTGCTACCCCATGTAGCAATGTCCATTAAAGTCTGCACCCACTCAGTCAAAGTCTCCATCTCCTTCTGAGTTCATGGGCTAAGGTCACTGCTACAGACATGCCCAGCGATGAATGAGGGAGGCTGCCTATCACTTATATCAATGGATCTCACCCTCTCCTACAGACTGACCTTCCCCAATTCTAGGATCTCTTCCAGGCCTGCAATACTTTTTAAAGGCTTAGAGATGACACGTTCTGATTCTACAAAATTCTTTCCTAAGCTCTTTCCTATTTCATAAGAGTTTTTTAGAGTTTCCAAGCAATTCTTTCTGTGCATACTGTCTGGCCAGTTGGAAGACGGAAGGGCTCTGTCTCCAGGCTAATGGTCCAGAGACACATTGTCATTGCGGCAGTTCAAGCTGAGACTCTGGCTCATACTTCCAAGAGTACACCTTCCTGGCACTTCATTCATTTTGTAACAGAGGTATGTTCAATGAACTCCCACTTCTGAAGCACATTAGGACAGGGTGGCGTATCCAATAAAGTTGTTCATTTGGTGCAATGCACAGATATATTGAAGAATAAGGATCTGTTCCTGACTTGCCAGTATGTAATCTGTGTTCCTAGTTAGGAGCTGGTATTTTTGTTTGTTTTTTTTTTTTTGCAATTTGGCCATTAGTGCATTGTTTATAATTCACACATGATAATTTGTGTTCCCTGGCAAGGGTTAATAGGAGTGGTTCATGTCTCCTTTCTAATTATGCTGTGGGAGCTGGTCCCCATTTTCCCTCCTCCTTGTCCTCTCAACAGTTTTGCTAATATGTAGGAAGAAGACAGACCATCTTTATCTCTTCCTCCTGCCCCTACTTGTGTCTTCTAATACCGTTTGTCACGCCAAGATTGAGAGTAGGTCATGCTAATAAATATACTCTAAAGTGTTACCCCGATTCTCTAATGAAAGGAATTTTCATACTGGCCCCTCAACCCAGAAAGCAGGTTCCATCACAGCACCACAGCTACAAGTAAAAATGTTAACATAACCTCTAGAAACTCTATTCAAGTCGTAAAATGGGGAAGAACCCACAAGCATCAGTTGGGAGCTTCCATGCCATCAATTCACAAGGACGCCAGCAGTTGAGAAGGTGTTCGTGGCTTTGTGCTACTTCTTTTACCAGGAACCTACCAAGCAGATAGGAAAAGGAAAATGCAACCACTTTTTTTTTTATCAGCTCCTTTTCTGTTGTTGTTCTGCTTTCTTAATCATATACTAATGCAAAATTCCAGGCTTCTAGAAGTTGTCTTTCCCCAGGATTCTCAGAATTCTCAGTAGAGTCAATAACTTCAGAAATAAGTTAGTGACTATGCACCCTGTTTTTCTGATGCAGTTCTCTGTGCAACCACATCGGATGTCTACTTCTACCTTTCCTACTAGAGATGGATAAACCCCAGTTGCCAAACCAACTGCCTTTCTAGGGAGACTGTAGCCTCTGATGGGCCCAGCTGGTGCTGTGTCTGGCTCCGTCCTCACAGCCTCTGTGCCACCAGTGTCCAAGTACCCATGAGATGTCACAGCTGTTCAAAATCCCATTGGACTGTCTTTTCTCCTCTCTTGCCATCTAAACACTAAGGCTAATGCTAAATCCTGGAAGGCTTCCAAAACAAGACAGCATAGATTGTAAAAACTAGCAAACAGATCTCTTGAGGAAGTTATGTTCATTTTTACTTATAGAACCCAACTCTCTTCAGGACTCAGTCATTGGGTGAAGGACCAGGCTAGGAGCTCATCCAAGTGACAGATGCTCTGATGTATTAATAATTACTCCTCCCTGGCTCTGTTCCTGATGGAGCTTGGGCTTGCTTCTCTTTTCCATTAAGGTGATATCTTCCCTTAGCTCACCATACAAATTGACCCATGGCAAGTCTACTTTACCATCTTGCCAGGTTTACAAAGCTTTCCCTCCTCTATCCTATGCACATACTTTCCAGGAATGATGATAGATAATATGCTATCACTTTGTCCAGTTATTTTATATGAGAATTTGAAGCATTGCAACCACTTTGGCAGTATCTTAAGTGACAAAATACATTAAGGAGAGATTCAATCAGTAATTCTCTTCTACATCCTGTTAAGGCAGCAATGTTTCAAAAGGTTGTAATTAGGATTAATTTGTTTGGTGGTTAATGAGGTCATCATGAGTCAAAAACATGGAGTAAAGAGTTAGTGCACTTCCTCATTTGCATTCAAGAAGATGTGTAGCTGATGAGAGAGTAAAACATCTGAATTTAAATAGAATTCATAATTACTTCCAAAAGCTTGCACTCAATCACTAGGTGAGTGTACTATTATTCTCAGGCATTATAGATGAGTGAATATGTGTTGATTTACATATGTAAGCTCCCCAGGGTTCTTCTTTTTTCTCCTCTCCCATATTCTGAGGATATCTAAAAGGTTATCAGATGTTGGGTACCAGTGGCTCATGCCTGTAATCCTCAGGAGGCCAGGTGGCTGAGATCTGAGGATCATGATTTGTAGCCAGCCGGGGCAAGAAAGTCCATGAGACTCTTACCTCCAATTAACTACCAGAAAACTGGAAGTAGTGCTATGGCTCAAAGAGGTAGAGGGCTAGCCTTGAGCAGAAAAAGCTCAGGGACAGCATACAGGGCCTGAGTTCAAGCCCCATGATGACGACCACCACGATCACCACCAGAAAATTATCAGTAAAACTTTAAATGGAGGAGAAGAGATGTAAAAGCTTCAATGTTAGGCTACCGGTGAAATTTAAATGACTACTAAGTAACGTAACATGACAATAATGGGTCCCAACTATTTTTTTAAAGTGTCTTTCATCTAGCTCTTAAACTTATAGGGGATTGATTAAATTGGAAAGTTTCTCTTTTAATTTGTATAACACATGCCAAGAATGCATCACCTAACATCTGACCGCTGGATTTTCAGCAAGAGATGAAAGGGAAACCATGCTGATTTGAAGCATTTGCCTCTTTCCATGGTGCATCTATTCTTGAGAGCTGAAATTTCAAGTTATCAACATGATGTCCACAGAACTGGGACAACAGGTACAGTATCAAACCATTACCTAAGGTTTCAACCACACAACAGCAGGAGTTGAGTCTCAAAAGCAGAGACAAGAGTGAAATGCAGTAAACGGCTAAGGAAGTGATGGGTTCCTTGTTTATCACCTCGTTGCTAATAACAAACTGTTCACATGTGAGCTGATATAATTTAATTGTAATGAAGGCTGTGCTTAACAAGTAGCTCTTAAAGTTCCTAAAGGTTTAGCAGTCAGTCTTCAGAGCTGATGCCAGTATATATCACTGAATATGTCCACAGGGCAGATAAGGCACAATTTTGGGTACTGCAACCCCAAGAGGACACAGATAACCTCATGCGTCTTTTTGCCTCTAACACTGAGACAGAAAGAAATGCCATCATTTGTGGAGCATGCTAGAGTGGCCCAGCAAAATCGAAATTAAAATTATTTTTTAAAAGCCATTCTGCTATATAGATTTTATTTTATTCTTGCTAGTTTTTATTGTCAAGGTAATGTACACAGGGGTTACAGTTCCATAAGTAAGGTAATATGTACATTTCTTGTCAAACTTTTTACCCCTTCCCTCATTTTCCTCCTACTTTCTCGCCCCCCCACCCTCCTCACCACCAAGTTGTACAGATCATTTCCAACATATTGCCTGATGAATATCACTGTTGCATTGGTTCCCCCTTGTCCTTTAGCTCACTATTCTATTGTTCCCTTTCCCTTCACTAATTCAGATAAATGTATATACAATACCAGGGTACCAACATCAAATACAGTGACAACAGGGGATATACTATTGGGGGAAGAACATACACTAGAAACAAGAAATCATATAGTACATTAAAAACAACAACACAGAAAAGTCTCTTGTGTCCATGTCTTGGAGTTCATTTTGCTTAGCATCATCTTATATGGTCATATGTACATAGCTTTTATAGATTTTATTTTTTATGTCTTAAAAGAAAAACTTGTTTATCAGGTGGATCCCACGTTTATCTTGCAAGTGTCCTAAGTTGAGACAATTATTAATATTCTTTTAATATTAAAAAAGCAGAGAGGGTCATGTTATAAGTTTTCTAACTACAGCAAGAAAGAAACAAGCAAGAAAAAGAAACAACCCCAAGGCAAAATTTCAAATGTATGTTACAAGATTAGGCCTCAGGAAGGGCAAAGTGACCTGACAGCATGGTCTAGATCATCAACCTAGAGGGTCAGAGACAGGCCCTCTGTTCCTTCCTAGGAGTCACATCTGGAGTTTTCCCAAAGATCTTGTGATCTGTCAGGTGAGACTGTACAAACAGATTTGCAGATGCTTGGCTTTGCTATCACATCCAGTCCTTTGGGAATTTGAAGTACAGGAGAGAAATAATTCATGTAGCCAGACCCTGGTGGCTCATGCCTATAATCCTAGGTACTTAGGAGGCTGATACCAACGGTAATGATTTGAAACCAGCCTGCACAGGAAAGTTCAGGAGATTCAATGATGGGAGTTGAAGCTGAAGCTAGATCATGAGGCAGCACTTGGGCCATGTAGGTTATAAGTAAAACCTATGAGAAAGCAGAGGCAAAGGGCATGTGCTGATGAATTAGAAGCATGTCTTGCCGTAAAAGCAGAAAAGGAGTACCTGATCCCTGACTGACCTAATCTTTCCCCTCTAGCCAGCTCCAGATCACCTGTAATCCCTTTTAATAAACCCAGGTAGAAATTAAGAAGATAATATATTACATAATGTACATTGCATCACAGGTAAAATCATAGCTGTGTGTAAAGGGGAACTGAGTTTCTTCTTGGGATCAAGTTTTAATTGGTACATGTTGTGTAGTCGCTGCTGAACAGAACAGACAAATGTTTTCTTTCAGTGAGGACTTTATAAATGAAGCAGAACAAGTCTCACGTAGCCATTCTTAGATTAATCCTTAACTGTAACAGCTTTACATTGTTAAATAATTCAAAGGAGACATTTTTTTGCTGGGAGTTAAGTATTCATGGTTCAGGTTTGCAAGTCTTCAAGAATTTAACCTTGAGTAAAAGCTAGAGAATCTTTAAGTAACCTTCAAATATCAGTTACCAAAGGGTGCTGTGTAATGAAATTTAAATCAAATTTCTCTTTACCTACATCCGCAGTCCTTGTCAGGATTCCATGTAAGTATGGTTGATTTTCCTGGTAACATTGAAAAAAACCTCAGAAAACCAATCTTGTAATCCCATTTTCATATGAGAAAAATGAGGGTAATGAGAGAGTAAATGCCCGAACTTTTTTTATACAGCTGGAGAAAGAATCAATTTGGGATTTAGAGCTTAGTAATAATAAAGCTAATCACTTGCATTTTTTGAGTTCTGTTTTAGTTACCATAGTGAACATATATTATTTGGCAAATATATATAATATGCCATGTATTCTAGATGTGCCAAGTACTATAATAAGTATATCATCCATTGTATTTATGGGAAAACTGAGAATTCTACAAGTCCAAGTTGCTGTCAAATGAAGTGGTAAATATTTTGTTCTGGTATTGAGGCTTGAACTCAGGGCCTATTTGCTCTCTGTCCTTTAATGTTTTCATTCAAGGTTAATATACCTTGAGCCTCATCTCCACTTCCAGCTGTTTGGTGGTTAATTGAGATAGGCATCTCAATGACTTTCCTGCCCAGACTGGTTTACAACTGCAATCTTCACATCTCAACCTTCTGAGTAGCTGACAGTTGTGAGCCTCTGGTGTCCAGTAAAGGCAATTTTTTTTTTACTGTTGATTTTTAAATATGTAGGTGGTTTGGGGAGCTCTAAGTGAGTTACTAGCTGAAGTGGAGCAGGGTTAGAGAGGAAGGGAAGCTATACATGCAGGGCCTGTGCAGAAAATCAAGGCGTGTTGATTCAGAAGCATATTATCTACCAGCAGCATCCTGATTAGGAAAGACTTGCGAATGGGAAAGAGCCACAAAAGGGAATTTCTCCAGATGAGAAAATAATTTAGGAAAAGGAATGTTAGTAGGGTGGTACTGGATGGAGCCCAAGGATGAATGACTCCATAATCTTAAATTTTAAGAAGTTATGTGATGATGCCTTTGCATTGGGGAGTCCCCTATAGCCATTAAGAAGAAAACAAGGTTTGGGGCTCATCAAAGAACAATGAGAAAGAACTAGTTATGGTATAGACCTAGATATATTAGTGGTCAATGAATATTTATCGTTGCCATACAATTATCCATTTGTTTATAGCATAGACCCTCAACACTTATTTATGCTCTAGGTTTTTACCTGGAAGCCCTCAATGATTGTATGTTGTAGGAAATTCCCTTGTGTAGTGGCAATTGGAGTGACTAGCAGTGTCTTCTGTTTTGAGATACCTGAATTGTCTTCATCATCTTCTAAATATAAAGCCAACAATAAGATTACTTGCTAAAGTACTTGGGTCAACCAAGCATTTATTGTAATTGACGACATCCTGGAGCTTCACAAAATTGAGAGCATGAAATCACCTCTATAATGTCTCTTCATTCCACTCCATCCCTTTACCTCCCACTGCTGGGATCTTTTAGCTCATTAGACCAGAATGATCTTTTGCCTGAATTACTGAAATGGTTGTTGCACATGGAGCTTTTCTGGAATTCTGCCTTCTTCTTTTTCTCCTTGACTTGGGAGTATCTCCTCTTCCTTCCCAATGTCTCAATTCCATGAAAGGACACCTACATCCTCATCTTCTCCCTACATCTATCTGTTCTCTTGACTGCCAGGATCTCTTTATATCTGTCAAATGAACTCACTTCCTTGCAGATCACATTGGCAAGCTCATTACTTTCAAACTCATTACATTTAAAACAGGACTGCCATCTTCTTATTCACCTCACCAAAACAAGCTCTGCAAATGGTACATTTGTGTCATCTTCCAGTTTGCTTAAGCCACAAATCTTGGCTTCTAGTCTTCCCTCTCCCTCCCTGGCACACAGTTTAGTATAACTGAACTTTAGGTACTCTTGCCTGCTCATCTTTACACTAATGCATTCTCTAAAAGGCAACTAAAATGAGCCCTCTAAAATGTAGATCTGATGATGCCATTTTTTTCTAGTGGAAAAATTTCATAATGGCTTCTTAGGCTCTCAGGCTGAAACAATCTTTCCTTAGAGTGGTTCAAGAGGTCCTCCTTCATTTGGTACCTACCACTTCCTCTTCTCTAGTATAACTTCCTGTCATACTGCTGTAACTTTCCGTCCCTGGGCATGTCTTGCTCTCTTTTGCTTCGGATCCCTGAATCATCTTTCACTTGTTAAACTGGCCTCATCTTCAGGACCCAGTTGAGATGTTGCTTTATTCCAGAAGCCTTCCTTGCTCTGAAGTGTGGGTTAGACATTCCTCCACTGATGCAATACCTGTGGAGATAGAATCTTTTGCTTCTTCATTGCCTGGGCTAGTACTTAAGGGCAAGTACTTGTTTATTCCCAGTTGTATCCCAATGCTTAGTACACGGTCTGACATGGAGGGTGATGTTCATGCTGCTTCCATTATGCACACTGTGTATCCAAAACACCTACCAATTGACTGAATAATAATGACATCAATATGAATTCAGTGAGTAAATGAAGCCTTATTTTAGGTTTCCCAAATGCATTGTAGTAATATGATGGCAGTTGAGAATTGTTGCATATCTTTGTGTAATCTTTTGTCCCAGAGGCATTTTAATGGAAATTTGAGTCATTCTTTTCAAACATGCTTCCATTTGCTTTACAAAATGACTTCAGCACCTGTCTCATTCTCTCTTTCCATACCATATTTTTTTTTTTGGTTAGGGGCTCTAAAATGTAGCCTAATAATCTCACTCCCACCTGGCTGTAACCACACTAGCTAGTCCTTTTAGAGCGATCATAATTATACAGAACTGTGGCATGTTTGAGTTCTGAAACTTCGGCCATCCTCTTGGAAATTTTACCTCCATTTCTTCTACTCACTCACCACCAGTTAACATGGCTAATGGATCCGGCTCCTAACAGCTTTCCAGTGTGGAAGAATCTAGATCACCTGTTGTGTCATTTTGCCCCCACTAGGCTTAGGTCTCATGGCCGACAATTTCAGTGATGTGTTTGTACTACGCACAAGTCCTTCATTCTCTTTCTATGTAACTACCCTTCAGTTATGGATGCCTTCCCAGAAAGCTTTCTCTTCTCACATTTTCCCACTGCTGAAAGCTACTGAAGAAAACAATAAAAGCCTGTTGATTAGGCCTGTTAAGGTTTATAGCATATCATCATTTAAACTCTAGAAACCCCAAGTATGATAACGAGACTTTCATTTATTCATTTTGTTGTTTACACTCTATCACACCCCAACAAGTGTTCTAAGCCTTCTCTTCCTTTTAAGCCTCTGGTGGAGGACTTCTACTGGTTCATTAGGGTTTTTTGAGCTTACTCATTTCCTATTGTAAAGTTCTTTTGAAAGAAGCAAAGCTTTGAGAAGAGAGATTCTTCCAGAGACATGGTAGAAATGGACTTCAACAAAGAGGAAGGAAAACCAGGCGGGGAAGGGACAGAGATAGAAAAAGTCAGAACAGAGAAAGCATAGAATTGGATTTACAAACTGAGGAGTTCAAAAAGAAGATAGCAAATCTCCTCACGTTCTCTGTTGTTTAAGAGAAAGAGCCATGGAGCAAGTTTTAGGAGACCGACAGATATGGGACCAATTTCTTCCTTCTCCAAAGGAAACAGTTGAATTCCATGACCCCCAAGATGTCTTCTACTATTAGCATCCTATAAATGACCAGACTTTTTTTTAATGTCCTGGAAGGTTTCAAGTGTGTGTGTTTGGGGGTAGGGAGGGGTACAGTGGTTGGGAAATTCGTAGAAGAATTCTGGGCTTAATGGAATAATAGGGGACCTCCCTGACAATATATAGGACTGACTTCCCTGAGAGAGAAAGCATCACCCCACCCAGAATGCTGATAGTTTTGCCTTCATGCTACACTGCAGCAACTACACTTTAGAGGCCCCAAAACCAAGGACCATTAGTTTTATTTTTGTGAGGGCACAGTGGCAGGCTCTCAGGCCAGCCAAATTTATAAACAATAGATGCTGAAGAAAGGCTTGTCAAATAAATTCTGTACCCCACCAAGTCGTAGATCATGTGAAATTTTTGTAACTGTACCAGTGATTTCCCATCGACACACATTTGTTAATTTCAGAGGCTCTTACTTTATCTTCACTTCTGATTGACTTTTAATTGGCAGTGACTCCTAATACTGAGAGAGCTCAGTTATTAAAATGGAACCCTGCAGGGAATCCATTTGTAAAGTGATAAATCCTTTTATGGTGTGAATAATCACCCATTAATTGATCTGGTTTGTAAATTCGAATTTTCATATGCTGCAATTTCTTTTTTAACTGTGGGTACCAATATAGTCTCTTCATTACAGTATTAGAGTTCAAGAAGGTCTAGCATTGTGTGACAAGATTCAATTTTTTTAAGCAATTAAATCTTTTTTAGTAACTTCTAGGCTTTTTGCTTGCATTAATTTGGTTTACAGGATGTCTTGCACAATTCTATTTAAATAATAATTTGCTGCTTGCATCATTATTGGTGTCTCACTTAGTTTTAAAATACAGTGGCAAGGCTATTTTGTCTTTGAGGATCTCTGTGCTGCTGAGAGGTTTTCAAGTAATATTTATTCCTAGATGGTTTCCTCTCTATGTTTTTTTTCTCTCTTACCCTAGATGAAACTGAGTCACTGAATGGTTTCCAGCCATTACAAGTGCCCATGGTCAGGATGCCTTCAGAATGCAGATTGTCTCTCCTCTCATTAAAGACCTGCCCCTTGACTAGGAATACATATACATACATATATATATTAGTTTTACAGAACTGTATCCAGAATGCTTGCTGTGGCTGACATGCAGGCATGATGAGCAATGGTCACTTGAGTGAATCTCTAGAGTGTTAACAGGTGTCTGTCAGGATGGTTGATGGAAATAAATAAATAGATTCACACCCTCACCTATTTTCTGGGAACGAACTCTGTTGCATTAGTCTTTCTGTCAGTAAACCCATGCTTGATAATATTCCATCCTGCTGCTTTGGGTATTATAACAGTTCATGCAGAAAGTACTGGATTAGCCTCATCACAGATGATGATGGGGGATATAAATGTGCACGGAATAATATTACCAATAATTATAGAGGAAACATTCAGCCTGGGGTTCAATCCATGATGCCCATCGGGTAGGTTATAACAAAAAAAATCTTAAATGGTCTGAAGATACCTCTTTCTGAAGTAATAGTACCCTAGAGGTCTTGGGTAACATTAATTAATGTTTAGCATAACTACAGGAGAGTATTTTTATTTAAGGTAGCTATGGTGTTTTTTTCTCTTTCCATTTTCATTTCAGCTTTTTTTCCCTCCACCCCATTCAGACTGACATGAGCATCATTCTTTATAATCTATTTTCCTTCTATTATTCTGTTCTTGGACTTATTAATCCATCATTTTATTTGGCCGTGCTTTTCAAATGTTAGATGTGAGCTGTGATATTTGTCTTGGCTAGTGAAATGAACAGGATGGGAAGATTCACTGGGAAGGCATCTTTCCTGTGTTCTTTTATGTCTCCACAAGAAACCTGGGAGACAAGCTTCTTTCTGACTTCACACCCCTCTAGCTAACCCCCTCCCAACCAGAGTTTCCCCTTTATCTATGGAGAAGATAGCATGGTCCCCAAAGCTGGTTAATTATTTCCCTGTCCAGATGGGAGAGAGAAGGCAGGAAAGGAACATGAAGGTTTATCAGAAAAACATGAGCCATGCTGCCTCAGCATGGAAACCTCTCCACCTAAGAGACTGGGTTACAAGCCAGAAAGAGACAATAACATTAAAAGCAATATTCCTGTCATGAGGCCTTCTCAGAGCTGTGAAACTAACCTGCTTGTATTTTTTTTTCACAGCCTGTAAAAGGGCTCACAGCCAGAAAATACAAATCCCATAGGCTGCTATTATGCTGATGACAGTGAAGAGAGGAAGAAAATTGTTTCATTGCTGAATTGCAGATATAATTATGACATTTTCGATATTTTGCAGCCTGTACCAAAGAGTTATATTAATATCTACTATGCCCCATAGCAGGAGAGAAGTTAGCACCTTAATGTAGGGGGCCTGAGATTCTGATTTTGCTAAGATTGAATCCCCCTGGCTATTTACTAATAGGAATTTTGTGGTTTCAGGAAAATGCAGGTGATAATGGCTGCATCCTTCACAGGACCAGCTGATTCATACAAATCATTTGTACCAGCTTAGGGAGTGAAGTTAATTGCACTTGTACAATGTATCTTTCATTGCCAAGATCTGCCGCAGAAAGTCTAACTGCTTACTTCAGCCAAAGACAGATACAATGGGACATTGAGAGAGAGAGAGAGAGGAAAAAAATTAAACACATAGCTGTAGTTCATGGGAGAAATGTTTGGGAGTCAGTTTGTGGGGGCTTGCAAATCAATGCAATTATGACGAAGGAGGTAACCTGACAGACAAGTACTTGTGGGTTGAAGAAAGTCTTTTTTTTTAAATAAGGGGTGGGGGGAAGGTAGGGGAACCATTTATCATTACCTGCAAATGTAGCTCAGGCCTTAGGGTTGGGGTGAGTGACCCAGTCCACACCTCATATAAAGAATTAAGTATTCCTGGGGAACAGTGAGTCAATAAATAAACAAACAACATTTGGGGAGATGCAGGATAGACAGGGAAATAAAATGTATAGTAATGAAATATTCATAAACCTTGCATTTTATGGACCTCAAACACTAGTTCCATGATTTACACTATTTTTGTGTGCAGTTGTGTGCTGAACAATCATAAAGATGGCATTCGAATGGGACTTGCCTGAGTGTCGTGGAGAAATGGGGGGGGGGGGGGGACTAATCAGTACTGTATGATAGCTGTAAACTTTCGCAAACAGAAGCACATATGTGAGCTGCTTCCCTGCAGGTGTTTTGTGTGGCCCATGGACACATGTAGAGGAGATGAGAAATAGAGTAATTATAAAAATGATGAGTGTAGGCACCCAGCTTTGTAGAAATACCCACATTATTCTTCGAGGTATGGGCTGCTCAGGACACTGATATAAACCAGCTGTTCCCAAGGAACTGTCATGGATATTGTTTTTTTGTACCAAGGATCACCTTTGAAAAATTCCTCAGTGTGTGTGTGTGTGTGTGTGTGTGTGTGTGTGTGCCTAAGGCCTGGGTTCTTTCTCTTACCTTTTTGCTCAAGGTTGACGCTTTGTCCCTTGAAACATAGCTTCACTTCTGGCTTTGGGGTGGTTAGTTGGAGATAAGAGTCTCACAGACTTTCCTGCCCAGTCTGGCTGTGAACTTCAATCCTCAGATCTCAGTCTCTTGAGTAGTTTGGATTATTAGAGGCATGAGCTGCTGGCTCCTGGTTATGTTTGCAAAATTCTCAACCCATCAACGTCCCCAACTCCAATTCTGATTTCTATCTCTGGTGATATCCCTATATAGGAAATAGTGGCTCAGATTTCTGTTTGGCTTTTGCCTTTACCTACATGTTCTAGCAGTCTAATCAGGAGAGACAAGAACTGGAGATTAAACACCGGGAGGCAGGGGGTGAGGGGTGGAATAGGCAATCATATATGTCTTGCTTTAAAGAATGTCTTGAATGTTCCTGCTGAATACCCATCCCTCCATTTGCAAGCCAAGCTCAGACTCTCGGTATTTACTATTGTCTCTGATTTCATAGGCACCCTGGCCTTTAGCACAGCCAGACAGCGTCTGCTACAACAGCTTCCTCCTCGGCAGTTCAACGTTGTTCCGTTTTTCCTGAGGGATTATTTAACATCCTTGCTTGGTGCTGAGTGTGTCCTTTGCTGAGAGGAAACTGAAACTATAGTAATGTGGCAGTGATCCACGAAGACCTGCAGTCATCTTCCCACTTCTCTCTTACCTTTCAGATGCATCAAGACCAGCCCTGTCCCTGGAGTTCTGCTCTCCACACTGCTGTTTTTATGTAGATTAGCAAAATGAGTTGATCCTCAACACACTTCTAAGATAAACACCTAGTATTCAGAATTTGTCCATTTGACTTCCTACAGGCAAGCGTGTATGATTTTTCATTAACCTTTCAGCATTTCTCTTTTTGATATTTACCTTGTCAAGCCAAGTCACCATCACTTCCATTTTTCTTAATGAGACAACAGTAAGCCAAACTTCCCTTAGCTATATACTAAGATTTGGATAAAAATGGCTTAGCATGCCTTTAGTTCCTCATTAGGCTTATGAGATGCATTTATTGCTTCGGGCCTGAGAGCACAGTTACAAACTTTTCAAATGAATAAATTATCTGTTCCAGAGAGAGAGAAAGAGATAAAGAGATAGAGAGAGAGAGAGAGAGAGCCAGTGGTTATATCCATATTGGTGACAAATATGCATAATCAATAGATTGAATATAAATCATGGGAGATAAATTATTATTTTTTACCTATGCGAATCATCTATTTTCATTGCTTCAAACTGAGAGTAGAGTCATTGAGCACAAAGCAAAAAAAAATAATAGTTTCTCAGTAAATGTTGAAGAAACGAATGAATCCATTCTCCAATCTTAGTGAACTTTTCTTGCCCAGCAGCATGTGATAAGGTTGACACTAATTCAACACAGATAAATTATTGTCAAGAGTTACTTAATAAAAATAGTGAGCTTAATTAAAACAGTATTTTATCGAAGCTTCTAGAAGCAAGCTATCTTCCTAAACATCCTTCCTTTGTTCTCATTCTTATAGTTTACTCTTCTAAGTGTTGGCAAATCTCTCCAGACCCCTCAAATATATCTCCAGGAATTATCTACCATGGGATAGAGGGCTGCAGGCACAACAGACACAGTCCTTGCTTAACTCTAATTCCAGAATTTTCCTGTCTATAGGTACACATAAATACAGCCCATGTATTTTATCTTACATAATACTGAAGAATAGACAAAATGATAAACTAAAGTTCTATGAAACTGTTGCCTGGTTCAGAGAATCTTTGAAAGAAGAAATTCGGACACCCATGATTATGCCTGGGAAGCCCATGAGAGGCAGGGTTTTGGGGAGGATCATACTTGGAGGCCAGCCCCAGGCAAAAAGTTCACAAGACTTTCATCTCAACAAATAGAATGGGTATATGCCTAGCATCTCAGCTATGAAAGAGGCTAGGATTGGGAGGCTTATGATTCCAGGACAGCCTTTACAAAAGGTTTGTGGAACCCCCCCCCCCCCCGCCATGTCAATAGAAAAAGCTGAATGCAATGCCATGGGTGTGTCCATCTATAGTAGGAGGCAGAAATACGAAAATCATAGTGTGAGTCAGCTCAGCCCAGGCAAAAGGTGAGTCTACCTCAAAAAATAACCAGAGCAAAAAGGTCTGGAGACCTGGCCAAGTCTCCAATGCTTGGTAGCAAGGACAATGCCTTAAATTTGAATCTCAGCACAGAAGAAGGAGGGGGGGGGATGGAAAAAGAAGAGAAGGAAAATGAGGAGGAGAAAGAGAAGAAGGAGGAGGAAGAGAAGGTAGAGGAGAAGGAGGAGGAACAGGAATAAGAGGTGAAGGAAGAGGAAGAAGAAAAAGAAAGGGAAGAAGAGGAAGAAGGAGGAGGAGGAGGAGAAGAGGAGGAGGAGGAAGAAGAGAAAGAAGAGGAGGAGGAAAAGGAGGAATTAGAAGCAGTAGCAGCTTTGAGTACATTTGATCATATGATTCCGATGGATTTTAGAGATATCACCGATGTTCAAAGATTAAAAGTGACAAAGGGTAAATAAATCAACAGCAAATAAATGAAAAGTAATGATAGAAACATAGCCTATCTTGGGAAACAAATGATACTAGAGAGAGAGACTTTTTATTTATGCAAAAAGCAATCCATCAAGTGAATCCTGACTATCACCCAAGATACACAGTCACTATCTCGGCTGCATAATGGGTTCTGAACCTATCAGGTTAGACAGATGCTCCCCGCCATACAGCCTGCAACCTGCTCATTCATTCAGATCTTTTATGCTCTCTGTAAATACTCTATAAAACAGTCATTAAAGGAGGTGTACTATATTTTCAGAGAGGTAATCATAGTAGGTACCCAAATGAAGTTTTTGAAATAATAAGCTACGAACCCTACTTTTTTTAAAAAATCTCCCTCACTCTCTCCTATGGGCATCCTTATAAATGTTCTGCTCTGTGATTTTGGGTCTAAGCTAGATAACCCCCTTACTTTACCTAGGGGGTTCTGTTTTTTACTACAGGAAGAGGCAGAGTGTTACCACTGAACGTCTTGCAAAGGACTGAGACTTCAAGTGATCTCACAAAAACATATTGTTGTACTGCTGTGCTTTGGGTCATAATTAAAAGATTTCTTTTTTATTATAGAAAATGACTATGTTGTTTGCACATTTCTTTCATGTCTTAGAGGAAGAACAACTTCAGTCACTTATTTGCCTTTTATATGTTTTTGTTGTTATTGTTTTAAAGCAGGACAGTGAAATAGAAAAAAAAAAAAAAGCTAACAACATGACCCTAAAAGAGAGATCTAGTTTCCGATCCCGGTTCAGGCAATTAGGAACTTCATGAACTTGGGCAAATTACATAACATTGTTTGTCTTTTGTTTCTACAACTTTACCATGAACCAATAACGCTAGCCTTGCAGGATACCTAAATTAAATGAAATAATAGATTTTAAACATGATGGATTATTAAACAGTATGTATTATCTATATTATCTTTTTGTACATTTCTCTTTCCTTTAGTCTTACTTCTGTGAGAAATGTTGTG
Organism: Dipodomys ordii; assembly: GCF_000151885.1. Classification (NCBI taxonomy): domain Eukaryota; kingdom Metazoa; phylum Chordata; class Mammalia; order Rodentia; family Heteromyidae; genus Dipodomys; species Dipodomys ordii. The sequence goes on along the minus strand of NW_012267256.1, from coordinate 12,267,314 downwards.
ATTTTTTTTTCCTTAGAACTGAAACTATTTGATAAGGGCAGAGGAGAATTAATAAGATCAGTTGCCCATTTTCCTTTCAAGCATGGAAGGCTAAAGAATCCTCATCCATAAAGGATTTCTAAGTTTTCTATAAGAATTTCTCCTATCCATGCCCCCGTCCAATATGTTGCTTCTATTTCTATTTAAAAATCTTTAACATTTAAGCACAGATACTGCTGTTACAGTCTATGGTTATATAGGACTCTAGTAGACTCGAAGCTAGTTAAGGAAGGCACACCTCTCTTTCTGTTATAGACAATAAAACCATGCTTGTGGATCCCAAAATATTTGTTGACGTGGGTACAGAATGCAATGAGATGCTCTCATAGCTTTTGAAGAGGAAAGAAAATCCGTCCTTCTCAACCCTCAAGTCTATTGGGCAAATGACACATAGTTCAATTGCTGGATCGATCCAAAGATACAATCTTCAATGAGAAGGAGGGAATGGTCCCATCTTTCTACTGGTGTCAGGACACACTTCAAGGAAATGATCTGGGTTTTCCTACTTACCTATCTCCTTAAGGATGCCAAGGGAATGTACTTTGTAAATTTTTCCTCCCCTGTCTACATACTACCTTCAGTACAACCAGGGGAATAAAAAGGTCAGTGCAAGGTTCTACATCTGATGATAACTTCTACAAGATTCATACATAGCCTTCAAAAGGATGGTTAGGAAAAACCATCACATACTATTACGGAGTTATTATGCAACCTGACTTCTTTTCAAGACCACTGTAAAATGAAAATGTGACAGTCACCAACCACTATTCTCCTTTTTCTTTTCTTTTTTTTTTTGAGGGAGAGAATAATTGCAGGGTTATTTTTTTGTCTTTTTGCATTTGCAAAACTAGGAATTCAGGCTCCCATCTTCTTCTTCCTTTAAGTACTCAACTTAGCCACCTTCTAATATTGTGAGAGCTTTGACTGATTTGTTTATTAATGAATGCATTGCTAATCAATAAACCAGGGTCAGTGAGTGGTTGAAAGCATAGACTCTGGCATCCCTGATGCCTGATCTGGGTGTTGCTTGCTTCTACTACTTACTTGCTGAGTTATTTGGGGGAAGTTCTTTCCTCGTTTGTAGAGTAGGGAAGATTACAGAACCCACTGACAGGGTACTTGGGAGGACTGATTGTTATTATACACAAAACGTTTTGATAAATGCCTGGATACATACTAGATCCTCAATACCTTTAGCTATAAAGCAAAAACAAAACCCGATTATGGGTACTGCCTATACATTAGATATACCAATGTAGGTAGGGGATGGGTGCTGAAATCTATAAGATGATCAGCGCTCATGAAAAGCATTGGTTCTGGTAGGAAGAAAGCTATGCAAGCACATAATTATTGTGTAGTTTGTCTATATTTACAAAACATTGAGCAAACATTGGCTTGTGTATCGAAGTCCAGGGTGCCTAATAATTGTGTTGGGTTTTGAAAGAAGAGTCATTATGTTCAAGCAGTTCAAGCAGTGGAAGAGGCAGAAACAAACCTGGATGGACAGACAGACAGGTGTGTTCTCTCGTGACAGCTGCTCAGATAGGGTTTGAGTGGATACGCGATGGCTGTGGTGGTGGCTAAGGTAAGAACAAGGGTAGCATTGGGCATGCTAGAAAGTTTCTTATTCATCTCCTAAAGGGTAGGTTTTCCTAAGAGGTTTCTGAGTGGAGTAGGTTGTGATCCCTGAACATGCAACTTTTATTTTAGTCTCCTTGTATTTAAACATTCAGGGAGACATCTTAACTGAACATTAAAGTTATACAAATGAAATACTTTTGTAGTCCAATTGCCTTGTGCTACTAGTAACTACTTTGTTCTGCACCTGATCTTTAAATTTCTGAATTTTCTTTGGATTGTTTGGAGATTTGAATGAACTTGTAAACACACACACACACATGTCACTTTATGAAAGATTAAGGAACATGAAAATAGGCTGTGGAAAATGGCAAATCCACCTTCTGAATAAATAAATTAAATTGAATCTCATGCCCTCGCCCCCCTCTCAACCCCCCCAACCCTGCCCGCTTATCCACCAACCGTCCTTCAGAAGACTGGTAAAGCCAGAGTGGCTTATCTTTCAGCTACTAGACCTCATAAATCTAAGTAGCAAGAAGAGAAGATTTTGAATATCCTCATCCCAAAGAAATGATATGAGTTTGAAGCAATGGATAGCTTAAATCGCCTGAGTTGATCACTACATGACACATACGTGTGCTGTAATACCGCACCGTACTCCATAAATAGGCACAATTATTATCATTCCACTAAAAATAAATAATTTTAAAGTTGGGTACCGGTGACTCACTCCTGTAATTCTAGCTACTCAAGTGGCTGAGATCTAAGGAACCCAGTTCAAAGCCAGCCTAGGTAGGAAAGTCTGTGAGACTCTTATCTCCAATAAACCACTCAGAAAAAGCCTGAAGCGGAGCTGTAGCTCAAAGTGGTAGAGCTCTCACCTTGAGCACAAGAAGGCTCGAGAACAGCCCCCAGACCTTGAGTTCAAGCTCTAGGTCTGGCAAAAAGTTTAAAAAAATAAAGTAAGAAAAAAAGTAAGGAAATGGAGAGAGGACAGAGAAAAAGCAAAAACTCCATAGAATAGATGGCTTCTGGGTTTTTGTGAACAGGAGAGGTTTTTCTAACATGATTTCCTTTACTTAGTATGGAAGTGACACTTCCTCTGTAGTGTTATTACAGGGATTGGAAATGACCAACATAGGATGCAGAATGGGTTCATGGTTAAAAGGGCCAACACATAGATTTAACCCCTAGCGTATTTGTTGATTATGTTTAATGAGTGTAACCCATTTAAGTCTCAGTTTGCTCATCTGTGAAATGAAAAACAGCTTATTTATAGAATTATTGATGAGATTATATATAATAATGCAACAGAACTACTAGTTTTTAATAAGCATCTAGTAAATTCATTTGGGATCTCCACTGACAAATTTAAACAACTGAGATGATAATAGCTATTTTTATTTGACTTGGCTTTTTTGGTACTGGGAATCAAACCCAGGGCATTGGCACTTGCTAGGCAAATGCTTTACCACTGAGGTACTTCCTAGCCCTACGTTTGCTTCTTAATTATATATAGTACCCCAGGCTTGTAAAAAGACCCCTCAGCTATTAAACTGAAATATATGCAGTTCCTAAATTCTCATTTTTTTCATCTATATCATGTGCCTCTCTTGATATGTCATGGACCCCAACACAAAAGCTCAGCTGAGAAATAAAAACGAAGATTTGAAAGTGAGTAGAGATGATATTTCTAGATTGTCTGTCAAGTTTAGCAAAATATGTAGAAGCAAACAAGCAGTACCAAGACATGAAGGTGAACTGAATATTTAGGATTCTTCCTTTTTAATAATCTAGGCTGTTATTAGCAATGGATAAGAAAGCACTAATTTTAAAAAGTTGTATATGATTTTTTTTTACCCTGATGCCTTTTTTTTACTTCTAATGCAATGTACATAGTATAAATAAGTAATGTAATCAGGTTTATCTTTGGAAGAAAAAGTTAATAATCCTACTAGAGAATTGAAAATAAATGGTGTTCTTATTGCATTTATTATAGATCACAGAAATCAAACCACCTGAAAGTAAACTACTTGTTATTTGCATAAGTGAAGTCCCTCTGTAACCTTCTTTACCTTTCTAGTTACTAAGCCTGATGCAGGTAAGTGGCATAGGACATTTCAAAGTGGAGCAGTGCCTTTCACATGCACCCAATTTCTGGGTGTCCATTGGGTTGCATTCAAGAACCTGAAGATTAAGCCAGGAGCTGGTGGCTCATGCCTGTAATCCTAGCTACTCAGGAGGCTCAGATCTGAGAATTGTGGTTCAAAGCCAACTTAGGCAGGAAAGTCCATGAGACTCTTATCTCCAACTAACCATCTAAAAGCCAGAAGTGGAGCTCTGGCTCAAGTGCAGAGCACCAGCTTTGAGTACAAAAAGCTAAGCGACAGCACCCAGAACTCAGTTCAAATTTCAGTACTGACCAAAAATAGATAGGTAGGTAGGTAGGTAGGTAGGTAGGTAGGTAGGTAGATAGATAGATAGATAGATAAATAGATAGACAGACAGACAGACAGACAAATGACCTAGAATATCCCAGGTGCCTTTGCTTAGTATCTAGATGATGAGCTTGCCACTTGGGACAATGAAAAGCATTTATCAAGGCTTAACAAAACCTACCCAACCTACCCATATAATAGGTTAGTGAAAGAAATTCTACTGAGTTTGTAAGACTTCATCGTGAGTGAATTCTAGATAAGAGATGGAAAAGGAGACTGACACCACGTGGACAATGGTCAGAGAGAAGTGGTAATAAAGATCGAAGGGAGCCAGGCACTAGTAGTTTACACTTGTAGTTCTAGCTACTCAGGAGGCTGAGATCTGAGGATCACAGTTAGAAGCCAGTCTGGGCAGAAAAATCTGTGAGACTTCCAATTCCAATTAACCACCAGAAAACCAGAAGTAGAGTTGTGGCTTAAAGTCATAGAGCACTAGCCTTGAGCAAAAAAAAAACTCAAGGATAGCTTCTAGGCCCTGAGTTCAAGCCCCATGACCACCACCACCACCACCAATAATTGCGGAGGAAGAGGAGGTAGTGTGGATCTCTGCCAGGACTTGGCCGGGCTCCACTGCCCGAAGAGGTTTTGTAGATCAGCACAGGGACACCAATGGCACATCTATTGTCATTATTCCCTGGGAAAGTTAATTTTCAGAGGCTCTGTGTATTTTCCCAAGTTGGGAATCTAGGCTTGAGAAAGAGTCCTGGAGTGACCCTCTTTAGTTCTAAGCTCTGTGCCCCATTGGCTTGTCCCCACTTCTCATTCAGAAGGAACTCTAAGCAATTCCCATATTCCCTGAGTTCCTTCTCTTGTTTTCCCTTTCCACTTACTATCCTTCCTCCTTTCCATTTTCTTGGTACTTTCTTCTTAGCCTTTGAAGAAACTCAAGTCTCTTCACAAGGCAAAATCCAAAACGCCCTCCTTCCAAGTCTACGCTAAACATCCCCACATGGCTGCCTCTCTTCCTTTGAGTTGTCTGCTGAGACACAGGCTCTTTCAGAGCCGGTTCTTGTCTTGTCTTTAGCGGAGTCCCTAGCTCTGTGCATCCTTCTGCTAGCATGCTGTTACCATAGGTTGTTTTCCCCTCTCCCTTAGTAGCCATAAGTTACTTCAGAAATGGGAATGCATCTTTCATCTCTGTTCTTGTGCTTGTCATTGAGCCTGGGGCTTAAAAGATGCTCAGTATGCCAAAAGTTTTATCACATACTTATCCTATTAGTCAAAGTTTTACAGAGACAGAACTGACTGAAAATAGATAGGCGGATAGGCAGACAGGCAGATGGATACAAAGGGAGAGAAAGGAAGAGAGGGATAAAGAAAAAAATTATAGGGGATTGACCCATACAAATTCACTAATTCTAAGATTTGAAGCTGTCCAACTAGAACTCCAGAAGATCTAATGAGATGATTCCAGTTCAGCTTCAGGTAAAGTCCAAAGGCAGGACCAAAACAGGATAAGAAAAATATTCTGGTGTGAGGACATCCAGGTAAAAAGATATTTTTTCTTGCTTAGCTTTTCTTCTTTCCATATCTCCAATAAAGTGGACAATATCCCCACCCCACCCCCCTTTGAAGAGAAAAACACACTCTACTTCATCTACCAGTTCCAATATCTAAGGACACAACCAGACAATGTTTAACTAAATATCTGGAAACCCTGTAGCCCAGTGAGTGGACTGACAAAGTTATTCATTGCAACTGAACACCATGCTTTTTTTTTTTGTCAATTACCTTTGCAATAGAAACTATCTTCTTCAGTAAAACATTAGCATCCCACCTCTCTGAGTTCCTTTCTTTGCCAAGTCCTTATTGTCTGCTTTGTATAACATGCAACCCATTGTACTTCCCATTCGTTGTTCTGTATTCCATGGGTAGGCAGAGTTGTTGCCTAATCTAATTTTACTAAGTGTAATCAGCTACCATGTGCCATAGTCTTGCCACATTTTTCCTAGTTGTTCTTTTGGGGGATATAGCTTCTAACATATTCACTCAGTGGTGAGAGGTAGATATATTATTAAACAAATGCTAACAGGCATTCAAGAGATTGTTAGCTTGGTAGAGCTGTGACAAAATATCCAAGATAAACAACTTATAAGAGTAAAGATTTATTTTGGCTCAATGAAGCTTGGCTTCCTTGTTTGGGGCTTGTGGAAAGGAACTAAATCACGGAGGGGAGTGTGTGATGGAGCAAAGCTACTCACCTCATGGTAAGTTGGAAGCAGAGAGAGGTAGGGGGACCTGAGGTTGCAATATCGCTTTCAAAAGCATATCCCCTGTTGATGTCACTTCCTTCAAGGGCACACCCCTGGTGACCTCATTTCCTTTCACCATTCTCCATCATTTAAAGGGTTTATGAGTTCCTAATAGTGCATCAGCTGGGGACAAAGCCTTTATCATATGAACCTTTGAGGGATATATAGGATCCAAACTGTAGCAGATTGCTAATTATCTAAGATTGATTCTTCTTTTTGTTTGTGTGTGTGTGTGTGTGGGGAAGTCAGTACTGAGGCCTGAACTCAAGACCTAGGCATTAACTCTAACCTTTTTTTGCTCCAGGCTAGTGCTCTATCACTTAAGTCACAGCTCTAGTTCTAGCATTTGGGGTGATTAATTTCAGATAAGTCTCATGGACTTTCCTGCCCAGGCTGGCTTTGAGCTATGCTCTTCAGATCTCAACTTCCTGAGTAACCAGGATGGTAGCCATGAGACACCAGCATCAAGTCCCTTCTCCTTTTTTATGAGAGATGGAACCTCAGTGATTTTCACTCCAAGGTGTTCCAGCCCCATGTCATAAATGATGCTGTAAAAGTGAGGAGGTAATTAACTGGTCCAGGAACTTACATTTCTGGTAAAGAAAGTTCTTTGTTCACAGCATACAGAGTAATGGAACTGTAAGTTGGCCTTTGATCATGTAGTCAAAATAATAAAAACTGGAGAAAATTGGAGAAGGAAATGGCCTACGCACACGGTGGTGCTTAGGCCTTTGTTTCATTTTGCTGTTGCAAATTACCTGAGGCTGAAAAGTTTGTAAAGGAAACAGGGTTAATTGACTGATAGTTTTGGAGTATAGAAATCCAAGACCAGTGATTATAACTGGTTGGCCACTGCCAAGGGATTTGGGAGATTTGGGGTATGGTACAACATAAGGAATGCTATCATATGGTACCAGAGAGTGGTGTGTGTGTTTGTGTGTGTGTGAGAGAGAGAGAGAGAGAGGGGAGGGGGGGGAGAGAGATTTTACATGATAAGACAGGCAGCCAGAGTCCAGTCCACTCTGCAGGAAACAATCTACTTTTATCAAGAACCACCATTCAAAGAGAGACCAGTGTTAGTCCTTCCTGAGAGTGGAGATCCCAGGCCCTTATTATCTTCTATTAAAGGTCCATTCATCTCAACACCACCCCATTGAGGATAAGTCTCCTCTATATGGACCTTGGGGGGAAAGGCACTGAAGCCATAGCTAAGCTCTAGCAGGTGTGACTATTGGCCTCATACTCCCTGAACATAGGGTCGATCATGTGGCTAGTTTCTGACCACTGAGATGTAAGCAGAACTGTCCAAAGGAATGTCAGGGAATGTTCCTAAAGGGAACTGACTCATTAGGATACTACGTGGGGTTTCCTTTCCCTTTTCTTCTTTTGATTGTCAGGATCCCAGACAAGATGCTGAAGGCCCAGCATCCAGCTTTGCGGGGGAAGCTATGTGCTAAGAATGGTAAGTCAGAAAGATGTAAGCTGTCCTGATTTCTGACGTCTTTGTAATGCTGCCCTAGCAGTCCCAGACATCATTTCAGGATGTCTTTTACATGAAAGATGAGAACTTGGTGGCTTTAAACCTCTTGAAAGAGTTTTCTTTTTCTTTTGTCTTTTTTTTTCTTATGCAGCAGATCATACTTCTAGCTGAAACAGATACAAATTAATACTTGCAAAAGAACAAACAAAGCAACTATTGCTTGAAATAAAAGAAAACATGATTTTTAGTTAAAGAAGGTATTTTTTTTTACTAATATCTGAGGCATAAAGGAACCACTATCATCAGATATTTTTGGTATTACTAATGTAAAATATATCCTATTTATCCATTCTCCTTTCCATCACCAAGGATTCTTCAGTGACGTGGGGCTGCAGCTTGTCTTCCCATGTGGGGATGATTTTCCTGTAAATTAGAGCCAAAAGAAAAAAGCCTTGTAAATCATCTTTCTCACTTAACTTGCCCATTGTCCTCTCTCGGCAGGAAACCTACAGGTTGCAGGAGAAAATGGCTAGTGGAAATGCATCAGGAAGAATAACATGGTTTTGAAATGAGGAGAGAATAAGTGAAATTAGTGTAACAGCAGACCTTACCAGTTTTTGTTCCCTCTACTTCACAAACTTAAAATTGGGGGAAATCATTGAGGTCTTTGTCTTAAATGAGAGCAAGACAAGGACATATCTTTCCCAGGATCACATTAAATGAGGTGGAAAGAGAAGGAGATGGGATGATAAATCAAAACCCCCACCCCACCCCCTTCTATCATCCCCCAATACAACGTATCAGCCCATAGGAGGAATCATCTTGTCATCTCAGGGTGTGGCAGATTTAGAGAAAAGCCTCTTGTTAGGGTCTTAATAATGTTATAAAGACACTCTAAGATTCAGGTATCAAAGTAATACGTTGTGTCACAAATTCTGCAATTTCTCCCTCAAGAAAGGCCAGGATTCATTGTTAACCAAACCATTTGTTTTTTGTGATCAGGCAAAATCCAAGGTATAAAAGAATGGGATTTAGAAAGCAAATAATTGTTGTTTCTAGTAAAACAAATAGCAAAAAGGCATGGGTGGCCCTTCCAAGCAACATGGATAGAAAAGCTGCAGAGTGTTAGCAGCAGCAGAATTGCTTGACATCAAACCCAGTCAGTGCTGGTTATTACCTAGAAAACCATGGGGCTGGGATCCTTGGCTTCTGCCCACAAAGGATGCTCCTTGTTAGCATGAGCTTCTTTGGTGCTCCTGCACAGGGTTCCAAGAGCTCGTATTCTAAGATAGCTAGGTAAAAATGCATAGCAGTTTGATGCTCTGGCCTCAGAAGTCACATTGTGTCACTTCTGGAGTTGTTTATATTTAATACAATCACAAAGGGTCTCCCAGGCTCAAGAGAAGAGGCACGGACCCCCATCACACCAAGTGTGCAGGGCCAAGGTTCCTTTGCAAGAAGTGCAGGTGGGGTTGTGTGTGTTATTTGTCACCATTTTGAGAAAATGACAGACTGCAGTGGAAGGAAAAGCAAGTTCCTAAGAGGCAAAATTGGATTTTTGGGGGTCAGCTATTGTGTTCGGGAACCATCGACCAAATATCAGTTTTTACAACCCTTGGGAATATCCCAGGAAGTGAGACTATTCCCACCCACTTTTAGCATCACAAAGTCATAAGGCTCCAATGTAGAAATCAAGAGTCAAAGATAGTCAAATTTCGAATCATTACTACTTTTTATTAACAGCGCCTAGTTACTGTGCTTTTTTTTTTTTTTTTTTTTTTTACCAAGAATGAAGTGGTTTTAGCAAACTGTTCTGCCCTGTGGCTGAGCACTGAGGGTAGAGGCAGCTCAGTTAACCAGAAAAAAAAAACAAAAAAAACACCTCAAGTTTCTAGGATAGTGGAGTTCCGCATGCTTTCCTGTCTTGGTCAATCTCCAGCCTTGGGGCAAGGTGGCAATGCATGCTGGGAGCTGGCCTCCAGACAGCTATCATCTCCCCTCCTATCTCATTAATCTGTATTCTTCAAGCAACTCCAGTTTTCCTAACCTATGGGTTTAAATGAGGTCACATTAACAGCAATACATCCCATTACAGTTGTTCAGAGTTCTCATCTCCTTTGTCATCTCAGGAGTATGCAGAGGTTATCAGACCTGTATTTATGAATCATTTGCTTGGTTTTTTTTTTGCCCTTCGTTGCAAGCCATCCTGGTTGCTGCTTCCTGTTCCTGAAGCCATTCAAAAGTGGACAGGTCACTGTTACTGCTGCCAGTGAGGATTTGAAAAGGGTGCTGGAGGCCAGAGCAGCCATGTGGACACGTGGTCATCATGGGCAGGCAGAGGTACCCTGGAGGGGCTCAGTCCTCATCTCAGATCCCAGTTCGGGGCGTTGCTTTGTTTTCTGGGTATTAAATGGCAGTGCTTGAGCCCTCCTGTCTCACACTGACTGAAGGACAGCAGTTTCCTCAGCCCTGCAAGCAATCTGTCTCCCTGCGGGGTTCAAATGGGAATCCCGGAGAAGCAAACTTAAAAAAAAAAAAAAAGATGCCAGTTGACTTCCCATCCCACCAAGTCATTGGACATTTCCAAACATGTCTGATTCCCAAGTTAGAACTTGAATCCTTGCAATGTGTGTGTGTGTGTGTGTGTGTGTGTGTGTGTGTGTGTGTCTGTCTGTCTGACTGTCTGTCTGTATGCTGGTATTGGGACTTGAACTCAGGACATATAATTTCCTTTAGCTTTTTTGCTTAAGGCTGGCATTCTACCCCTTGAGCTACACTTCCATTTCTGCTTTGTGCTAGTTAATTACAAATGAGAATCTCTTGGATTTGTCTGTCTAGGTTGGCTTCAAACTGGAATCCTCAGATCTCAGCCTCCTGAGTAGCTAGGATTACAGGCATAAGCCCATAGCACCTAGTCCTTGTAACATTTTTTTTTTTTTGGTCCGGTTGTGGGGCCTGAGCTCTGGGCCTGGGCGCTATCCCTCAGCTCTTCAGCTCAAGGCTAGCGCTCTACCACTTGAGCCATAGTGCCACGTCTGGCTTTTTTTTTCTGCTTATGTGGTGCTGAGGAATTGAACCCAGGGCCCCATGCATGCAAGGTAAGCACTCTACCACTGAGCCACCTTCCCAGCCCCTTGTAACATTTTTAAGTACATATAATCCACCACAATGCTTTCTTCAATGAACCCTGTAAGGTGGGAACAACATAATATCAATGGTATTCTGCCTTCATCTTTTATGCACGTCTTTATATGTCAGTCCTCTACTAAATAAATGTCTCCCTATGCCAGCAAAGTGTCTGACAGAGACAAGGTTCTTTTTTTTTGGTCAGTCATGGGGCTTGAATCAGGGCCTGGGCGCTATCCCTGAGCTCTTCTGCTCAAAGCTAGCACTCTACCACCATGAGCCATAGCTCCACTTCCAGTTTTGAAGATAAGAGTCTCTCACAGGGACTTTGCTGCCTGGGCTGGCTTTGAACCACGATCCTCAGATCTTAGCTTCCTGAGTAGTTATGCTTACAGGCATGAGCCATTGGCACCTGGCTTACGGACAAGGTTTTTGAAACACATTTACTGATGGATGAGTATGAGGGAGAACCCTTCTAGCCAGAGAACATTAGGCAAGGTGAGAGTATTGCTGGTTGTCATAGCACCAAGAAGTGCTTTGAGCCTAAGGGATACTGACTAAACGTCTTGCAATCTGTCAGATGATGTTGCAGAAAGAAGTTCTCTGACTCAAAGGCCAGTTGTATCTCCTTTACAAATAACCATGAAGAAGACCAAATTTCAATGCCTTAGCTACTTGTCACTTTGCTATACGAGTTTACAAGTCAGAATGGGGGCCATGTTCTATATTTGCCTCACATCATGATTTTTTTTCAAGTTTTTGAGACAAGATCTGTTGCCCAGGCTGCCCTCGGATTCAGGGTTCTCCTGCCTCAGCTCCTTGAGTGCTAGAATTGCAAGCATCACTATCATTCCCAGACCACCACACCCTGTTAGAGCAATGGGAGACACACATAGGTAGTTAGTGGAATACTTACCTGGCACAGGCAGATGAGTTTCTTAAGCTCCTCTCCACTTGCCTTCAGATAATAACACAACCACCAGGTCTATATAGCATTTGACCTGTGAGATGACTCCATAGAAAGGCATTTTGAAAGTAGATGCAGTATCTTAAATCTGTTCATGTGAAAAAATAAAAGTACTATGGCAGGGATACAATGCTCAACTGTTACTCTTTAACCAAGCTGCCTGGATTTTTCCTCTCTGGCCAAACTTTCTGTACTAAGATGGCACACGTGGTGTGACTCTAGCCTTGGACTTTTCACTAGAACGCTAAAACTGGTTTCTACATGAGACCTTGTTTAGCTTCTCCTCCGCCATCTTCCTCTGGACCTTTCTCTCTTTTCAACTGTTATGAGGTTTTAATGAAATAAGTATGTGGTCCTTGGAAGTCCCTTAATAAGTAATTGACTTGATTCCTGACGGCAGAGATCGAAGGCAAGCAGTGTTGTTACTTTAACAGGAAGTCAGCAGAGGTCAGACCATATTCTCTCCTTAGCAAAATGGAGCAAGATGTCTTCAGCAAGTTCTCCTCATCCTCTGTTCCTGTGAATTAAGCAAACCCCCTGCAGAGGTCTCTCTTCTTTTCTCCATTCTCATCCCCATCACTGCAGGGAGGGGATGCTTGGGGCAAAACCACTTAGGAGTCACCTCTTTTACTGTGTCCCTTCCTAACCTTTCATTGTCACTGCTGAATGAATTTACCTTCCTCCTGATCCATGTGTGAGGCAACTTAGAAAATACTGATATAAAGTAGTAAAACCAGAATCCTACCATATCAGATGACTTTAAACTTGCCACCCATCGCCTTCCTGTAAAGTTTTTAGGGTTGTTATTATAATGCACACACTATTTGGGGTTCCATTATGCCCAATTTATATCATCTATTTTCCCCATTAGCACGTGAGCTATATAAATATAATGTGTAATGTACATATGCATAATGTAGATAATAAACGTAATGTGTAATGACAGTAAGTTATTCCAAAGTTTTGATAGACCATCCTACCTTGTTGAATATTGGGGTAGTTCGAATAGATAGTACAGCAATACATACAAATGTTTGTATAGTTTTGTTAAAATGTTTCATAGAATAAATTTCTAGTACTTTAGATACAGGATCAAAACACTATTATGACACTTGTTCTGTATTTTCTTATTACTTTCCCACAAGGCTGTACCAATTCACAATGCCTTAGAAGTCGAGAAGAATTTTATTGTAGGCTTGGAGAGTTTTACATGTTAAAAAAATTTAGCAGGTGTACAATTATACAAGTGACATATAACTTGTATTTATTTGATTACTAAGTATGGTGGCTATCTCTATAATTTACTTTTTCTTTACATTTCTTTTATTGTGAATGTTCACATAATCCAACTTCTCCCTAAACACAGTTGAGTATAATAGAATTAAAAAAAAATACTAGGTTAGTTTAGGACATTTAGCTACATGATCTTCTAACTTAAACCTTCTTCAGCCCAGCACATTTCGCATCTCTTCTTTAGGTGAAGGGAGTGGTCTAGTCTCTAATTCTTTCTAGCTTGTTGTTGTTGTTGTTGTCAGTTGTGGGGCTTGAACTCTGGGCTGGGTGCCTGTCCCTGAGCTCTTCAGCTCAAGGCTAGTGCTGTACCACTTGAGCCACAGCTCCACTTCCAGTTTTCTGGTGGTTAATTGGAAATAAGAGCCTCAGGGACATTCCGCCTGGGCTGGCTTTGAATCGTGATCCTCAGATCTCAGCCTCCTGAGTAGCTAGGATTACAGGCATGAGCCACCGGCGCCTGGCTAACTTTTTCTAGTTTTAAAAGTAAATTCCTGTAAATACTCAGAACAGACCAAACCACACCATACACAGTACATAATGCATTGTATCTGTAAATAGCATAAGTAAATATTTGAAATTTAAGCATGAGGCATCCGGAATTCTTTGAGTGTGTTTTCTTTTGTTTGAGTCTCCTTTTGTTTTTCAGTGTTTTGTTTTAAGCACTACTCTGGGTCATCCACAAGCAGTTCTTACTAGCTAACCAAGACTGGCCTTGATTTATGACCTTTCTGCCTCTGCTTCCTGAGTACTAGGATTATAGGCCACCAAACTCAGCTGGAATTCCTAACTCATATCAGAGCAGCATGTGAAGGTAAATAAAGAAACTTCATTCGTTCACAAAAATCTAGACTACACGGGGCTTCATAGCAGTTGCTTGGCAGATAAAAATGAAGAAGATACGGCACTAGGAACATTTCTAGTCAAGTGGAGGAGACACAGGACAGAGCAAGCCCATTAAGGTACCGTGGGGGCCACAGTCAGTAACACAGAGAGCATCATGTATGAAATCTTTGCAGAGAAGGGGACATGGGCACTGGGAGAGGAAGAAGGAGGAAGATTTTGTCAATAGTAGGATGGAGGCAAAGGGGTGGAAGGAAACTCTCGGTATCTAGGAAAAGGCATGCAAACAGGATGAAACTATGCAAAGATGAGTCACTAATAATAGTAAGAACTTAAGTTTCTGGAATGTATTGTATATTGGGCACAAATAGAGCTGGACAGATAAATGGAAGCTAGGTTTGTATGCCAGGCAAACGAGTCTGCTTTTTCTCTTCTGGGAAGCTCTGTACAGTAGAGGGCTAGGGGAGGTTTCTAAGCAAAGGAGTGACATGGCCAAAGATTTTTTTTTAAAACTTTTTAAAGATTGCTTCTGGGAATCCAGAAGCACCATTAAAATGTGCTCATGTCCAAGCTGGGGCTAATTTTAGTTACTTGGGGCTTGATTTTCAGGCTTTAACTATTTTAAATTCAATACAATGTGGAGTGCTGTCTATTGCCTACTGCTATCATGTCTGAAAATTTGAAAAACAGGACAAACTCGTTTTGAAATAGTCTGTTAGCGATGCTTTTAATGATGTGTACGGGATTTCTCTCCAACTCCAGACATCATTCCATGCAAAGTAGCTTTATCTTTTAAGCAATATGGTCCATGCTCAGTAAATACAGTGGCCCAGTTTGGGCAATAAATTATAGGCCACATTATCTAATTTGGGGTATCACATACCTGTGGCAGAGCAATAGAGAACATTCTAGAACCATGGTGTAGCTCAAAAGTGCTCTTCAGAAATGTACCCATGCTACTTCTGTTTTATGGGGCAAAGCAAGTCACAAACCAAACCTTAGTTCAAGATGCTCTTGTCTGTGGGGACAAGATGAGTCATACAGACAAGAAGGAGGAGGAAGAGGAGGAGGAAGAGGCGGGAGGAAGGAGGGGGAGGAGGGGGATGGGGAAAGGAGAGAAGGGGAGGGAGAGGAGGGAGAGGAAGAAGGAAAAGGAAGAGGGGGGATTGAGGAAGGAAGGAAGGAAGGAAGGAAGGAAGGAAGGAAGGAAGGAAGGAAGGAAGGAAGGAAAAGAAAATCTTAACTAGTTTCTAGGTGATGAAATCAGTACCGGTTATTTTCGATTTGCCTTGGCTTACATTCCCTTGACTTGCCAGCTCTGCTTTGTATTTCTGAGTGCTCATGCTTGCCAAATACATGTTCCAGGCTCCCTTGACCTTGTTTAGGTTTCTTCAGTGGTAAGGTCTGGCAGGAGATTAGAGGAGATGAGGAAGGGACTCATTAGGATAGGATCTCTCCCCTCTCCCCACTCCTCTCTCCTTCCTGCTAGCATCTCTGGGTGTGGCTGTCCATCTCTATGCTCTAGCAACCACCACCCGGCCTCAGTGTCAGCCCCAGATGCCTGTGAGCAACCCCTACTTACCACTTCCTCTATGTCCATCCTGTTCTAGGGAGGAGACTGGCTTCTTAGAAATCTCCTTACTTGACTCTTGGCTCTTTCGTCTCCTTTAACACCTTTGGGGACAGCTTCCATAAGGAATCCTTTCTATCAAATGACCCAGAATATGTTCTGTCTGTGGGGCTGGACCTGTCAACCATGGGTTCTGTTGTGTTCTACTGATTTGTTGCCTTTCTCAAACTCATCTAGACTCTTCCAGTTAGCTTTCCTCCAGTGGCTCATTTTCCAGAGTTGACTGCAGATACTTTAGCAAGTGCATTGAAGCCCCCTTGAAACCTCAGGTCTCAAGCTATGACAACGTGGCACAGATACGTATTTTAGCAATATTTAAAATTTTCAAGGGTTTAAAAGTGTTCACAAGTTCTCATTGCCTTCAAAAACACAGGACAGAGTAGATTAAAAACAGAAGAGCTATCTCAGGTTCTATTCCTCAAAGAACATGATAAACTGGTCCCATATTAGTGGTGAAGGCACTAATTTCCATGTAAGCCCTGATAGCAAACCAGGTACAGGTACATACACATATGTAACAGTTATACAGTTCTATGGGAGATATAGTTATTTTTATTTTTAAATTTATCCTGGTCCTGGGCTTGCATTCAGGGCCTGTCTACTGTCCCTGAGCTTCTCTTTGTGCTCAAAGGTAGTGGTGCACTACTACTTGAGCTACAGCACCACGTCTGGCTTTTTCTGTGCAGTTTATTGGAGATAAGAGTCTCACGAGCTTTTCTGTCCTGGCTGGCTTTGAACCAGAATGCTCAGATCTCAGCCTCCTGAGTAGCTAGGATTACAGGCAAGAGCCACTGGCACCTAGTGGAGATATAATTGTGTGTGTGAATGTGTTTGTGTATGTGTGCATGCACGCATGTGGGCACGTGTGCCAGTCCTTGAGTTTGAAATTAGGGCCTGGGCACTGCCCGTGAGCATTTTGCTCAAGATGATCACTTGAGCCTCAGCTCTGTTTCTGGCTTTTTCTTGGTTAATTGGAGATAAAAGTCTTGGATTTTCCTTGCTGGTTGTAAACCACTATCCTCTGATCTCAACCTCCTGAGTAGTTAGAATAACAGGCGTGGACCACCAGTACCCAGCTATGAGATATAATTATTTTTTTAAAGAGAAATAGCTTTATTAGTAGACATTAAAGAGTTTACTTAAAGACATTTATATACATTTATATAATTAGAAAAGCCAGAGACTGGTTCATTTAAAAACTTCTCTGCTTTGTATTGATTTCGATACCATACTGGGAGGAAATTTCCAATTTGGAAGGGAGTAGATAAGACTCTGAACAAAATATATTTGATGGCATGCAAACAGAAGATTTCTTTTTTGTCAGTTATGGGGCTTGAACTTAGGGTCTGGGTGCTGTCCCTGGACTTTTGTGCTCAAAGCTAGTGCTCTACCATTTACTCTACAGCTCCACTTCCAGTTTTCTGGTGGTTAATTGGAGTGAAGAGTTTCACAGACTTTCCGTCCCTGGGCCGGCTTTGAAACATGATCCTCAAATCTTAGCCTCCTGAGCAGCTAGGATTCCAGGTGTGCGCCACTGGTGGCCCAGGTCAGGTAGAAGAATTTTGTGCAAGCAGATACTGAGTGAACAGGCAAGTGACAGCCTCAAAGACACAGAAGCCATGTGGTACTTGCTCCCCCTGAATTAACATTGAGTTCTTTTTGGTTTGGTTGCCAGGAAATGGTTTTCTCATCCAGCTACTGGTCTTACAACCCCAGCAGGCATGGTTGCTATGACAGGGGAAGTGGAAAAGCAGTAGATTGAGCATTGCTGACAGTTTTCTTTTTCTTTTTGGTCTGTCATGGGGCTTGAACTCTGGGCCTCAGCTCTTCAGCTCAAAGCGAGCGCTCACCACTTGAGCCACGGCGCCACTTCCGGTTTTCTGGTGGTTTATTGGAGATAAGAGTCTCAGGGACTTTCCTGCCCAGGCTGGCTTTGAACCATGATCCTCAGATCTCAGCATTCTGAGTAGCTAGGATTACAGGCTCGAGACACCAGCGGCTTGCTAAAAGTTTTCTAATGGTCCAAAGGAACGCTGAGAGAATTTCTTCCCTGGGCTGTCACCATTGAGCTGCCCAGAGTTGCACATGGGACTCTGGCAGCCACTAGGATTTGTGTTGTTGTTGTTTTATTTTCAAGTCCAGGTGATGGTAGGTTCCTCTGAAGAACATTAGCTTAATGAATGTGGTGGTCCTGGGTCCCTTCTATGCCTAACTGTAGACTTGAGAGACAGAGTGGCCTGAATTCAAATCCCAGTTCATCTACTTGCTAGCTATGTGAACTTGGAGTGGGTTGTGTGATTTCTTTGAACTGCAATCTCTTCCTTCATAAAATTGGGTAGTATGGTACCTTACTGGACACAAATATTTCTATAAGTCCTGGTTCATAAAAAATTTAATAATGCATTATTTTTTATTGAGGGTAACAACTTTTGATATCACTGTATTTGCAAAATGCTCGCAACTAGTGTATAATATAATGATATTCCCCCTTGCTTTTTTCAATAAAGTTATAGGAATGCTACATTCTGGTTTTCTCACGATATGAAACAAGAACTTGAAGCCCCCCCCCCCCAAAAAAAAAGAAAGGCACATTGCTCCAAATTAGACCATTACTGAGTGAACACAAAACTATAACCCAGTTTCTTGATTTCTATTCTGTGGCCTTTTCTAGTCCACAAAGAATTACACAAACATTCCAGTTTAGTGTAGTGGACACATTTGTCCCAGCCATCCCCAACCCAATGGTGGCATAATGTATGCAGAGAGGGCTACCTGAGCACCAAATCGCCTTCCTTTCCCTCAATTAACTTGCACCCAACTCCCTGCATCTCTTCTTTTTTTTTTAAAGTTATACCATAGGATGATTATTTTTACACCTCTGAATCTTCTTCATTCATCTTTCTTCATGTGCTCTGACATTTCAAGTCTCATTTTCTTAAAATTAATTCAACACACATTTACTGAGCACTTCTGATACGCTGGATTACGTTTTAAAATGGTTATTGTTAAGACACTATAGAAAGGAGTTACAATTCCATAAGTCAGGTTATGAGAACAATCCTTCATTTTCTCCCATTTCCCCCCCTCCTGTCTGTACATGAGTCACATTGTTCCATTTTGTACAGAGTGTACATTGAATACAATGATTACATTTGCTCACTTTTCCTCCCTTTATTCCCCTTTACCCACCACCCAGACATGTTTCCATTCCCTGGTAATTGTTTTGATAAATAGTACTTTAGATGTTCAGAAGAGTTATGTCTTTGGATTCCTCTCCTATGTATACCTACCTGTTAGGTTTGTCTGGAACAGACCTAACACTTTAGTCAGTTTGTTTGAGTGTAAATATATAGAACCATGTCTATTTGATCTTGCCTAGTTCTTCAGATAATTTCATGACTAGGTCATAGTAGCTCATGCCTGTAATCCCAGCTACGAAGGTGGTAGAGATGGAAAGGATGGTGGTTGAAGGCCAGCTTGGGCAAAGTTTAGTGAGACTCCCTCCACTCATCTAACCCAAAAGTTAGGCATGGTGGTGCATTCCCATTTTCCCAGCTACAAGGGAGGAAAAGACAGGAGGATTGTCTACTGAGTCTAACTTAAAAAAAAAATTGAGTTCCTACCTAAAAAATAGACCTGGGAGCTTGACTCATGTGGTAGAGCACCTGCCTAGCAAGTGTGAATCCCCGAGGCTAAATCCCTCTACACTGTCAGCCCCCACATTACGTAAGTCTAAGAACTCACAATTCATAGAAGAAATTGACTTCAAGACATCATAGTACCCTGTGGTCACAAGGTTAGCGTATCATGGCGCTCTTAGACTACCCCCCAAGCAGCAGGAAGCAATCGAGCAGTGAGGGATGGCCACTAGTCACTGGAGTCTTATCTCCTGGATTTGAATCTCAGTTCCTCTCTCCATGTGTATCCTTGGAGGAATTACATAGGACACAATGAGCTCTGGTTTCCTCTAATCAAAAGGAGGCACCATAATAGTATCCCCTCAGAAGGACTGTGGGGCTTAAAAAGGGATGGGAAGGGGAAACAAAAGAGGAGGCAACAATGCTTGATAAGAAATGTACTCATTACCTTGCTCATGTAATTGTAACCCCTCTGTACAGTATTTTCACAATAAAATTTTTTTAAAACATGAGAAAATTTTAACAGCTTCAAATATTTAAAAAGATAGGCCATTAGCTGGATGCTGGTGACTCGTGCCTATAACTAGCTACTCAGGAACCTGCGGATTGTGATTCATAGCCATCCTGGGCAGGAAAGTCTGTGAGACTCTGATCTCCAGTAAACTACTAAGAAAAAGCCAGAAGTGGTGCTGTGGCTCAAGTGGTAGAGCTCTGGGCTTGAGAAAAAGAATCACAGAGACAATGCCCAGGCCCTGAGTTCCATTCCCAGGACATCACAATCTCTCTCTCTGTCTGTCTCTCTGTCTCTGTCTCTATCTCTCTCTGTCTCTATCTCTCTCTGTCTCTCTCTGTCTCTATCTCTCTCTGTCTCTGTCTCTCTCTCTGTCTCTGTCTCTCTCTCTGTCTCTCTCTGTCTCTGTCTCTCTCTGTCTCTGTCTCTCTGTCTCTGTCTCTGTCTCTCTGTCTCTGTCTCTCTGTCTCTGTCTCTCTGTCTCTGTCTCTCTCTGTCTCTCTCTCTCTGTCTCTCTGTCTCTGTCTCTCTGTCTCTGTTGTCTCTGTCTCTCTGTCTCTGTCTCTCTGTCTCTGTCTGTCTCTCTGTCTCTGTCTCTCTGTCTCTCTGTCTCTGTCTCTCTGTCTCTGTCTCTCTCTCTCCATCTCACCAATTAAATACAGACCAGAGTGGGATCAGAGCAGAAAAACCTAAGGAACAAATCCTTGCCCCTTCTTATTGCCTTAAGAAGAAATATAAACAGAGATTATTCATCTTGGAAAAAAGCTAGAGTGTTTTGTTTTTCTTTTTAACCAGTCCTGGGGCTTGAACACTGTCCCTGAGCTTCTTTTAATCTTTCTTTCCTTCCTTCCTTCTTTCTTTCTTTCTTTCTTTCTTTCTTTCTTTCTTTCTTTCTTTCTTTCTTTCTTTCTTTCTTTCTTTCTTTCTCTTTCCTCCCTCCTCCTTCTCCTCCTCCTCCTTCTCCTCCTCCTTTTCCTCCTCCTCTTCCTCCTCCTCCTCCTCCACCCTCTCTTCCTCCTCCTCCCTCTCCTCCCTCTCTGCCTCCTTCTCCTTTTTCATCATCTTCTTCTTCTTGCCGGTCCTGGAGCTTGAACTCAGGGCCTGGATACTATCCTTGAGCCTCTCTGTGCTCAAGGCTAACGCTCTACCACTTGGGCCACAGTGCCACTTCCGGCTTTTTTTTTCTGTGTATGTGGTTCTGAGGAATCAAACCCAGGGCTTCTTGCATGGTAGGCAAACACTCTACTGCTAAGCCACATTCCCAGCCCCTGTCTCTGAACTTCTTTAGCACTCTACCACTTCAGCCACAGCACCACTTCTAGATTTTTCTGTGTGTGTGGAATCAAACCCAGGGCTTCATGCATGCTAGGCAAGCACTCTACTGCTAAGGCACATGTCCAGCCCACAGCTAGAGTTTTGATTTTTTATGAAAAAGGCCAAAGCTGAAATTTCCCAGCTTTTCTCTGAACTTGAATGATCGATGTGATCACTAGAGGCTTAGGCACCGCCCCTGAGGGTGGTGGATGATGGTAAGGGAACTGATGGGTAAAGCTAGGGCAAATCTCAAGCCTTCCAACCTGTGTGGTCCAGCTGTGGGCCGAACAAAGAGCAGCATAGATGATGTGCAAGCTCTCAATAGAGCCCAAGATTGCATGTTTCTGATCATGGGAAAATGGTTTAGTCAGTGAGTATTTGATTTATTTTCTAGCATCCTTTGCTGCTAAGCCCCATAGAGCTGAAGCCATGGGAATATTTCTATGCTGCTGGCTCTGTTTCTTAAGCTAGGTGAGCTGGTCATTTTCCACTCAGCTCCCAGATAATAGAGAAGTTCCCCAGGCAAAAACAAAAGCCTAGGAACAATAACAACCAAAAAATAAAAACCTGGTAGCCAGAACCAAACAAAATGTCCTCTGCTCTGCCTTATTCCACTATTTAGAAAAATGAACTTGCTGGAAAAGGAATGTTGGATTAATCCTTCAGCAGGCTGGCACACTTGTGGGTTTCAGCTAAGAAAACTCTTAAGTTGTGACAGCCTGTGTGAATCATTCAGTCCTCTGTGTGTATGTGCATGTGTGTGGGTGTATGCATGCATGTGTGCATTGCATGTGTGTATGCATGTATGCATGCATGCATGTGTGTGTGTGTGTGTGTGTGTGTGTGTGTTGGTGGAAGCTGGTTTAAAGGAGATTGCTAAGGCTCAGTCAGGGTGAGAAACTCATTTTCATTTGGAATCAAATGCATTCAAGGCTGGATAGAAATGAAAAACTTTATTCAGCATTTTCCAAAAGAAACTACCCAAGGTCTCCTGTCTCAGCATCTAAGAACCACAAATGCCACCTAAACCACACAAGGTATGTCCATGCACACACATATGTAATTTTTAATATTCTCCCATGACCAGATTGGATTTGCTCCATTCAATGGGAAGCCACAACATTTATTACATCTTTTTCTCAAATAACCCTCAAAGCGAGCATTTCATCTTTCCTCATGTAATCATCATAAGGTAGAAAATGAAATTTTCCAAACCTAAAAGCATGTTGCTAAGAGCTCCAGGGCGCCGTGTGTCACTTCTTACTTTGATGTGTTCATGGAGGGGGTAGGTGGGGATGCAATAAAAAAATAAAGAGGAGAAAGGAAAGAAAAGAGAAAGATGTGCCACACCTTCCTTGAAATGTTTCAGAAAGCGCTTTTTTTTTTTTTAACTCTTTATGTAGTGACAAGATGGAGCTGATTGAAAGAAGACAAGAGAAGTCTCGGTGCCAGACCACTTCAGAAATGAAGCATTGCAAAAAAGCATGTTTGAGCTCCTGTCAGAAACAGGAATGATTTCACGGCCCCTCTTGCATATTAATGAACTACAAGTAACCTCACTTTAGTGGTGCAGATGCAACATTTCAGGAACTGAGCCAGAATACCACGATAAATGCCAGCTCCAGGGGAAATACATTTCATGAGAGAATTAAGAGAGCAGCCATCTGAGACATCCATGGAAATCAGCCTCCCCCACCCCCCAAATGTAAGGAAGATTTTGGGGAGCAGGGCACTGATGGCATGGTGAACATGGGCTGTGTCTAGTATTATTCATCTAGGTCCTGGTCACAAGCATGTGTTCCATCCTGTCTATTTCTTCAAGCACCTAAATCATTCACCCAAAGGTCAAACTCAGGTAAATGGATGGATTTTGCTGCCTGTTTTTCCGTTTTATTTTTTAACTCTCTTTCTACATCTAATATTTTCTGCGTTTGAAGCGCAATATCCCCCCTTTTTGCCTTTTCTCTTTCACCCGCATCCGCCTGTCAGGTGTTTTCCTTTTCCAACTTCTGGCAACTTGTGGTTGTGTTTTTCAGACGGAAGGCAAGCTCCTCGATTCTCCCCTTCCTCCTGAGCGTCTCCAGATTCTGCTTGATTCTCACCTTCTTGCTCGCTCATTCCCCTTTGCCCCAAATAACTGGTACAGCCGTCACTGTCTTCTGTGCTCACCATCTGTTTCTAAAATTCCTATGACACAGAAATCACATGATGATGTGAGGTGCAGCCATTTCAATATTGCAAGCTCTCGCTCAGCAGGATTTGGAGGCAATCAGGCTGGGTGGTTCTTCCAAGCTCCTGCTTGATGCAGGAGCTATCTAGCCCTGGT
The DNA here is from genome assembly GCF_000151885.1 of Dipodomys ordii. Taxonomy (NCBI): domain Eukaryota; kingdom Metazoa; phylum Chordata; class Mammalia; order Rodentia; family Heteromyidae; genus Dipodomys; species Dipodomys ordii. The sequence continues at coordinate 12,243,822 of NW_012267256.1, read as the reverse complement.
GAAGGACCTTCAAAATGCCTGCTGATGATCTCAGATGTTTCCGTGAGCTTGGAAATGGAGAGAAAAGCCACCATCTTCCTTTTCAGCTGAGACTTAGAGGCTAGACTGTAGCCAAGGAAAAAACTGGGACAGAGCTTTGCTCTATGCTGCTGTATAAGAAAATAACATACCTCAACTTGACCTAGCTGCTCTCTCTCTCTCTCTCTCTCTCTCTCTCTCTCTCTCTCTCTGCTCTTGCTGTGTGGGTTGGGGTGGGTTGGGGTTGGTAACAGAACACTCTGAGATTCCTCAGTGTAACCCAACAGTGATTCAATATCACCCATGATTTATAGTCAGCTTGGGACTGGATGATCTAGGTTGGGCACCAAACTAGCCTTGATGGAAAGCTATAGATTAATGTACAGCATATTCCATGAGTCTCTTATCCTCTTGGATACACGGACAGCCTTGTTTATACTGATGGACGAAGTACAAGAGAGTTCATTCAACAGTGCTTGATTCGTAACTACTAAACATTCCATTGGCTAAAGCGAGTTACACAACCAAACCTAAAACCAAGGGCAAGGGAAGGCTAAATCACAAAGGTGTGAGCCCTGCATCAATGAAGAGTCAGAAAGTATAATACTCAAGTTCTTGGATGAATGGAAAAGGTAAACTACATTAAATAATAACATAAAGTCCACCTCACTTGCTACCACAGATGGGTGGGTACCCATACCAGTATCCATTCTCCTCTTTAATGATCACTTCAGTTTTCATTCTGGTATCCACAATTCTTCAGCATTTGGGGGAAACTGAGGCTCTACTCTGTTCTAAAGGAGAATGAGCATGTGGATCAGGCTTATGTTACAAGCATAAGCCTATCTTCTGGCCACCATTATGGGCTTAGTAATACACATATGAGCCAGGTGTGGTGGCTTACAACTCTAATCCTAGTTATTTGCAAGGCTGAGATTGGAAGGGTCATTGTGGGAGGTCAGACCAGGCAAAAGGTTTACAGGACTCCTTTCTTCAGGTATAACATCCACCTGTCACCCCAACGTGTGTAGAAAGCTGAGATCTGAAGGATGGTGTTTCCAAGCCAGCCTAGGCAGAAGAATCTGCAAGACTCTATCTCAATGGAGAATGGGTGCTGTGGTATGCACCTCTCATTCCAGTGGCAGTGGGAAGGATAAATAGGAGGTTGAAGTTCCAGGGAAGGAATTGAGACTCTATCTAAAAAACAACCAGGACAAAAAGAGTGATGGAGATATGGTTCTATGGCAAAGCACCTACATAGCAAGCATATTATTTGGTTGCATACTGTGTCCAAACCCCACTATTATCCAAAGAACAAACAAATAAAAATTAATAGACTGTGTTAGTGAAGGTTCTGCAGAGACACAGAATCAGTAGAATACGTATATAGATAAATCAGAGGAGACTTACTAGAGACACACATATTGATGGCAGCTGAGAAACCCCCACAGCACTCTCTACAGGCTAGCGACCTGAGGTGGTCAGATACATAGCACAAGTCTGAAGGTCTCAGAACCAAGAAAACTAAGGATATAAATCTCAGTTGGCACCAACCACCTGAACACCTGGGAAGAGCGCCCCTAGTGTCCACAGACCAGCAAGTTCAGAGTACCAGAGCCCAAGCAGGAGACCAGAGTGTCTAAGCACCCTGTGCTTATGATCATTTATTCTGTCCGGGCCCCCAGCCTATGCATATTGAGAGCTGCCCTTCTCAACTTAGTCCACTTAGACTCACATGCTAATTTCCTTTAGAAACACTCCTAGAGTCACTCAAACACACATGCACGCACGTGTGTGTGCATGCACACACACACAGAGTTCTAACCTGAGGTCCACTTGATTTCTGGGGTTGTTAAAGAGGTCAGCAAGCTGACGTAATTGTGGTAGAACAATATGAACGTGCACATGGAGGCCTACTACCTGACAGTAAGCAGGGCCATGCTGCACATACCTGCAGGTCATTCGCCCCAGGAGGAAATGGGGAGGGTACAAGGCACAAGAACTCTCTGCTCCCAGAGAAGCTGCCTGTACAGGCAATGGTTCTGTAAATGATCTCACGCCCTCAGACTAGCAAAAGCCTTGAGAGAAAACTCTCAGGAAACATTTCCTTCCTTTCCTTTGCCTGCAGTCATTATGTTGTTTTTTGAGAGTTAAAAACAATTAAACTTTCTATTGTTCAGCAACAGAACTTTTAAGGAATATCTATATCTATCTATATCTTTATCTATATATGTATATATTACTCTTTCTTGTTTGAAAGGCACTCAATTTCCCCCTTTGTAGCCGCTCCTTTTCCTTCTTCCTTTCCTCTGATTAGTCCATTTACCTTCTTCTTCTTTGATTTCTCTCTTTCCATACTTTTTCAACCTGCTTTGTTTCCTTTCTTCTCTGCCTGCCCCATGAACTTCTGAGGACTTGGACTTTCGTTAGCCTCAGGGTTTGCTTGTGTAAAAGCTGACGCACATTCTCCAAAAACAATTTCAGGAGAGACAGGTTTGAACACATGTCCCAATTCTAAGACTTGTCATATAATAAGCTCTTTGGTTTTTGTTGTTGTTTCTTTTCTCTTTGCTGGTCCTGGGGCTTGAACTCAGGGCCTGGGTGCTGCCCCTCAGCTTCTTTTTGCTCAAGGCTAATATTTTACCACTTGATCCACACCTCCACCTCTGGCTTTTTTTTCTTTTCTTTTTTTTTTTTTTTTGTCATGGGCCTTGAACTCTGGGCCTGGGTGCTATCCCTGAGCTTTTCAGCTCAAGGCTAGCACTCTACCATTTGAGCCACAGTGTCACTTCTGGTTTTCTAGTGGTTTATTGGAGATAAGAGTCTCACAGATGTTCCTGCATGGGCTGGCTTTGAACCGAGTTCCTCAGAACTCAGCTTCCTGAGTAGCTAGGATTATAGGCATGAGCCACGAGCAGCTGGCTGCTGTTTCTCTTTAATTGGAGAAAAGAGTCTTTCCGGTTTTTCTGCTGGGGCTGGCTTTGAATCTTTGAACAGTGACCCCCAGACCTCAGCCTCCTGAGTTGCTAAGATTACAGGTATGAGACACCAGAATCAATTGTTGTTTTGTAATGTGTTTCTTTAAAATTTTTTTAATCGTTATTAGTAAGGTGATGTACAAAGGGGTTACTGTTTCGTAAGTCAGATCATGAGTACCTTTTGGAGGGGCAATATCACCTCTTCCTTAACTCTTTCCCAGTTTTTCTCTCTGGTCCCCTATATAACCACATCATATAGTTCATTTTCAGCATAGTGTCTACTGACTACCACTGTTCACCCTTTGTTCCTCCATTTGGGTTCCTTTTCCCCCTGAAAGACAGAAAAACAAAGTTTTTTCCTTGGTTTTGTTGTTTTTATTTTTGTGCTGGTACTGTGGCTCGAACTGGGGTCTTGGTGCTTTCTCTTAGCTTTTGTGTTCAAGGTTGATGTTCCACTACCGGAGCTACAGCACTAACATCCAGCATTTTGATCAATTGGAGATAAGAGGCTCACAGAGGAAGTGGCGCTGTGGCTCAAGTGGTAGAGCACTCACCTTGAGCTGAAGAGTGCAGGGACAGTGCCGAGGCCCAGAGTTCAAGCCCCACGACCAACAGAAAAATAAACATGAAAAGAGAGAGGCTCACAGACTTTCTTGCTCAGGCTGGCTTTGAACTGCCCTCATCAGATCTCAGCCTCTTGAATAGCTAGAATTACAGGTGTGAGCCACTGGTGCTCAGCATAATAAGCTCTTCGCATCTTACTTTTCCTCTCCACAGACTTGGACTCTTTTCCTTCCCTTTGGAACCACTGAGGCAGACTCAGGTATGTTAGAGCCTGGGCCTACATGAACAACCAGTATGCTGTAGCTTCTTCTTTCTCTTGGTTTCAGCAAATAAACTCAGTCGTAAAATGCCTGCCATAGAGTAAGTACCCAGGATTCAGCATACTCATTGGGTTTTGACTTATATGGAACAGCTGTCTGCACGATCATTCTCCTGTCATTGTTTTTTTCCTTGTAAAGAAATCTTTGCCTAATTGTTTGAGAAGCTGAAACAACTCTTGTCCAAACATAGATAGAGAACATAAGGGTGAACTATTTAGTTCATGACTACTGAGAGAATTCTGGGGAATGCTTCCTGCATGCCCTCAGGCAGATGGTCAGCCCACATATATCTTAACAACACAAATTAATGTAAAATAGATTCATGTATGTATTAATTAATGCTAATGTATTCATAAGCAACACAGATAATGGGCAGTCCATTCTGACACCTCTCGCCTAATTCATTCACCCTAAAGAGACTGAATCTTGCTTAATTTTAGGCTCACATAAGTAAATCTACTATGATTTCAAGGTCTTCCTTGCTCCCATACTCCTCATGGCCGCCTGCTGACTGTCTAAGAATTCCCCAAATGGCTGCACATGACTACTAGATTGTAGTTCAACAAGGAGAGAAGTAAGAGTTGCACAAATACTTGGTTGAAGCAGTATGAGAAGTGTGAGTGAATTTCAGTCTCGGAGAAACAGGACAAAACAAATAAATTTCATAGTAAAGTTATACAGGTTGAGTATCCTTCATCTAATACTCCACAATCAGAAATGTCGCAAAATTCAACTCTTTCTGAGCACTGATAGGACACCACAAGCAGAAGATTCCATATTCAGTAACACAACACAGGTGGTTGTCCAAACATAAGCCCACTCAAAGTATTGCATAAAGTTACCTTCAGACTATGTGTGCAAGATGTACAGGAAACAGAAAATGAATTTTTTGTTTAGCTGCATCTCATTATATTCAGGCACATTTTCTTAAATCTAAAACATCTGTAGTCCCAAGCACTCAGGATAATCTACCTGTAATAGGGACCCTTCAAAGGACCTAAAATGAAAGAAGATACTTGGAGTAGGAAGAAGGAGAAAAAGGTAGAAATAACAAGTGCAAAGATTTAGAAAATTGCTCAGAGTCAGGTCTTTGTATTTTGAAACAGAAGCTATGTTCTAAAGAACTTGAGTTTTTTTTGGCGGAGACCCATCATACTATTTAAGAAAGTTTGAATTTCTGAGGGTTTCTTTGTCGCTGCTATTTAAAATTGAGTTTGTCTTTGTTGGAAGAACATTTTTCTTAGGGAATTACCTAATAACAATATTTGAGTATAAAGCTCAATGACTACTCAGGTTTCTGTTTCAAGAAATTTACAGTTGAATCTGTAATATAACTATAATGTTATACAGATAAGACACATATCAAGCCGGACATCAGTGGCTCATGCCATAATCCAAGCTACTCTGAAGTCTGAGATGTAAGGATCATGATTTAAAGCCAGCTCAGGTAGGAAAGTCCATGAGACGCTTATCTCCAATTACCACCAAAAAGCTGAAAGTGGAGCTGTGGCTCCAGTGGTAGAGTGTTAGCCTTCAGTGGGAAAAGCTCAGGGACAGTGCCCAGACATTGAGCTCAAGCCTTAGGACTGGTATAAAAGAAAACAAAAGACAAAACATATCAAATCCGAAAATATGTAACATCCTGCTGTTCTTTAGCCCCCTTAAACCTATCTATTCTGCTGACTTTGAGTTTGCTATAGTTTCTCGGATTAGGGTATAAGAAACTTTGTTACTAGGAAATAAGTGAAATAGTTATAGAGAAAGTTATTCCTGCATTGGGTGAAGGTAGCACTCTGTTCATCCTCTCTACTATATGTTGGTTGCTATTCAAGCTAAAGATTTTCCTTTCTAGCCCACAACAGTTAAAATCAGCCTTACCCATGTGTGAACAACAAATCAGTGAATCAGGGAATGAAGAAGAGCCTAGGCTAACTCTCAAATAGAGCCAAAGGAATGGATAGAGAACAGACAAGTCCTGACCTTGCCTAACCTGGGAAGTCTCCGATGTTCTCTGAGGGGCAGAGCACAAATGGTCGAGGTGAGACTTTCCTTCAGATATGCTATTTCTGTAAATTAAGGAGCTTGAAATGACATGGCAACATCCTTAAAAAAAAAGATATACTACTATCCCACTCTGCCTTAGGTAAATCCTTCCTTGGCAGTGATCTATATCCAACATTTCCTCATGAGTGGGATCTATGGTAGGGGAATGGTGATGAATGGAGCTTCTGAAGCTGCCCATCTGCAAAGGAGTTGATGTCCCTTGCCACTTCTGAGGATGATCTGAGGGCACTCAGCCGTAGTTTAGATTTGCTCTTTCCCTCGGAGCCCTGAGTTGACCAATGTTTGCCTGTCCCCCAGACTGCAGCCTTTTATGAGGGTGTGAGCCAAGGCTACCTACATAATCCACTTCTGGACTCCCAACCCCCAGACAGTGTGAAATAAATGCTTGGAAGTTTTCAGACACTGAGATGTGGGGTAGTTTGCTATGCAGCAGTGAATAATGAATACAGTCGCTCTATTATCTTTTTGTTACGTTTTATTTTCTGCTTACAAAACTAAAGCAAGCTGATGGTTGACACAGAAGTAGCAAGAACACAAAATCAAAAATCAAATCTTAAAATGTCCTAACCAAAAATTTAGCAATATGTCCGTCTATAGGAGACATGGAGTGTGAGCTGTTTAAAATGTGAACCAAATTGTGTTTGTCCTCTTGCTCACATCCACCAGCCAAGTCTCATCATGTTTGGAACATAACTCAAAGTTCTTGCTTTAGCCTCCAAGGTCAAGATGACCCCCTGCTGCCCTTCTGGCCACATGACACCTCTTTCCCTCACTCACGGAGCCCGCAAGTGCAGCCTGGGCTGCTTAGAGTCTGTGCCACGTGCTTTGGCCTCAAGGTCATGCTGTTGCTGTTTTCTTTGCTGACCAGCTCTTCTCCCAGCTGAACTCATGGCTGGCTTCCTTGCCACATTCTCCTTTCAAAGTGGCCTCCTCTGGCCAAATGTCCCTTCTAACATCTATCCATCTAGCCCTTTTCAGTTTGAGAGAGAGAGAGAGAAAGAGAGACAGAGACAGAGACAGAGAAAGGGGGGAGGAAAGGAGGGAGAGGGCTAAATCTGATTGAAGTATCTTATATGCATGTTGTAAATATCATATACATATATCATGTATATATGCATGTTGTAAATATCATATACATATACTGATAATTTACACTCATAATGTATTTTTATTTTTTTATTTTTTGGGTCCGGTTGTGGGTCCTGAACTCTGGGCTTGGGCGCTGTCCCTCAGCTCTTCAGCTCAAGGCTAGCACTCTACCACTTGAGCCACAGCGCCACTTCCGGCTTTTTTCTTTTTGCTTATGTGGTGCTGAGGAATCGAACCCAGGGCCTCAGGCATGCAAGGCAAGCGCTCTACCACTGAGCCACCTTCCCAGCCCCTAATAATATATTTTTTAAAAACTCTGAATAAACTAGGAATGAAAGGATCACAGTATAATAAGAGCTACCTATGACAGAGAAGAAAATACCCCCACAATTAAAAAAAATTAGCAAAAGAGCTCCTTTACTTATCCCCGCATTTCAAATACACTTTACTTGTCTGATCCTCTCTCTCTCTCTCTCTCTCTCTCTCTCTTTCTCTCTCTCTCTCTCTCTCTCACACACACACACACAGATTTTATTTTGTTACGGTTATATCGCCAACTCAAACCATATTTGTTGAATGAACTCTGTAGCTATTTGGTTTATCCCCTTTCATTCATTATTCTTGCTTTATTCTTTCCAATGCATTTTCCCAAAGTTTTAGATATTTTCATTTCACAGGCAGAAAATAAAACATAACTTTAAAAAGGCAAAGCTATGTAGATTTCACATTTTTAAAGCTCTTAAACCACAATAGCTGCATGTTCTTTATCATATAAATGTGTAATCTGAGCAGGGGGTAGGGAAATAAATCTAGTTAAGTTCAGACTTGTATGTGAGTTTCTCACAATTCTGACTTTTCTCTATGATGGTGTACTAGTTAAGATTCACAATAAGTGTACTTCATTGGAGTAAAAGGACTATTTTTAAAAGTGTGGGCAACACTAAAGGAGCCCAGTGAACCTAAGGGGCAAAAGGAGGGAGCAGCAGTTGGAACTGAGAAAGAAATGGCATAAAAACTGCTGTGACTTCAGAATATAACTTCTGACTGGTACCAAAGGAATTCTGCCACTTTTAACATGTATTCTTGCTGGGGGGGGGGCGTGCAGGGGCTAGGCAGGGGGTAGGGAGGAAGGTATCCATCATTCTCACTTGTCCCTTCTCCCTTCTCCAGCCATCACATCCTGTGCTTATCAGTTCAATCCAATCAGTAGTCAGAAGTCTGTAGAGCCTGTGATGCAGACAGGAAGAAAGGTGAACAGTGGATCTTTTGAACACCCAACGAGGAAGGACTTCTGGAAGTGACATTTCAAGATCAAAGAGAATGATTGGGGCTTAAATGGTTAATATATATCACCTTTAAATCATACAAACTTAACATCTGTACTAGAAATTGCTTCTTGTGCAACCTCTACCTTATGGCACACAAAATAGACCACATTTCCTAGCCTCCCTTGCAGCTAGGTATAATCATGTGACTGCCTTCTGGCCAGCAACTTATGAAGGGAAATGGTACAGAGCCTAATCTTGGTCTCGATTTTTTCCATGTCTAACTGCTTGTGTTTTTTTTCCTTCTAATCAAAGGTTGAATAACAGCAGCAATAACAATCATGGTGACCTTGGCAGTCATGTGTTGAAGAAGCCACAAAGAGGCAGATGCTTGCATTCTGCCATTACAGGAAGGCCACAAGGACACATGCATTTGGCTGTGAGGCTGACACTAAATTCCTAAGTTGTTAAGGTATGTTTACCAGACAGTTCTAGTCCATAGGTCACATTCTCTCATTCCCTTGGGCTACTTCTGATTTTAGCTTTAGCTAAGGTAAAGGGTCTTGCCCCATCCCTCTTTATCTCCCACTTGCCCCTTCTTATTCCTCCCCCCAAGTTGTAATGTTGATATCCAACAGAGTGTCAAGTGAGTATCCATGTTACTGTGGTTCATCTGTTGTTCTTCTATTTCTGTGATTCACTTTGCCTTTCACATTATTGCATTATCTATTATGCAAATCACAAAGTACAAAAAACTAGGAGAAAGAAGAAAGAAAAAGAACAATAGAGAAAAAAGAACAAACTACATACAGGGTCTAATGAGAACCTCTTGTTTCCGTAAGTTGGAGTTCATGTTAATATGCTTCATTATATATAGCCCTATGCACTAAGCACTTGGGTTATCAGAACCCTCTTAAGAATATCATATAGACATTCTAGTTCTTACAAATGAGGGAGATCATACAACCTACTTTTCTTTGGGTCTGGATTACTTCACTTAATATAATTTTTTCCAAGTCTTTCCATTTCCTTATGCATGGAACAATGTTATTCTTTCTGATGGAAGCATAGAATTCCATTGTGTACCACATTTTCTGGATCCATTTATCTACAGAGGGGCATCTGGGTTTGTTCCATATCTTGACTATGGTAAATAATGCTGCAATGAACATCATCGTACTGGTGGCTTTAGGGTGGCCTAGTTTGTGGTTATTTGAGTAAATTCCCAGAAGTGGGATTGCTGGGGTTTAGGGGAGCTCTATGTGTAGTCTTTTAAGGACCCTCCACACTGCTTTCTAGAGTGTCTGGACAAGTTTGCATTCCCACTAACAGTGTGGTAGTGTTTCCCTTTGGTCACATCCCCGTCAACATCTGTTATTAGATTTCTTGATTATGGACATTCTAAATGGTATAAGGTGGAATCTCAATGTTGTTTCAATTTGCATTTTTTTATAGCCAGAGATGTTCAGCAATTCTTCATGTGTCTCTTGGTCATTTGTATTTCTTCTTCAGAGAGGTCTCTCTTAAGGTCATTAGCCCACTTTTTAATGGAGTGGCTGTTTCTTTGAGGGTTTGTTTTTGAGAAAAAAGCATTTGACAAGATCCAACACCCCTTTACGAAGAAAGCTCTGGGGAAACTGGGAATCCATGGAGTAATCCTCAATTTAATCAAGGCTGTATATGACAAGCCTACAGCCAGTATAATACTCACTGGTGAAAAGTTAAAGCCATTTCCTCTAAAATCAGGAACAAGACAAGGCTGTCTGCTCTCTCTGCTCCTCTTCAATACAGTATTAGAATTCCTAGCTAGAGCAATAAGGCAAAAGGCAAATGTAAAGGGGATCCAAATAGGGAAAGAAGAAGTAAAACTCTCCCTCTTTGCAGATGACATGATCCTATATCTAGAGGATCCCATAGACTTCACTCCCAAGTTACTTGACTTGATCCAAAATTTTGGCAAAGTAGCAGGGTATAAAATCAACCTACAAAAAACCAGTAGCTTTTCTCTACACCAACAATGAGAAGAGAGAGGCTGAAAACAGGAAAGCAACTCCATTTGTAATAACTTGCATAAAAATACCTAGGAATCAACCATAGAAGTGAAGGACCCCTACAATGACAGTGTCAAAAATCTGAAAAAGGAAATTAAAGCAGACCTCAGGAAATGGAATAACCTTCCATGTTCCTGGATTGGGAGGATTAACATTGTGAAAATGGCAATATTGCTAAAAGCTGTATACAAATTCGAATGAAATACCCGTCAATATCCCAACCTCATTTCTTCAGTGAAATAGGGGAAGCCCAAAACTTTATATAGAACAACTAAAGACCCCCAATAGCAAAAACAATCCTTAGCAGGAAAACAATGCCGGAGGAATTTCAATACTGAACCGCAAACTCTCTTACAAAGCCATAGTACTCAGAACAGCTTGGTACTGGCACAAGAACAGGCCTGAGGACCAATGGAATAGATTCAAAGACCCAGAAATAAATCTGAAGACCTATGGCCACCTAATCTTTGACAAGGGAGCCAAAAAATTAAGCTGGAAGAAAAACAGCCTCTTCAATAAATGGTGCTGGCAGAACTGGCTAAACACGTGTAGAAAAGTAAAATTAGATCCTTATATATCACCCTGAACCAGAATCAACTCCAAATGGATCCAAGACTTCAAGACTTGAAAACATTACAAGAAGAATAAGAGAAACACCAAGGCTCCTTGGCACAGGTTGACACTTTCTTAATAAAGATCCAGAAACAACAAATCAAAGAAATGTTGGATAAATGGGATTGCATTAAACTGCAGAGCTTCTGCACAGCAAAGGACATAGCTAGCAAAATATATCAAAACCCCACAGACTGAGAGAAGATCTTCCCACCCATACAACAGACAAGGGTCTCATATCTAATCTAAAATATACCAACAGCTCAAGAAATTAAATTCCCTCAAATATACACTTGAGAGCAGATCCTTGATCTGTCCTGCCTCTAAAAAAATGTGTTTGGTCTGCTCACAAGCAATGATGTCATGAATAAGAAAGATGATTTACGTTTCCAGAGGGCAACTCTCAAGCAGTGTGGACAGGAGTGATAGGATAAATGCTTCTACCTCTACCCTTCAAGTTACTGTTCTAAAAGGCATTCTGCATCCATTTCAGCAGTTCCTGCAGAACTGAACCCACCACCATGACCCCAATAACACAATTTGTACTGTGTCTTTCTTCTTTTTCTCTGTATCTCTCCCTATTCTATTAGTCTTACCTCCTGAGATCAATTCCTGAATGAAACACCAGCGCTTGGATCCTTGACAAAAGCTTGTACAAAAGCACAAGAGGAACCAAAACTAAGACAGGCACTGGTATTTCAGGATTGATCTACTACAATTTCAGGACTTAACCTTAGGAAAGAAAGTGCTATCCTTAAGCACAACGCTGAATCAGTGACATTTATAACATAAGATATTTTTGTAGAATTCGGGGAATGGCAACGTGGAAACTGATTTTGAAGGCTGAAAAAAAAAACCCAAACCCAAAACAACAACCAACCCTATATACTGTGGAGTGACAATACCTTGGGACAAATGACTGGTCTGGCAAATGATCTGGGAGACAATGAGTTACTGAGACTGTGGCTGTAAGAGTAGTGTTGGCAGAACTCAAAGTCACTGCCTGTTGGTCTTAATTTTCTACCTTCAACTAATGATTGCAGGAGAAGAGATAGAATTGTTGGTGAATGAATAAGCAAAATGCATATATGCAATGCTGTATATATGCAAAGGACCATTATTTAGCCTTTAAAAAGAAAGACATGCTGACACATGTTACAAACATGGATAGGCTTTGAAGATACTAGGCTAAGTGAACCAAGCCATCCCCCCCCCCGAAAAAAAGACAAGTATTATGAGTCCACTCATATAAAGTACCCAGTAATTAAGTTCTCAGAGACAGAAAAGAGAATGACAATTGCTTGGGGATTGGAGGGAGGAGGAATGAAGAGTCCGTGAGTACAAAACTTTCATCTGGGTTGATAAAATGAGTTCTGTGGATCAAGAGCAGCGCTGTTTGCCCAAACTGACTATTGGTAAGGACAATAAAGTCTGAATGTAAAAAAAAGAAATCAATAAGAGCAAAGGAGTGATATTGATCAAGATGCATTGTACTTATCCACTGACATGCGGAATTAGAGCCCTATTGCGCAACTACTTAATGATAATAACAATATTATTCAAAAAAGCAGCTAGATGGTCTGTTTTACATTTTGAATATTTGACCAGAAAAAAAAAATTCAAAATCACTTCTGGATGGAATTGACTAGTTTTCAAGCAGGACAAAAGGGATACTGGATCCAGATATGTAAGGCAGCAGACGGTTGCAAAAGCTATTTCCTTTGGGCCAAAATAGTAGGAGATAAAAGCAAGGAATGTATTTGTGCAATGGAAGCCCAATAAGACTCAGCCTTGTGCTGGACATCAGATCAAGGGTATCACGGTCACATCTTTATCACAGCCTTAAACAGGTTCAGAAAGTTTCCTCTATCACTGATGGACGGGAGATGTGGGGGCTGAACATCATATTTAGGAGAATCCCTTGGGTATGATTACTGGCACATGAAACTGGCAAGCAAAATATGCCAGGCCCAGTGATTGTAGGGAAAACCCTAAGACGAGGCTTAAAAATACAGTGTCTCTGTTTGAAGCTTAGAGCCATAGTCAGGCTTCCAAAAGTGTATTTGCTTCAAGTGTATTATGAAAATGGCGTAGCCCTCCCAAGCTGAGATTTCTCTTCAATAGTGGCTCTCAAAGTGATCTTGAAGGATAATAGACCAGAAGAAATTGCTCCAAAGAAGAACTAGAGACTAGGAGTGGTGGGCAAGGGAGTGGTTGTCAGAGAGCACACTGGTTCTCACCAAAGCAGGGATTCCTTGAAAGAAATGGGAATTCTCAAGGCTAGCCTATGTAGTGTCCCCATTCTTCCACAGTCCACACAGGACTATTTCCTGACCCACTGGGTGGATGCGTTAAGATGAAAGGCAGAGGGATAAAATTTTCTTTTCCAAAGGCTGCTGGACTCCAAAGAGCCGCATCTGGATGGTTATAAGGATGCTGTACTGTCTGGGCTTTGAGAGGAGAGTAGTGGTTGATGGGGAATTTGAATGATCTCCAAATTGTCTTGGGAGATAGGCAAGCATGTTCTACCTGTGGGTTTGTGAATAAAAGGGCTATGGAATAACCAAGAAGCGAAGATTGTGGTCAAAACCTTTCACCTGTTCCCCAGTATTTGGTTTCATTCACATAACACACAACTAGACTACATTCCCCATATTCATGGGTCATTCATATGAGCCATGCGTTCCTCCCAAGGTGACATCTGTTCTTCTTTCTGGAATGTAAGAAACCCAGGGAAACAGTCAATTGGGGGATATGGTAGAGCCACAGGATGAAGAGCGTGAGTCTCTGAATCCTATAATCAGGAGGACTTCAGCAGAGGATGTCGGCACTAAATATCCTTTCTGTGATGGGCCATTGGCATTTTTCCTATACCAGGAGCTACGACTGGTCCCACTGATAGGCTATTGTACTATAAAAATATAGGCTGATTATAGATGATTGGGTAAATTCACAAAGTAAATGGAAGGACGACAAGTTACCTGTCTTTTCACTCTGCAGAGGTAACAACGCTTAATATCTTCGTGTGTTTTCTCACTACCATCTTTTCTATGCACTTATTTTTGCCTAAGAACATTCCTAGTTTTTATGAATGAAGAGATCATTAAGCGAGTGTGTTGATAGAAAAGGTCTCCCAATCAAAATCTCCAATTGTTCAGGTCCTCAAAATGTGTTTTAAAAACTAAACTCTAGCTGGATTAAAATAATTAGCACTAAAAATGGTTTTAAAGGGTTTTTCTTATCGTATTCATGTTCATAGATCTTTGAAGTGAGAAATTCATTTTATGTTCTATCCTCTGTGTAGCATGATGACTGGCAAGTAGAAAACCCTGTGTGTGTGTGTGTGTGTGTGTGTGTGTGTGTGTGTGTGTGTGTAAGTACTAGGGCTTAAACTCAGAACCTCACGGTGGCTAGGCAAGTATTCTGTCACTTGAGCCATGTCCCTACTGCTTTTGGCTTTACTTATTTTTCATATAGTGTCTTAGGCTTATGCCAAGAACCAACCTCAGACCACAATGTTCCTACCTCCTCTATCTCCCTTGCAGCTAGGATTACCGGTGAGAGCCACTACACCTATCTTGTTCTTTGAGACAGGATCTTACTAACAGTTTGTTCAGGCTTTTCTTAAGCTGAAGGCTCCTCGTACTACCTCCTAGAATAATTTAACAACTATCTGTTGAATAAGTTGATATGTGAATAAATAGGTGGATAGATAAATGAATGTAAACAAATCTTTAGGATAAATTAGAAAACATATTTTTGGTTAATTTTATCTCTGTAATGTTAAAATCATGTAGATGGCTAAGTTATTTTGGAAGGGCTGCATGCTGTTTTAAACAACAATATGCCAGGATTACATATGCCAGGATATGGCCTGTAAAGGGTATAGGGAAGGATATAGCTTATGAATGCATTCTTCTTATTGAAAAAGGGGCAGAAACCCCAATAAAGAGTAGATAAACTAGGAAAGTAGCAGAACATAGGGCCAAACACTTGTTCCAGGCTGTAGTGCCAACCTTATGATAGAGGAATACAACTCAACTGAATTCTTGGGTTTATAGGCTAAACAAGTTTCAGGCCATTGAGTTTTGGGGTGATTTGTTATACACCAATAGCTAATCCACATAGGAAACCATCGAACCATTCCAATTTGGGAGAATGCTAACTAACAGCTAAAAAGATAATCATAACTGGGTGCTGCTGGCTCACACCTATAATCCTAGCTACTCAGGAGGCTGAGATCTAAGGATCACAGTTCAAAGCCAGCCCAGGCAGGAATGTCCATGAGACTCTTATCTCCAATTAACCACCAGAAAGCTGGAAGTGGCTCTGTGGATCAAGTGGTAGAGCGCTAGCCTTGAGCTCAAGAGCTGAGGGACAGCATCCAGGCCCAGAGTTCAAGCCCCACAACTGAAAAAAAAGATAATTAAAAAAATCCCCAAAATAGAAAGAGCAATGTCTTCCAATTTTAAGTAACAATGGTTATTTTTGTTTGTTTTGTTGGACATGGGGATTGAATTCTGGGCCTGGGCTGGCTTTGAACCATGATCCTCAGATCTCAGCCTTCTAAGTAGCTAGGATTACAAGCATAAATCACCGATGGCCAACAGAGCAATGGTTTTGAATCCAGAATTCTACATGTAGTTACATTATCATTCTGTGTGAAAGGGAAAAAAAGCACAGATAATTCAGAACAGGCAAAGACTCAGATCATTTACTTTCAAGGTGTATTTTCTGAGGAATTAAGTGAGAAATTAAAAGTTCTTAAGCAACCAACCAACTCTCCCTTCAAAAAATCTGGGCCCAGATACCTGTCTGTCTGTCTATCTATCTATCTATCTATCTGTCTATCTATCTATCCATCCATCTTTTTTTCAGTCATGGGGTTTGAACCCAGGGAAGGCCTGGGCACTGTCCATGAGCTCTTTTGCTCAAGGGTAACACTGTACCACTTGGAACCACAGCACCACTTCCAGTTTTTGAGTATTTAATTGGAGATAAGAGTCTCACAGGGATTTTTCTTCCTGGGCTGGCTTCAAACTTGGATTCTCAGATCTCAGCCTCCTGAGTAGCTAGGATTACAGGTGTGAACCACAAGTATCTGGCCCAGATACCTTTTTTGATGCCAGCACCACGATGATCAGAGGCTTGAATGATCACCAAAGACTTCCCTGCTGGCTGTATTCTAATTGTTCTATCCACTGTGAAGACCATGAATGAAATTGGGAGGTAGGAGGCAGCTTCCAGACCCTCTGTTGCTAGAAGTGGCTTCCGTAGCTTTAGCCCAGCTATACAAGCCACACTAGCAGAACCTACAACAACATCCCTTAGTAATATAATTCCTGCAGCATAAAGGAATCGTAGGCTTATAGGCTAGAGTTTTGGAAGGGGGAATGTGGGTTCGTGGGATTCAGAAAGGCTGGAAGTGGATCTCTGCAGTTATTGTCCCTATGACCTTTTACCCCTCAAGTCTTCCCAGTAGTTTTGCAACAAATTACCTGCATTGAATCCTTCCTGGCTCTAATTATCTGGAGTGTTTTCTGTTTTCTTGACTGGATACTGAGGGATCTGGAGCTCAATGAAATGGAGTCACAGTCTGAGACACATTTCAATAGGCCTTGAAAATGATTGGTCGATTTTATATAGAAAGTCAATGAGTTCCAAAAATACCTTTCAGAAGAATGGAAGATTTCTCTAAGCATAGGAAAGGAATCTAAGAAACATAAATAAAGAAATCACACAATTCTTGCATGAAAAAGGAAATACAATTATAAATATCAGGGAAACCCAAAATACAATAGTTGAAATGGGAAGCAAACTAAAATGTGGCCTGATGTGTACTTCTTAATGACATTTCAAAGATTCTATTTGGCCTAGATTCCTGTACCATTCTTTGTGTGGTACAGTGGTCATCTCTTTAGAAATGCCTGGCAAACAAAGGTAATCCCAGAGAATACTTTGCTCTATGTCAAATAATAAACAAAATTGACTGTCATTTCTAAAGTCAACCCGTTAAAATATGAAAGGCCTTTGTATAATTATGGTCTTAGAATATAATGCAAATGTAGGGATCCTAGGGCAGGAATTGGGGAGTGGAGGATGGGGCGGAATTGGGCAGGCGCATTCTTAATGTCCAGAGAGCCAAGAAAACTATAGAATTCAGAACTGAAGATGTTCTAGTTTATCAAAATGCTCTTAATAATAATAAAATAGCATAAAGTAGTATAAAATTTTAAAGTAAGAAATGGATAATTGGGGGGGAGGGAGGAAGGAGAATGATTGGGATTGGGGGGGAAGGGGGGAGGCTGGGAAGTGATGTGAAGGGTAAACAAAGGAGGAGGCTGCAATGCTTGGTAAGAAATGTACGCATTATCCTGCCCATGCAATTGTAACCCCTCTGTACAGTATGTTCACAAATAAAATAAAATAAAATTAAAAAAAAAGAAATGGATAATTAAAGGACACAGGAATCCTTGTCTTTTTTACTGAGGAGCCAAAGAATAATTTTGGAAATGAAGGAATCAATGAACACGGTTATTAGCATATTATTTTAGAGTGAAATATTTAGGGAAATGGTTAGGATTATGTAGGGGTGAAATGGAGGAACCTTTTGTTTTTCATCAATAGCTCTTTGCTATCACTTTAATGTTCAGGTATTACTTTGATAAAAGGAATGTGTGTGTGTGTGTGTGTGTGTGTGTGTGTGTGTGTGTGTGTGTGTACTGGGCTTGAACTCTTGATTAGTTCAAGGCCAGTGCTCTGCCACTTGAGTCCTACTTCCATTTTCTACTTTTTGCTGATTAACTGGAGAAAAGAGTCGCTCAGATATGACTGCCTGAGGTGACTTGGAACCTTAATCCTTACATCTCAGCCTCCTGAGTAGCTAAGATTACAGGGGTGGTTCACCAGCATTTGGCAGATATTAGGAATTTTTAGAAGAATGAACTGCCTTGGGGCAGAAAGGTAGCCTGATAATATTCTTATTTATAAGCCTCATAACTGAGTTTTCATGAAGCAGACTGATAACCAGAAGCACTTCAGGTTGTAGAATGCTAAATCTCCATGAAGAACAGAACACATCCCACCTTGAAAGAGATCTTGGAAAATACCTTTACATTCCTCCATCTTTTCAGTCTTCCTACTTGAAGATCACAGCCATTCAAAATTTGAGTTTTAATCATGGATAAGCAGGAAGATTATATAGTTAATGCACCAGATATTTATGATAGGCCTCTGGGAAAACTAGGCTCCAGAATCCCCACATGTGTTAAATCAGAAAAATAAATCCAAGTAAACACAACTATTCATGCCATGTAATTGGAGACAGGCAGAGCTTGAGCACCTGCTATAAACACAGCAATCCACATGGTGACATGGTTGGTTTCAAAGAGAGTTTCTTCAGGACAGTTTTCTTTCTTAAAATTCATCATGACCAAAAGCAACATTTTTTCCCCTCCTTAAAATGTCAGGGTAGAAAGTGCTAATAAGGTTTAATTGTGTGTTTTGTTGTTAAAAAGCAGTACATGTATAAAATACCACAAATAATTGTGTGTTTTGTTTTTTAAAAGCAGTACATGTATAAAATACCACAAAGGGCTGATATCCACAACCCGATCGCTTATCAGTTTTTCAGGTTCATTAGACATAAAATCCCCCCTAAATTAAAAAGTGCATTTTATTATTTTTTTCATGCCCTTTGAGCTTATTCTGGTAGGGGCTTGCCAAGTTACCTGCAGTCATTCAGCTGGTTGGCAAAGCAGCTTTGTCCATTCATTGAATCCTGCAGGCAAGGAACCTATTTGCTTTCCTTCCATCTGCCATGCTGGTTTTGAACAGGGTGGGTAGCAACCATCCCTTCCCAAATGAAAGCCACCCCCCTTCAATCTGTAGGTCATTATTATGCCTCATTCCCTATTATTATCTTTTTGTCATCATGGGTCCTTTGTATGGTATGGCAAGGAGCAGGGGCAAAATCTATAAAAGGATTTCCCATCAACTTAGGCGCAGTCAGTGTGGTCCAGTAGGCATCTACTGACCAGATGGCCTATTGAATGCCTACTTGCATTATGCCCACCAACTCCAATCATGTTAGTCGATTTTCATTTAAAATTGGATAGGTGGGTTAAAAAAATCTATATTCTGATCTCCTTCTAGA
Source organism: Dipodomys ordii (assembly GCF_000151885.1). Taxonomy (NCBI): domain Eukaryota; kingdom Metazoa; phylum Chordata; class Mammalia; order Rodentia; family Heteromyidae; genus Dipodomys; species Dipodomys ordii. The sequence continues at coordinate 12,224,706 of NW_012267256.1, read as the reverse complement.
GAACCACATTGTTTTTGTAAAGAGATGCTCTCTATAGTCTTGTTTTGCATGCTGAGAAATTACTTCTTTGCATGCCGGAAAAATTGCTTTTCCTTTAAGTACATGCTAGTCTTTCTTTCTCTCTCATTCTCTCTCTGCATGCACACGCATGCTCAGGTTTGTGTGTTTATATGTGTGACGTTGCTCTGAAAGTTCAAGGCAGTCTATGCAACGTTCATTGTACTTCCTCCAAAGTCAAGCACTTCATGTCAATCCTCTTTCTCAATGATTTCTTTTATTTGCTAGGTGCTGGGAAGAAAATGAATTTTTTGAGTGTGTGTGCCGTTGGACTTGAACTCAGGGCCTGAATGTTGTCTCTTAACTTTTTCCACTCAAAACTGATGCTCTACCACTTGGGCCATAGCCTCACTTCTGGCATTTTGCTGGTTAATTGGAGATAAGAATCTCACAGACTTTCCTACCAGAGCTGGCTTCAAACCACTACTATCCTCAGATCTAAGCTCCTACAAAGGTAGGTTGAAGCCAGCTTCAAAATGATTTTTTTTCACGTTTGCTTTTCAGATATAGCACTACAATTTGTATTAACCCTTTCTTTAAAGTTTTCCATGTGACTAAATGAATTTATATTTGTATGAATTACAAACACATATGTATCACTCATCCAAATAGTACATACAAGTACAGACACCCAGGCATATAAATATATATATCATATATATATATACATATATATAATATGAACAGTAAGTAACTATAGTAGTTCTTTCCTAGATCCATATTCTAAATACCACTAATGCCCTGTAAGTAGATTTATACCTCACAAAAACCTCTCACCCTGTAATCATTTCAATCACTCACACTGGGGAGGTGTAAAGTTTCCCAACACAGGCTGCATAAAGACAGATTTGCGTGATTTGTTACCAATTTGAAAATGGATTCTTCGTGTATGTGCCTGCTCTAAGATTGCTTGGACTTAGTTTAATTATTTTCTTGCCTACATAGAGCAGGATTAAGTAGTACGTGGTAAGTGTTATTTTTCTGCTAACAAAATTTGTTTAAATGACCTATAGCTGTTGTTTAGGGATGGCTGATGACAGAAAATGTTGCTAGGAGCTGTGGGACAATTCAAGGGGCAAGTCCTTAACTATAGAGGTTGTCAATGAACCACCTCTGCTCCAGATTCCTGATGAGGCTTCCTGGTCCATGTCCCACAACCACCACAGAGTGTAATTTTCTTCCCCTTGCACAGTATCACTGCTTTTGCTTCAGATCCTTACCAAGCTTCTACCAGCATCATCAGATTCTTGCTATTTAGTGACCAGGTTCTCAGTTGGTGTCCTTGGCCCTCAGGCGGTGATAGGCATAACTAACAACATCTGAGAATGACAGTCCTGAAGACAGGTTCAGCTAGAGTTTAGAGCAGCTCAGCCTGCAGTTCCTAAGGGATGCAAATCAGTGATCACCTTTACTGCCCATGGGAAATGAAAGCATTGCTTTGGAAGAAAGAATGGCTTGGGCATTAAGAGACCTGGTTCAACCCAGTGTTCCACCATCTCAGAACTCATTCACACACTTTCTGGGAGTTGGCGAGATTAGGCAGCAGAAAGGGCCCAAACTAAGTGCTCTGTCCAGGCATCGTTTTCCTCTCGTGGCTTCAGGCATCAGAAAAGATGATCACAGAAAGGGACTTGAGATTTCACATGGTTTAGTGCCCTTTGACCAAAGAGGAAAGGGAGGGGAAGAGACAGACTAGAAGTTGTACTCTACACCCATGCCAGAACTCAAATGGAGCACTGGAAGTACTTGACCACAGTCCTGCTCCTAGATGATCTTACCTCTTCTGTTGCTTTTACCCATTCTACAATGCATGAAGCCATATGTAACCCATTTCCAAGTATTTAGCTATTTTTGGAAATTTGCCGTGGAATGAATAGACAGCTTCAGAAGAAGGAGCTGCTATCCTTTGTACTGATTTTGCCACTTCAATCTGCAAAAATGGCTTCAATAGCTTCTTGATAGCTGTCTTTCTTTCCTGTGGGGAATGGAAGAACACAGGTTGATTGTTTAAGACGATGCAAGAGCTGCTTCCTCCAGGTCTAGCTTCAGCATGATGCCAGTCTGACATGGGGGCAGGGCTTCCGTGAAGACTGGGATGGTAGGTAGCAAGCATACACATTCCAGAAGGACATCAAAGTACTCCAGCTTACACCGTGTGAACATCTCACCTTTGAATTTGCTCATCTTTGTCTGTGCATGTTCAAGGCTAGGATTAAAAGGAAGGGACACAGCCATATGAGCTGGGCACAGTTATGTTACCATAAAGTGTTTGCCACACTATCGTACCAGCTCTCATTTTCTGAGGCCTCTAAGACTGAGTTTCAGCCTATGGAAATTGTGTGAAACTGCCACTTCATCAAACCAGTTATTGATATATAAAGTCAGAAAATCCAAACCCTTAGTTACTACCTTACATTTGGAAATATCTGTCTTAGAGAATGCTATAGTGGACACATGTCCTCCCTTTTGGTTGATCTCAGGTGCAGATATTGACAGTTGAATACAAACTCACAACAAGGAAAGTCAGCTCCCTTAGCATCAGATTGAATTGTGTGATGTTATCTTTAGGAGAGTAAAATCCCAATGTTGAAGATCTATTGAACAAGGCGCTCTTCTAGTCCTATGCGATTGGGCAGCGCAACGCTTGTCCTTGTAACTGTTCTGGTTTATGCTTCCATTCCAGACCATCTCCTTTTCTGACTGATACTTTTTAGAATGTAGTGATAACCTTTTATTCTTCAAACATTTAGCCATACATATAGTCTTCCATATAGGCATCTCTTTAAAGTGCTTTTATATATTGAGTCTGGTCCATTAGTGTGAACTTTGTGTTCTACCTAAAATATAATTTCATTATCTCCAGGTTTTGGGTGGGGGTGGGGAACATAACCCATTGTCAACTCCACTCTCAAATACCAACAACAATGTCCACACGTAACCATTTGTGGTATGGTTTGTGGTTGCAGATCAACCATTGTTTCATTAGCCACACTATTCCAAAGCAGTAATATAAATCTTAGTGCCTGTATCATCAGCACTATTAATGATTTCCATCACCTCTGCTCTGCAAATGTAGGGGCATAAAGTTTTCTTCAGCACTTTGGAGACTGAGTGATGAGACAAAAGAACGCAGTTCAGTTGAGGCCGCTCAGTAGGAACTTAATGAGACAAATGTACAGCTATGGTCTATACAGAGCAAAAGGGAGCATACTTTCTTTTTTCCTTCCCACGGATCAAGCCAATTGCTCCATTTTGATCAGTTAGTGATTAGATCATTTTGTCACTTGTGCCATTTTTTTTTGGTCGTCTTTTTTTTTTTTTTTGGCAGACTCTCTTCTAAGAATATAGCTTCAAGGATTCTGTGAGCTTACTTGTGAAGTGAAGGGTGTTAAGAATGAAATCAAAGGGAGATAGACCTCACACATCATCTGACCATCACTCACCTTTGGAATTTTCTCCAAATACTGGCAAAGTGTTTATTTTTGAAACTACTCTTTCAGGGATTAGTGTCCAGAAATGTCAGCATTACAACATGATAAGAAGTATAAAGAATGTCATCCACAACTTTTATGGAAGATACTTTCACCTAAGTAGGAAACTGACTGAGATAAAACCATCTAATGAATTGAAAGTTGGGCTAGGAATAAGTCACGAAAGTTATAGTGAGACAAGTGTTGGTGGTTCACCCTATAATCCTAGCTACTCAGGAGGCTGAGATCTGAGGATTGTGGCTCAACACCAGTCTGGGCAGGAAAGTCAGTGGAACTTTTATCTCCAATTAACCAGCAAAGAAAGTTGGAAATAGAGCTGTAGCTCAAGTGGTAGAGTGCAAGTCTGGAGTGGAAAAACTCAGGGACAATGCTCAGGCTTCGAGTTCAGTTCCATGATAGGCAAAACAAACAAAACAAAAACAAAACCATGTACAAATGTTGGTCCTTTAAAGAGGGAAGTTACTAGTATACGTAGAGAACCTTGGTGCAAATCATTTCCCCTCCTTGTGCTTCAGGTTAGCTATCTAAAATTAGTTGAGATGTTTGGATTTATATTTAGTGATTTGAATATTAAATCTCCTCCATGAGTAGAGTTGCAGAAATAGATATTTTTTCTCTTTCTTTAGGTTTTAGGGCTTGAACACAGGGCCTCACACTTTTGTTTGGACTTTATTTTTTTGTGAAGTCTGACATTCTACCACTTAGCCACACTTCTGATCTTTTTTATTTTTTTGCTGGTTAATTCTTCCCCTATCGGGTTTTGAACATCAGTCCTCAGATCTCAGCCTCCACAGTAGCTAGGATTATAGGTGTGAGCCACCAGCACCTGGTTCAAAATACAGCTTTCAAACGAGTCCTTCTCTGTGTTCAACTCAATCATATTTTTGGCTGCAAGTAACAGAAACTCTGACTGGCAGTGACTGAAATATATACATGTTTATTATTCTTACATAATGTGAATTCTGGGTGTAGGCAGCTGCTGGATTTAGTTCAGTGGCTCAATTAAGTCCGGACTACTATCTCATTTGGAGGAGATTTGGCCACCATAGGAAGGTTTGGCAGCAAACCTTCCTTCAGGGCTGCTGTAAGAAGGGGTGGAGGAGGGGAATGTGGCAACAGCTGCCTATGCCCCTTTTTAGACAAACAAAACCTCCCCAGCTTCTTGGCAGACAGACTCACACTCAGCTCTGATTGGTCCGAACTGTGTTACACGGCCAATCCGAGGTTGATGGGGGAGGGAACATAGTAAAGCTCGGCTGTACTGTCACTGGGGAGGTCCAAAGTGTAATCACACAGAATGGAGAACTGCTTCGCAGTTCATGAACATCTTTTCCATTGTTATGTATCGCCATTGAACAATATTGGAGCATTTAGCATATTCCTCTGAGGTGAATCCACTGAGCTGAGAAAAATCCTAAGTCCCTTCCTAATTACACACCCTTTCCCTAAAGAAGAAGAAAAAGCTGCTACCTACAGAGGTGAGATGGACAGAAGATGGGAATCAATGTTCAGTTGTGGCTGTATTACTACGGATTGTGGAAAAACTTAGTTTTACTCTAACGTGCTCAGCTGTACTATGGAGGCAAGCTAGGAAGAAGATAGAAGTTCTGGGTTTTCTCATCTAGGATATATGCTGTAATTCTTAGATCCCAGAAATCCTGATGGTTTCTTAGTTTTGTTGGGCTTAAAACAAGACCATACTAAAGCTACCAGCACAACTATGTTTACTGCAGCATTATTTACCATAGCTAAGATATGGAACCAACCCAGCTGCCCCTCAGTAGATGAATGGATCAAGAAAATGTGGTATATATACACAATGGAATTCTATGCCTCTATCAGAAAGAATGACATTGCCCCATTTGTTAGGAAATGGAAAGACTTGGAAAAACATATATTAAGTGAAGTAAGCCAGGCCCAAAGAAACATAAGTCCCATGGTTTCCCTTATTTGCAATAACTCGTATATATCTGAGACAAGCAGAAAAGGTCAGATAAGATGATGTTAAGTGAAATGAACTCCAAGTGGTTTTTTCTTTCTTGCTATTGTTTCTAACATATTTATTTATGACCCTCCCCCACGGTATAACCCCTGTTTTCATTGTATTTGATGTTGGTATAATTTGGGGAGGGGAAGGGAAAAAACAAATTGTTTAAATAGGGATACAGGTGGACCCATTGCAACCATGAGATGTACAAGATGTTATATCAAAAAATGAACTTTACAATTTAAACGGGGGGAATTGAGGGGAGTGTAGTCATGGAGATGGGAGAGAAGGGATGGTAGGGAAAAAACAAAGGAGGAGGCGACAATGCTTGATAAGAAATGTACTCATTACCTTGCTCATGTGATTGTAACCCCTCTGTACAGTATTTTCACAATAAAAAACATATAAAAAGAAAAATATCAAATGGGAAAAAATAAAAACTAAAAAACCAAAAACAAAACCTCCAACTACAGAACTACACAACTTACTAGAAGTGCATTGATTCGAGATGGGTCTTAACTATGAAAGCTCATGGGACAGCTTTTCACAGGTGCATTTGGGGTCAAGTTGCATTTTCTAGTCTATTTTGATGCCAACCAATGAGGAAATGGCGTGTCATTACCCCATGGAATGATAATCATGACTGAGAAATGAATAGATGGTAGCTACGCACAAGTGGGTAAATCCATGGAAATAATTTTGAATCAACAAAGAAAGACTCAGAAGACTGTCATACTGTTACACCCTTTTGCCCTTTTTATAAAATTCAAAAACAAATTTAAATTGCATATTTTATTACACATATGCATACATAAACAAATACATACTAAAATAAGTATAAGCACTAATAAAGAAAGATAACTAACATGAAGTTTAAAGAGAAAGTGTGAGAACGGAATGGAGACACACATGATGGGAAATACGTTATTTGCTGTATTGTTTTCCAGGGCTGCTACTAAGAAGTAGCACTCACTAAATGGCTTAGACAACAGAAATTATCTTCCTGTTCTGGAAGCTGGAGGTTCAGAAATCAAGATTGGATTATCTGAGAGCTAGGAGGAAGGACTGTCTAGTCTTATAGGCTTATTGGTAGTCATCTATCTTCTCCTTGTGTCTCTTCATTTTGTTTTCCCTCTATGCTTATCTTCCTTTTGTTGTTTGTTATTGTTGTTGTGCAAGTCCTGGGGCTTGACCTCAGGAGCTGGGCATTGTCCCTGAGCTATTTTGCTCAAGCCTAGTACTCTGCCATGTGAGCCATGGTGGTTAATTGGAGGAAAGAATGTCATAGACTTTCCTGCCCAGGCTGGCTTTGAACCACAATCTTCAGATCTCAGCCTCCTGAGTAACTAGGATTACAGGAGTGAGCTACCAGTGGCTGATGCTTGTCTTCTTTTGTGTTCAATTTCTCTTTTCATAAGGATGCATTATATTGGATTAAGCCACAGTCTAATGATTCCTTCTTAACCATCACATTCAAATGAGGCTATATTCTTAGGAGGAAAGGCTAAGACTGTAGCATATTCATGTTTGGAGGATACAATTCAATTTATTATAGTACTGTTAATAGTTATCCTCACTGGAGAAAAGGATTCTTGACATTCCTTCTATTGTTATAAGAGGCTTGTACTTGAACAAACACTTATCAACCCATAATTAACCCAATATTGTGGACCTGAGTTCTGTAAATTAAGGAAGAAAAGAAACAAGAGAAGGAAGGGAGAGGAAAGGAATCTCCCTTCAGTGAAAGATTGTGTATAGGAAAAAACTTTGACTTTATAGACTGTCCACAGTCACTAATTCATGGCGTAGCTTTACTCTGAGTTCATTTTCTTTCTGGTCTTCAATGTCCTCCTTCATAGTATGGGAACATGCAATTTTACAGACTTTCAGATATACTGTTAGAAATGCCCATTGATTTTTTTTTGTGGCAAATACTACTGGAATGATCAATGAGCATAAAATAAGCACAAGAGTATAAGTTTTAAAAAGCTGATATAGTTTTCCATTTCAACTTTTGAAGGCTTATTGAGAGAGGTGGTAGATTATCCCTGTTAATTTTTTTCAAATGTAATAAACTATCATCTGAAGTTCTAATTCAGGCAATTCTCTATTTTAGAAGGAGACTATAAAGTTGCTTATATACTTTTTGAGCAAGGAGAGGAATTGTCTTTTATTTTCTATCATCATTCTTAACTGAGAAAAATGTCAGCGTTTTTAGGATTGTCATAGCTCCCTGATATGTCATGGAAGAAGAGGGAAGATTACTAAGAAAGCAACTTAGCATTTATCTTGCTGCTTCTTCCAAAATATGGCTTTTCACATTGAAATGATGGGAGCCTCAAGAAAGTAAGCGTAAACCCTGCTTTGTGGTGTACATACATCACTTAATAATCTGCTTTTTTGAGAAGACTCATTTTCCAAATCCTGTAAGTCTATCCTTTTGTATATGGCCATTAACCCTATTAACCAGTTTTCAAATATGAATATTTTGGTTCCTGATAATTTCATCAAGCCAAATCCATAAGATGGTTAGAAATATTTAAAAAATTCAGCGCTGGGAAGATGGCTTAGTGGTAGAGTGCTTGCCTAGCATGCATGAAGTCTTGAGTTGATTCCTCAATACTACATAAACAGAAAATGCCGGAAGTAGTGCTGTGGCTCAAGTGGTAGAGTGCTAGCCTTGAGCAAAAGAAGCGCAGGGACGGTGCCCAGGTCCTGAGTTCAAGCCTCAGGACTGGAAAAAAATAATAAAATAAAATTTTAATGCCAACTTTTAAGGCAATTTTGAAAGTTTCACCCGTATTTTTTTTTTTCAAATGTTTTTCTCTTTGGATAGGGACACTACATGTTTTGACACGGTTGATTCCAATAAACACTAATGAATGAATCAGTAATGACTTTGATTGAGACATGCCATATATTTACAAATTAAGGTATAATGATGTATTATTAAGTTTCAAGGGATTATATACACTTTTGTCTTTATTTTGCATAATTATATCTTTACGTGACATGTTCTGGATATAATCTACACAACGTATCTGTCCATGTTTAGTTACACTCTCCTTATGTTTGTTACAAAAAAAAAAAAATCTCCCAGTTTCTTGCAATAGTGATCCTTCAAGGGAGGGCTCCTGGCTGCTTCTGCATGTGATTTCAGGTGATGGCCAGCTCTGTGGATTCCAACAAGCTTCCCATAGGTCCCACCTTAAAGCCTTTTGTTTCCAGCCCCAGTACTCCTCAGTTGACATCAAGATAGGGACACCCTCCATGTTTGACTGTACTTCTACAACTAAAATTGTGGAGGAGTAACATCCACATCATAACCTACCGAGGTCACTATAACTAAGTACCAATGGACAGGGTGGCCTAGAAGCAATAGAAACTCATTTCTTACAGATCTGGGATCTGGGAAGTCCAAGATCCAAGTGCCAATGGAGCTGCTGTCTAGTGAGGACCCCACAGGACTCTCAGCAATGCCACCTTCCTGCGTGTTTTTGCATCTCTGGTGCCAAATCTCATTCAAAGAAGCTCTGCCCTCTGACACAATCATTTCCCAAAGTCTTCATCTCTTATCACCATCATGCTGGTATATTAAGGTCAACATAGGAATTCAGGGGTGAGTGGGTAAGGTGGAGCATCAATATTCATGCGATTGCAGCTCCGTGAGATGATCTGATCAGTGAGAAATGGAAAAATATGGATACCTCCTCCAACCCCCACTCCTCCCACATACTCTCAAGATGGTGGCATTGAGAGGGAGATGATTCAATCTCATCTAGGATGATGTAGTAAGACTGGGCGATCAGTTCCACTTACAGGTGGAACTGATCAATATTGGCTCACATTGGTTCTCTCTTTTTTGCTGTGTTCCTCTCCTTTGATTGTTCGCTCTGGCTGTCTTGGAGTGAACTTTTTTGGTAAATAATCCCCATAAACCTTTGCCCCAGGTTCTACTTTCTGGGAAACCCAGGCCAGGGCGATTCCTAATGTTCAGTTTAGGAGACAGGTTTTCTCTCTAGTTTTCTTCTTCGGGTCTCACATGTCCACAGTTCATTTGTCCCACTTTTATTCTTCCTTTAAAGGAAACCCAGTGTTTTAGAAGTCCCAAAATGATGCATGTGTGGCAGTATAATATTCTCAGACGTGAATTTGTGTTTCTCTGCTCATTTGGTTCTCAACTCAAACTTGCACACAGAGTATTCTACCAAAAAATAGTAGAAGACGCTTTCTGGCTCTTTCTTTTCCTATCATTTATTTTCTGAAGCTATGAAGAAGCCTTCTTTAGAAAGTCAGGAGAAAAAAGACAGTCTTGAAGAAAAGTTAGTCGGAGAAAGGGCAAACTTTGATAGGATCTGAAGGAGACAGGCTAAATATCAAACTAAGAGCCGACTATGGGAGGTGCTTCTAATTCATGCGTGTCAGTGTCATTGTGTTCAACCTCAGAGCAGGCTGTGGGTTTTGAGGTGGTGGGCATGCGATCTGCTTTAGAAGCATACGAGCACGGGGGTGTCATTCCTTAGCCCAAACTCTGATACATCATGTCCATGTGCAGCCAAGACCAAATGCTTCCATAGAATGGACTCTAGGAGTATAGGCTTTTGGATGATCCTTTGCATGGAGAATCTTCCTGATGGCTTGGACTTGTGAAAGACTCTAGGAACATAGTCCAGTCTGGAGTGAGTTTCATAAATAACCAGACTAAATCTCTTGCCATTGTGGTCTGGATTTATGTAAAAACAAAGCAGAAATGATATTCACATATTTATTTTTTTGGGGGGGGGAGGCATCGTACCTATAAGTAGTTTGCCTTCCTATAGTTGTTTACATTTTTTCCCCCATGGACTAGCTACCCCAGAGTTATACAAAAGCACCTCCATGACCTGACTTGGCCTTCTCCTTCACAATTTACCCAAAGTGCAGTGTGTGGGACAAGGGAAATCTTATCCAGATCATGGGTGGCCACTTGAGCTGTTGAACTGTTTGCATCTGATTGGAAGGATTAAAGGTCAGCTTCAGAAAGCAAAGGGATCCAAAGGACTAGGCAAAGCCAGCCACAGCCTGGTGAGAGGGTAAACATTGTTGAGTTAATGTTGTGTTACTGCCACAGACTGTAGGTGAATCTTCAGGGGCTGTCCTGTTGAAGGTCATTCTGGGCAGAAGAACTGGCATTTGGATGATTTTGTTTGTAATGAATTATTTCTCAGAGAATGGCTTTATGCCACCACTTGCTATTATTTTGATGAACAAAAGCCTGGGCTGATGAAGGGCAGTGTGTGCGGCGCATGGTGTGCATGTGTGAATGTATTCTGGCTTGTCATAAACAAAAGCCAGTTATTTCTCGGGGGACGTAGGGTATCCAAAGTGCACTGCTGAAATAGGCTTATATTTCTAAAGATAGTGTGCCCCAAGAAGGAACAATGGAACTGGGTCTGCCAGCTTTTTTGACTCTAGCTGTTTATCAAGACACCTAAGAAGTCACACTGCTGTAGCTCCCGCAGAAATTCTAAATTATGAGGGCAATTGCCAAAGTAACTAAGAGACCTGTTCCTACTCTTTGACAGATGCAGCTATTTTTTTTGGGGGGGGACAAAAATCTTATTACTCTTCAAATCCAGGCTATATGGGAAGTCATTGTTTGACCATCAACAGGAGGGAAGAGGAGAATCCAAGGATGTTAATTAACTTTTAATGTACACCTATATTGTGCCAGGTACTAAGTCAGGGATTTTGCATATATTGCATTACTTTATCTTTATTACATCTCATATACATACATACATACATACATTGAATGCACAGAAAGCATTCAATCCTCTTAGGGAAGAGGAAATAACTAAGTCTACAAAGCTATCTAACTAAACAATCAGTATTGTGTCAATCAGCAATTTCACATAATGAGCAGTTACAAAGTCATATGGCCTATAATAAGTGCATGCGTGCACGCGCACACACACACACACACATTTCTTACTTGCATGTGAAGGAGCGAGGGGAGGGGCTTTGTTCTAAGTGTCTCATTCTGAAGCCCAGGCTTGGCGTACCTACTGCCTCAATTCATTCTTCTCAAGTCAACAGAAGAAGCATAAGCAGGCAAACCTAGCCACACAAGCCTATTCTGGGCCTCTGCTAGTATAGCAACCACTAAAACATCATTGGATGAGGCAAGTCACATACCTTCAAGAGTGGGGAACTGTATGCCCTACCAGACTGTGACAGATACACTATGCTAACACAGGGAAGTGAGGACTTGAAATCGGTCATGTAATTCTTATAATGAATGCCAGAGATTGTGCTTCAGCATGGGTGTTTGTTTTCAAGCATTTGTTTTAGTCATGCAGAATATGGAAAATGAAGCATTTCTGTACAATATATGTGTTCATAGTATAGATTAAGAGTAATGTGGCTGTGTGAAGTCCTGAAAGGTCGTGTGTTTAATTCCCCTGACTCAGTCTTTAAGATACTCCCCTGCTGGTACTGGTGGCTCACACCTGCATCCCTAGCTACTCAGGAGGCTGAGATCTTAGGATCATGATTTGAAGCCGGCCTGGGTAGGAAAGTCCATGAGACTCTAACCTCCAATTAACCACCAGGAAACCAGAAGTAGAGCTGTGGTTCAAAGTAGTAGAGCACTGGCCTTTAGCAAAAGAGCTCAGGCCCTGCCCTGAGTTCAAACCCAACAACCAACAAATAAAGAAAACAAGACACTCCTCCCTCCCCTGTCATTACTCCTTCCTGCCCTTCTCTCTTCTGCTCCCTTTTCTTTTCCTTTCCTCCTTTCCTCTCCCCTATTCTTCTTCCCCTCCCTTTCACTCCCCTCCCCTCCTCTCCTCTCTCTTCTTCTATATTTTCTCCTCCTCCCATTCCCTCCTCTCCTCTCTAATCTCTCCATACTCCTTGGGCCATCTCGGTTAGTTCTGTGGCTCTAATACCACCTGTATGTAGATGGCTCTTGTCACTGTCATACTTCCAGACTGGAGTGCTCTCTAGCCTTCATATAAGCCCATGGTCTCCACTGGGATACCCAACAGGCATCTCCAACCTTATGTAGCCAAAATGACCTCCTAATCATCTTTCCCCCAGCTACTTCCCTTACTGAGATGCTTTTTCTCACCTCAGTAAATGGTTACTCCATCCGTTCACATGCGTGGACTGAAATCGTTGACTCTTCTCTATTCATAGATCTGGTCCACTAGCAGACCTGTCAGATCTATCATGACACAAAATATTGTCAGAATCAAATCCCTTCTTAACAGCCAGCTCACTGCAATCATGGCACAGACATCAGTTATTTTAATGACTGAATTATATGACTAGACCTCTTGTGTCTGTCTTTTTCTATACATTTATTAGGAATAGCAACTGGAGAGGTCTTATAAAATGCAATCAGCTCTTTTTTTTATTCCTCTGTTTATTTTTTCCATGGCTCTCCCTAAAAGCATAGCATAGAGTCACTATAATGGCCCATAACCTGTCTCCTTACCCAACCCTGTTCTCTCTGATTTAATTTCTTACTAGTCTCTCCCTATCTTATTTCTTTGTTGGCCTACTGGTCTCCAGTACCCTTCAAAAAATCCATACTGTTTCCCAACACTAGGGCCTTTGCCAATGTGCTTCTCTCTGACAAGAAAGCCCCACCTCCACATATCTAAATAGCTTTCCTCAAGTATCACCTTATGAGGACATTCATCCTTAACTACTCTATTTACTTATTACAATTCTCATCTTCCTCCAAAGCCAAGCTTCCCTATTTCCAAAATTTTCTTTATTTCTTTTTTCATAGCAACTATCACTCTCTGCTTCATTTTCTTGTAATTTCCTATTCCTTCCTTTTAGAATGAAACTCGATAAACAAAGGCCTTTTGTCTGTTTTATGCACTGCTTCATCCCCCTGTGTTTAGAACAGTGCCCTGTATCCTGTAGGCCGTTCACAGATACCCAGCACATGAGTGCTTGACTCTTTGCATGTGATGGTGACAGTCTTGGTGCTCACCAGTAATTGAGTTCTGTAAGTCATTAGTAAATGAACTCCAGAGCTACCTCTAGACTTAGAAAATTGGGAAACCTAAATCAAGTTCTGCAGGCTGAAGGAAATGCGGTGGAGACTGAGGAGCCTTGGTCAAATTTCCCTTTACATTTTCCTCTGGCTATTGATATTGTAAAGGAATTATCCTAGAAGCCACATTTTGAAGGATGGAATATTGGAGTCTTTATTATTCAGTGAGCAGGCTGCAGGCAGGCAGTTGTTACAAAGGCCTGCAGTCCCCCAAATACCCTTACCAAGGTTAGGAAACAAGCCAGAGAGAAAACAAAGAAAAAAAACAATAGCAACAAACCAATTCAGCTCCAATGGAGAGCTGAGTTGGGACACCATGATGACCAGAGATGAGCCGGGAGACAGGACACAGGACAGGATCATGGAGACACACTGGCATGGCATAATGGCATCTAGGCTGAACTGGGCCTAAATAGGGTCAGAGCAGAGGGCAGGTCCACGGGAAATTCCCAGCACCAGGCACTGGATTGACAGATTCAGTAACCTATCAGCCAAGTGCCCACCCCTGCTTCCAGGGATCTGGGCATGCCCATCACCTGGGAGGCGGGGACTTTCCTTCCCCAAGCATAAAGACAAGATGCCAGACCTTACCACGCACCATGTGCCCAATCTCGAGCTATCCAGACCTGACCTCCTTACTTCATTGGCAGGATTGGATGCCAAGGACTCATTGCAGTCTTTTTTCAAGGAACTCCTCTTGTCCAAAGGGAATTGAACTATCTAAGGAGGCAGTTTTTTTTTTCCTGGGGGTAATAGCATTTGATCCAGGGACATAAAAGTCTGTCTTCTGTATCTTCCTTGCACACAACTCCAAAGAGAGACCTCAGCTTTCAAGCTCTGTATATGACCCTCAGTATAGCTCCACTGTTCTCTGTGTGCTGAGCTACTCCAATGATTCCTCAGCAAATTAGTACTGCATGCAAAGCTTCAACTCAGGAGCATGTGTCCAGCAAACCAAACCCCAAACAGGCAACGGTTTTCTGATGTTGTTAGCTACTCGCTCAAGTAATGTTCAATAAATATTTACTGTTTGACTGGCATTGAGCTAGGCTCTGGGAGATGCAATAACAAATATGATAGACTTGGCATATATTTACATGTGTATATATATTATCTGGTAGGTGAATAACACAGGAAAACACCATTGCAGAGCCATTGGGATGATGACATGATTGGATAGGGTTGAGATGCTTGAGTTACCCATTCTTGAAGATCATTAAGGACGATTAAAGAAGAGAATGGACAAGCTGTGAGAACTTGTGAGGCCTATAGCCAGACAGATGGGTTGTCATCCACTCAAAAGTGAACTTCTGGGCTGGGTGCTGGTGGCTCACGCCTGTAATCTTAGCTACTCTGAAGGCTGAGATCTGAGGATGGCGATTCAAAGCCAGCATGGGAAGAAAGTCCTTGAAACATTAACCACCAGGAGACCAGAGGTGGAGCTGGGGCTCAAAGTTATAGAGCACCAGCCTCGAGCTAGTGAACAGAGCTCATGAACAGCCCCAGTCCCAAGTTCAAGTCCCATGACCAACCAAACAAATAACAATAAGAATAAATAAAACTTCTGAGTCAAATCCAGAGGACAAGAGGCATTTTTGAAAGTGATAAGACATTTGATGTGAGACACAAACAGCTCATTACTTAGAAGTTTCCTTACTCACTGTAGAGAATCGCTCCCAATGGTAGCATTCTTGAGAGGTCTTGGCACTTGTCTGTTAGTAGATCATTGTTTCTTTTTCTTTTTACAAACACCCTTAGCCTTCCCTTCTAGTGTATTCTTTCTCTTCCAATCTGCACTTACATTGCACCATTCCTGCTCTCAGTGTGTCTGCCTTCCATTGCTGCTTAGTGAGATCGATTTTGAAAACAGGACAATGCTGGAAGGCCATAACAGTGGCCAGTGGTGCTTCTAATGATGGTGTGTTCTCTGTTCACAGCTCACCAGGATCTCTGTGACAGCGGCAAAAATGGTGCATATTATTTATAGCTTAACTGTGCCTTCTGTCATGGTTGGAGGATTTTTAGATTGTCGGGGAGGAAGGGAGAAGAACTATCTGGGAAAAGGAAAAGCAATAATGTGTATAACTTTGAGGGAAACACAAAACTGGGAGTATCATAAGAAAAATGTGTGTGTGTAAATTTATTTCTTTAATACCTTTGAAAGAGTTCAGCAAATATTTAAATTACTTTTAGCGTTCATTTGAATGGCAGAGTTTCTTTGTTTTTGTAGGATATATTGCTGAGATGGGTATGAGAAGGCTCAGTTTCCATTACATGCAATACCAGGAATCAAAGGTTTCTATGAGACTCCCTGGACTGGCTTCTTTTATAGAAGAAATAAGGCGCAGTCTGTTTTTTGAGGTTGTAGAGTGTGTGTACAAACTTTCTGAGGCTTATGGAGAAAACATGACAGAGAATACCAAACCTGGTATCTGGGAGACATGTCCGGTCCCATCACCTGTAAGCCCAGAGAACTAAAACAAGGTTCTTCTAGAACATTTCACTTTCCAGTAGTGAATTCTCTGACATCTCACTCATCCTTTTGTATATTTGTCTGCTCACTGAGTCCTAGGAAAAAGCAGCCTTCGACTGGCAGAATACATGGAATCGCTGTTGAATACAGCAAATCATCGAGTCATTTTGGCTACTCGTTTGCCTCAGACCTTGCATCTTAATGGTTAAAATAACACTTCAGCTTTGTCTCTAGATTTCCTCAATGCTCCATTCTGCACTTAGGAACCTTACCCTGTTCCCTGCGCCTACCATCTCTTCTAGTAATCTGTCAGAGGAGTCTCCTTTTTGGTTTGTTTGTTTTCTGGATTTCATCCAATTCCTCACCTGGAATTTGATATGGAAGCCAAACTAGGGCCTTAAATGTCCTGTAGCACCAGAATAATATCCCAAATGCAAGTCCCTAATTCTGGAGACTGCTTACACTTAGATTGTCCACGACTAAAGCCCTAGGATACAACGGCTTAAGAAGGAGTTATGCAGTCAACCCAGATCATTCCATTCACTTCTTGGATTAGATTCTTAACCTCTCGGAAGCCATAATTCCTTTATCTATCAGGGGAAAAAATGGAACTACCAATGCCACTTCTAAGAATTATGCTTATAGAATGAAATAGCTAGTAATAGTCCATAATAGTTATGCAGTGGTTTCTGATTCTATTATTTTGCCTGATTCCTTTTTTTTTTTTCCATTTCAGTTTTTCCTTTTGTGGTTGTGGGGCATGAATTCAAGGCCTGGCCATTGGCCCTGAGCTCTTTTGCTCAAGACTAGTCCTCTACCACTTTGAGCCATAGCAACACTTCTGTTTTTTTTTGGTAGTTAATTGGACATGAGTCACATGGACTGGCTTAGAACCACAATCCTCAGATCTCAGCCTCCAGAGTAACTAGTATTATAGGCATGAGCCATTAGTGCCTGACCTGCATGATTTTTTTATATGGGTGTATTCCTAATATTACTGTTAATTACCTGGGCCAATTTTTCTTGGCCTCGGCCCTTCCCTGGCCATGCTTTCTCTTTGTGATTCATCAAGTTATGCCAAGAATACATTGAAATATGAACACTAGAAATTCAAGTTCATGCACTCACATGCTCCTATGCCATGGAGAGAAAGAGGTTGGGCAGCTCCATCTCTATGTGACATTCTTTCTTCCCATTGGGTTATTTATATTTGTGTTAAGTCTTTCCAAAATGGTGCTCCTATCTTCCTTTCACAAGTTGTCAAATATTGCTGCTTTGGAGACTGTGGAACACCCCAGCTTGCTGAGACATCTAATCACAGAAGTACAACAGCACTAAGTTTCATCCTGCTAACTATCGCGATCAGCTGCTATTTTGCCAAAATATATTTTCATAAGAAAATATCTGAGCAAGCTCGCAGAGATGGTGCTTGTAAACGGCTTCAAGTTAAGGACACAAAGACCACACTCAGAGAGGTCCCACAACCATGTCCTTCCCTCAGACACAGCAGAAAGATGAACTCAGCTCTCTTGTTTCTATATCGAGGGTGATAAAAATGGAATAGAAAAACTTACAATATTAAAACGCCAAATTAAATTCGTTTTCCTCCAAATTACATATTCATAGTTTCTCATGGTCAACCCTGCATTAGCTTTCTTTAAGTTCACTATCTATTTTTATTCATGACAAACTCTCATACGCCCATCATATGTGAAGAACTAGGCAGAGCAAAGGAGATCCATTAAGCCTGGTATGAGGGTAGGTTGCCAGGTGCTGGTAGCTCAGGCTTGTAAACTTAGCTACTCAGGAGCTACTCTGAGGATCAAGATTGGAAGCCAGCGTAGACAGAAAAGTCAGCGAAACTTTAATCTTCCATTAAGCAAAAATGCTGGAAGTGAATGAAGCTGTGGCCCGAAGGATAGAGCACCAATTTTGGGTGCAAGAAGCCGCAAGGCCTTGTGTAGATTGCAGAGAAGAAGTTTCTTTTTGAAAAGCTCAAAAGCTACGTACATCTGACCATATAAGACGATTCTGAGCAAAATGAACCCCAAGATAGGGACACAAGAGGTTTTTCTTTGTTGTTGTTGTTAATGTACTATGTGATTTTCTTTCATTTCTTTTGCATGTTTGTTCCCCTATGGTATATCCCCTGTTGTCACTGTATTCGATTTTGGCACCCTGCATCTTTTATATACAGTTATCTAATTTGGGGACGGGAAGGGGAATAACAAAATGCTGAAACAAAGATGCAGGATGACCCATTGCAGCAAGGATACTCACAGGACACTGTGTTGGAAATGAACTCTACCACTTGGTGGGAGGGGGAGGGGGAGGAGTGCCAGAGGAGGGGAAAAGGAGTGATAGTAAGAGAAAAACAAAGGAGGGGGTAGCAATGCTCGACAAGAAATGTACTCATTTCCTTACTGGTGTAACTGGAACCCCTCTGTACAGCATCTTTAAAAATAAAATAAAATAATTTTTAAAAATGAGAGTCAATTTACTTCTTTTTAAAACGTTTCTTTTTGGTGTTTCTATGTTCAGGCCTCTTAAATAGAATCCAAGTTCACCGCTTGGTAGGTGAGCAGGGTTGAGGTCAGTTCTTATAGGCCTGTGTGCCCCTAGGCCTTCTGTAGACAGTTCTACCCGGTCATCAACCAGCCAGCACAGATGATCAAGGGGGACTGTCCAACACCCCAAAGCCCACCCTCAGCCTCTTAAATTCTTTACCAAATAGACAAGGATGCTGTCAAATTGTCAGGAATTCTCTTTCGGCCAAGGGGCTGACTTTTCCAGGTGTTTATAATTTTTAAGACTTTCATGCTTGCTTATAGAAATTGAGATTTGTTTTTCAAGGAATCCTAGATGCTAGCTATTGCCAAGGGCATAGCCTTGATGGTTGAGGAGTCTTAGAACGGATATTCTGGAAATCCTTAGCCTGTGAGAGAGATTTCTGTTTTGTATATTTGGACAGTTAGTGCTTCCTCATAGTTGTTCCCCGACCTGTTATGGGCTGAATTAGCTACAACCCTTCCAAATTCATGTGTGGAATCTTAACAATAGTCCATATTTAGAAATAAAGTGTGTAAATAAATGGTTAAAAATGAAGTCCCAAGATTTGGGTAGGCCCACCTGTACATTCATGTTTATTGCTGAACTACTCACGATTGCAGGCTAGGGAAATGACCCAGATGCCCTACAACTGTTGAGTGATTCTAGAAAATGTATATACACGATGGACAATTATTCAGCCATAAAGAAGGATAAAATGCATTTTGTTTGCAGGGAAATGGATAGAACTAGAGATTATTTGTTGTGTTAAGTCAGGTTCAGAAGGACAAAAGTCACATGTTTTCTCTTCTGTGTAAATGCTAGAAACAGAAATGAACATATATATATAAGCACATAGGGGATTGTGTGTGTGTGTGTGTGTGTGTATGCTTATGATAGTTGTATTTTTGAGACTGTTTGAAGGAATTTGGGGGTCAGGAAAGGGGTCTATTAGAAGGTGGGCAATACTGAAATGCACTGCATCTGTGAATAGAGATGGCATAATGAAATTCACTGAAAGCTGTTGCGTAATAGGGCATGTAGTGGGGATAATGATAGGGGAGGGGGTCAATCTGATTAAAGAATTGTACATGAATAGATGGAATACCATGGTGAAACTCCTTTGTTGGTTTTCTAATACCTTCCAGAACATTCCAGCAGTCTCACTTTTTTTTTAGTTCCTTCAGATTGTTCTAGGGACCAAGAGAGCAGGTTAAGGAACCACTGGTGGAAAGGAAAGAACTAATGAAGCATTCTTAAAGTTGATGACACTCAGCAGGTAAAATCTACCGGACCCTTGATTTATTGAAGTGTCAATAGCACTAAATAAATATTTGAGAGAGAAAGACATAGATTGTCATGGGATGATACATAGGGACTTTAATGCTAATTGCAGAATAACAAAATGAGAAGAGACAAAAACTCCCCGAACTTGGGTTGATTGTGTAAGAAACACTAATTACAGTCATTTATGTGAACTGCTTACCACTGATAGCTAATTATCATGCAGAACAATAACAATTATATATATCATTAAATATGTATCAGATTCGTCTGATTTGATTATAAGAATAAACTCCAGAAACACTCAATGGCAGGCGTAGAAGGAGACCTTGGAGATCAAAGTGTAGTTCTAGCCACCTTAGGTTCCAGATGCAGACGCTGGAGCTGGCTGACAGCGACTGTTTATAGCAATGGTGAGACTGGAGCATATGCTCTTACGCTTCCTGCTACATCCCCCTGAGAGGCTTGTAAGAAGCGAAAGCCAGAAATTGACAGAGACTGCATCCTTTTCGACTGTTCTATTTAAATAGTGTCGAGCAGGGGGACATCACTGTGTCCCGGTACCATCAACTCAACTATCAGGTTGAATTCACCTGTTTGTTTTCACTGATGTACTGATTGAATACTGTGAAAGCTCACAACTTTTTCTCTGATTGTATCAATAAGTGAATGATATATCAGGGGAGCTGCATTCGAGACTTTGGAATGAGGGCACCACCAATCCTGAAAACCGGTTCTGAGGTCTTTCTAACATTTGGTTTTGCTTCGTTTCCATTTTCCACCCTTGACCATAAGAACCACCTGAGAAGCTTTTGAAATACACAGATTCCCAGGCCATCCTCCTAAAGTTCAGAATTACTAGATCTAAGTAGTGTTTTAGAAATATATGTATGTATACCCAATATGCATTCATATATGGTTTACATATACATATATGTTGTTTAAACAAGCACTCCAGGAATTTCCTTATGCTCATTATATTTGGAAAACACTGATTATTATAGGCGTTTCATTTTGAGAGCTTGCCTATCGACTCACAACCCTAACTAAGTAAAGAGAAATTCATTGGGAGTATGTCCATGGAGAAAAGGCAATGTTTAGAGACTGGTGGTGGTGACAACCATTATTTACTCCCAGACTGGGAGTAAATAATGCCATATCAGGCATGGTATAGGGGCTGGAGAACAAGGAACAAGGGTACAGAAGCCCTGCACACAGAGAGTTCCATGTCTAGTGGAGTGAGGTAGTCCTTTTCAGTTATCGCTGAACTTCTTTATTGTGGGAAAAATGTCACCCTATTTAAGGGCAAAGTTCTGTGAATTTTGAAAAATGCAATGCCATTCCACTTTCCTAAAATTTCCCTCTGGCTCATTATAGTTCAGTTTCAGGGGAATTCCCTCTTTCACTTAGCCTGGAGAAGGGAGGTTTCCAGGAATTAAGCTTTTTATTTTTTTTTCTTTCTGGGCTACAACTGTAACAATTACAAGTGATAGTATGAAGTCTACTCTCTCCCTATTCCAGCAAAATACAGACTGATCAGCTTGGGGTCCCCATTTTGGAATCCTACAATGTGTAGTCTTGTTTCGGGGATAAGGAACCTTTATTTGGCCAAGGGCCATTTGGATGCTGTGGCATTATGCTCAGGCCGTACAAAACGATGCCTGCAGGTGGAGGGGCTGTGGGAAGCCCATGTGTCTGACCTGTCACATACCAAATGATTTTTGTACTGTGTCTGTTCATAGCCCAAGGGCCAGATTTTCCCTATTCCTGATGAACAAAATAAGGATTTATTCATGAGGGTTATAGGTATAGATTGTTCAATCATTGAGTAGTAGTCTCCTATATGGATGTGTTATATTATCTGTTCTCCAGGCAGGGAAATTGTCAGTTATTGTGAGAATTGTCATTATGGTGAGTGATCTTGCCAACAACATGAGTATGTGTTGGTCCTGTAATTCACTTCTATTCTAGGACTCACCTCTCTGGTCTTGAGAATAACCAGGCTTGTCCATTTGAACTTTCTCTACCATTTCCCAACTTGGCTTTTTAACATGCAAGGGCACAACACACTAGGGGCAAGGTGGGCAAAGGGAGAGCAGAGATGCCACAGCTATTGACCGCAGCCTTCACCGAAGGATCCCAATGTACTACGCCATTTAGTGTAGAATTATTTCAGCCTGGAAGTCGAAAGCCCTACAATAGTTCCTAGACACCAGATAGAAAAGTCGTTAGCTTGCAGTAAAAGAGGAGGAAAAGAAAACGTACACTGGAGGAAGCAGAAAGATGTTTCCTCTCATTAGAAAAGTTGAACAGATCTGATCTCAGGCTACAGAGCATCAGGGGAAAGCACCACTCACCATTAGAGAGATAAAAACTCATTTCACCTCCTCAAACAGGCAGAAGCTGGAGTCACTTCCAGTTAATGAAAACCTTAAGGTAGGTAAAATAAAAATGATCTCACCTCGACTCAGGAGGCCATCCTTAAACAATCATAGCAAATCCAAACTCTTTCCCCTCTTCCTTTGCTTTTTCCAAGAATAGACTGCCAAACCCAGGCATTTTTTTTTTTTAAAGAATCCACATCTGCAACTCTTCTGGTCGTCTCCGAAGCTCCTGACATCTTCCCTAGGTCAGAGACACTGCATGCAAATACCTGTCTATCTATTCATGGTCTGCCACTCAGGCAGTGAGGCAAAAAAAAAAATCTGGACTCAATCCCTGCCTTGGGATAATTGCTTTGCAAACAGGATGCACATAATCCATTTTCATTATTAATACTCCAGTTAGGAGCCAGGCTCCGTGTTTGGGTTTCTCATAATGAGAGCTGCTTTACAATGGAGGTGATGCAATCTACCATTCAGCTCACAGCCCTGCAAGAAGGAAAGTAGGAAAGTAACCCCTCCTGTGGCAGATTGAGATTCCAGTCATTTCTGCTCTCCATAAAGCAGTAGGCTAGATGGGCCCACTATTGAAGAGCAAGACGTGCTGATTTTCTTGCCTGGGTGATTTTGTAAAAATGTCCTGCCTGCTCATTTGCTTATTGTATATTATGCGTTCCTAATCTCAGTCCGAATCGCTCCTTCGAAGGCATCTGCCCCCATGCCACTAAACACCCGGGGAGCGAAACTGCTGGCCTGGAGTAGAACAGACTTTGAAAGTGATTGTCAAGCAGTGCTAATTCAGATGTAACCAGCAACAACCCTGGTGGCTGGGTCAGCCACACAGTGGAAACCTAGTTAGTTTTTAAAGGTTTTTTTTTTTTTTTTAAATGCTGGAACTAGAGGTGATTCCTGAAGAGAGTTAAAAGACTTCTTGGTGAAATCCATTCTCCTCTCCTACAACTTTCATTGCATCTCAGTGGAAGGTGGTTTGCTATTAAAAGAAAAGATAATCCATTATCACTACGAGTCTTGAACTGCCAGGGGGAAGCCCGCAGCTGTCTGGAAGGAAAGGCTGATAACTTGCATTTAAAGGGGGGAAAATATCAGTTGCCAGTTGGTGTCTTGCCATCCGTCAGAAATACACCATAAATTTGTCCACAGGCAGAGCGACTGGGTCCCTTAGAGGATTTGCTGTGGGATTTTGAAGGCTTCCTATTTACCTCTGGGTGATTAGCTTGAGCCCAGTTTGGATCTGCAGTGACTGAGTTGGTTATTTTTATCAAGTGTTTTGGTGACAGGTGTCTGTGTTAGGAGAAACAAATTGGCACTAATTGGGCACTCCTGTTGGCATCTTGGCAGGAGAGAGCAACAATGGCTCGATCTGGGGAAACTGCACAATGAAGAGGAAGGGGACACTTAAGAGGGACATGCCCAAGCTGCTGCTGCCGCCATGCTGCTATTGTTTGTTTTCTTTCAGTCAGTTTGAACAGTTTGTGCTATGCTAACTTTGAATGTAATGGCCGTTTTCCTTAGCATTCTAGCATTCTGGGTCAACTCACACCTATACCTGGGCAGATAGAAGAAACACACACACACACACACACACACACACACACGTAAGTTCTTTAAAAACAGTGTGTGATGGAAGGCCCTGTCACTCTGTTTACCAGGATCATTGGTGAGAGACATTGACCGTGACCCCACAACAATTGAGTCATACACTATCAATGGGCAAGGTCACTGTATTTTGTTTCCCTTGGGCATACCTGGCATCCCCTGGCAGAGCGCCGATCCCAAGTAAATAGTGGTTAAATGAGTGACATATTTGCTCAATGAATGGATGGGGGATCATCTCTCTCCCTCTCATTCCTTCTAAGTTGAATACTAGACATGTAGGGTTGGACCACACCAGAACAAGCATCTGCAGAAAGAGTCATCATTGCTCAGATGAAACCTCCTCTTCCCCCAGGGCTTGGCAAAGATGACAGAGTGAGCTGAGAGCAAAACTGGGGTCCTCCACGCCTGGCTTATTGCTCTCTCAGTGCTTCTTCTGAGAAAGAGATTGCAGAAGACAGAACACTGTGGCTAATGAACAGCACAATGGACCATGAAT
The DNA here is from genome assembly GCF_000151885.1 of Dipodomys ordii. Taxonomy (NCBI): domain Eukaryota; kingdom Metazoa; phylum Chordata; class Mammalia; order Rodentia; family Heteromyidae; genus Dipodomys; species Dipodomys ordii. The sequence continues at coordinate 12,200,317 of NW_012267256.1, read as the reverse complement.
AGAGAAGCCTGATTTCTATATTGGGATTCTCTCCTGATTATGTGGCCTCCAGAAAATCACTTAACATTATTGGGTTTCTGCTGTTCACCGTCTATTTTAGAGAGAAAGACAAGCAACCGGGCAATTATAACAACCAATGCTTTGCTTTGAATAATAGAGGAACAACCTGGAAGAGAAAGGAAAAAAAATACCAGCACCATATGGGGGTAAATTATTTTCCAGCTCTAAATAAATAGGCATGTTGAATTAGAATGAGGAAGGCTCCTGAGAGGTAGCCCTTGATTTAATAAGTCTTAAGGCCCCCATGGCTATTTCAGATGTGACTCACCCAGCATACTCGAATGCTCCACCAGGGGGGAGTAGAGGTCAATTTGTTCTGTACCGGAGGAGGTGCGGTGATTTGTGTTTAGTAATTAAAGGGAGGGAGAACAGAGGAGGCAAGACTTAGGAAGATGCAAATTTGAGATGTCCTATTATCATACCAAGAAGGAGTTTTCACTGGCAACGGGAGCAACTCCTTGCAATCATAAGCCTATGTGAGGATTTTCCAGAAGTCTAGAGAGGAAGGAAAGAATGCCCTGGTTTTGGATACGGATCAATTAGACGTGCAGTTATCCATAGCAAAGGAATACAGACGCAGAAGAAGCATGGGGCATCTAGAAACCATGCCAGACTTCTGCCACTGCCAGTTGCCAAGCGGATGAAACTAGTTTCGATGATCCGTTTCCTAACTCAAGCGCTCAGAAACTGTCATAAAGTGAATAGAACGGAAAGATAGCCGAATCAGACAAGTGTGTAGTTGTTTTATAGCACTCTTTGAGAAGCGTCAAGGAATAGTTGGGTTACCTAGAACCATCAAAGGAGCAGATACCATGTCAAAGAGTGGAATTTCTGTTTGTGGACAAGAAACTCTCCTTCGAGCTTGGGCAAATCTGTCTTCCAATTTTAGGGTGTCAGAAAAGGTCAGGAATGAGTCTGTCAGGTTTGGTCAAAGCCATACATATTAAAGAAGGGACCCTAACAGCTCACTGAAGTCTTCTCATGATTGTGTGCATGCTGATTCTCATAGCAGGTGGCCACTGTTGAGTAGATGAGGCTCTGATAGGAAAAGATCCTTCCTTATGTCAAGCTGAAAGGGAAGACAGCTACTTGTGTGGAAATTCCAGGCTGCTAATAATGATAATAAAAGTAAGAGCTGATATGTACATAGTGCATTGTATCTCTACCAGTTCAATCCTCACAATCTTTTCTTTTTCCTCCGTTCCCCCCCCCCACATTGAAGGAGCAACCAAATCTTTGTTTCTAGCAAGTGGCCAATGGAAAGATCATGATTTTTCAAGTAGGATTGATTTTGAGTCCCACTTCATCATTGTGAAACTAAGTTTCCTCCTCCATTAGGCGCATCTGGAAAACCATCTTATCTCCATAACTGATCCAGTGGTGAGCACAGTGCCCCATAAAAGTCTGAGGAATGACTCAATCCATCTGGGAGCAAAGAAAATTGGCCTAAGGTGTTGGAGAGAGACAAAGGAGAAGAAGCGAGGTGGTGTTATGAGTTACGAGGCAATAGATGAGAAGTCTCTTGCATTGGCCTTGTTGGTTGACTAACAATGTGGTCTCGAGGACCGTATTGAAGTGTATTTCCTGTTCTCAGATAGCAGAACAACCAAGGGTTTGCCTAGAAGAGAAAGCCTTCTTGCCCTTTTCCCAAAGCAGAGTTTTTCTTTTCCAAAATTTTTTTTAAAAAAATCTTCTTGTCAAAAAAAATAAATAAATACATGGTTGGCTAGTATCACCATTTGAGTTAAGTGTGAGATTAACCCCAGGAAAATCTGTCTTGCCTTCCTTAATATATTAAATTCTAAAGTTCTTGTTATAAAACAACTTACTTTGTCTGTCTCTATCTTAGGAAAACGACAAGGGTTATTTATTGTCTCAGTAAGATTCCCTTGATATAGAAGCTACCAGCTGGATCAGTCCTGATAGTTTAAGAACTTAAATTCTTTCAGTATCTCTTTGGACATTCTTTTGGTTTGGTTTGGTTTTCCTGGACCAGACTCTTTTGTGTAACCTCATCCTGCCTTGAATCATAAACCTCCGGCCTTAGCCTCTCCAGTGCTGTGATTACAAGTGAGCACTTCCACACTTTGCTCCTTGGCTGTTCATAGCACGCTGGCTTGTCTTGAGTTAGGCCATTTCCCTTGATGTGGCAGAATGACTATATGTGCTTTTACCAGCCCAACACACGGGCAAACTCAGTGCAATTATTTTTGTCTTTACCCCAGTCACCTGACCTTTGAATTTTACTCAGTGTGGTTAATTTTTGTCTGTTTTGAGATAAAATTTTCAGTAAGTTCATAAACTTTGAGTGCCCTTGTTTAATAGATAAGCTTATAGTAATGTTTATAGTAATCACTAAGCTATAAACAAGATATTGATATAATAATACCAATGGTGAATAGAGGATAATTAAGATTCTGAAGTTGATTTTCTATGCCAGAATTGCTCAAGGGATCTATGATCTTTTTTAAAAGCAATAGGGCTTGGTAGAGGCAATAAGAAATTGGCCACAAAGACAAGGCAGGCTTCTTTTCCTATTCCTGGGGTGGGCACTACTCCTGCCTTCTTTGGCTACATCTTTGGGAAAAGGAATATGTTCACTGTGGTCTCTACTTGCTAGGTAGGAGCACAGATTTTAGAATAGAATGAAGAGAAAGTATCACCTGTCTATTTACTGTCTGTTTATATATTACTTGTACCCATTCTATCATATTTCTAAAATCTGACTCATAGGACAGCTATGAGTGTCAGTGTGGCCATTCATCTGTAGTTTGGGTTTTTTTTTTAAATATGGGTAGTTGGTCAGTCATGATCCTTTCCTCTAGGGTCCAGCTGTTGGGATCCTTCTGCTCTTGACAAACAGCTGGCCATGAGACAGGTCAGAACAAGAGTGCCTTAGACTAGCTCATGTTTCTTCTTGAGCCAGGGATAAGGTCACCTCCCAGAACACATGTGTTGACCAAATTCCCAAATTCAGAAGACAGGTACCCAGCCACATCTGCCAATTGAGCATGCAGTGTCTGTCAAATGATAATGACTTTGGAAAGCTCTGAGTCAAGGCTGTCTGCCAATAAATTCAATGTATCCTCAGAATCATTAGGCTTCGGGAGGCAAATGAGAGCATTGGAGGAAGTATGGATGCAGATGGCTGTAATCAGAAGGGCAGTGAAAGGTGCTAACCAAACAAGATCTATTGGAACTTTAATAGTTTCTCTATGGTAAAATTTCTCTTATGGCAAAGATCTCTCTCTCTCTCTCTCTCTCTCTCTCTCTCTCTCTGTCTCTGTCTTTCTCTGTTTCTCTCTCTCCACCGCCCACCTCCTTTTTTTCCCTGGAGGATTCTCCTCTCGCTCAAATTTGATCAGACAATAAACACCTCAGTGTTACCTGTAATAATGAGTAGGTTTTTTCTTTTCATTTTTTTCTCCTGTGAACATCCCATCACCTCTCAAATGTGCTGACTGACCTTTTGTTTCTTTTCATCTAGGAGGAGGGCACAGCTGAATGCCAGCTGCTACCCAGCATGCTTTTGGGCCCTTCTGACAGCCCCCTTTTCTGCCCTGACCTGTGAGATCTTGCAGTCTGCTTACTAGTGTCAATCAAGCCGAATTGTGCCAAATTATGCGGTACCACACTCAGCCACAAGAGCTGGGTTGAGACCTACCAATTCATTTTCACATGCAACTTAGGCCAAGATCTTTTTCTCAGGTCGGCAGTGTGTTGAAAAGAAATGGGATGCTAAAGGCCAAACAAGTGGTACAGGAGGTTAAAACGATGCCCTTTTCCATAAACCCTGTAGTGCCAGGGTATTGTATTGCCTCGTCCAGCTGCTTCAACGAGTTATAACAAGTCCTAAGTGATTGCCTTCTTCCCCAGACCACAGTTTCTAAAGTAGCCTTATCCTGTTCTAGAGATATGAAGAAACAGCATTTTATTGGTGAGTTTCTATTTGTTTGTGTTTTGGGGTGGGGGGCGGGTAGTACAACATGCATTACCATCACTCCATTTAGGATCTAGTTCCTGGCAATTCTAGACTGACAAAATCTCTATGGAATTAATCTCTACAGTTTAGAAAGCACTATTTAGAAGAATGAGAGACTCAGTTGGGACAAACAAGGAAGCTATTAAGGAACACACAGCACAGTATATGTGTATGCATGTAAGGCACTATACTTTTAAATGTACTAACATTACAGAGTCAGAGATGTGCTAGCTATCATTCAGGATGAAGAGGTAGGAAGGGAAAGTTCAAGTGTTGAAAATCTTCATGGCTGCATTTCTTGATCCTATTTTCTTTGAGCTCTGATGATGTTACATTTTACAGAAAGGACTGAGGTGGGCTCCAAGGCCAAGGGAGGTGAAAATGGATTTGATGATTCAAGAAGATGGTTGCTCACTGATTTACACCTGGAATCTTAAAGCCCCTAACGTAAGAGTTCCTACCTTGATTGGCCAATCTCTTATCCCTGCCAAACCTAGATTATTTTCTTTCTTGGAGAGCAAAGCAGATACTATTCCATCTTTGTGCCACTCCAGAGTGGCTTCTTTCAAGGAAATGAAATAAGAAATTGATTATTACATATTCTTAGGCTTGGTTGGGGAACTTCTTTCCTTACAAAGTTCTCAGATTCTTGGGGCTTTTCAAACTTGCACTAACCTGTGTGCAGTTTATACATTTCTGCAATGGACATTCACAGTGCTTCTTATGTTCTGTATACACTGTTTCTGGCAATGTCTATTTACTAATTTACTAGATTAATACAATCATTGTCTCCACTCATTGATGAAAGAACAGGGCATGGAAAGTTAAGTAACTTACCCTACTCAAAAGTCCCACAATTAGTTAGACACAGATCCAGAATTTGGAGTCAGACAATCTGGTTTGGGATCTAGGCTGGTAGCCAGAGTGCCATTTTGGTCTCATTTTGCTTTCAGTAGGAACAAGTTGTTCACTAGAGGCTAGCAACCCCTGGATGCTTATTGAATGAGATGCTGTTAAATTGGCAAAAAGGCAACATCAGGTATTTAACTCATCTTCTCTGTCACCTGCTGGTGGCTCAGTCACAATGCACATAGAGATAGTTTTGTCCCTTTTTTTTGGTGTTCATGGGGCTTGAACTCAGGGCCTGGGCATTGTCTCTGAGCTCTTTTGTTCAAGGCCAGTGCTCTACCACTTGAACCACAGTCCTGCTACTGGTTTTCTGTTGGTTAATTGGAGATAAGAGACCCATTGTAATAATGACATGTACAAGACACTATGTTGAAAATGAACTTTACAATTTTAGGAGAGGGGAGGAAGGAGTGAGGAGGTGGGGAGGGAAGGGATGATAGGGGAAAAACAAAGGAGGAGGTAACAACTCTCACTGGGAAATGTACTCATTAACCTACTCATGTAACTGTAAACCTTCTGTACAGTAGTTTTACAATAAAAATATATATGGAAAGAAAAATAGGGTCTCACTTTTGTGCCCAGGCTGGCTTCAAACTGTGATCCTCAGACTTCAGCCTCCTGAGCTAAGAATACAGGTGGGAGCCCCCAGTACCCAGCTCATCCTAGTATTCTAGGATATACACCTCACAACACCAAAGCCTGTTTTGGGAAATGCCTTCCCAGTCACCCAGAAGTACTTGTGCATAGAGTAGTTATTCTCAAATGACATCCTTCTGTGTCAGGATCCATTGGGAGTACAACAACATAAATCAGTGATTTAAAGAACAGAATTTATTTCTCCCAATTCTGGGGCTGGACATCCAACCAAGATCAGAATGGCTACCCTTTTCTAGGGAGGGCTTCCTTCCTGGCTTATAGCTGGCTGTCTTCTTGCTGTATTCTCCTGTGGATTGGAGAGCAAGAAAACTCTCCCATCTGTTAGGAAGGACACTGATTCCATCTGTAGAGCTCCAACCCTAGCACCTAACCACTTCCCAAGGGTTCTACCTCCTCCTACCATCTCATTGGGGATTTGGCTTTCATGTGTGGATTTTAAAATAGATCAGGCTTGAGCTGCTCAGCTTTAAGTTGTGGCTCTTTTAAAAGATTGAACGCATACAAAGGATAACTCTAAATTAGTTGATGTTGGGGCCTGGGGGGGCCGATCATGTGAAAAAGGGAAGGCAGTGGAGCAGAAAATGAATGCCAGAGACATTTTAAAAGAATAAGATCAGAGCCCAAGATAGTTGTGTTCATCTGTAATCCCAGCACTTGAGAGGCTGAGTCAGGAAGATAGAGAGGTTGAAGCTAGCCTGGGCTTCATAGTAAAATCCAGTTTATAGCAAAATAATAATAATAATAATAAATAGTAAGATTAGATTTTTCCCATCTAGGAGTTGGGAGGACCGTTCTATTCTTACCTTTTGCTCACAAATAGTCTTCCCCTTCCTCAACAAATTGTACTTCCCCGTAACCCTTGAGAGTGCTCTGCCCTGTTTCTGAATTTTTTATTATCATTATCATTATCACTATGGTGTTGTACAGAGGGTTACAGTCATATAAGTCAGGTATTGAGTACATTTCTTTTTGGGCAATGTCACCCCTTCCCTTGCTCTCCCCCAGGTTTTCCCTCCTGTCTCCATCTACAAGTTGTATAACTCATTTTCAACGTAGTGTCTAGTGAGTGCCACTGCTGCATTTGTTCACCCTTTGTCCCTCCATTGCTGTGTCCCCCCTTACCCTCCCAAAGACAGATAAATGAACAAATGAGACAAAAAGAAAAGGAAACAAACACAGCAGCAAAGAAAAAAGAATCTCATTTCCACTTCGTGGAGTTCATTTTGATAAATATTATTTTATATGATCAGATGCATTGAGCCTTTGTGATCCTCTCCTCGGAATATCCTCTTTTGGTCTCACTGCATTTGAATGCCTAGAATCCGGTGTAATTTATCATGTTCCAGTATATCTTAGATCCAGCTTCTGTGTATGAGAGAAAACATGTGTTATTTGTCTCTTTGAGCTTGGCTTGCCTCAGTATGAGTCCTTTTTTACATGCCATCTTTAATCATGACTCTCTTGCCCATCTTCTGTGTCTGAGGGAATCATCCAGTCTCTCAGACCTACCTAGGGATCCCAATGCATCTGCACAGCCTTGTCTGAGCGAACCTTTCCTCAGGGTGTTTGGAAGTGGATGGGTCCCCGGTCCACACATGGGATGCACATCAGACATACAACTTGTAATGACTGAAGCTTGTCCACAGTCTCTGAGGATTGTCCCAGAGCTGCCATCTGTTGCTCACAGAGCTCTTACTCCACCCTGTTCTGTTCCAGTTACTGCATAATTATTAATTATTGTTAGACTAACCAAATCTCCACGCAATAGTTATAATACTCTTATTACCCAGAGAAATCAAGTCAATGGTCTGATAAATCTTGTTAGTGGTAGGTCAAGGAATCAGACAGCACTGAACCTTACTGAGAATTCAAAGTCTGCAGGCTGGTGGCAGGGCTTACTCTCCACACGTTATATTTGCCATTGGGGAAGAATAGATACATTGCAAGATGGCCACAATCACTTCTTGCTCTTCCCACCCAAAGACTGAGTCCACTTCTTCTCTGCCAGATTGGCACTGTGATGGCTCTGACCAGGGAACCGGGAGGAAGCGAGGCCAGTGTAAGTGGCATCTGGAAATTTCTGTGTTCTGTCGAAAGAAAACAATTGTCACGTAAGAACATCCTTTGTGAGATCACCATGCGGTGGCAAGCCCCAAAGAGATCATGGAAAATAAGACTTCCTAGCGACAGGAGGAGGAAAGTGGAGAGAGACAGGGGGAAAAGAGAGGTACCAGGAATGCAGGAAGGGGATTCCCCAGCTTAGCTAGTTCTAAGAGACCAGAGGTGTTATCACTCTGCTCACTTCTACTACTTCAGCACCCACCACAAGCAGAATGAAATGGTTATGTCAAGTCAAGCTAGTAACTTTGGGTGTGATTTGTTATATACCATTCACAGGAGATCCATATTGGGACCATGTTTTAAAATCATTCAAATCTGCTGCAAGGAATTAGAAATTGAGAAAGGTCACACACATTAACACACACACACACACACACACACACACACACACACACACACACACCCTACCTCTCCTCATGCAAGGATTTTTATCATCTCCTGAAGAATTACAAGTCAGTTCTCTTTCAGCTTAGAAACAATGGCCTGAAGTGGCGTAGAGACACCTTCTAGAGTGGACAGGAAGGCACAAGAATTCTCACCGGTTCCCTTGGGTTCCCTATTTGACTCTTAGATGCTGTCTGCTTGTTCTGCCCAGGTATTTGAGTTTGTGTTTCATTTGAAGTCCCTCGCCAACCTCCCTGTAGTTCAGTCTAGAGGACTGGATTGGAGCCATTCCTTGGTGTATCACACACCCACGCCAGGCGTGGATAGCTCCTGTTCTCTTCTTCTTCCTCTTCTTCCTCCTGTTTCCCCTGCATCGCATCTCTACCCTCACTGAGGGGGGACAGGCAGCCAGGCTATCCCGCCTTCCCTAGCTTTCCTTGTTTGCTTGTTCGCGACCACAGGAGGGGTGCTTCTCCAAAATTGAAACTTCATACTGTGCCATTCCTTCATCTCATTTCCAGGGCTCCTGCTGTGTGACCGTGTGACACATAGTCATTCTGTGAGAATTGAGAAGGATATTGGCAGTTTGGGAGCTGTTGTTCCTGCTTATGTATGCAAAGAACATAATTGCTAAGTGCATCATCTGCTGTAATTTACACATCCACATACAGCACGGAGCAAGGGCCTCTCCTCCTCCCCGGGTGCCCAGGGTTGATGCTGTGTCCACACTACTCCAGCCTAGAGGAAAACTGGCTCTTTCCCAAGGCTTGAAGCAGCCCGGTGGAAGACTTGAACAGTGTGATTTTTTGAGACCTCCAAATGAGCCTGGCAGAATTTCTTCTTAGATTATTTTAGTCATGGGGAAGATGTAGGGCTGTGTCTGCAACCCTTTACTTCTGGCATTCTGCTTAGATGAGCTTCCAGCTCCTTGAGAAGAGGGAGCTTAATGGACCTGTAGCTTTGTGCAAAGACAGGACTAAATGAGAAAGGCAGTCATTCCCTGCCTTCCAGACACAAATGCTGAGGCTGAGCAGCTAACCATCTCTTTTCAGATCCCAGAGAACAGGTATTCCTGCTCTCAGGAGTCATGTTTGGCCACACCTGATAGGGGCATGGCTGGGGCTTTCTTCCACTTGAGTTTGCACTGATTTCCGAGCCATATAGGAGTTTAGCTGGCAGATAATAAAGTGGGAGAAGCCTTTGCCAAGACACTCAGCTGAGGCCTCGGTGCCCAGCCTGGTCCATTTAAACTGCACCGAAAGCTATGCTACCCAGTGCTGTAAAAAGTATGCTGTGCATTCTGTTCCTGAAAGATCATATTTTAATCTTGCGTGTAGGACAACACACAATGAAGGCACGTGAAATAATCATTCCAGGGACAGCATGTGAGGAAAATCAGGAAACTCCAATGTCGACCTAGGATGAATGGTCGGACTCTGGTGTCAGGTTCCCTGGCTCAGGCACTTACCAGCAGTGTTACTTGGGGCCTCAGTTTCCTCACTTATAAAATGAAGCCAAGGCCCTTATCTCTGCCAGTGTCACACACGTGACGCGCTAGAAGAACTCAATGAATGTGAGCACTTAGGTTCATCTGTAATTCTGTATCCTGTGAATGTCCGGTCTAGTCCTGGAGGTTTTCCTTCCTTCTTTCTTTCTTCTTTTTTTCTCTCTCTCTTTCTTTCTTTCTCCCCCTCTCTCTTACCCTTCCTCCTTCCCTCTCTCTTTCCTTTCTTTCTCTCTCTCCCTCCCTCCCCTTCCCTCCTTCTCTCCTTCCCTCCTTCCCTTCCTTCCTTCTTTCTTTCCTTCTTTCCTTTCTTTCTTTCTTTCCTTCTTTCTTCCTTCCTTTCTTTCTTCCTTCCTTCCTTCCTTCCTTTCTTTCTTTCTTTCTTTCTTTCTTTCTTTCTTTCTTTCTTTCTTTCTTTCTTTCT
>NW_012267256.1:12154198-12190226 GCF_000151885.1 Dipodomys ordii | reverse complement strand
CTTCCTTCCTTCCTTCCTTTCTTTCTTTCTTTCTTTCTTTCTTTCTTTCTTTCTTTCTTTCTTTCTTTCTTTCTTTCTTTCTTTCTTTCTTTCTTTCTTTATTTATTTCTCTCTCTTTCTGCCTCTCTCCCTCCCTCATTCACTTCCCTCTTCCTTGCCTTCCTTCCTTCCTTCCTTCCTTCCTCCCTCCCTCCCTTCCTTCCTTCCTTCCTTCCTTCCTTCCTTTCTTCCTTTCTTTCTTTCTTTGTTTTTCAGTTCCCCCAGTCTCAGAGAACCATCAGAACATCCCTAGTTACCAGGCTCCTGCTAGTCCTTCCTAAATGCATAGAGCAATGGAGGAGAACTGGTGTTTGGACCATAGTATTACATGAACTCCCCTTTCCAGCTATTTTAATATGAGGTGCAAGGTTAACCTTTCCGGGCCTAGATTTCCTCATCTGAATTGGGAACGATAGAACCTACTTCAGAGAGTGGATGTGAGAGTGTGGTCAGTGGGTCAATTTTGTCTCTTTCAATATATGCTGGAATTGTGACTCCTTCCCCTATGATTGTAATGTTCTTTGGAAATAGAGTCCTTCAAGTTGAAATCGGATTAAGACCAGGCCATTATTATGGGCCCCATTTCCAGAAAGACCATCTCCTTTAGAAGAAGAGAGAAACTTGGACACAGATACAAACACAGAGAATACATAAACACAGAGTGAAGATAACCATCCAAGGATGGAGCAGAGATGGTCAGGTAAGGCCATTAGAAGCTAGCAGAGGCAAGGAAAAATTTTCCCCCAGAGCCATTATGATGAGTATGGCCCTCTTAACACCTTGAATTTGGACTTACTTTCCTCAACTCTTAGAGAAACCACTTATGTTCCTTGTTAAACTTCTGGGCTTGGGGTGCTTTGTCAGGCCACCTTAGGGAACAAATATAGAGATGATATGTACAATGACTCATAGCAGTGTGTGCATATGTGCAGGTGTCCAAAACCATCTATCTTGAAACTGAAGAGCAGGTGATACAGTGCCTCTTACCTGCTGTTGAGAAGATGACTTAATCTGCCAAGACAGAAAAGGAGAGAGCTAAATTCTGTGCTAGGAACACAGATCCTTTAGATGCAAGGTGTTCTGCAGAAAGCTCTCTGGGTTAGCCCTTGGTATCTCACATGGAGAGTAGAGCCCATGTGGGCCTTCAACCACTAGAGGGCATTTGAAGGACATCAGATCAGTAGGAGCCAATCTGTGGTCAGCCAAAGGCCACTTACACTGCATAACCTACTGAGCCAAGAAGTCTGGAAATAAGTGATTGAATGCATTTGTTTAGTTTCTTTTGTCTAGTGGCAACTCGGGTAGATGAGTTAGGGATTCTGAACAGGTAACATGTAAACATTGCAGCATATGTCTTGTTTGACTTGAAGGTAGTGATTTTTCTCCATCTGTATAGGAACACATAGGGCAAAGAACTCTAGAAGTATAGAAGTATTTTAAAGGAGACTAAGGGGAAAAATAACTGAAAGATTGAAACCCAGTTACATATTCAACTAATATAACCAAGTGTGGCTGTTAACTAGGGAGCCCTGAGACTGGACATTTCTTTGGAAAGGTCCAAAGTAGAGCTCCTCAACTAGAATCACATTCAACAGAAATTCCTGTAATTCCAAATCTGGTAAGGAAACCAAGGTTGAACAGGAAAGGCAAATCTCACAGAAGCAATGTTTGGACCAGAAATTGAGTACTTTTTGTCAGTGATTGACATTCTGCTGTCCTTGGTCAATTCACTTAACCTACGGTGTGATTGCTTCCCAGCCTAGAAAACTACAATAATATCAGTCATCAACTCAATTTTCTAGTGTTCATTCAGAATCCCCATTGAAAGGCACATTCTAAACACAAATTGTAATTATAGCTGAGAGTGCTTTTTTACTTTGAGTAAGCTGGAGGACTTTTCTGTCATTGAAACTTCACTTATAAAAGTTAGAATCTTATGTATCCATCAGCAGTGGATAAAATTCATTCATAATATGAATGATATAAGAACAGGTTAAGGATACTGGAATCTGGAAGTGAAGCCTTAGTGATATGAACAAACCGCCTGGGCTTGGGGCCTTATCTTTTCACTAATTAACCCTGGGCAAGTCCTTTTGCCTTCCTGTGTTTAACCATACAATGATGCAGTTAGCCGAGAGAAGTGTTTTTCAGCTTTCAATTGTTACCTTCATGATTTCCACCATATCCAAGAAATACTTATGCTATTTTCAACATTTCCCCCCATGAATGCCTTAACACAATGAACACTTTCAATGAAAATATATTTGAACAAAACTATGCGAAGCTTCTCAGGTCTAGTTACTAGTTTCACACACACATATGTACACAAACATGGAGATGTATGCATACATGTATGTGTGGAAAGATGTGCATGCATATATACACATCCAAAGTCATCTTAAGTGCCCTGATTAGATAGGTAGATAGGTAATAGATAGATAGATAGACAGATCCATAGATAGATAGATAGATCCTTAGATAGATAGATAGATCCATAGATAGATAGATACAAATGGAAAATGACACAAATTGCAAATGCTACCTGAATATTAGTTGATTCTGAATCTGAGAACTATGCATTAGAAAGGAATTAGGAGAGAATGTAACCCATGATCTCCCAAGAAATAGAGTTGAACATCATGAGAACTTTAAGCTAAGGGAGAGACTATGGAATTTTGGGCCATTGCCCTCTTGCTGCAAAGTAAGATTTTTTTTTTATTCTTTGGCTACATGATTCAATTTCAAGGAAGGTGATTTGACACTCAGACAGAATTATAATCAATGTAACCTTGTAGTGCTATCTAAAGATATTCCAGAGCCTGTCTATAATGGGTTAGTGACAACCATTCATATTGGCTAATGAATCTCACCAGTTTACAGCATTATGATAGCATTTCTATATTAACTGTGGCTAACAGCCTTCATACTCTTATGTATTTGCCAAATTTTCTGTATTTCTTTAATTACATTATGACCAGGAGCATGTCTGAATCACCACACATCTGCTATCCTGTTACAAGGAAGAATATCACTAGCTCAACCTGAGCTCTAAGATAGACAGGGCCATATTCTTGATCCTGTATTTTGAAGGGACTATTCCATTCATCTTCTACTTCATCTGGATTAAAAAGTCCAGGAGCCAAGAAAAAAAATACTTCCAGAGCCATTGCCTCTCTTTTTAGACCATATTCTAGTACCTGGGACTTGGAATATCTTGCCAAGATGGCTTTAGCATTTAAAGGGCTCTTGCTACACATTCTCTAATAGGTCCTCTTCTTCAGGGTAATCAGCGCTATTGGTATGCATAAGTCTAGGCATGCTAAATGATACAGAAAAAGGATTGGCAGGGCCCAGAAGCTACATGCACATGTAAAGGCCTGTTCTCAATCTATTTTGACTTGTGATGTTTTCAACTTATAATGGGTTTATTAAAACATAATCCTATCAAAAGATAAGAAGCATCTATAAATCATCTTGTTTTAGGCTGAGTGGTGATATGCTGACCTGACATGTGCTGTGCTACAATTTTATGAAATATCGCTGACAATTGGCATATTTTATCATTCTCTGGGGGTTTTACTGACGTTACATGTAAATTTCAAGCTAAGTCCGATTGAGCTATTCAAAAATAAACCGGCAAAAATTCATTACACTTTCTGTACATAAACTTATTTTCTTAATTTCTTCACTATAAGCATGGAAAACAGCTACTGATTCATTGTGTGTCAATGTTGTATCCTATAACTTTACAAAGTTAATGTATTAGTTCTTACAGAGGGGTGTGTGTGTGTGTGTGTGTGTGTGTGTGTGTGTGTATTCTTTAACATCAAAGGGTTTTAACATGTAAGATCATGTCATTTACAAAAAGGAACAATTTGACTTCTTTTTCTAATATAGTGTCCTCAAATTCTTTCTCTGGCCTAATTATTGTGAATATCACTTCTAGGGCCTTGTTGAGTAAAAGTAGTAAAAACAAAATTCTTATCTTGTTCTAGACCATAGAATAAAAGCTTTCAAATTTTCCCTATTTGATGTAATGTTACCTGTGGATTTGTCAAATGTGGCCTTCAATGTATTGACATGTGTACCTTCTGTACTTAATTTGAGTTTTTATATGAAGGAGCCTTCTTCTGCATCTCTTGAAGTGATTGTGTGTTTTTTACCTTTCTTTTTATTAAAAAATCAATATTATGCATCACATTAATTTATTATTTATACTTGAATCATCCTTATATTTTTAAATGAATTTCATCTGATCATATACTTTTTAATGTGCTGTTAACTTTTTGTGCTAGCATTTTGTGGAGGATTTTTGCAATTATGTCCACATTTACAAGGTGCAGGAAAAATGAAATACCTAGGAATAAAGTTAACCAACTACATGAAAACTCTGAAACACTGATGGAATAGGTTAAAGAGTATACAAACAAATGGAAAGATACCCCATGTTCATAGACTGGAACAACTAAATTATTCATATTACTCAACAAGATCTATAAGTTTATTGTATTCCCCATCACAATTGCAATGTGATTCATTGTAGAATTTTAGATTTTAATACCCTAAAATGAAAGATAACCATAAAAAATGCTCAAAGTAATCAAGAAAAATGAACCAAGCAGGCAGTACCATAGTAACTGACTTCAAAATATAGTACAAAGCAATAATTATGGTGGTAGTATGAAAAAAGACATAGATCAGTGGAACAGAATATACAGCCCTTAAGGAAGTTTATGTATTTGTACTAATCTTGTATCCAAATGTACCAATAACACTAAATGGGGAAAGAATAATCTATTTAATGATGCTGGGAAACTTGAGTGTCTACATACAGAAAAATGAAGCTAAACTCTTATCTCTCACTATACAGAAACATTAACATGAAATAGACAAAAGACTTCAGTGTAAGACTCAACGCTGCTTACCATACCTCAACTGGGATTTTCTGATGACAGATAGAAATCATGGAGCACTGTGTTTTGTGAAGAAGATCTCAAAGTCCAGTCTCCTCACATCATGTACCCAGTAGATACGATAAATGTAACTTATCACTATATATATTCGATGTGAGCAGGGTGCTGGTGGCTCAGACCTATAATCCTAACTACTCGTGAGGCTGAGATCTGAGGAACGTGGTTTGAAATCAGCTTGGGCAGGAACGTCTGTGAGACGCTTATCTCCAATTAACCACCAGAAAACTTGGAGTGGTGCTGTGCCTCAAAGTGGTAGAGCACTATCCTTGAGCAAACAAGCTCAGGGACAGTGCCCAGGCCCAAAGTTCAAGCTCCATGACTGACAAATCTATCCTACCCTATCTATCTATCATCCATCCATCCATCTATCTATCTATCTATCTATCTCTCTATCTATCTATCTCTCTATCTATCTATCATCTATCTATCTATCTACCTATCTTGAATGTGGTCATTTGGCTAGGGAGTGTTTGCCAGTTTCCTTACTGACAACGTAATCATTTTTATGCTCCTACCTTTCCATACAGTACTCTGCATGGAAGACACTAGGTCCCATCCTTACTTAATACATAGGAGTTAGGCTGCTTTTTGTGTAAAGTACATTTACTCAGAATTCATCTCAGAATTCTCTTCTCCATTTTTTCATTCATTTATTTTCTATTTTTATTTTTTGTCGGTCATGGGGCCTGAACTCCAGGACTGGGTGCTGTCTCTCAGCTCTGCAGCTCAAAGCTAGCTCTCTACCACTTGAGCCACAGCGCCACTTCTAGTGGTGCTGAGGAATCGAACCCAGGGCCTCATGCATGTGAGGCAAGCGCTCTACCACTGAGCCACCTTCCCAGTCCCTCATTTTAAAAAATATATTTATTGTAAAAATGTCGTACAGAGGGGTTACAGTTACATGAGTAGGGTAGTGAGTATATTTCGTAGTGAGCATTGTTACCTCCTCCTTTGTTTTCCCCCTACCATCACTTCCTTCCCCACCTTCCCAACCCCGTCCCCCCACCCCGACATTGTAAAGGTGTTTTCAACATAGTGTCCTATACATCTTGTCGTCACAATGGATCAGCCTGTATCCCCACTTAAATGTTCCCCAATATCCCTTCCCCTCCCCAAATTACAAAAATGTATATTCAAGGTGCAGAACCCCAGCATCAAATCCAGTGAAAACAGGGGTTTTACTGTGGGGGAAGAACATACAAAAGAAACAAAAGAATTATATAGTGCATGATAAGTACATTAAAAACACTAGCAAGAAAGAATAAACCACTTGTATCCCTGTCTTGGGGGTGCATTTTGCTTAACATTATCTCAAGTGGTCACATATACATAACCTTTGACCTTCTCTGCTTGTCCTAGATATGTAGTAGTCATTGTAAACAAGGGAAACCATGGGACCTATGTTTCTTTGGGCCTGGCTTACTTCACTTAATATAATTTTTCCCAAGTCTTTCCATTTCCTAACAAATGACCAGCTCTTCATTTTTAAATGTATTCCATGAGCATGGACTCATAGTTTATGCTTTGAATTAGAATCTAATATTTATTTTGTTGCTCAACAAGTTTTACAATTAGCCATTGGGAACTCTTTGAATTGGCTCCTCCATGTTCTCAAGCACTACAATATATTTTGGACTTATAGATAGATAGATAGATAGATAGATAGATAGATAGATAGATAGATAGATAGATAGATAGATAGATGGATAGATCCCTCATCTTAGACTATGTCATGTCATTCCTCACACGTTATAGAAATCTGGCTTCCCTTTCACCTGAAAAAGCCTGGGAAGGGGAGTTGCCTGACATCAGAGATTTCGAAGCAGCTGACATCAGAGATTTCACCAGAAGCTAGACTCAGGGCTGTGGCTAGGGTTTGTTCCTGTTGAATTTCAACAGAGGCAGTCATGGTGACTCCTTGCATGGTCTCCCAACTATCTCAGCCTCATTACAAAGTCCAGCGTCTCCTCTTGCTAGCCTTGGGACCTGTCTGTGCTCCAGTCTCTTTGTTTATGCAGTCAGGAAAGTAGAAGTATCTACATCTCATCTGTGGTTTTGAAGATGAGGTAGGTTAATATATGTAAATGTATTACAACGTTCAATGGTATATGGTTATATGGTAAGGGTTATGTAAGGGTTTAACATTAACCTTCCAATGTCAACCTCTATACATATCTAGAGCTTCACTATTAGCACTATAATTGACCCAGAGTAAATAAGAAGTAGAAGTGACTCATTTCACCTGATTGTAATGTAAGTGGCATGAAAACTTAATATCTTTAGAAAGAGATTCATATATATATATATATATATATATATATATAAAGGATAACACTAGCAAGCCCAAGCTTGGCCCATGAATAGCATATTGCCTGGGGAAAGGATGTGATACAGAAGAATTTCCCCCAGTTATACACAGCCACATCCTCACTGTCCTCTAGGTTTCATAGGAAAGCTTGTTCTGTGGGGTGAAGTTTACTATGGCTGATTGTAAAAATCTTAAAGTGACAGGGACAAAGTCACAGAACTTGGGAAAGTGTCTGACTAGTAGATTGGGGAAGAAGACAATCAGTATATACCTCTCAGAAAATCAGGACAAAATTTTTGCATTTAGCTTGTGTGTGTGTGTATGTGAGAGAGAGAGAGAGAGAGAGAGAAAGAAAGAGAGAAAGAGAGGAGAGGCAGAGAGACAGAGGCAGAGAGAGAAAGAGACAGAGACAGAGAAAGAGACTGCTTAGATTCCATCAACAAAGTATCAAGGATTTCCTTACAGAAATTTATTTCCATATGTTTCTGCAGGTTGGAAGTCCAAGATCAGGGTGCTGTTAGGCTTTCTTCTCCTCGGGCTCCTCTTTCTGACTATAAACAGCCATCTTTGCAGTATGTATGCTCCCAATGTCTTTTCCCTTCCCTCTCTCTCTTCCTTCCTCTTTTCTCTCTTTTACTCCCTCCCTCGCTTTCCTTCACTCTTTTTCTCTCCTTTATTCTTCTTCCTATCATTTGCCCTCTCCCTCTGCTGCTTTTCTCTGGTGATAAAGTATCTTGTCTCTTCCTTTTCTTTTGTGGACATCAATCCTATTGAATTTGGGCCCTACCTTATGACATCTTTACCTCCTTGAGGACTTATCTCCAAAATATTCACTTTGAGGGTTAGGGCTTCAACACATGAACTGAGAGAATACATTTCCACCCATACTATTGCGTAGGCAATGGTAGTGGTGGTGGTGGTGGTGACGATGGCCACTTTTTTTTCTTAAAAGGCAAATTGATTCTCGACTAGCTTTTCAGAATTATCTCTTCTTAGGAAGACTAGGATAGAATAACCTAAGAAGAAAAAATTCCTGAGAGAATAAGCAAGACAAGAGAAATGTCTCAATCTACACTCTATAATCTAAAACTTCCCCAAGTAAGAGCTGACATGCTGATCTCTGGAATGACTGAAGTCAAAACCTGGAGTATGTGTCATGTGATCCCACTGGAAATGTGTTTGTACAAAGTTCAGTCCCAGATGTTTTTCAAACAAGGAAGGCACCACTTGCCAGTGCTGTTCTTGACCAGGAATACATAAAAATCAGGAAATTGGCCTGAAAAGAATGAATTCCACATTGTGTTGCTGGTCCATTTGTGGTAGGATTACATGAATTTTCATTTGTGGAAGGGGAAGGACTGAGTATATCTAGTAGAATCTCAAGAGATTTAGAGATCCTTGACAGCTAACATTATAACCCTACCTGGGGAATTATAAACATTGAAAAAGGTGGCAAGATGCATTCTTTTCATCATTTTATAGGGCGAGGCTATAAAAAGATTAGCTTTTAGTCAAAATTTCTGAACAAGCCCAATCACCATCAAAGGGCACTACATCTAAGCTAGAGATCATAATCACTTAAATTCCACTTGATAGCCAAGCACCAGTGGCTCATGCCTGTAATCTTAGCTACTCAGGAGGCTGAGATCTGAGGATCATGGTTCAGAACCAGCCTGGGCAAGAAAGTCCATGACACCCTTATCTCCAATAAACCACCAGAAAACCACAAGTGGCGCTGTGGCTCAAGCTGTAGAGTGCTTGCTTTGAGCTGAAGAGAGCAGGGTCAGCACCCAGGCCCAGAGTTCAAGCCCCATGACTGTGAAAAACAAAATTCCACTTGATATATTTAGAATTACTTACCAAGCACCTCATTCAATAATTCAATAAGCATGCTGGGCATATACTACCTGCAAGCAGCAGCATTGCCATTGTACAGACAAAAGGATTTGTAAGACTACTATATAATTCAACATTGTACAGTGTGTTTGGAGTAAAGGAACAAGTGTATAAACAATGAGATAAAGATAACAAATTAGTTATCATTTCTCTATCCTTTCTTGTGTACTAGATGTTTTCCACACATGATTTTACTTAATCTTCCTCTCAGAAAACCCTGGGAGGTGAGTATTATCATCGCACTCACTTAACAGATATAAAAACAAAGCTCAGGGAGATTCTCCAGCACCCCAAAGGCCCACAGCTGGCAGCAGAAAAAGTAGGATTTGAACCAGTTCTTGCTAATGCAAAAGCCTGATATTTCAACCATCAGAGGATGTGCTAAGTACCCAGAGTCTCCCGTCAACAGGGAATCATTTGTATTTTAAGGGAGGATGTGATCAGATAACTAAACAGAAGGCTGCTCGGAGCTGGATGTGTAGAAATGGTGAACTTTTCTCAGCGGGCAGAAATGGTGGGAGACGGGCAGAAGAGAGTGTCAAAAATGCACGAAGGCAGGAAATTGCGAGGCAGAGTCAGGGGACAAAATGCTAGCAGAGCATCCATGAATGCTAATAGAATGGAATGGGGTTAGATGATGAGGAGTGGCAGCCACTACGCAAATGAGTTTGAAATTATCACAGGGGCAACCACAAATTAAAGATTTTGCACGGGTGAGTATGTGAGGAAGGAATTCTTCAGAATCATCATCTAATAAGTGAAACAGATTAAAGAGGGGGGTGGGGGAAATTGGAAGAGAACTCGGCAGCACCCAGCCCAGCTACGTGGTAAAACCATCAAGTCTTTTCTTTTTCTTAAATGCCAATGCCAAGGGCCCACCTCGGTGGAATTTAATCAGAATCTGTGAGGTTGAGACCAGATAGAAGATTTTTTTTAAAGCTCCCCCAGGTGGCTCTAATGTGCAACCAGAGCTGAGAATCAGTGAGTTAGATTATTGCGATCATGCAGCATATAATAAGTTTTTGAGCTAGGATGCTAACAAGCGAAATGATGGAATGGAGTGGGGACGATGGAGGCAAAAGAGGAAGTCTTATCTATCATATGTGGGGAGAAATTATTACAGGTGGAGAGCAAACAAAGTTGAAAGCTTTGAGGACTATGTAAGGGATCGCATTGGAGACAAGGAATTCTAAGCTGCCAGACTCATCCATCTTAGGTAAGATTTAAAGAAGAGGGCCAGATGGAATGACTTAGGCCTGTAATCTCAGCTACTCAGAAGGCAAAGAGCAGAAAAGCTGCCGTTCCAAACCAGGAGCAAGAAGTTAGCAACATTCAGTTTTAACAAACAAACCAAAGAATGGTGGTTCATAGTAGGCATTCCAGAGATACATGAGACATAGTTGGGAGAAAAAAAAATCGGTCCATGGCAGGTCCCAGACAAAAATTAGATCTTATGTGAAAAAGGCCAAAAGGACTTGGGGGAATGGTTCAAGGGGTAGAGCACCTGTTTAGCAAACAGGAACCTCTGAGTTTAAACGCCAGCACTGCAAAAACAAAACAAAACAAAACCATAATAACAAAAACAGTTAAGAATGGAAAGTTTGGAGGAGTTAGATATTAAGATGTTTGAGGATCAGGTCAAAGTAGAATGCGTAGCCTGCAAGATACAGGCTGGAAATTGTGTGAAAGGGGAAAAGTCAAGATCTTGGAGAAGATCTCCACACAAGGAAAAAGGGGGTAGAACCTTGGAGTGAGGGAGAGTACACGTGTACTTAGAGACACTAAAGAGAGAAAATAAGAAGAGAAGGGCCAGGCGCTGATGGCTCACATCTATAATCCTGGCTACTCAGGAAGCTGAGATCTGAGGATCATGGTTTGAAGCCAGGCTGGGCAGGAAAAATCCATGAGACTCTTATCTCAATTAACCATCAGAAAACTGGAAGTGAAGCTGTGGCTCAAAGTGGTAGGGCACTAGCCTTGAGCAAAAGAGCTCAAGGATAGTACCCAAGCCCAGAGTTCAAGCCCCATGACTACCACCACCAACAACAGCAAAAGTAAAACAGAAAAGAAAGAAAAAGACAGAGGAGGAGCTGAAGCAGAAAAATGAGGGAAATCAAAGAATGAGGAATGCAATTGTTTTCATGGAAAACTACAAAATGGTTCAGTTCATGCAAAGAAGCCTCCAGTCAATCCTGTGTTATGGTTCATTGTGTTGTGGGACTTGCTGAGTTTTTCCTCACTCTTAATTTTGTGAAAATCTGCCTCCCAACAAAGGTGCCCCAAAAAAGCAAGGCAAATTTAGTGTACTTATTTTAAATGAGAAGTTTAGAGTTGTTGAAGAGCATGTCTATGGTAAAGGTTGGGTGTGGTGTTATGAGAAGGTATTAATCAAACATCTGTTGTCTAGTGCTGAATGTTATGTATCCTGAGCATTGAAGTTTTTCCTCAGTGGTGGTCTCCTTGGAACTATTTGCCTGTGAATTACCAAAGCCTTTCTATAATAAAAATGTTTACATTGTGTTAAGCCACTAAGTTGGTGGTAATTTGTCATAGCAGCAACCAATAGTGAATAGGCTCAAGCCTTTCTCTAATGTGTTTCAGGAATATGTATTCATGATTCTAATCTGTACAAAGTCCCCATTAATAATTTCACGAGGAATTAGGTGTAGTTTATGTGATAGAGCTCTTCCCTAGCCACTTCAGTGTCCTGAGTTCAAATTCCAGTACCAGTAAAAAGAAAAAAAATAGTTTATATGACATCATATGAAACTATGCTCCCGTCATTTGCATATAATACAAATCTGGAAAGGATAGCATATACATTGCTGAAGCTGCTCTGATTCTAAGAGATAGTTGTGAATCAAATCAAGATGCAATTTCAAGGGAAAAAATGTAGTCTTTGATGTTAAAAGTATAAATTGCACAAGTACAAGGTAAGGGAAGTGAAAGTTCAATAAAGACACTTAGGAATTTGAATTTGTTACAAAGTCATTAGCTAGTTTTTGGGTTTTTTGGTTGGTCATGGGGCTTGAAATCCTTAACTGTTGGTATGAACCTAAAGGTTAAAATCAAGTTCAAATACAGTAGCTTTGACTAAGTGGTATTTCTCTGGATAATTCCCAATCTGTTGTATTGAACTCAGCCTCTCTCCTCTAAGTACTATGGAAACTTCCAGCAAGAAACACATGTCCTTAAGAACTACCTTTAGCTTTCCAATTTCTTTTTTTTTTTTTTTAATTTTATTTTATTTGTGAACATACTGTACAGAGGGGTTACAATTGCATGGGCAGGATAATACGTACATTTCTTACCATAGCTTTCCAATTTCTATCAATGGTGTTCATTATCCATAAATATCTGTCTCTAGTTGACTATTGTTAATGTCGTCTAAAGTACCACTATTCCCACACCATCCAACACAATCTGGGTGAGGTCTCCGCTACAAAGGCTACATCCTCTTCAGCTGCTTCTTTGTTTTCAATGACTGTGGCTTCTACTTCTGAGCCTGTTGAGACCACTTGAAGCAAAATGTGATTTAACAATCATTCTATTCTGGGAAAGTCACTCTGTTAAAGAGATCTGTGTCCCTTGTATTTTATTTTATATTTTTTGTGAAATCCCCCTCTCCCCTCTCACTCCACCTTTGGTAAACCAAGGCAGAGAATGATGAACTGGAGGAACCATAGTAAGACCCTGTGTCAAGTCCCCATATCTCCTAACACAAACCAACATAAGATGTGCTTATATCACTAACGTTGGGACCAATTTAGATATCCCTAGTCTTCTTTTTAGATGCATTTCTTCCAGAAGCCTTCTCAGACCCTCGAGTGAGTATACTTCTTCAGGATACTCTACCAATTTCCCCAGGACATGCTCAGTCATTTCTGCATCCCAGGGTAAATACCACAGCTTTTCCTTGTTCATCTAAGGTCTCTTCTAAAAGTAATTTTAAGGAGCTAAGCTTCCTAGCCCAGGTAAGATTAAAATTAAGAAGGATTTCCTGTAAGACATGTTAAAAGACACTTCTTTTGCCTGATAGGTTAGATAACACAGCTTTTAAATTCATCAGTAACATGTTTCGAGGTATTTCAAATTTATTTACCAGCCAACTCACAGGTGATTTTTCACATTCTCATCCAAGTTATCTACAAGCTTCAATACTTAGGAAATAAAACTTTTCTCAGAGCTTGATACCTTATAAAATATTCCTAAACATGACTACAGATTCATTTGTTTTGCCAGGAGGAGAAATGCATGGGCTAGTAGTTGTAAATTAGAATTTACCGGGAGTAAAGGTTTTCTAGTATTCTTTGAGCCAAATGTTTTAGGGATTTTTAACAGTGATTTTCCAGGTCATCAAACTAATTACTTTTGGTATTTCTTAAAGAACAAGAATTGGTAAGAAAAGCTATTTAGGAGAGTTCAGTCTATCAACTTGGCTACCTTAAATACTAAACATCAGATTCCCCGAGCTGTATTTGGGGCAGTTGATGCTGTGTTTGCTAAGTGAGCGCTATTGAGATTTCAGAACCAACTGGCAGCTTCAGTTTTGGATTTGGCTCCGTTTTAATTGTTTTGTGCTGCAGATAGAAGTTTGGGGTCTTGATCTTGAAATTCTTATATGTCAGACTTTTTTTTTCTTTTTGTTTTCTTCTGTCCAGTTTTAGAGAGTGTGAGTGCTGAATGTTGATATAATTCCTTCTTCTTTTGAACTCATTCAAGAGGGACAAACGCAGACCTCAGGCAACGGTTGAACAATCAATAATGTAAGAGCTAACAGATCATGCATACTTGTGTTAGTCAGCTGTGCATTGCTGTCATAAATACCGAAGACCATTTGGCTTGCAAATAGGAAAGGTTTGTTTTGGTTCACAGTTTGAAGGTTTCAGTCCATGATCAAATGGCCCCATTCTTTGGGGGGGGTAGAACTTCTCCAGAGAATGCAGGGTGGGGGCGATTGCTTCCCCCCAGGGCTGGGATATAAAAGAGGGAAGAGATGGGGACCCTAGAATCCTTTTCCAAAGTAACATCTCCAGTGATCTAAGACCTCCACACCACTGCCCAACAGTGCCAAGGAAGATGCTTGGTAGGGATTTGGGGGCATGTAACATCCAAAATAATAGATAAGCACAATACCTGGTCTTCTGATGTCCCTAAAGTGGCAGAGAAGAGGTGTCAAGAATTAAATGAATCTTGGTATCAGATGACAGAGGAGGAAACAGTAGGCCCCTTAGAGCAGAAGGGGAGACAAGTAAGTGACCATTAACAGCTCCATTAAGAGTGCAATGCAGGGCTGGGAAGGTAGCTTGGTGGTAGAGTGCTTGCCTTGCATGCATGAGGCCCTAGGTTCGATTCCTCATCATGACAGAAGCAGAAAAAAGCTGGACATGGCACTGTGGCTCAAGCGGTAGAGTCCTAGCCTTGAGCTGAAGAGCTGAGGGACAGTGCCCAGGCCCAGAGTTCAGGCCCCACGACTGACCAAAAATAAAAGAGTACAGTGCAAGCCAGCCAGGTATCTGTAAGGCTGAGTGAGATCTGAGAATCATGGTTCAAAGCCAGCCCGAGCAGGAAGGTCTATGAGACTCTTATTTGCAATTAACCACTAGTAAACTAGATATGGCACTGTGGCTCACATTGGTGGAGTTCTAGCCTTGAATGAAAAAAGCTCAGGGACATTGCCCAGGCCCTGAGTTCAAGCCCCAAGACAGACCAAACAAACAAACAAACAAAAAAAGATTCCAACACAAGGTAGTGTCATTAGGTTTTTCTTCACTTCCTTTGAAAAATTTTATTAGATATTTTTCTTAGCAATTATTTATTCCATGATTTATGTTTAAATTGTTACACTATTAAAAGCCAAGGTAAAACATATGGCCTGAATTTTGAAAGTGGAAAGAGCTTCAAACAGAAAATAAAACAAAACTACCTCCCTTCTCCTGCCCAATCACATATATTTTTCCCGAGAGAAAAATCTTTACTGGTTTTAAATCTCATTTTTTTCAGCTTTGAATACTTTATGTATTTTCACCTATTGTAAGTAAGGACTTAATGTGTATCATCTCTGTAGTGGAGAGTAGTAGCAGGGAGAAGATGCATGAGAATATATAGCTAAGGTAAATATTTCTGTTGAAAGACTTCAGTTTCTTTTCAGGTCTCAAAAAAAAAAATAACTAGTTCTTAGCCGGGCACCAGTGGCTCACACCTGTAATGCTAGCTACTCAGGAGGCTGAAATCTGAGGATCACAGTTCAAGGCCAGCTCAGGCAGGAATGTCCATGAGACTCTTATCTTCAATAAACCACTGGAAAACAGGAGGTGGTTCTGTGACTCAAATAGTAGAGCACTAGCCTTGAGCTGAAGAGCTGAGCGACCACACCCAGGCCCAGGCCCAGAGTTCAAGCCCTATGGGGGGGGGCGCGGAGGAGAAGTAGTTATTAATTGCTCTCAGATTGTTCCATTGCATAGACTAAGTTCTGGTTTCAGGATGCAATATTGTCTTACATCTCTCAAGAAAATTACTTTTTTTCCCCTTTCAAGTTCTATTTTGTTCCTAATTATGCCTGCTTCCTCTCCGATTTTGTATTGGTTCAGGTTGATCTTTTCATTCATTCTGAAAGTTTAGATGACTTATCTGTGAGTCCTTGTTTGTTGGTTTATGTTATGGAAGGAGAAATGCTGACAGCAAGCTCTGTAGATACAGAAGTGGGATTTGCAGACAGAGAGCTGGCCTTGGTACGGTGTAAAGACTATGGAACTTATCTACTTACATGGGGGTGGGGAAAAAGACGCTGGAATCCAAATTATGATTTTATTTCTAATTCCTCCTACATTGAAAGTCCTAATTCTTTGCTAGATGGTTCATAGACTTCATAGTTTCTTCAGGAATCACACTTTTCAGGTTTTGTTTGTTTGTTTGTTGTTTGTTTAAAGGGTCATTTTTCAGCTGGCAGTAGAGGGGGCAGATTTTGCCCTCGGCTCTTTATTCAACCCCTTCTTTTAAGTTCTGCTCAGCGTCTCTCCTCTGCTGCATAGCTGCTTCTGCTGACTTTGCAGTCTCCTGGAGATCGTTTGGAGAAAACTTTTTCCCAATTATCTATGTTCGTTTGCAAAGCTCTTGTGTTGAAGTCCTCTCTACTTCATTGAGTCCGGTTTTTTTTTCCTATTTGTTTTCCTATTTGAGAAATTCGTTGAACTATGTTGTCTGATGATGGTTCTATATTCTTTCTACCTATGAGTTCATCTGAATAAGAAATCATCATCGCAGCTTCTGTGAAACACACACAGAGAGAGAGAGAGAGAGACAGAGACAGAGATAGTGAGACAGAGACAGAGAGAGAGGCAGAGAGAGAGAAGGCCAGTGAATCATGAGTCACTAGGGTTGGAACCCACATGAAATGGAAGTCATAATAACTCTTTGAAACTCCTCCAATCTATCAATTATCTGTTCCTTTGGTATTTCCAAGGCATCCTCAATAAACTAACCTTAAACATTGTCTCTCTATCTCTGTCTGTCTGTCTGTCTCTCTCATATTGTTGCTGATCCGGCTTGATGTCTTTCTTCTGCAAACTGCCACCTGCATGCACCTTATGTCCTGATCCCTCTTCCTGCTCTGGGACATCACTTGGGGAAGAGTAGTTTTTATCTGCTTCTACCTTTCTTTTAATATTTCTTTTCCTGTGACAGCATGGGAAGGAAAGTATAAGCAATGCTCTCCAGGTTCTGGGTGGTGGGGGATGGGCATGAGCAGGACTGTTGATGACTACTTTAGTGAGTGCTAATCCAGCATCAATAAAAGCATGTGTTTGCCTACAGCAATAACGTGATCTGGTCAAGACTTTCTCTTTACAGAATAAAAAAAATACAGGCCAGTACTGAAAAACAGAGGAAGACAAGAGCATCACCTGCTTGAAGAATTGCTTTTCATATACGAACAGGTATTTACTCTATCCATAAAATCAAGTATGGGTCCAAGGAGCTTTCAATAGAGGTGGTGACTAAGCAAAGCCTTTGCTGATTTTTCCTGACTGGCATTGCATTCTATTAGCCCCAAACCACTGAAATGATTTTTGAATTTTACTCAAAGTCATGGAGATATATAGCCACTTCAGCTGTCTTTCCCATCACACTCGTAAATAGACAGAGTGAAGGGCTGCAAATCTGCCGTTTCCTAGCAAAAACAACACGATGACAATTTAACTAATGATTTCCTCATGCCACTTTTTATTACACAAGGAAAGGTTTCTCATTTTTGACAGAGAAAGACATCCTTCCTGGATTGTTTTTTCAGAGGGGTAGAAATGTGTATCACGGTGATAGAGAGCAGCATACTCTCGTACAGAGGCAAAGAACTAAGCTTTGTCCCACGTCAAGCTGAGTACTTTATTTCTTCAACTCTTTCTAGGAAGTTATGTTCGTTTTACTGCATTTAGAAAATACAGTTGATTAAGACAAGTTTTGCTACCAAATGTTGGATAGACCTCGCTGACAGGCCTTAAGCAACTACTTGTGGAAATGTTGCCATCATGGTCTCTCTTGATAATCCCTAAACCTTCCTCTGTCATCCTATTGTGTGCAATGTTTTCTTGCATGAGAAGCTGTCTGTTTACTCTCCAGTGAAGAGTTCTACTCATCTTCCCAAGTCCTATTCAGGACTCTATTAACTCCAGTATAGCGTACTGGTGACATCTTTCTTGCCACGCTTTCTCTCCCTCCTCAATTTCTATTGCTTGTGGTGTTTGTTGTCTTCCAACCCTTATGATTGTATTGTATTTAGTATGTCTTCTATTGCTGCAAGGATATAAAAAAAAAGGTTTAGCTTTTGTAAACTTGGTGTTTCTTAAAAGAAACCTCAATTTTACTTTTGAAATATATATTTTTATTGTAAAGATACTGTAGAGAGGGCTTACATGAGCAAGGTAATGAGTACATTCCTATCGAATGTACCCCTCCTTTGTTTTTCCCCTACCATCCCTTTCCTCCCCACCTCCCCAACTCCTCCCTCCCGGCCCAAAGTTGTAAAGTTAGAAACCTGAATTTTGTAAGAAGGAAAACCAGATTCATCACGGTTAAATTTCAAAGCTAAATATTTTGGAATTAGAAATCATAGTTATGTGATAGTTGAGAGAGGGAAATATTAAGATAGCTTATCAAACAATCCATATCTAGATCAATGGTAAAGAGCTAAACCTACAAGCTATTTTTCCAATATGGTCATTTTTTGTATTTTCTGTTACTGCTAAAGACAGACTCCCTAGTAAGTGGGTTCTGTGGATACTGACATTCAACTTGAAAGTAAGATGTAAGCTAGAAGTTAGGGACAGATTCTGCTGGAAGATTACTTTCAGTAGTTCTTTATATGTTATATTGATGAGCATAGTGATACAAATCTGTTATATTGGTGAGCATAGTGATACAAATCTGTAGTTTGAGTGACATATTAAGAGCAAGGAGTAAAGGTTTCCAGAGTCACTATTTGGGTGCATTGGGTTCAGCTCTTAAATATTTCTTTCTAGTTCTATGGCAGTGTGGGAGTGCAGATTTAAAAATCTACTCATATAATTTTCTTCTTTAGGTCGTTAAAAGAATTAATGTTGTGTTGGTAGGAGAAAAATCCTGAGATATTTTAACACCCTGAGGATAAATAACAGAAAGCAAAATGTTTCATATGGATTAGGCTCAGGAAATTCTTAGGACCCCAGGTATTATTTACAACTTGTTTCACTGATAGTGAAATTGAGCCATGTTGGGTTGAGAGCGTTGCTTACAGTCACCAGAGCTGATTAAAGTCCAGCGAGGCTTTGAACCAGGCACCCTGGCAGCAGATTCTTCAGTCTAAGCTGCTGTGCTTTCCATCTGGATTACATTATGTGAGCGAGCCACCCACAGGCCGACTTCAACACAATGTTCTAATCCCAGCCATTATTTAATAAAAATTCATGCAACATCACTTCTTTTGACAGCGAGTGCTCTTGCTTTGGAAAAAAAATATTATTTATTTATTTATTTTTGCCAAACAAGAAAAGAAAATGAAATGTCATTATTTCCCACAAAACTGAAAGAATAGTACAAGTAATATAATTGGACATTACCTGTATTCTGTGAATGAAGCACTTTATGAGTGGGAATTTAAGGGAAAGTCACAACCACCATCTATGTATGCATACAGAACTGGCATGACATTTGGTACTTATTCTAAAACAATCTACATTATGGGTATAAACTATTCTAACAAAATGTGATGTTGCACACATTTTCAGTGACTGGGAAACAGTCATGTCATACTTATTGCTAAATACTCAAACACACATACACACATATACCACATATATTTATATACATATATATATATATATATATATGTTTGTATGCCAAGTGTTTGGTGAAATTTTAAAGCAAAATGTCATTAACAGTATACAGTCTTTGATCCCCTTGAATATAGTAGAGTACTGTATAATGTTATCCAATCCAGATGTTATGTTATAGATAATATAACTTGCATTATGTGGTGGTTTTGCATCATGTCTACTAATCTTTTGATACCCTTCTCTTCAAAGGGTCTTATAACAAATAGAGTAGGGCAGAAATGGTAGGAAACTTAAGGTTAGGTGATTGAAAAGCAATATGAGGGCTGGGAGGTTGGCTCCGTGGTCGAGTGCTTGCCTCACACGCATGAAGCCCTGGGTTTAATTCCTCAGCACCACATAAGCAGAAAAAAAGAAATCTGGAAGTGGTGCTGTGGCTCAAGTGGTGGGGCACTAGCCTTGAGCTGAAGAGATGAGGGACAGCGCCCAGGCCCAGAGTTCAGGCACCCACAATTGACAAAACAAACTTAAAAGCAATATAACTCTCCTCCAGTCCCTGCCACTCACTCTTGTAGAATCTAACCACCATGTTGTAAGCACACTCAAGAAGCCCCATAGAGGCCTTTATGTGTCAAGGAACAGTTCTTCCAGCAAGCAGAGGAGTGAGGTTTTCTGTGAACATGACTGTGTGTGAACCAATGGAGAGCTGACCCTGTAGTGCCAGTCAAGCTTTGCGGTGACTCAATCTCTGGAGCCACCTCCTGCCGCCTCGGGAGACATCCACCTAAGCTGCTCCTGAATTCCTGAAACACAGACATTATGAGTAATAGCTATGAATTGTCTTAAGTTATTAAGTATTCAATTGCAATAATTAATGCACTTTGTTCTCATTAGACATTAGTCATCATTAACTTTGTGAATGGTTTTAGGTTTCCCCTACAATAATTTGAATTAAATCTCTTGGTGCAACTTTGAATGCATCTTATTGCATCTCTCCCTCTACTAATACATTCATGAACTCTGACGGGAAATGCAGGAATTTTCATTTGTACTAGAAAAAAAATCAGTATTTTTGTGTGTGGCCACACTAATAATAATAATAATAAATTTTGATAGTTTATGCTACTCATGGAAAAATTACAACAAAAGGAGTAAGAAAAATGGATCTCAGGAGTCACTGAAAATAAATTCTCAGACAAAAAAGTTGTATGTACTAATTACATTCTATTCTTAAAGGATATCATTCATTCCCTCATTTATTAATTTTTGGGGTGCTAAAGATTGAAATCCAAGCCTAGTGCATCTTGGCAAACACTTTGAGTGAGCTACGTCCCCAGCTCCTGTACTTTATTTTTAATACTCTTACAAACTTACAAGTTTGCTCTATTGTAGTTCATTGAAACTCATCTTCTCTATTGTCATACTCTCTAAACTACTTAACTATATAATTTTTGTCTGGATGGTAGGTTTTATATTAAAAATTCCAGCAATGATTTTCATATACTATGAAATACTGTTAAGAAAAAAAAAAGGCTTCATGGAAGTCCAGTGCTGAATGAAGGCAGGTGGCACATTTTCCCAAGGCACCTTGGAGCAAATATGGCCAAGAAACCATGCGTAACATCCTGAAGTTGCTGCATGCATTGGGATCTATGGTTTTGCCCTAATTGAGAAAACTGAGGATGTGACAAATACGGACATGCACTTGTGTAAAGTTTTGGTCATTCAGGTACTAAAACATTGACATAACCCTAACCTGAAGTTGGGTTTTTCACAGCCAAATACACAAGCTCAACAACATGTGAGTTCATAAAAGAAAAGACAGGAAGATTTATGACATGCCCATGGTAGTCAAGGTGCAAAACAACATCTGACAACATTAAAGGGACCAGGCCAACAGTGCCCAATTTCTATGGAGAAGATCGATTAAAATTTCATCCCCTAGAAGCTATTTTTAATGAATGTCAGTCTACGAATAAATACTCTGCCATTCAGTCTTTAAGAATCAGAAGTTTCTCTGCTCGCTCTGATTATACATGGGCTACTACTGCTGACTAGGTCCAGTCCTGCTGCTTGATGCTATGGAACGTTTCTTATGTTAGCAAAGGCTTTTGCTCCCAATGCCCAAACCACGCAAGAACTTGGTCTTTCTGACTACAGAAAGGGAAGCTTTTGAGATGTGCACATCTAATGCTACTACCTCCCAAGCGGTGAGTGTATTAAACTCAATAAATAGTGATGAAGCCTCCTTCTCATGATTTCCCAAGAAACCAAGTTGTCCTGAATGTGAAATGTAGAAAAATGTTCAATCAGGACCACATAATGACATCACTGTAGACCATAACCATGATGGCGCTAGCAGGATAAGATGTAAAGACTCTGTGGGAAATGGATTGAGTCATAGGGTGGAAATGCACAAGGATGTGGCTCCTTTGGGGGACCCTAGAGGCCGAAAGAAAGCTGTTAGTAAGTATCTGCCCATTCTTTCTAGGCAACTTTCCTCTCCATGGTAGGGAGGGCATGGAAAAATAGGTGTCTAGAAGGCTAGAGCTCAGATTCCCACCTTGTCACTTACTGGGACCTTGAGCAAATTACTCAATGTCTTAGTCATTTAAAATAATTCATTTTCTTAGCCATATTTTCCCTTCCAGCTCAGTTCAGAATTGCTATTTACCACTATGATTTTATAACCACCCTAACAAGAAAAGCACACTTGGAGCGATATTTCCTCCAAATGTCACAACCATCCAGCTCATCAGCAATTATTGACTGCTGCTGATTGAATGGCTGTTCAAGAAGAACATGAATGAAGCAAATCATTAATAAGTTAATGATCAGATGAACGGAGTCATGAAGGAGAGGGACAGTTGAAAGAAAGCATGGATAAAGAAAAGCTAAGAAGCATTCATTGTCTGGCCTCAAGTGAGGTTCAATGCAGAAGGTCAATCGCCTGTGGCTTGTAAGACCATCCATTGTGGTCACTTCTAATCTGAAACACTCTGGAAAGGCCATCGCAAATATGATCCTCTGTCACTGCCACGGGCTGGGTTCCCTGGGGAAATCAGACCTTTGCAAGATGTGTGAAGGAAACTAGAGAAATGGATACAGGACTAATGAATGGCA
The DNA here is from genome assembly GCF_000151885.1 of Dipodomys ordii. Classification (NCBI taxonomy): domain Eukaryota; kingdom Metazoa; phylum Chordata; class Mammalia; order Rodentia; family Heteromyidae; genus Dipodomys; species Dipodomys ordii. The sequence continues at coordinate 12,167,586 of NW_012267256.1, read as the reverse complement.
ATTTCTTAGCCAATCTGCGGGGCCAACAGAAAGTCTGGCTTCTCAGAAGGAGTATCTTTCAGCTTCTCTAATAGACACCTGATGGGGCTGGCTCCCTGAAGCTGGGAAGCACACCTTTTCTTGAGTTCTGAGACTCCTATGCTGGCTTCTCTTGATACATGGTATTTACCCAGGCTATTGCTCATCTCTTGACTCATAAACCTGAGAGTCTCATTTACTCTCTGACTTAGGGATCAACATCACAAAAGTGCTCCTAGAGTATCTGAACAGGGGCCCATTCTTATTACAAATGAGTAACTGGGAACTTGAAGAAAGGAGATGATTTTTCTTAAGGAAACTCAGAAGATTTCTTTTGTTTTCTCATTCGGCTGTTGACAGACTGGATCCAGCTTCAGGCTAGCCACTGTGCGTAACCCTTACTTACCGGAGAGATGGTTGTGGGGAGAAAAAAAGCCTCACGGAAAATTTGGATGTACATACCAGTTAGATGAAGTCCAAGATGTCACTTGGCTTCCTCATTCATATTTATTCCTTGAGGAAATATCTATTGAAATTCTCTTCCGCACATATATTCTTATCCTCTAAATTCAGATGAAGGGGACAATAATAAACTTCTGGCCCAGTGATATTTACAAAGATCCTTTACATGCATGATGGGTTTGGTTTGTCCTAAGAACAGTGAAGTGGACAAGTGAGTTTCCATTTAATAGAAAGATCTAATTTTGTCATTTCAGAGGTAAGAGGTGGTAGCCAGAGGTACTAGTTTGGATTTCAAATGAATCCTCTGCTGGTATTTCTTGTAGACCCAAAGAAATACATGGAGTCACCTAAAAGCAATGCAAAAGTCTATTTTCCATTTTCCAAAGCTTACTTATTGCTGATCATGCCTACTTTCCTTCTCTCTATTACAGAGTCAATGGCATGACCCAAGTGGAGGCCTCCACAATGGCGCATGCAGTGGTATGTGCGTGGCGAATCAGAAACACCTTTGAATAGCACCAAGTATTATCCATCTTTTCTTTAAACAGGAACAGTGTGTGTCTATCTATAACCTGGAAACCCAAACTTCAAAATGCTCCAGAATCTCAAGGCTTCTGAATACTGACATCATGTCATATGTGGAAAATGTCACAGCTGGCCTCCTGTGACAGATATCAGAGTAAACATAGGCACACTAAAAATATTGCATAAAATTACCTTCAGGCTATGTGCATATGGTACATGTAAAATAGAAATGAATTTCTTTGGCTCCCACCGATAAGATGTCACATATATGCAAATATTCTAACATCTGAAAAAAGCATGAACTCCAACAAGCAGTAGGCATGTGTCTATATAAATATACACACATGTGTTCATGTATATTTGAATGTAAAAAGCAATTACCTGTTATTGTGTTATGGTCACATTCACAAAATCTTCTAGAGAAGAAAAATCTCTGAAGTTAAATGGTAAGAATAGAAAAAAGGTGTTGCACTTTATTTTGTAAACACTGCTATAAGCAATTTAAACAAATACTACTTTTCTCCATTTCTCATACTCTGTGGATAAGGAGATGGAGTATCAATGGTGAATTTAGGAGAAATGGATTTCTTGTGTATCCTAGGAGCACTTTGCACCAGCACTCCATATATATTTGCCAGATTGAAGAGCATTTACTTATGTGTCTCTTTTTTGTACTTAATATTTGAATTAATGGCTAAACCAGGTTTTTTTTTCTCAGAGAAGCACACACCATGGAAAATGTGCCTCTGGGAATGCAAATGACCCATTCCATGTATTAGACAACCATAAACAAATGGAGATTTGCACAGATGTAATTAAGAATAGAAAATACAAACCTATGTGCAGAACCATGATTTACAGTCAAATTCACCTCCCTTGAAAGCTCATATTAGATTGCTCCTCATTTGATTACCAAGCTGCTGTTTCAATGCAAAGCATATGCTTGCAGATTCCCAGGTTTGCTGGGCTTAGAAATTAGTTAATAACTTTGCAACGACCCTTTAAAGGGAAGAGTGGTTTTTGCCTCAGCCACGCAAATATGTGCTAGTGAAAATATATGCATCTCAACTGGCTATTTTTGTAAGGAGGACAAATGTGTAAAAATATGTTTGCTGGGGGGGAAAATTCCATCTTTGACTGTTTGCCAAATGTTATACAAATAATTAGTGTTGGGAAGTGGCTAGAAGCAATTTTAAGACTTCTTGTTTGGTGTTAAATATGTTCATTCCCCACTGTCTGGGCACCTATGATATTTTAAAGTATTCATAGGCTTTGGCTTCTGGCTTGCCTTATAAAATGGGTTGCTGCTTTTTTTTTATTCCTTTCATCATATATCTGAGAACATAAAAAAAAAGATGGATGAGTCTTTTGGAGAAACCTCATCTCAACTTTTTCAAGGTTTAAGTTCAATATCACAAAGCAGTTGTTCATTTTGCCCACACTCTTCTAGTCACCTTTCATCTTCTCTCTAGTGTTTTGATACTTCGAAGGTGACATTTCCAATATTAAGTCAGAAAGAAAGATTAAAGGGCCAGATCACCTTCCTACACCCTAACTTCTAGAAAAGCTGGAACTAATCTAAAAGGAAAGTTTTTCGACTGCACTTTTCAGACTCACTGGATATTACTGACATTACTGTCTGGCAGCAGCCCATGAACCTTACTCCCACATACATTCTGAATGTGGGTCAGTGCTGCTTTTTGCCTTAGCCAAAAGCTGTGAGCTGTAGGGTATCAGCAAGACTCACCCACCAAGGGGAGTGGGGCCACTCACTTGGTACTCTTTCCTCCATGTTCTTTCCACTGGATCGGAAGCCTGGCTACAAGAACATCCATGAGGAGGAGCCTGATGGGTACCAACAGGAATTTCTGTTGTCAGAGCCAAATTTCAGTTTGAAGTCTGAAATCTCTTCTATCTGGAGGGAAAAGTTATACTGGAAGAAGCAGCTTCCTGCTCAAGGCCAAAGCTGAGCCAGGGAAGCAAGTCCAAATGGGTACAGTTGTGATGGAGTAAAAATCCAATTGGGGAGAAGAATATCTCTGAGAAGCAGGAGGCAGGCACAAGGAGCCAGAATGAGTAAGTCCCAGAGTGAGGGACCTGAGTCTGAGTGAAAAGAGCTGGAACAGATCAGACACTTTCGGGAGAGCCCTGTGCCCTGTCTTACCCAGCTCCAATCCGAGTTGGCAAAGGAGAGCAGCAAACCTTGCACAAAGTTGGAGTTGGTCTCACAGCTTCACCACGCGGATTCTGAAGTTGTGATTCTAAGTGAACGGACATTTCATGGACTCTCACCATCACAGCCGGCCTCCAGGATTCAGAGGAAAATAATACAGCTTAGAGTTGCTAAGGGAAAGGGGTCAGCAGAAAAGCAAAGGATGTTAGATAACACGCAAGATGACACAGGTACTCTTAGGAAATGCATATATTGATGGTATAGAGGAAAATCAGGAAGTGTGTGATGGGAGAGAAAGCTCTCCAGAATGGAATCTAAAAACACAGTCATGCAAATAAGGGTCCATTATTTCCCCCCTCCGCATGGAATGACTGGCTTTGAGTTTTAACATGGGAGGGAAGGCCAGATGGCAGCAGGCTGGCTTATTATAGAAAGTCCACTTGGACTCAAGTTTTCTCAGCACTCTTCATCGTTGCTGAGTGAGGTTTTGTTTTGTTTCCTTCCTAAAGTGTAGGGCAGGCAAGTACCAAAATTTGTATACAATCTGAAACCTTTTCATGTAAATGTTCTATTCAGTACCTCCGATACATGATATATGATGCCATCACAGGAAAACTAGTGTTGCTGCAGACGTTAATCATAATTATGAAAATTTTTAATTTAAATGTAGGTCTGAACACACAAAATACAGTGCATGGCCATCTGTTAGTTTTCCATCTGGGCTCATTTGCAAAATACATTCTGTTTCGCTCCCCCCTCCCCCCTCTATTTATAATCTTCCCTGGAAAACAAATATGCCTAATCTGTGGCATGCCAGAGCTGAAGTTAGCTATTTACAAGTGGCTTTTAATAGACATGGTTACACAGTTGAAAGCAGTAACAGAAACTTCTTCAAGTTTTCTTTTGCTTGCTTGTGTTCTCTCTACCTCTCTCGCTTTCATTCTCTCTCTCTCTCTCACTTTTTCCTTTCTCTAATTTTGTCACTAGAATCTTCCTTTGAGAGTCCTCTTGTGAAAGGAAGCTTTACACTTTAAAAAAAAATAAGGAAACTTTCATGGAATGGTGATAAGAATTATGACTAGAACTCTAGAGCTACGGAAGCAGCATTTTTTCATTATTATGTGTAGAACTGAAACAAACGTCCATGAATTGAGGAGTGGTCACATAGATATTGCCTGTCTGTGCATGCCATATATTTAGGTATTCATTCGAAATGCCGGGATATACTTACATCACAGATAAACAAAATGAAAGAATCCACACACAAAAGGCTGTATATTGTAGGATGATCCTATTTATCTGAAATGTCCAAAATAGGCAAATACGTAAGGAAAGTAGACTCATGGTTGCCTACAGTTGAGAATGGAACTATGGGAGATGAGTACTAATTGATATTAGGCTTTTTGGGGGAGGTGATGATACAAAAATACCGAATCATGTATTTTAGCCTGGTAAAGTTCATTGGAAATGTAAATTATACCCCAATAAAATGTTCGACAAAGCCAGGCACTGGTAGCTCATACTGCTGATCCTAGCTAGTCAGAAGGTTGAGATCTGAGAATCTTGATTTGGGGCTAGCCTAGGCAGACAAATCCAAGAGACTGTTATCTCCAAATAGCCAGCAAAAGTCTGGAACTGGAGGTATGTCTCATGTGGTAGACTGGCAATCATGAGAGAAAAACTGAGAGACAGCAAGAATCCCAGAGCTCAAGCCCTAGTACAGGCACACACACAAATACAATGTGAGAAAAAGAAGTATCCAGCTGGGAGGAGGTGAAGAATTCACTCAGTTCATTTTACATATTTTAAAGATGGCAAAATGAGGTCCTAGAGAGTGAGGTGAATAGTGTTCTTTAGTGTTCAGGTTCCTCAGCCTCCATTCCTGGCACATAATGCTACCAGTCTAATTAATTCACTTATGCAAATACCCTGATATGAACAGAGTGGACTGAAGAAGAGAGATTCAAATGGAAGGTACTGTCAGGTGCCAAGTAAGCATACAAAGGGCCTTTAAAGATGGAAGGCTAGAACTCATATGGATGTAGTAAATCTATTCGAGCTAACATGTTTTACATCTGACTGATGATAGTCAGATAGAGAGAAGTCATAAAAAAGTAAGTTGGTAGTAATGAAGAAGCCTAGAGAAAACAGAACATGGAAAGGAAAGAAGATGAGTTTCTTGATATGACTTGGACTTCCATGTGGGATATATAAAAAACCCTAGCAGGAAGTTGACACGACATAACTCAAGCGTCAACAATAAACTCAGGGCTGAAGATGAAGGACTTCACTGCTAAGCATGGGTAGTAAAAACCTTGAACAGATGCAACTATTGTAGAGACAGGACAGAGGCTATCAGGAGCCAGGAAAACAAACAAACAAACCAACACTGGACCTACAGCATGTAAGGACAGAAAAGGAAAGGAGGAAAGGGAGTAGAAAGCAAGGGGAGATTATAAAATAAAAGTGGGAAACAAAGACAGGTCAGACTTCGCCTGGAATAAGAGACAGGATCTCATTTTCACACCCAAAGTCTACAGGATGGACTTTGGATGGAACTTATCACCTGGAAGTGTCATCCTTTGTTGGTGTTTTTAGTTTATATAAGCAGAAAGGGGAAACTCAAAGAACTTGAATCAAACATACACTCTGGCGAGATGAGGGGGGAAGAATTTACAAGAATTAAACTGATGAGATAAGGAAAAGTGAATGGCATTAAAATATGGACGAAAGCAGCTGGAAATTTTGGGAACGAGGCTGTCATAACAAAATATGTACAAGAAGGGAAATATAGTCCCCAGATGACTTCCCACCACAATGAGCTTGAAAATGCACAAGTAGCCTTTTCCTGCATTTCTGCCATAATGGAGTGGGAGGCGTAGTCTGAAGCTGGACCTCGGCAGATGGCTGGATTTCACTTGCATTCTGGAGTTTGACCAGATTCTATACCATACAGCGTTGAAAGCATAGCCTGAGAATAAAGACAAACAAAGGCCTCTGGTAATAAAATTCATTTCTCAGATTCCCACAAGAAGGCCCTAAAAGTAGGAGTGTGTAGGGTGTTAGCCTCTTCTTGGAGGTTGTTATTGAAAGAAAAGAAAAGAAAAGAAAAGAATTGCAAGCTTATATGTTTGTTTTCTAGGACCCTGGCAAGTTCTTAGCAATTCAGAGGAAGGCTAGGATATGTCCTCACTTACCCTTAAGCAGTCAAAACATAATGATAGACAGGTAGACCAGCTGTTCCCAAGCCATGTGATCAAGGCTATGGCTAAGAATTAGGTATAAAGAGAAAGGTATGTCCAATTGGACATACAGGACAAGCAAAGTAGGGTAAAGGAGGACTCTTTTTTTTTTTTAAACTAAACTTCCTTGTTAAATTTTTATTGTCAAAGTGATGTACAGAGGGGTTACAGTTACATAAGTAAGGTAATAAGTACGCTTCTTGGCAAACTTCTTACCCCTTCCCTCTTTTTTCTCCTACTTTCCCTCCCCCATGCTCACTACCATCAAGTTGTACAGATCATTTCCAACATGTTGTATTGTGTATATCACTGTGGCATTGGTTCTTTGTCTCACCATTCTGTTGTTCCCCTTCCCTTCCCTAATTCAAACAAACGTATATACAATACCAGGGTACCAAAATCAAATACATTGACAACAGGGAATATACCATCAGAGGGGAAAACATACAAAAGAAACAAAAAGTCACATAGTACATTAAAAACAACAACAAAGAAAAATCTCTTGTGTCCATAAAGTAAGGAAGACTCTTTTTAAGAGAGAAGAGCGTATCTGGATTGGATCCTAACGTATAACAGCATTTAAATAGGAAGATTAAGGGTACAGTAGGTGTCAAGACTGTTCATTCCTGTAAGCAGAGCTCAAACAATGGGCCTTGGGTACAAATTAGCATGCACATTTGGGAAACTTCCAGCAACTGGCTATCACTAAGGTCTAATGTGATAGTGGAGGAGCAAAGAGCTTTTCCTGGAGAGGTCAGCAGGCCTGGAACATGGCAGGTCATTCTTGGTCCTGCCTGTCTTGGGTTCCATACATACTCAAACAGACCCTGAGGCAAAGCCTAAGGTCTGGTAGTCGATAAAACACACAGGGTAAAAGGAAAGTCATTCAACAGAGTGAGTGAGTGACTGGGTTACAGCTGTAGGCACCTGGGGATCAATCTTTCTGGAATCTTCTGGGAAGGTGAAGAGCATGCTTTGCAGTTGGGGCATGTATGCACAATCCTCGTCCCCATCGGATGAGGCTTCCTCTAGCGGGGGTCAGTTTGCCCCTACACACATATTTTTATGGCCTTTTTTTTTTTTGCCAGTCTTAGGGCTTGAACTCAGGGCCTGGTCACTGATCTTGAGCTTCTTTTGCTCAAGACTAGCACTCTACCACTTGAGCCACAGCGCCACTTCCAGCTTTTTCTCAGTAGTTTGTTAAAGAGTTTCATGGACTTTCTTGCCCCAGCTGGCTTCAAACCAAGAGACTCTTATCTCAGCCTCCTGAGTAGCTAGCATAATCTTAATGAAACTTGCCACTTCTTGTTACTGAGTACCTACATTCCCTCCCTCACCCCTGCCCAGGCAGTGGGGTATGGGAAGCTGTCTGTATAATGTCTCCTGACCGGTGCAGGCAAACTCCCCTAGCCCAGGACATTCTGGCCAGAATGCCAATGATGTCTGATAAATGACCCAAAGTAGCCCTTTGTCTCCTGCTTGTGTTCATCTTGACAAATATGCTCAGGGAGTTTACCATTCCTTAAAACTAAACTTTTAGCCTTCTTCTATTCCTTCATTCCCAAAGCTGGCTTTGTTGTTCAGACAACACACCACCCTCTCCTGAGCATACACAGCTGTGTGATGACTAAGACACACACACACACACACACACACACACACACACACGCACACACACACACACACACATGCACACACACTCTTCTAATGCCTCTCTGCATTCTCTGACTTCTCACCCAAGTAGTTCTGTTGGTTCCCTATCAGCAATGATGGTGTGTGGTCATCTTTTCCTAATCCACACTGCCCAGAACATAGTGGCACTGGTTAACCGCTTCTATTGAAAAAAAAAAAAAAACAAAACAAAACTCCTCTGATGATTCAGCCAATCTAAAACAAAAACAAAGCACCCAAACGGTATCCCTAATGCAGAGACAATACACCAAGGCATTTGTGTGTAGAAAAATGAGTTGTAGTATCATGTAAATCAAATTAGCTCAATAAAGAGTTTTGACTTTCTGGTAACCTTCTGCTGAAAATAAAGGCGCTGGTAGGAGTCAGAACATAGTTGTTACATTTGAAACGAAACTGAAGAATCAGAACAGATGTGAGACATAAAAGAGCGTCAGAGAGAGAGAGCACACAGACTTTAAATGCATATAACATGAAACTTTGATGTCTGCTTCCTAACAATTTATTTAAAATGATTTGCCCTTTGGACCACTTTAATTTTGGATACCACCTTTCCCTCTGGGAGTGGTGAAGTGTTGCATCAGTATATGCCTCAAAAATGGAGGTTTTATTATTTATTTATTTTGGTATCTATTTTCTGATAGCATGGAAATCCTAGACCTCAGGAGGTCTGAGTCTCATTTTTATATTTACCAGGAGAACATGCTGTTTCTCACTAAAGTCAGTTGAACTATATGGGCCAGTTTCTCTTGTCAGCTTCTTGTAAGCTTTGAACTGGAAGAAGAAATACACAGCAGGGTAATCGAGCCCTTTGAAATTTGGGAGAACTAGGCAAGATGCACTGCGGTATTGATTTGTAATAAGCTTTGTTCAGGTGACATCCATCTGTAATATGATGAAGATTCTTTTTGGATTAAGATGCTCAGTGGTTAGAAATGAAAACGCTGTGCTCTCTTTATTTGAGGTTGGGAGGTGGGGATGGTGATGCGAGTATATAATTTCCCATGATTTCCTTTGTGGGATTTTTGACATTTAAAAAAGAAAAGGCATGTCCTTTCATTAGTGGCACACAAGCTAGTGTAAAGGCTATGTCATTTCAGAAGTGAGTACATCACACAGTTTGCCTTTGCAGAAGAAACCATGCTTCTGGGCTCTTATTATTGATACTTAACTGTTTATCAGAGTCTCACAGTGTGCTTCATGTTATAGCTGGTGTTCATCATTTCATTTATCTTCACCAACCCCCGAAGCTGTGCATCTATCAGTCGAGTCCGAGAGACAGAAAGCAGGGACAGGAAGGTGAGCTAGCTAGAAGTTGGACAGGCTAAGAAGGAGATATGGATGGAGATATGTTTGATTGACTTCACTGTCTACTTTCATCACACACACACACACACACACACAAAACCCCAAAGCCAAAAAACTAACACAAACCCCACTGGACAGAGTGGGTAGTTATCTGCTGATGTTTACAGTTTATAGACTACAATCCTTCACTAGTCTAAGAGGGTGAGTTGGAGTCATTTCAGAAAGGATTCTATAAATAAAGCTTGATTTTTGTAAAATTGTTATTTCTTTGTAAAGATGCTGTACCGAGGGGTTACAGTTACATCAGTAAGGCAATGAGTACATTTCTTGTCGGGCACTGTTACCCCCTCCTTTGTTTTTCTCCCACTATCCCTTCTCTCCCCCACATCCCCCTCCCCTCCCCTCCCCCAAAGTTGTAAGGTTAATTTCCAACATAGTGTCTTGTGAATCTCATTGTTGCAATGGGTCATCCTGTGTCCTTATTTCAGCATTTTGTTATTCCCCTTCCCTTCCCCAAAGTAGATAAATGTATATACAAGATTCAAGGTACTGGGCTGGGATGGTGGCTCAGTGGTAGAGCGCTTGCCTTGCATGCCTGAGGCCCTGGGTTCAATTCCTCAGCACCACATAGCAAAAAGAAAAAAAAGCCGGAAGTGGCGCTGTGGCTCAAGTGGTAGAGCGCTAGCCTTGAGCTGAAGAGCTGAGGGACAGCGCCCAGGCCCAGAGTTCAGGCCCCACGACCGGACCAAAAAAAAAAAGATTCAAGGTACTAAAATCAAATACAGTGACAATAGGGATATACCATAGGAGGAAGAACATACAAAAGAAACAAAGAAAAAAATCACATAGTACATTAAAACAACAACAACAAAGAAAAACCTCTTGTGTCCATGTCTTGGGGTTCATTTCACTTGGCATCATCTTATATGGTCACATATAAGATAAAGCTTTTGAGCCTTTCTGCTTGATTTAAAAAAAAACAATCTACTTATTACCTTACTCATGTGACTGTAACCCCGCTATACAGCAACTTTACCAGAAAATAAATTTTTTTAAAAAAGGAGGCATCACAATATTGAACAAGAAATGTACTCATTGCCTAACTCATATAACTATAACTCCTCTGTAAGCATCTTTACAATAAAATAAAAATTAAAAAAACCCTAATGTATTTATTCTGGCTTCCACATGACATTCTCTGAAATTTTTAGAACTGGTATTTTGTATGGTTATTCCAAGTTACTTTTAGAGAGGAGGTACTGATAATTTGATTAATTATTTTCTATGATACAATCTTATATTTTACATATTTAAACCTGGATACCCACCTGGATACAATATTAGCATTTTGACATAATGATGATTTCCTTTAGAAAACTTTCAGGTTGAGTCACTTCCCTTATGTAAATTCCTTTCAGCAGTCTTCTGGTTCTTCTGTTTATGATCTCTTATAATATGGCATATATTACACTTATTATCATCTGCATTTCACCAAAAGTTAGCTGTCTTCAGTCTCACTGAAGAGGCCACTGCATGAGTCTTTGGATAGAATTCAGCCCTCTGCACACCACCCTTCATTATTTTAATACTTATTTGGATGAGGAGCAGGGTGAGAAAGAGTCTCAGTTCTAGTTTATCTTCCCAAGGAGCCTGAAACCTTTCTTGGTAATGGAACAACTTGGATTCCTCTACAAGCTGCTGACACCCTAATGGCTTTATACCCTTGAATGTGATCTCATCTGCAAATAGGATCTTTATGGATCAAATAAGAGGAAAACATTAGGTTTGGCCATACCCATTGTGATGGTTTCCCTGTGAAATGAGAAACATGGACCCAGACATAGAAAAATGCTATTGAATGAGTGAAGTTTTGTGCTATATGCCAGTTCAGCAAACCACCAGATGCCAGAAGAAAGACATAGATGAATTCTTCTTCATGTCTCAAGGAAGTCCAAATCCTCCCAACAACTTGATCTTGGATTTCCACTCTCCAGAACTTGGAAGATAAACTGTTGTTATTTTAAGCCACCCACTCTGTGTGTGTGTATGTGTGTGTGTGTGTGTATGTGTGTGTGTGTGTTGTGTGTGTGTGATTGTTTTAATGGCAGCTGTAGGAAATTAATACAGGTTATCTCCAATTTACAAAGGTTCAATTTAGGATTTTTCAACTCTATAATGATGTAAAAGTGATATGTAACTGCAACATTTGTACCTCAAATTTTGAATTCTTACATTTTCCTGGGCTAATGATACACAGGGTGTCAGTCTCTTGATGTGTCCAACAGCAGCGTTCTACAGCTTCCAGATGGGCAAATGATCACAGGAAACATGACCCATAGTCTACTGTGTTGTAGTCTTAAGCCAGAATATCTGGTAAGTGACATGCATGAAATGTATTTTTTTTATTGTCAAGGTGATGCACAAAGAAGTTATAGCTACATAAGTAAGGTAATAAGTACATTTCTTGTCAAACTTGTTACCCCTTCCCTCATTTTTCTCCTACTTTTCCTTCCCCCCAGGCCCTTCCTCCAAGTTGTACAGATAATTTCTAACATATTGTCTTGTGTACGTCACTGTTGTTATCTTCAAGTAGTTCTACAAGAGGCTTTCAATTAAATAAATCTAAACGTGTTTTGGATTTATCACAGTTTTCTCAGGTATAACCTTCTATGTGAAGAGTAAGCCTTCTCCCAGGGTTAGACTTGCTCCTCACTCACCCCTTCTCGTTTCTTTATAAGACATCAGTTTTTCTTATTACCTTCTTAGTACCTTTTCTTACTACCTTCTTCAGCTTGTTTTGATCAGGATGTTTTGCCATTCTCATCCTGTCTGTTGATTCACACTCAAATTACACAGGTAAACAGCTCTATGTCCAGAGATGCATCAGCTATTAAGAGTACAGAGGCCAATACTTCTTTTTTTATCAACAAAATGCTGATATGATGGTTATAGAGAACAAATGCCAGAAGAATAGCAACACCTTGCTTCTGCTGTGGAACTGTAGCTCTCCTTGATGACACTTCTTTTACTGTAACCATGTTATTTTGGAGAATCTAATACTTTTAGTGGGGAAGGATTGTTCATATAGAAAGTATTGTGCAGGCGGATATGAAAGCAACGTGAAGTGTTCCCCAAGCACCATGTGAATGTGCTCCTTGATGTTTCTGTTTCCCTTTGGGCCCAGAAACAAGCACTCAGCAAGGGTTCTGGGCACCACTGGGCAAAAACTGGAAAAGCAAGCCTTGCTTTTCCAGCACCCCCAACAAACTACACAAAGGCCCTGACCTCCCTTTAACTTTCAAAGTAACTTAGAGAGGTGAATTGTTCAAAAAGAGAGTTTTTCTTAGACTGTTTTATCACTACTCCAACCCTGTGCTAGTGTCTCCTCTATAAAATAGCAGTAATCTACTCTTAACTATTATTTTTCTCTCTCTGTGCATACACACACACACACACACACACACACACACACACACACACACAGAGTCAGTCATGGGGCCTGAACTCTGGGCCTGGGCGCTGTCCCTCAGCTCTGCAGCTCAAGGCTAGTGCTCTACCACTTGAGCCACAACATCACTTCTGGCTTTTTCTGCTTATGTGGTGCTGAGAAATCAAACCCAGGGCCTCATGCATGCGAGGCAAGCACTCTACCACTGAGCCAACCTTCCCAGCCTAGCTTATATTTTTTAAGTATCTAGAAATGTCTAAGTGAAAACTTTCTAGAATGAGTCATGACTACTAGCTGTGGGAAGGACCTTTAGTTAATGGAAGGAAAAGCTTTACTCTTGTCTCCCCTCAGTCTCCAATAATTGGTTTTAGAATCTTAGCATTTTGAAGGGAGGAAGGGAGGAAGGCAGGGAGGGAGGAAGAGGGAGGGAGGGAAAGATGCAGAGAGGAAAGAAGGAGTGAAGAAAGGAATAAAGGAAGGGAGGGAGGGAAGATAAAGGAGGATAAGGAGGAAAGGAGAGGGA
>NW_012267256.1:12086513-12153671 GCF_000151885.1 Dipodomys ordii | reverse complement strand
AAAAAAGCCAGAAGTGGCGCTGTGGCTCAAGTGGTAGAGTGCTAGCCTTGAGCTGAAGAGCTGAGGGACAGCGCCCAGGCCCAGAGTTCAGACCCCATGACTGGACCTCCCCCCCAAATAAAAAAAGAATCAGAAGTAGTCCAAGAGCCCTGCTCACTCTTTTTTTCCATAACACACCAACACAGGAACCAATCAAATCCTCAGGAGAACTCCACTGATCCTTTCCAAGGAAAGCACCCCCAACAAACTACATTCTCCTGGGCCCTACTTCTTAAAGCTTCTGCTCCAAACAACAGCACACTGAGGATTAGGCTCTCAGTGCAAGAACCTCTGGGACACAACCTCAAGCCAAATCCAAACCGTAGATGAGCCTATGACTTAGGGGTCTCTAAGGTTTACACTGATTGCTGTGTGGAGAAGCAAGAAAGAGAAGAAAAGATGGGACCAGGGAAATCCGCTATGGCTTCTATAATCGTTTGGAATATTACCAGTAAGTAGATAAGAAGTGATTTGAATCAGAAATTATTTTCAAGGTACAGCTGGGAAAAGCTGATGATCAACAGGAAGTGGAGGTAGGAGAGAAAGAACACAGTCAAGGATGATAGTAAAACTGTTGGCCTAGGAAACTGAAGAGCACAAGAGAATGCTGAGACAAGGGCAGGCGATGGCAAACATGCTTCCCTAATTCCTTGTATTTGCTTAGACAGCTAGGACTCATTGCCATAAACAGGGTTCCAGATACCTGAACAGCCATTACATGTGCATTTCACAGTTCATGAATTAAGCATTGATTCCTCCAGCCATTAAAACATAACTAATGTCTACAAAGAGCTCAACCTGCATGCTGGCTTATGCTCTTCCTTAAATCTCTGAGTTGCAAGCTGAAGTTTATACACAGGGGTTATTAATAAATCAAGCAGTTAATTAATCAACCCAATGCATATGATTCTGAGAAGGACTAAATGTGTCCTGAAGGGCTGATTATTTTTCCACAAGCAACTGTTCACTAGAAGAATATAGTTTTGGGTTTTAAATTTCTTAGGTTCTCCCTATACAAATTAAGAATGATACATCAACCCTCCAGGTCCAGTCTCCTGGTTTTGGATACTATGACAAACCCTTAGTAGTATTTAAACATTTTTTTCTCTCTTTTTTGTTATTAAAAAATGCCCAGCCTGAAGATGAATGAAAACTTGCCCCCTGTTTTTTTTCTTTAATTTATCCTTTGAGGCTGAAGGAAAGCTTTGAGGATGGGGGAGGGGGGAAAGGGGAGATATAAAAGCAATCAGACACACATTTAGAGGAAAAAAAAGCCATGATTATTTTTTGTGTGCTTTTCTATCATCTCTCTTTTTCAATATGTTTATTTCACATAATTTATTACTTGACAGTTTTTATTTTCAATCATTCTGGTTACTGATAAATAAACATGCATTAGAGTCAAGAGAATTAGCATTCCATTATAAACTTTATACCACCAGTTGCTGTCTTATTTTGCATATCACTTGGGTGGTGCTTGTCCAGAGATTTAACATTAGCACTTAAAAAAAATCTTTGCTAAATAGAAGCAATTCTTAAATAGAGACAGTAATTTCCAGAACAACGTGATGCAAGTGAGAAGTAGGCATTTTAATGTTGTCCTGCTTTGAATTTAATCTTAAAGTAATTTAAATGGTGGCTTCAATGATGACTTTTTGTATGCTCTTCAGAAGAATCTTCACCCATAATGGGACCCTATAATGTGCTTACATATACTCAAATATGACTACATTCTTTACTGTTTCTTAATATAATATTTTAACTACATTGTTAGAATATTTTAAAATCAAATACAATGTTTCTCCACTAGTCACAAGACACTGGACACATCAAGTTTAAGATTTTTGTGAAGAATTGGGAGTAAACTACCTTTGCTGTGTTTGAGATGAAGTTCATTGAACCAAAGGCCTGGACTAAAAGGTGAAACAAAATGTCACATAATCAGAGGACTAATTTCTTGGAAAACTTAATATATATCATTTAAACACAAAGCTATGAGTGAAATACACTTAAAAGCAACATAAATCTAAATGTGACTCGTACAGTTTTTCTCTTTCCTGTGCTTCGGGCCGTAGCATTATTAGCTAGTTAAAATTTTAATAGTGAATACAGTAATAAAAGTTAACAACACTCCATAGTTAATGCAGATACAGCATTTAGATATTCCATTATTTTCTCAGTGTGTAAATTGTAGCTATACCACAGTTAAGCGCAATATCATTTTGATATAAAACCAAAATTTGTCTGCCTGCAGCCTCAGGATAAATGGAGCTGATTGAATTGATCCTCTGCTCCATAAATGTGTTTGTGATTGTAGCACCAAGAGGTCACTTAGAATGTTAGCCTTCTTGCCTAAAGGGCAGTGAAATTGCTGCGTTGCATGAAGACACCAATTCTCCTTCAGACTCCTCTCACTTCTTTTCTTTGCCTCTAGATTCATAGTCTGAGACAAATCCCTGCAGATTCCAGGAAAGGGGTTAGGAAGTCTGACATTGCAAGAGATGGCATATCCACTGAAAAAAATACATTTTTGCCTAATTATAGTGGCAAAAGCCAAGAAATTCATAGGGTTTCATGAGTTTTATCGTAAAAGCAAAAGAAAAATGATGCAACCTGAGGTAGGCTGTGAGTAGAGAATTTTTTACATCCATTTGGAATTATTAGAATTTCCTTGGTAACATATAGAAAAAGACATGTGATGCCTTATGAAGAAAAGAATGATAAAGATGATTAATCATGCCAATTCCTGTAGACAGCCTTTCCTCAGCATTGCTTTTAGGAGAGCTAGGGGCTCTCATTCTTCCCTGGTGGACTGAGTGGACTGCAGGGATAAAGCAGGAAGTATAATGGCTTTCCTCTCCAAGCTAGGGATAGTGGTTTCAGATGTTGCCACTGGGAAAGTCTCTTTGATGTTACTGGGGGTGATGGTACCCAGAAGAAAGAGATGACTAGCAGCAGGACTTAAGAACCCAGAAATGGTCAAAAAATCATTTTTGTAAAAAGTATCACATCTGGAACCAAATTCAGAACTATCATATTTAGCCCATTGAGAAGTTTCCTAGTAGTCATGTTTCTATGATTGAAATACATGAACAGTGCTTAATCCATACAAGCAGAAGGGAAAATATTACCTCTAGTCCCTTGTGAGTAAACATCTGATTTCTGGCAAAGCAGAAAGTCTTGGTTTTGTGTTCAGTTCCCAAACATCAGGCTATAGTGTTGCAGAACTTCTTAAATGGATAAATAATAAGCTCCTTGAAGAAAAAAAAGACCCTCTCAGATTGCTACAAGTGTGACCTATGTATCTCCTTCTCAGTGTTTTCCACAGTAGCTATTTATCCAGAGTGACTGTGTACTGGATAGAAATACCCACACATTTCAGAGGTTACTGTAGCCTGCTTACAAATGACTGCAAGTAATCTTTGTGATCTATCTTGGGCTTACAAAGGTCATTTGATAAATAAAGTTCAAGTCGGAGTCTGTTTAGAGAAAGACCAGTGAAACTACAGGGCCACTTTATAGCTATTTGTTCAGTTCTTAGATGCCCAGCAGAAAGAGACTGGTACACCTGTCAACTAGTACAATGCAGCAAGGGCTGCGTTATGATAGAGATGGCCAGATGACACCATCTGTAATGTGTTTTCTATCAACATAATAAAAATACTAATAAACACGTTAATGCTCTCAAGAGTGAAACGCAGAGATGACTTCTACTACCAAAGAGCACTTTTATCATATTGTCTCATTCTGTTTCCTTATTTTACTCATGTAAAAGATGTATTCCTCTTGGAGAAAGGAAGGAGAGTGTCACTGTGATAGCATATTGAACAGAATGCCTCCATTTTATGACTAAGCACCATTCTGTCTTGTACGCTTCACTTCCTGCCCACCATCCTTATCACCCTGCCTCCCGGGCAGGTACCTTCCCCATCATCATGTATACTTTGCTTTCTTCTCTCTGCTAGTGCTTCCCACTTGCCCGGGAACAATAAGCTTCAGGACACAGTTTAGTTCCCATTTGCTTGGGATTGATAAACTGAAGTTTAAAGACTCTAGTGTCAGGAGATGGCTTGAATCAGGTGGATGAGCACAATGCACAAGGTTCCAATAAATTAGATAAGATGCCTCTTGCTTAATGCTGACTTCTGCTTCTGTTGTTTCCTGTTTGCTTGCTTGTAGCTGCAGGTTAGGAAGAAGGGAACTTCCAAACTCCAGGTAAGAGGTATATTAACCTGTCTTGGTTGGAAGGTGGGTTATCACACTCACATATCTGACACCCAAGTGTGGTAGCCGGCTGGCAAATAAACGCTTTCATTGGCTATATATTCTGTCTGAGTGGTAGCTACTGGGATTCTCCATTTCATCACAAACTTAATCAGCCAATGACTACAATTACATTACCCTTCCAACGAGAGTCTCTTTATCGAGACTCACCAAACATAAACTTAGAAGAAATTGATTTGTCATCTTCTTTCTCCTCTCTGTTATTCTAGGAGGACACCAGAAAAAAATCCTCTCATTTGGAAAAGACAGCATTCTAACACTTGTGACTCTCGGAAGAGATTTGTCCACTTTCTGTCCCTCCTACAGAAGCTGGTTTCTTTCTCAAGGTGGCATCTGCAGATCAATAGGATTACTTATTATGACCTGGGGAATTGTTACATATACAAAAACTGAGACCCCATTCTAAATCTGGGGATTCAGACCATCTTTAAGAAATATCTCTTTTCACATCTCAGTGACTCAAAGATCTTGGAAACTTGGAGAAAAAGCCAACATTGAATATTCAGGGATGTTTGTTATTAATTAGCTTTACTTCAACTCTTCACTTTCTACCTTCTTGTCTCCTTATCACATGATAAACACATTTAAGTAGACATCTTGTTTTTGTTGTTGGTCATGGGGCTTGAACTCTGGGCCTGGGTGCTGTTCCTGAGCTCTTCAGCTAAAGGTTAGTGCTCTATCACTTGAGCCACAGCTCCACTTCTGGCTTTTTCTGATTTATGTAGTGCTGAGGAATCAAACCCAAAGCCTCATGCATGCAAGGTAAGCACTCTACCACTGAGCCACATTCCCAGCCCCTTAAGTAGACATTTTTAAAGACCTATTTAATGCTTTCCTAATCAACACTATACTTCTTGTCTGATTGCTCAACCCTCAATGTAACCAGTTAGGTCACTGGCTTCTGATTTCTTCTGAGTTAGATTCATCTCTAAATCATCAAATATACCCAGCCATTCACTGACTGTTCTCTGTAAATGTTTGCTGAACACAATCTTAGAATCTGAGTCCTAGTTACCTGCAGACTGCTAATTCTAATTTCAATTCTCTGTCTCCTAGACCCATGACATATGGCACCACAGCTGTAGCCTCAAGTCAAACATATAAGCAGTTTGCTTTTCAGGGTTGTAGGACCAGAAGTAAAGCTAGCTGATGAATTCCCAGCCTCAGGAGGATATTGAACAAGAAAGGAGTTGTTTTCCTGTGAGTCAAATTGCTAATGAAGGAGTTTGGAAAAGAAAAAACAGCCAAGAAGCAGAACCAAGGGTGGCGGAGAAGGGCAGGTCCTAAGATTTATGGTATATTTTCCTCAATCAAAATTAAATAAACAAGATTTGGGCTATTTTTAATTTGCAGTAGCCAGGGTTTTTTCCTGTCTTTAAAAAACAAACAAACAAACGATTTCTTCTGAATAGTTCTAATGTGTATTAGTTACTTTTGTCACTGAGACTAAATATCTGACAAAAACAACTTGAGGAAGGATTTAATTTGGCTGGTAGTTTCAGAAGTGTTAGTCAATCTTGGTGAGAAAGGTATTGTGGCATGGATCAAGACACAGCATGGTGGCCAAGAAGTAGAGAGAAACAAAGGGAATTTGGGAAATTCCAGGGCATGATATAACCCCAGAGACAAGGCCCCTCATATCTACTTCCTTTAAAGTAGTCTCACTCCCTGACTTTTCCCACTTCCTCCAAATGCCATCATATTTAAATCCATCTATTAAGTTGGCGAGAGCCCTTATAATAGAGTGTCTCTTGTGAGCGTTCCCAGGGACACACCCAGAAGTGTTCTTTACTAAGGTCTTAAGGCATTTCTGAATGCAACCAAAGGAATCAAGCCTCATACAGCCTCACAGCTTTGTGTATTCACTTTCACATTGTCTTAGTGGCCAGCCTGTGCAGCCAATAGTATAAAGGGGAATTGATAAAATGTGATCTGAAACTGAGTTATACAAGACTTGTGACTTTTGCTTTGCTCTATTTCTTTTTTTTTAATAAGTTTTTAATTGTAAAAATACTATACAGACGGGTTACAGTTACCTAAGCAAGGTAATGAGTACATTTCCTATCAAACTTTGTTACCTCCTCCTTTGTTTTTCCCCTGCCATCCCTTCCCTACCACCTCCACAACTACATTTCCACCTCCCTCCCTCCCCGTCCCCCCCACTCCCCGCCTAATTTGTAAAGTTCATTTTTCAACATAATGTCTTGTACATCTCATTGTTACAATGGGTCAACCTGTATCCCTATTTAAGCATTTTGTTTTTTCCCTTTCCCTCCCCAAGCTAGAGAAATGTATATACAAGATGCAGATGCAGAGCACCGACATTAAAAACAGTGAAAACAGGGGTTATACTGTGGGGGAGGAACATACAAAGAAACAAAAAAAATCACATGGTACATTATAAATACATTAGGAACAATAGCAAGAAAGACAAAGCCGTTTGTGTCCCTGCCTTGGGGTTCATTTCACTTAACATCATCTTATCTGGTCATGTGTACATAGCTTTTGACCTTTTCTGCTTGTCCTAGACATATACTAGTTATTGCAAATAAGGGAAACCATGGGACCTATGTTTCTTTGGGCCCAGCTTACTTCACTTAATATAATTTATTCCAAGTCTTTCCATTTCCTAACAAATGAGGCAATGTCATTCTTTCTGATGGAGGCATAGAATTCCATTGTGTGTGTGTGTGTGTGTGTGTGTGTGTGTGTGTGTATCACATTTTCTTGATCCATTCTTCTATTGAGGGGCATCTGAGTTGGTTCCATATCTTATACTTTGCTGTTTCTTGGGTCAGTTTTTCTGAAGGAAAACAACTGTTATGTTGTAAGGATGTTTGGAAATTTCCAGAGGGAAGCAAACTAGTCAGGAATGGAGGCTTCAGAATAAAGGACTGGCCACTATTTAAGTGAGTGACCACATAGCACTACCCCTGTAGAGCTATACATTCATGATAGATTCAACTGGTAGATTAACTATAACCTGTAGGAGAGCTTGACCAAAAACTACCCAGTGAAGCCACCTCTGAATTCCTAATCTTCAGAAACTATTTGACATAAATGTTCATTGTATTAAGCTGTTAAATTTGGGGAAAATTAGTTTCACAGCAATACATAATTTATACAAAAACCTAAAATGCTGGTTAGCAGTTGAGAACTGAATATCATTTCTAGCATGCTGACAGGCTTTTATATCGTAGAAGAGAAACAGACAGTGTTTTTAAAAGTCCAATTGTTAACGTTTATATTTGGGAATTAAAAAAATCTGTTTCTAACTTTCTTTAAAAAATAAGAAGATTTCATAACATAGCCCTTTTCTTATGATATATTCTACTTAATTAAATCCAGTAGGCATTCAATTTTGTCCCTCTAGGCCCAGGGTCTAACCTAACAGGAAATTATTTCACTCATCTGAATAAATTCTTTCTTTTATCAGGAACAGTCTTTTTATGCTTTGAGAGTTTTGTTTGTTTGCTGTGTTTCTTTCTTTAAAAAGATTTTATTAGATGAACAAGTTCTAGCTTCCAATGTCTCTGCACGTCAGAAACACGAAGGAAACTCTAAAATGTAAATAGTCAGAGTTGATTACACACATCATTTTTATGACACTGTTATATTTCAAAAAAAAAGTGTTAGATTCTCCTTCCCCTTCTGGAGATAAAGCAAGACCATGTAGGATTCAGTGTTAAAGGAAGGTTTGGTTTAAGAAGAAGAGAACAGATGATACTTGTTGACGAAGTAATTCATGGTTTGGAGATCTGGTATGAGGCTCTAAGTTCATTCCCCAGTTCCAAAAAAAGCAAAGCAAAAATCAACCAGAAGATCTGAACCAGGCTTTTGGTGGAGCAGAGAGAGAAATAAAAAATTGAATGGGAAGACCAAATAGCAATACCAACTCAAGGAGTCAGAGGTAGGATTAAAAATAAGAAATGCAGCCAAGAGGATAAAGGAGTAGAACCTAAGACAATTCCTATGAAAAGCTCTGTTGTTTTCTCAGTTCTCTTTTGTTGATCTGTGGGTCCCTAAGACATGATAATGATGTGGCAATGGGTTTTTAGGAACTCTGCCAAACAAAACGGACTGCTTTGAAAACAGCATAAAGACTATCCACATGATACAGCTGGTTTCTAGTAATCCAGTCCTTCTAGGTACAGACAAATCTCATTATTTCAATTACTTCATCCCTTCTTTAGAAATGCTCCAAATACTTCAGTGGACTGGGCTAGTGGTGAATAAGCTCCCTTGGGAGCAAAGGAAAACTACCAAGGTTAGGTGATACAATGGATTCTTTGAATGCTGACCTGCCACTTTTAAGGAAAAGACGATACTTTGGAAACTTGTACACATGGAGTTGAAAGGGATTATATTCACATGCAGATCACATATTTGGCTCATTTCATAAACACATGTTTTATGCCATGCATTTGGGAACTTTGAAATCAAGCCAAGTTTTATATAGCTTACATTATTTTACACATTTGGAAAGGTTAATAGTAAAGATTCTAAGCAACTGACTTCAGTGCTTAAAAAAAAACTGGAGACACTATACTTGACTATAGATTTACAGGCAATTGAATAGCCTCCATCATTTTCCCCCTGCTTTCTTTAGTTGCCAGAGAGAAGGGTAAAGGAAAGAATGGCTAAGCTCAAAAGGATGGTTTTGCTAGTCTCCACAATCTTTTCTCCACCATCTCTCTTCAGGCAAAAGTTAGCCTGTATTTCTAAGTGCCCGGATATAAACATGCCTGTATTAAAACATTCTCCTTGTTTATAATTTTATGATTTATCTATATGTCTTTATTTTTGGCTACCCTGGCTTTTTACAGCTTTCTAATTTATATAGCCATTTGTTTAGGCTGTCAAAACATTTTTAATTTTAATTACTGTGTATCATGCCGGAGGGTGTAAAACTGTCAGATAAATCTGAGACTCTGCATAAACATGTGGGGAACTGCATGTGTTATCGCTCAACAATTGCTGGTGGGCAGTTAGCAAATGCTTTTCCAGGATGGGGGGTGTAGGGGGTGGGGGAGGACACTGCCTTCTTTTTCTCCTTCATGGTTTCATAGGATCATGTTGTCAGGCTGGGTGCTGGACACTTCATTACACACCACATGCCAACGACCTTGTTATAAAAAGGGGGGGCATCAGCGTGTGATGGACAGTCATAGGCTGGGCAGTTCTGCAGTTGACTGATGGGAAAGCATTTCATGCTCAGCCTTGTCAGATGGGGGAACTGGATCATCAACCTGACACTTGATTTTTAGACAGAAAAACTAATGGCGAAGGGAAAACAGATTTCTTCAACAATGAAATGGTGCATTTGGAAAAGTGTGATCATGAAACTAGTTCTCCCTCCTGCCCCCTGAACAGTCTTAGTAGTATAGTCATGTATATACAGATATCTATCTTTCCAACCATCTGCCGTCCATCCATCCATCTCAGAAGGCTTGAACTTGAGTTTACAGCTGGTGTAAATTTGGATAAAATCTTGAATTTAAGGTCTATGTTCCAGATATCTGAGCGTGATTTAATCTAGCACTTTACATGGAGTCTAGATCTAAAATGAAACATGGGTCTAGGATATCTCTGTGTTTATCTTACAAAAATATAATAATCATATGTCTGTAATGCTGCATTTTATACCAATCTCAGAAGAGATTCCATGTTCAGATAAGGTTGTTTATACAAACTGCCTACTGTTACTGCCCCAGCAATTGAATTCAAGAACAAGGGTTGGAAAGGGCAGGGGAAATAATGATAAAGATTTCTTCCTGCAATCTGCTCTAGCTTGTCTTTTCTATCTTTTATCCTGACACACCCAAGGCTCATTAATGAGACAATCTGTCTCAGTTTGAATCTCAATTAATTGCACTATTGTGGCAATGAACTTTCCAAAGGAGATACTGGATCTGGAGTATGGACTCAACCAGTTAGGGACATTTTTTTTAATATGGGGCAAAAAAATAATAATCAATGTGAAATGTTTCATACAAGAAGTTATGGTATAAAAGTACATTTAAGCCTGGTGTATGTATGTAGAGAAAATACATATGTAACATGAATCGAAGGATAGAGTTCCTATGCATTCAGCACTTTGATGGAAAAATACTTAGTTTAAGAAAGTTGTTTTTCACAGAATTTTTTATCCCTTTTGATATAGGAAAACATTTCGGATGTAACCCATCAATCATTATTTTTAAAAAAACTAATGCTTTTCTGTCTAGTCTTCCTGTATAAAAAATGTCTCTCTTCCACACAGATATCCGATAGGTCCATGTTTGAGCAATTATAAGGGTTGCCGAAAAGAAACCATCACATGGTTCAACAAGAAGAGAGTTTATTGGGAGAACCAAACCACTGGCCTGTACCAGATGCAGGCTTGCAGAGAGAGAACTAATAGTGGAGAGAGATCCTATAGGGAAAGGTGAGGAGGGGGTGTAGCCACAGCAGAAACGGAAGTGACCTCAGAGGATGAGCAAGTGACTTCAGAGGATGAGGGTCCTGGGCCTGGATCAGGGCTTAGGGTCCTTTTGCTGGCTCATTGTCAGGTGATGGGCAGTTACAGGTGATGACTGGTTTCGAGCAGGTGATTTGTGTTAAGGTTATGTGGTGTCCTTCATGAAGAGGAGTAGGGGGGAGAGGGGACTGTTCTTCTCGGCAGATCTAATTGTCAGTTGTGGGGCTTGAACTCTGGGCCTTGGTGCTGTCTCTCAGCTCTTCAGCTCAAGGCTGACGCTCTACCACTTGACTCATAGCTCCACTTCTGGTTTTCTGGTGGTTAATTGGAGACTTTCCTGCCGGGGCTGACTTTGAACTGCGATCCTTAGATCTCAACCTCCTGAGTAGCTAGGAGTACAGGTGTGAGCCACCAGTGCCTGGCTTTCACTGGAATTTCTTAATAGCAGTTGTCCAGCATCTATTATGTATCATTCATAGTGCAAGTTATAGACAATTTAAGAGGAAGTGAGGGTAAGTATCAGCTTTCAGGAAGCTTCCAGTTCAATGGGAGAAACAAATATTAACCAGAAATTTCACAAAGAAACTTGGAAGTAAAGCTAAAATACATCCTGGAGAGAAGAATAGAGTTCAGGGGGCATTGGACTCCATGTTCTGACATCAATGGATTCTGAAGAACTTTCCTGAAGAAGTGGCACTGAGCTCAAATAAACGACATCAGCAGCAAATGACGGTTTTGATCAGATGGTTGTTGACAGAAATGTAATCCTTCTTAACCATGAAGATGAGTCCAGTCGACGTCGAATTCAAAGAAAGATTTTTCTGCCTCAATAATAGGCCGATCATTGACTACCCATCATGTACAAATGTAGAATGAGTGTTTTTCTTCTAGTTTTGCTTTTGTCCTTTTTGCCTCAGACTCTATATTAACAACTCTGGAGAAATTTGTTAGTATACATTATTGTTATTATTCTCAATTTATTTAACTGCTGCATACATATTCAGGATTCACTTACAAAGAGACAAAAATGAAAGAGGAAGAAACAACGAACAACATGCCTGTTAATAACATTGTTTGCATCCAAAAATGAGATTAAAAAAAGCAAAGGCAAATACATATCCATATCCACAGCAGTGGCATTTTCACTATAGCTAAGAGTCAGGAGCAGCCCAAGTATCTATTGATGATGAATGAATAAACACTATGTAGTATATAGGTAGACTGAATATTACATAGTCTTACAAAGGAATGAAATCTTGTCACATGCTACAATATGAATGAACCTCAAAAATACTACACTAGACGAAAACAACTCATTGCAAATGAACAAACATTACCTGATTCTACTTCTGTAAGGCAGGATATTAAGAGTAGTGAAATTCCTAGAAAAAGAAATAGATTGTTAGTTGGGACTGAAAGGGGATGTGAATGGCCTACTTTAACACTAAGGGGAGCTAGGGTATAATAGGAATAGAGTTTCATGTTTACTAGAGGAAAATTTCTGAAGGCTTCTTTCACATCAGGTTACCCATACTGTATCATCACTACTGAACTACACATTTCGAAACAATTAATGTGCCAAAATTTTCATGTGGTTTGAAAAGTCAAAAGAAAGAAAGGAAGTAGCTAATGCTGAATCAGTTCTGTTTTCCAAGTATTACCTATAGGTTATATTACTGAATCCTTTTCACGTCTTTATTGGGCAGGTAAGGAAAACCAAGTAAATTATCTTTTTTACCAGGTTATAGGTTTTAGAAGATGGAGATCCAGAATATAAATCTAAGAGACGTATCTGCTTTTTTTCCATGGTAATTGTTATCATTCAGATCTTAAATGTCTGTCTGTCAAAGGCCCAGGTGAAAAGGTTTACTGGAAGATCCTTTAAGAAATCAATCTTCTAAGTGAACAGGAATTATGTCTTTTGTCCTTGAAAGAGATAGAATGCTTTCATTCTTTCTGCTTCCTATCTCTCTCTGGGTCTCTTTCTTGTCTCTCTCTCTCTCTCTGTCCCACTCTGTCTTTCTCTCCTCTTTCTTTACGTCCTCCTCTCCCTTTTCCTTGACCTCAGTTTCCTGACTAACAAGAGATGACCAATCTCCTTCTAAAATAGGCCCTTATAGACTCAAAGGCCATGGAGCCCAATGATGTCCCTGAAACCATGAGGCTTTCCTCTTTTTACACTGACTTATCTCACCTATTGGTCACATGGGTGGAAAACTGATTAACACAGTAATCTCTTAAACCATAGATAGAAATGCCTTGGATACAGAGAGATTACTCATATTAAGACAATAAAATTAGTGGTGATGCATAAGCATTTATTGTCTGGTACTAAACCCTATGCAGTTGGCTTTAAAAAAGTGTATTCAAACCTCAAGACCTTTGAGAAAATTTAACCCTGTTTTATAGTAACCTGCTCAGGGTCATATGGTTAATAAGGAGCAGAGACTTAAATCTCAGGTTCTGGCTCAGAAACTCACACTCTTCTATCACACGGTTCACCAAACAGTGTATCTCATTGTAAAATGTTTCTTTCAAGTTCCCTTTCCCACTAGCCAATGCTTAAAAAAATAACATTGAATTGTAAGATTGACAAGCAGTCACAGTTATCCTTTTAAAAAAATAAAACAGAAGAGAGGGAACAGTTGGGGAGGTGGGGCGGGAAGGGATGGTAGCGGAAAAACAAAGGAGGGAGTAACAATGCTCAATAGGAAATGTACTCATTACCTTATTCATATAACTGTAACTCCTCTATACAGTATCTTTACAATAAAAATATGTAGTAAAAGAACAGAAGACACAGAGAGGAAGTAAAGAATTTTACTCAAGGACATAATGAATAAAAGTGACTGAAGTTTGGAACCCAGGTCTCCTGACTTTTGGCCACATACCCATTCCCCCTCATACTTAGGTATGAAGTAGCCCAGAAATTCTTCAGACTCTTTCAACGATGAACCTGAGCATGTCCCTTACACTTCTTTCTTTTATACTGGTTTCCTCTGAGATTGGTGTGATTGCCATAACCTCAGAGCCAATGAGGCCTCTGAGAACTCAGCTTGGGGTGGGGCCACCGGAAGTATCTTGCCTAGAAGTTTTCTTTAGACTTCCCCAGAAGGAAGACGTTAGCAAATCTTTATTCTGTTCCTTCCTCATCTGCCCTCAGGGAACAGGATTTTTATTGGACAGTTGGTGGCAGGTGGAAGATAGGAGCAGACGGGATCTGCGTTTAATATCTCACCAGACAGACAGCACGTATTATAGAGCTTGTAACTCACCACTGATTTACTTACCTAGAAGACCACTGCTTTCTGGAAGAGCCGGCAAAAGCAGGAGTAGAACATGCTTTTTGTCCTAAGAATGTTTGTTTGTTTGTTAGTAATATACTGCAGATGT
Source organism: Dipodomys ordii (assembly GCF_000151885.1). Classification (NCBI taxonomy): domain Eukaryota; kingdom Metazoa; phylum Chordata; class Mammalia; order Rodentia; family Heteromyidae; genus Dipodomys; species Dipodomys ordii. The sequence goes on along the minus strand of NW_012267256.1, from coordinate 12,139,495 downwards.
TTACAGCTGGCAGAATCTGGTTTTTCTTCTACTGTGAGTACCCAAGAGTAACCCACATAATCATATTTCTATCTTCATTACCATTCTATTACTTCATTAACCTGATGATGCCAGAAAAGGCTGGCAGGTCTGTTCAAATCTGAACAGAGGGAGAGCCAGGCTGTCCCAGAGGCCCTCAAGGCCCTTTACTCTTGAAGTCTTTCAGATGAATGAAGCCATAAATCTTAGGCAACTTGTTTTCCCTCCCCTCCGAGTAATTCTAAGATGTTAGAAACTATCTGAGCTACAATTCAGACATGACTAAGGTTCTTTCTGTATCACTATGGTACATGTCCAAGCACACCAACACTTCGTGCCTGAACAGTTATCCCCTAGATGAGGGCTGGGCAGCCCATCGAAGCCAGGATAGGTCAGTTCATTTCTATCTCACCTGGTCTCTCCTCCTTCCACAAACCTTCTAGACTTACTCTTCCTGTGGTTGCAGGTCTCCACGACAGGAAGCAAAATTGTGCTCCACTTCCAAACTTCTCTTTGTATCAAGTCTGCTGGCAGTGTGTTGGCGAAGGTAGATCACAGGACTGAGTCACTCGTCAGATTGGAGGGCAGAAATAACAGAGCCTAAGGGCAAGGTCACAGGAAGGACATTACTGGGCTGCCAATACCACCCATCTTCCACTCCCCAAAATACCTGAGTATTAAGGGTAATCACTGGCCTGGAGAAAGCGCTAGTTTTTCTGGTGTTTAATTAGGGTGCTGCATTGGACACCAAATATATGAAATATATCAAGCAATATGAAATGTATAGCATGTGAAATTAACGAATGAATAGTTGGCTATGAGAATATCATCGAAACAATTGTTCAAACTGGCTTCAACAAAATAGCAAGGTATAAATTAATTTTACCTCATTTGTGGGCAATAAGGACACAGGGTTGTTGTTGTTTTAGGTGTTTTTTTTTAAGGGCCAAGACCAAGACTTGGAATTTATATATGTCTAAGTCTACTCCATGGGACAGGGGTCCATGGTAACTCTAATAAATTAGGGAGGGGAGAGCCTTAACATCATTGATTTTTAAAAAAGGCTACTTGAAGCTGTGGACAGGGCAGTGTCTACCACAGATGGCTCTAGTTATGGTGAGAAGGTTCTGGAAGACTTAAGATCAGTTCTAAGATGTAGGAGATAGCCCCCAAGATTTCCATGTACTGATGATTGAATCAAAGACTCATCAAGTCACTAAAAGAGAGTTAGGAATTTCCCTGATGGAATTAAGTCCTAAATCAGTTCATATTCAAATATGGAGATTCCAAATGTGGGCTTCATTAGATTAGGGAAGAACCACCTTGATTCTTTTTCCCCCCTCTGGCTGTTGGCAGAAAAAGAAGTCAGCAACTCAAAGCATCAGGTGAATAGATGTGTAAAGCTCCTGGGGCCCATGCTCAAAGTCTAGAATTGAAGAAGAGCCCTTAGGACACAGTCAGTAAGAAAATAAAAAGCCTGGGCCTATAAACTGCAAGGCCTAATGATGCCAACTGCCTGAATGAACTTGGATCACATTCCTTTCCAGGCCTCCAGATGAGAACCCAGCTGGTCAACACCTTGGTTCTGGCCTTCCGAGACCCTCCACAAAGGAACCAGCTGAGCCACGCTAGACTACTGACCTTATAGACACTGTGAGACCATGAACAGGTGTTCTTTAAAGCCATGGGATTTATGGTAATTTGCTAAGAATGACTAATGCACAGGAGGCTTAATGCTTCTCATTTTATTTCTTTTAAAAATGTTAGTACTTTTTGAGAAATGGCATAAATTGAATCATCACTCATCTTTTTGCTCTAAATTTGTCCCTTTTTTTTTTTTTACTTTCTGATTGGAAATAGCAAAAATGTTCTGGGGAAGAGGAAGAGACTAATTTAATTGGGCCACGGGTAAGGGTTGGGAGAAAATAAAGTTTGAATAGAAGGTAAATACGTTGGATTTTATAGAGGGCACTCCAGATTTTCAAGGAGATAGCATAAAAATAATAAGATGTTGGAAGCCCAAAGAAATGTGTGTATACAGTTGTGTACGTGTGTGTGTGTATGTGTGTGTGTGAGAGAGAGAGACAGAGAGAGATTGGGGGTAGTAGTAGTAGATAGAGCCGATAAGACAGGCAGAAAAGGAAGGGGTTAATAAAAAGGCAAAAATTTAAACTCCATCTTTGGTATTTCTCAGTTGCATTCAAACTTATTCTAGCAAATCTGATTTCAAGAAAAAAATATATCTTCCTGGAACAAACATGTCCCTTTACTTACCACCCTGTTTTTCTGTTATTCTTCTCCACAAGCTGTCTATGTATGATATGCTCAAGCCTTTGCCTCCTGTTCATCCTTGAGCCCTTCTCTAGATGGTTTTCTGCACTGAAAGTGTTCCCAGATCATCAATCCCCTCCTTAATGTGTTCAATAGAGAAGAGCCAGTTCCAATTTATGCCTAATGAATCAGAATTATTAAACCTGGTTATCCACTCTTCTTATTTTGGAGCATTCTTTTATCTTGGTTCATAGGATATAACCCTTTCCTGATTTTTGTTCTGACCTTGGTCACTCTGTCTGAGAATCCACCACTGGTGTCCTTTCTTGTAGCTGATTTCTACACATTGGCAATTCTCACAGCTCTGCTTTGGACGTCATCACACAACTCAAGTCTTCCCTTAATTAATCTCATTTGTTCGACTAATTGTTATAAATAGAAAGACAACTGACTTAAGAATAAGGAATCCGAGACTCAAATACCAACTTCCTACAGGAAAATCATAACTGATGTGGGATATGTTGCAGTCTTGTTTCCTCAACAAGTTAAGACAATGGTACACGTTCTGTCTGTCTTACGGGCTTGTCATTGGAATGGTGGATGAAGGTACAGGCCAAGAGAAGGCTGCTGCTGATATTATTGCTATACTAGCGTTGAAGTCAAAACACTGACATAAGAACCCTTTGGGCTTTTCAAAGATAACAATGAGTGAGATGACCAGGGCCATAAGGGGAAAGGGGGAGAAAAGGAGAGAAAGAGACAGACAGACTTTGCACGTGCTAGAACAATAGTGAGTATGAATACCTGTATACACATGTTCATGAAGGAAGGTATGGATGAATAAATGAAAATGAAAGTGGAGGAATTCATACAAGTTATGTGAGTTTGGATTGGACATAGTCTCCTGTATCCATAATTCTTCAAAAAAGTTACCAACTCAAGAAATGCTGATAATAATTGCATTTCTATGGAAAACGGTGAAGACAGGCATGCTTTGAAGAGGGATAGAATTCCCTATGGACCAGAGGTGTACTTTGTACAGGGAAGATGTAGAGGGTTACTTTCTTACCTTCAGAGTTTTCAGGGGAAGCCGGGTGCCAGTGGCTCATGCCTGTAATCCTAGCTGCTCAGGAAACTGAGATCTGAGGATCGAGGTTCAAAGCCAGCCCAGGCAGGAAAGTCCATGAGACTTTCATCCTCAATAAACTACTCAGAAAAGGATGGAAGTGGTGGTGTGGCTCAAGTGGTTGAGTGCTAGCCTTGGGCAGAAGAAGCTCAAAAACAGTACCCAGGCCCTGAATTCAAGCCCCAGGACAACCACCCCCCCAAAAAAATCCAGGGGATATTCATGAAGCTAGCAGAGATTTAGGAAATAATAATTTTACTCCTTCAGCAAGCATGTCTCGAGTGTCTGTGAGCTACAGATGTTTGGAGTTGGGCTATAGGGAGACAAAATCGCATCATGCTGAGGAGGAGGAGAAGGAGGAAGAGAAGAAGGAGGAAAAGAAGGAGGCTTGTACTTTGGAGTTCAGAAAGTATCTTTTCTTTTCTCACTTGTTCCTCACAGCCAGAAGGAAGATAAATAGGACTGGTATCTGACCCTTCTTTTTAAATAGGAGAGTGAACGCTGCTCCAGCAATGATCATAAAAGCTAGGTAGGGAGAGCGCTAACACCTGAGCCCATCTCTACACCTCTGCTGTCTCTCTGTCTGTCCACAGAACCGATGTTTCCTAATTAGAGTGTTACTTCTTCTGGTGATGGGACCCACATTTTAAGAAGCACACACAAAGAGTTTGAAGAAAGAATACCGAAGTATTTATTTCAACATATGCTAGAAAAGTAAAATATGCATTGCTGCAATATCATTTCTTCGAGTGAGATCAAAGCAGGTACCAATTACTTCTAATTAAATATTAAATAGCACAGAGTAGGGAGGCACCAAAGTTTGCCATTTATTGAACAACACAGTATTCTATTCTATTGGTGTTTATAGCCCACCAAAGTAGTTAGTAGAGCGGAGAAATAACTATGATATTAGATGCACTCCTCAAGCAATGTAGTGAAGGAAGAGACATCTGGTTTTATTTTCACTTCTGTTTCTTACCTTTACAGAATGGCTTCAGGTAAATGACTCTGGGTGTGGCTTCTATACCATGAAATTCAGAATCCAAAATTGGCTTTCCCAGAGCGCAGATAGTGTATGGTTGGAGGTATTTTCCAGAAAAGTAGCTCAGTGGAGTGGACAGTGGGGCCAGAGATTCTGCCTTTGTATTCATCATCGATGTGACTTTGGACAAGGCTCCTCTGCTCTTCAGTTTCTTCATTTACAGCATGGAGATAATGCTGTTCTCAGAGGGCTATTGTGAGGATTAAGTGAGTTAATTAGAGGGAGTGTTTAGGAAGGTGCCTAGCATAATAAACACTACAGAAGTCACAGTATTACCAAGGAGTTTCCAAAGAAGGAGCCTATTATATACATTTGGGAGGACCAGAGGACCTGCATGGAAAAGTAGCATCTAAAATGAGTCAATTATGCCACGAGTTCACCTACAAGGAGTTTTCCCTTCAGTTCATAGTAGCAACATGAAATGTGGCCAGAATCTGAGTCCAAGGAACAGAGGAAGAAAGTTCCAGGAGTTGGGTCTACCTGGATCCTTAGAGAATAAAGTGAAATCCCTGCTATCTTAGCATGGATGGGTCTTCTTTAGCTTGCTCCACCCCTGGACCTGCTCACAGTTTGAGCCATTTGCATGCCTGTGGACTGCCAGGAGGTTGAGCCAGCATCCTGCCACATCTTTGTGGCTCTTTTTAAGTAGAGGAGCAAATCATGGGCAAAGGCACACACAGTGAGGTTCCCAGAAAGAATTGACTAGCATCTCCGAGACTGGTGTTGTGCTTCAGACCCTCTGTTCTCTTGCTTGTGGGAACAGCTTTTGTTTTTCCGTTTCATGATGGTGGCAGTTGAACAGATCATGCGTTACTCTGTTAAACAAAACTAAACACAATTATTCTCTTCACATGCTATTAAACACAGTTACATCCAAATAATGTGTAGGCTGAGACAAATATGTACTACCGTAAGATAATTGGGAATGAAGTCATTGTGACAGCCAGAATAACTAAATTAACCCTATTAAAACCTGTTTTGGGGGGGGGTCAAAGGCTTTTCAGTGGAAGAAATCAGGTGTAAAAATGAAGCACTGAGTTTTTTGAGCACCTTGTAACACTTGCTGAAAAATAAACCAGACACTTGAAAAAGCAAACAAACAATTTGATTCAGTTCAAGAAGAAGCAGGTCATAGGTCTTTCTTTGATTCAAATTCTGGTAACTTATGAAAGGATGCTTTAAAAAAAATTTTCCCCTAAATACTCCCTAAGGAGTATTTTATGATGAATACTCCAGAATGCTAAATATAGCTGGTTTTAACAATTCAAAAACAACGGTGTTAAATACCAAAGAAATTCCAATTAAAACAATGGTGTGATTCAAGGGTTGACCTATCAGGTCAACTTGATAAAAATTCTTGATAAAAATTCAGTTCTTTATAATATTGTATTAAGGCAAGCTCTTCAAATAATGGAGATGCACTTCTGAAAGGGAATTTTCTCATATATACCTTGAGAACTGTCCAATACGTAAAGTGCCTGTCTTCTATTCCATTCGCCTTCCCTTCTAAAGAAGTAAAATTACCTGCTACCTAGGACAATGAGATGACTATAAATTAAGCCACAAGGATATGAGCTCCTTGTGGGCAGGGATTATTTTAGAACGGTTTTACCCAGCATCTCATAAAATTGCTGGCATAGAGTGACAGTCAATATATATTAATACATAAATTATAGTATTTTATATTAGAAAACAAGTGCCTAGAAGCAGTGATAGAGAAATAGATTCCCTGATGATTCAAAAAGGATATGATGCAACGATTAAAAACCATGCCGTAGAAGTAAAAGAATATAATACATAAAATATTTTTTGTTGTTGTTGGTTGTGGGGCTTGAACTCTGGGCTTAGGTGCTGTCCCTGCGCTCTTCAGCTCAAGGTGAGCACTCTACTGCTTGAGCCACAGAGCCACTTCCAGTTTTCTAGTGGTTTATTGGAGATAAGAGTCTCACAGACTTTCCTGCCCTGGCTGGCTTTGAACCATGATCCTCAGATCTCAGCCTCCTGAGTAGCTAGGATTATAGGTGTGAGCCACCGGTGCCCGGCTCACAAAATATTTTATCACTTGTTATAGGAAAAAATATACATGCATATGTAGATGGATAGATATAGATATAGTTGATAGGAAGTTATTGGATATTTTTTATTATGAGTCTGGAGTTATTTCAGACAGTTCAAAGGATCACTAATTAATTCATATGATGAATAAACTTTCCCAGACCAGTTAAGAAGCATCCTATTAGTGTGTACTGACTATGGCTTTTGAAATTGTTCATTTGTGAGGATAGTCTAAGGAACAAGGATATACTGTAAAGGAGAACAGCTTGACCTTCCGTTGCTATTATTTGACCTTGGATATGACTTGACTCTCTCTGATTTTGGTCCATCGTGGTAGGATAGAGCAGTGTATTTATTTGTTATATATCCAGATGCTACCTAAACATTGGCCTGGAGGAAAGCTCTGAACCTGCCATAGAATGCATCAAAATTCAATACTGTTATAGAAAGTTTTTAGAACAGTGGAAATGTTGAGAGCATATACTCATTTATGACAAAACTCCAGTTACTTACGACCAGACACGTTCACTTTACAAAGGAGCAGAATGCCAGTTTAAACCCACCTATCATTCATTCATGTGATCAGTTTCTTGGAATACTTTGGAATAACCATCTGCGCTTTCTTGCAAAGGGTGAAAACGAAGAGGATTAAGATTAGAAAGCCATCCCAAATTGTATTTGCCATGGTAACTGAAGCCATGTTTTCAGGGAAGACTGCTTAAACATTACACTTCTCCCATTGCCAAGAACTCCTGGAAAATCACGAGGTAAGCGGATTAGAGAGAAAGCATTTGGCATGCTTCATCAAGTCCGCAGAAGCTCCTTTGAGCAACATTCCATTCCATTAGCTATTCAATGAAATGGGAATAAGAGAGTGGAATGGGATGCTGACCAACAAAACAGAAGGTCATTCTAGAGAGGTTTCCTCTCCTATTGCCCATTGTAAAGTGCAACTGTTAACACATTTTTAGTGGGGAAAGAAAAAAGGCCTACCAGCAAGCCTCCAGGCAGAGAACTTGTGTATATTGGTCCCAGATGTCACATAAAGTATAAGGTCTCTGAATGCCTGGTGGTTAATCGGGAGACATGTCACAGAGCTGATGATCTTTCTAGTTCTTCCAGAACATTTGGCTCTCACCAAACGTTCTGTGTTCTTCCCACCATGCTTTCAGCCTTAGACATTCTGAGGAGATAGACAATAAGAGAAAAAAAAAGGGGACAGTATGCATAAAATACAGCAGGACCATGTGACCAGTGCTTGGTTATGAAAGCAAGCAAGCTGTAAGCTTTTGAGAGGGAAAGCCGCCTAAAGAGGTGGTCTTAGTGTACCATCTCCACAGCTACCCAGAGGCAGGATATTAAAAAAAAGAAGAGCTGGTAATGAGCATGTCAAAGGCTGAAACGCCACAGGAATATCAGAGAGATGTCTACAGAAGGACTTTTTCAGCTAATAATATTTTAATGCCAAGTTCTTTTCATTGCGTTGGCTGAAGCCCAGGAGTGGCTAAAACATATATTTGGCATCTAGGTCATCTCTGGTGAACTAATTTCCTTCTGCTTAGTCATATAGCCAGCAGTAGAGCTGATCTCAACTAAGGTGCCTGGTACTAATTGTTAGTTTCCAATTACTAGTTGTTCAAGGTTTATCAAGTATTGTAACTTTAATTAGGACCCTAAGATCTAAACTGCAGTGTCTTTAACAGACATGTTCCGATGGGGATAATTTGAAGATCCAGTTGCTGTTGTATAGTAATTGGGAACCAAAGAGAGATTCACATATGAATAGTAAATTAAGATGCGCAGTAGTAGCTGGGATTTATACCTGGACAGTGAGAGGCCTTAATGACCCCATAAAAGAGAATAAGGTCATTTGTTATTTAAAGGATCATAAGATATTGCATTTCATAAGGATATTGAGCATGTACAAGGTTAAAGCGCTCATGGGTGAGCCACATTCCCCTCTTTAGTCCATTTATAAGCAGAACTAGAAGAGTTAGCACTTCTTTGTAATAAAACCCTAAATTCCAGAGTGACTTGCTGCTCGGCCTCTTCAAATCCCAAAGGGCGGCAGCTGCTGCTGGGCTGGGCTTTGTAAAATGTTAGCTCCATCCATCCCCAAACTCAGCACAGGCATGGAATCCTCCAGTTTAGAACCAATTAAAGTGAACGGTTTTCCAATTTTCTGGGACAGGTTGTCACATGTGGCCAAATGAGGAGGCTCAGAGGTCTGGAAAGGTGTCAAGGGGAAAAAAAAAAGCTTAATTCTCAGTATTCCTTGGTTACAATGGGTCTCATTTTAGGTTAAATACAAATTTAAAGGGCTTAGTGCTAAAGAAATTAGGGAATTTATAGGAGAGACCGAAAACTCCCAATGCTCCATAGACACAAAGGAGTAACTTCAAATAGCAGATTTCTCAATATAATATGCGTTGGAATTCGGAGTGTATTATTTGTTACCTGGTTACATCCTTCATTATGTTTTCCTTAGGCTGCTATAAGAATTAGCCTCTGTCCACCTTGTATACAAGCTCACACGAGGAGGGCAAAAGGGGGAAACAATGTTTGAAGGTGCTATCCTGGGATTAAAAATTGGCTGTAAATAAACTCCTCCATAGATAATGGAAAAGTGATGACAAGGTCTTTCATACCTATTATGTACTTTATTTCATTCCTTTTGTAGCAACAGGCACATCTGCAGATGCATGCACAAACCATCACAGAGAGCCGCGCAGTTATTTCTCCTCTTATTATCATGCAGTCTGCAGATGTTTTCCACAGACAGAGTCTGACAGAGCACAGCAGAAGCCTATGGAAAGAGAGGTTAGGAAATGAGGAAACAATTTCTCCAGGTAAGTAATTAGAACAACAGGAGCCAATCAGAAGGCTGGATGTTGCTATTTAAATGGAAATTCAGCCAAGTCTCAGACATGACATGCTACAAATGTTATCTATATGGTGGCAAAAGATCCAGGTGACTAACTAAAGGTTATTATTGCATTGGTTTAGTGGGACTCAGGAAGTATTTCTGATATGGTAAAAATGACCACCCAACTGAAGGCAAAGCATTCACAAAATATGTATGGATAATTGAAATATGCAGGAAAGTACAGAAAGAACAAGTGCCTATTATGTTTCCCTCAGAATTAAAAAAAAATCGACCACCTCCTTCCTTTGGACTAAACATTAAAGCTATAGATGTAGGCGAAGTGAATTACAAAAATATACAGTGCTACAATCACCATCCCTCTTGTCAAACATGCTTTCCATTTCTTCCCCACCAATGATCGACTCTATTTCACTGTCCCTTGGAATCTGGGCTCGTCCTGTCCATAGATTTATCCAATAGAGCATGACTTTGTTACTTGATTTGGCCAGTGTGGGCCAGTCTTGAGCCTGACCCTCAAGAAAAGCTCAGGCCACTACTTTGTGAACAGGACTGGGCTAAGCTGTCACTTACCAAGATGCATGAGTAAACCTACCTAAAACCAGATGTGTCCAGCTACTACCATTATTATTAATTATTAATCTACAGCATCATGAACAAAAATAGATGCTTAACATTTTCAGCCAACAAGTTCTGAAGTCATTGGTTACAGAGAAATAGATAAATGATTTATTAGTTAAAACTGTCTCCAACTCAACTTCTTTTCTTCTTTCCTTTCCAACCTCTTTGCTTACTCTGTAATTGAAATCTCTCCTTCCAGCCAGTATAAGTACAGTCTTGATATATATATAGGATATTTACATATAGGTTTCAAATATATAACATATCTAATTATTATAATAGATCATGAGTAATGTATATTATATATTATCTATATTATATAATACTAAAATCAATATTAGTGTTTATAAGATGCGCACACGTTAAATATCCTGTTGTCTCTTGCCTTTTCTATTCTATCATACTTTGTATAAATTCACAGGTGGATGCATATAAAAGCCACCCATTTTACTTACTATATTCTTTTTCACTGTTCGAATATACCTTACATTATTCATTCCTTTATTAATGGGTTGGTGAAGAGTGAGGCTAAATGATCTTAGAACTCAACCTTTTTTTAAAGCTATTTTATGATTCATGTAAGTTTGGAGGCTGAAACTTTGCATGAATAATCAGTTTATTAGAATGACACTCAAAGAACAAGTTTCTGACTGGAGCTTGAACTCAAGGCCTTGCTTGTTTATGGCTGACATTCTACCACTTGAGCCACATCTCTAGCCTGGCTTTTTATATACAATTGGATATAGAATCAACCAGATTCCAAGAACTTGCCACTAATCCAAGAACTTGCAACTACTGACAGGGATGAGTGGCAATAATCTATCAATTTTTTCTCCAAAGACCTTAGCGCCATTTACCTGTGCAAATGAAAACTGGGAATTGGGAAAGTAAACATGTAATTATACTAGGGGCTATTAGACATAGGTACCTAGAAACCCAAAGCATAATTATGACATCTCTGTTTGGCTAAAGCATATAGGAGTAGGTTTTACATATAGCCTTAGCCAAACTCGGGTCTCGGTGGGGGGTGGGGGGGTGGGGGTGGGGCGGGCCATGAAGTCTATAAAACTATCGTGTAGTCATTTCTTTTATATTTATTCCTACAACATAGTATAAGTAGTAATAGATGCAACCTTCACATTGAGTCCTTGGCTTCTGGAGTAAAGAGCTATCAGCCCTCTAAAACAGCAAGTGACATAGAAGAGGTTAGATACTGATGCCATGGGCATTAATATTCTAAACCTAGTACAATACTGCAATTAAAGGGTCAAAATATTTCTTCTTGTAAAGGGGTAAGGCATGGGTTCTGAATGAAGAAATGCTCATACAGTGGCATCTCATATTTAATCATTTTAGTATTAAATAATAATCCAATACCACCATGGGGTGAGGGATGAGTTAACTGACAGACATGGTTAAGCCAAAGTTCTGTCCTCCACCCTCCACTTTATAGGTTCAGATTGGCCTGGGAATAGGCCAAATAAGGAGAAAGGAACAAAAGAGCACATTCTGTGAAGTAGAGGACAACAAATCAGGACGTAGGAGGTAGGCAGTTTCAGCAACAGATCCAGGATTCCAGGAATCACTGAGTGAACCAAATACAGAGACTCTTCCTGTCTCTTGACAGAAAGACGGAAGAAAGTCAGACACTCAAACACACAACTAGGGTTTTCCACTGGTATCATTCCAACACCAGTCAAATCTCCAGCAGCTAGTCATAGTCGCCATAAGGCCCATAGTAGTGTACAGGCTCATTCCTATAATTCCAGCTACTCAGGAGTTTGAGATCAGGACGATTGTGGTTTCCATGACATCCTGGGCAAAAAGTTCATGAGAACACCCCCGATCTCAGTCAATAAAGTGCTAGGCATAGTAGTACATGCTGATCATCCTAGCTACATGGGAAACATAAATAGGAGAATTGTAATTCATGACAACCCTGGCATAAACACTAGATCCTAATTAAAATATTCCCAAAGGAAAAAAGCTTGAGAGTGTTGCTATCATGGTAGAATACCTGCCTAGTAAGCACAAGGTCCTGAGTTCAAACCCCAGTACCACCAAAACTATTTTTCTTCTGTTACAAAACCCAAGTATGAGAACCATGTAAGAGGCTGAGCAAGTCAATATGGCTCAGGAGACTTGCATTCACAAATGAATGATGTGCTCTTTCAGACATTGACCCAGTGCATAAAAACAACAACTGTTTACTTTAATGAAGCTACTTTTTATTAGAGTAAAGCATCTCAGTCAGTCAATTTCCCTCTTACTTTTAATAGCTATTCTCAAGGTAATCAATGACTTTTAACAGGCAGGCTCAGTTATCAATGTGGAAGAGTAACTCTATTGATTTGACACATACTTTTCTTTGCTGGGCACCAATTATTGCAATCTAAATTGTGCCACATTAGTCTAGAAACACCATGTAATCTTGCTAGTTACTTAATGCATTCCAGTGATTGGCTTCAAGAAGCTTTATAATCACACTGTTGATTTGTGAGTTAACAATACTTTAAATTCCACTGAGAGATAAGAAGCATTCTGCTTACAAAAGGTTAATAGAATAAGACATTCAATCTATCTCGTGTGTGTGTGTGTGTGTGTGTGTGTGTGTGTGTGTGTGTGTTTGTGTATGTGTGTGAAGGCAGATGAATACAAATTCTACAGGAGTATGTAAATCTTATACTTACTTGGTACTTGGTTGAAAATGCCTGTATTTCTAAAAGAAAAAAAAATCATTGGATTTGATACCTGTAGCCTCACTTAAAATGCAGACTATTTGATTTCATAAACATTCCTAAATTTGGAAATCATTAAAACCATTAAAAAGACATGTCTCCATTTCTGATTAAAAATCAGGAAAAATCAAGACTCTGAATGTCATTAATATTATTAACCTAGGAGCTAACCTAGCTTCTGAATTACAAAACAATAACATATATTTTAGAAAATGAAGTGAAAGCTTCAGAAGGCTGGAGCAGCCCCTGGTAGCACAGGGGTTATAAGACATTTTCTTATGTGCCAGAATTTAACCCCTGCAGACACATGGTGGTACAAAAGAATTCAATCTAAATGAACTCTGAACACAAGGACAGATCATTAAGATGTGCACTTCGTTCCCATTGGAGCCTTTCTTTTTAATCCATCCTTTGCTCCTCCCAATTACTTATGCACAAACAGCTTTTGTCCCTCTATCCTGTGCCAGACCACAAATAAGGCATCAGCCGGAAGATATAATGACAGAAATGAAAGAATTCCCTCCCTACATGCAGTTCCTCCATTCATACTCCTTTTCAAATAATAATAACTTGATTGTTGCTAGAGGGTAATGACCAAGGATTACAAGTATACCTTGGTTATCAAGAAAAATGGATTGTTGAGACCAAAATCTCACCTTGGCTTATATTAAAAATCTATTAAATATTCTTTTCATGCGTCAAAATTTTGAAATATTGAAATTTCTCATTTACCCATAGAAACTGCATGGCATTATAGAATTTAAGATGGTCAGATAAAAACAGATTTAGCTAACACAACGTATGCACCATTTTGCCTGCTGGGGGTCTAACAATATTCCTTAATACAACCAGAGGGATATTCTCAGCACCGAGAGCCACAGGCAATAATATTGGGAGAGGTGAATGAACTTGAGATTCTGTGGGAATGCCAGAAGGGTTGATTGCAACTAGCTGGTCCCAAGCCATGGAATAAGGGCTATAAATATTTTTGCTATAAATACATTACAAATATCCTAAATATAAAATAGGGTCCCAATTTAGTTTATACTTTTGTTTCATTAAAACTGTGGTCAAAGTAGTCTTGTTCAAGCGTTTTTGTGACCAGGCCTCCATTCTGTTCTATTGTGAATTCTACTTCCGGGCTTAACAGTTGAAATAGAGCTCATATTTCATCTCGGACTGTGTCTACTGGGGTGGGTTCCCTTTTTCCATCAAGGATCCATATTTATTTTTATTTTTTGTCTCTATAGTTGACAGTAGACTAGTATTTGATGCTTGCTGGGCAGGTACTCCAGTATTTGAGCCACACACTCTGCCTTATGTGTACGTCAATTTTCAGCTTAGTCATTGTTTCTCCAAATGTTTAAAGTACACTGTAAAGTTCCACAAACACGAATGCCAGGAAGCTAGAACATGTAGTATCAGGTGGAGGTGGGGCAGTCAAAAGGAGGAGATGAATAGAGAGAAGAAAGGTGGACGAATGCAGTCATGATATTCCACGTGCAGCTGTGAAAATGGAACCAGGTAAATTGAAGGAATGGGTGAGATTTGGAGAGATAGGGGAGGAGGAAGATGAAAGGTGTGACATTGGTTAAGATTCATTGTACTCGCAAACCGATGTGGGGAATTGAAATCCTTTCCTACATCTACTTAAAGATAATTTTCTTAAAAATTAAAAAGCATACTGTAAGGATTTTCTATGCCTGTGCACTTCTAAAGAGATCTACAAAAGGCTAGCTATCTATTCTCTTGTACTCTGGAAAGATTCCTACGGATCTGCTGGTTTCTGAAACCATTTGTCTGCTCTGCACCCTTGATCCTAATATTCTGATCCCTTGTTAACTGTTACGTAATCATACGTAATCATAATCATTTTTGCTGTGTGTGTGTGTGTGTGTGTAGAAGGTGTTCTTTGTCTGAGATGTAAACTCAATGGCTGGGCTAGCCTTGAACTTTTTGAGCAAGGCTAGTGCTCTACAACTTCAGACACAGCTCCATTTCCAGCTTTTTGTTGGTGGGGCTTAGGGAATGTGGCTAATTGGACATAAGAGTCCGGACTTTCCTGCCCAGGCTGGATTTGAACAACAATCCTCATATCTCAGCCTCCTGAGTAGCTGGGATTATAGACATGAGCCACCAGTGCCTGGCTTTTGAACAGTATTTTAACTTTATGAAATATAATGGATTAGCAGGTTCTCTATGTCTCCTGAATGCATTTATTATCTTAAGACAGAACTTAAATCAGATAGTAGTATAGAAAAGTTTACCAGTTTGAATAGACTAAGAGAAGAATATTTAAAAAAAAACAAATTTAAGGTCATGCAATAGCTCAAAATCAATAGGTTTCCTTCCAACACAAAGGTTCAGGGCAGGTGTTTACCAGCTAATGGGTGAGAGCAGGTTTTCTAGCTGGGTGAGGCTTTCCTCTCCTTGCCAATCCATGTGGTCTAAGGCAAGCTGAACCAAAAACGGCAGGAGCAGCAAGTACATTAGTGCCTGACTTTTCCTAGCTTCAATGTGGCCTGCAAGGCTCATTCTGAAGTTACGACTTCAGGGAGCTGGTGGAAAGAGCTCCTGTAAACTGACAGGTATTAGAGTCTCTGCTGATCTTGGTGGGTGAGGCTCAGCGCCTGAATTCATTCGACTTACAGAAAAGTTGGAGTTTTACACAGCTAGGCCTGTATGATTCCCAGGAAACATCATTTATGCCGTTCTTGCAGTACAAATGCACCAAACTCAGACTTTCTAAGTTTCTGCCAAGCTCTTCCTTTCTTGGCCAATTGGGAGGAAGTGAACCTCCACCACATGCTCAATCTTCTAGCACCTCGACCCTGGAAACTTCCCACTCTCCAGACCTGTGAGAAATACATCTCACTTTAATTTCTTTTAGTATCATTAGGTAACTGTACAAAGGAATTGCCATTTAACAAAGCAGTTTATGAATACAATGCATCTGAGCAGTGTCACCCCTTCCAACATTCTCCTCCCACCATGCTTCCCCCACTTTTCTTACTTTTGTAGAATATGCAATGATTTCTTGACTTCATTCTCCTCCCTTTCTTCATCTCTGCATTCTTCTACACCTCCCCTTGCAAGTGCACATTTCCTGGTGCTTATTTCGAAAGACCCAGGAAAAACTACATCAAGTGAAGTAAGTTAGACCCATAGAGACAGTTTGCAAGGTTTGCCCCATACATGGTAGCTAGAATTTGCTTATAAACCAATAAGTATTAATAAGTTTTTTTTGTGGTGAAAATACTGTACAGAGGGGTTACAATTACATGGGCAAGGTAATGAGTACATTTCTCATCAAGCATTGTTGTCTCCTCCTTTGTTTCCCCTTCCCATCCCTTCCCATCTCCTCCTCCCCTCCCCGCCAAAGTTGTAAAGTTCGTTTTTTCAACATAACGTCTTGTACATCTCATGGTTGCAATGGGTCCACCTGTATCCCTATTTAAGCAATTTGTTAAACCAATAAGTAAACATGTTGGGCGGTTTGCAAGTGCTTACAAAAGTATTATCTGAAATATGGTAGATTCTAGAGAACTCAACCAGTGTAATTCCTTTGAAAGGCAAAGTCAAAGCCCAACAAAATAAGCACCAACAAATACATTTTATTGGCTGTTTATAGGCCACCCAATTTGTGGCATTTTTGTTACAGCAACCCAAATGGACTGGGGTGGGTTCATCAGCAATTCTTTCCGTTCCTGGATCAACACAGCTCATCCTTCTCCAGAGTCCAGCACCCAAGTGTGGCACGTGGACGTAGCGCCACATTGGAAATCAAAGCCTCGTGCAGACAGTAGATGGAACCCGCAGAGCTGTCAGCTGCTTGCCCCTCTGAGTAAGCTCGGGGAAACAGATCAGTTCAAAATCACTAGGCTCTCAGCGAAAGCTGCAGAATGATCAATTCCGAATACCACAGATCTCAGCGAGCAAACGTTATCTACACATTTGTTTCTTCCCATCCTCTTCTCCACATGTTCCCGTCTCCTCACTCAAATAGCTATTCACAATAACTCCACGAAGCAGTGGGAACTAATGACAAGTTTCATCCCCTCAGTTTAATAATGCAGTCCTAATTCTCCTGTATTCATTATCCCCCGGCACCAAACCACTTCCATTTGCACAGCAAAGCAATCCTCCAGATCTTTAGTGTTAATGTCAGCTTGATCTGCACTGATCACTTTCATTAAGAATATGCATTTACAGAGTAATGTGATCCAAAAACCAGATGCTTCCCAAATAAAGAACTCATTGTATTGACAAAAAGATACCAGCATGAAGGTCAAAAACTCTTGATTTGTTTTATTTTTTTTTTCAATTTACCACAGGGAAAAAATAAATAAAGATGGATAAATGTACTACTTTTATTATTCATTCAACAAACACACTGGCTCATGCAGATAAATGAGAATTGGTAAACACAAAGATGATCTTAACACATGGAAACAGACACCTCAGCAGGTGATGGGCCAATGGCAATGTCAGAGCTTCGTTTCTGGAAAGGCTCTGAGGTCCAGGGCTTGTGTTCTATTTCCCAGAGGACCTGGTCTTGTCCTATGGGGTGATAACCATTGGCCCATGGCTACAGATGCAGAACTGAGAGAAAGAGGAGGCCAAGTACAATGGAAGGAATCCGCCCCACTGGCTTGTGTGTTTGCCGGGCTGCTATAGCAACATAACATAGGCTGAGTAGCTTTCATCTAGGAGGCTGGAATTCAGAGCAAAAAGGTGGGCAAGGTTGGCCTCTCTAAGAGCTGTGAGGAAAAATGGTTTTCCTGAATGCACCTCCTTTCTGATGGTTTACTGGTAATATCTGCTACTGCTTGTCTTCCAGGGGTGTCATTGTGACTTCTACCTTCATCTTCACATGACATCCTTCCTGTGATTCTGTCTCTCTCTCCAGATTTTCCTTTTCATAAGGATAGCAGCCCTACTAGATTAGGATCTACTATAATGACCTCCGATTGATTAAGTTAATAATATCTGCGGTGACCTTTACATTGTGAAGTAGCAGGGGTTGTACCTTTGATAGATGAATGTGCGAGGCTCACGTATCAACTTATTATGGAGCTGGACAAGAAGGGCAGGAATAAAGTTGCTAGTAGTTAAGAAATATAGATATCCAGATGGGCCAAGAAACAAGCAGAACTAGGCACCGTTCCCCAGGCACCTGCATGTAGAATGTTTGCTTTGTAAAGCATCTATGTGGGAAGAAAGCAGCTGAAGTAAGGGGGCCATTCTAGGAAAGGTGGAAGGGAGGGTGGGAGACAGGGGAAGGGGAGGAGGAAAGAGAAGGAGAAGGAGAATGGGAGGAGATGGAGAGGGACAAAGGGAGGGTAAAAGACAGAGGAAGAGAAAGAGAAAGAAGAGGGAGAGACAGAAGGAGAGGGAGAGGGAGAGGGAGCTGTTTGGGTGGGTGTTGTGGCAGAGCAGTCAACCTGGCTAGATGAATGGTTGATTTTCTGAGATTCCTGAAAATGTGTACCTTTGGTTAGCCCACTGCTGACTCTCCCCATTTTCCATTTCATCTGAAGTCTCTACAATTAAAACACAAAACAAAGCCCAGGGCCGTCCCTTTTGTGGTTGCTTGGCTGTCTAAAACTTTAAAAGAAAAGGTTACCTAAACGAGGTGCAAAGCCGCTCCCACCTGCCAACCTAGCTACTGAGGAGGCTAAGATCGGAGGATCATGGTTGGAAGCCAGACTGGAGTAAAAAAAAAAAAGCAGCGTGGCAGTGCTCACACCCTGAGTTCAAGCCACAGTCTTGACACAACAACAAAAAAGAAGAAAAGAAGGAAAGGCTTTCTATTGCTCTTACAACAAAGCTTAGCTCTCCCCTTACGTTTAAAACCTCTGGATATGTCTCCTCTCTCTCTTGCTCAACATTGTCCTAGATTCACATTGCAGTTGGCTGATAATGCTAAGGTGGTTTTATTTGTTCTTTTATTTAGCGTATCTAACCTCTAAGAGCTATTTGCTCTTTATGGAATACATCATTTAATTAGTACATGTGCCTCTATCTATCTTACCCACAGTGTTGAATTCACATTTGCCCTGTCTTAGGTTTTATATGTTTAAATTCTACAAAGCCCTCTTCTATCATCTGTTCTGGCCAGGTGCATCCAAATCCTCACGTTTGGAGTCTTTTTAATGAGTCGTTTCAAAACTTCACGAAATATTAATACAGCACCTATTTGTAGTGCAAAGCTTGTCATCTCTGGAAGTCTGTGGGCTTGTTCTAACAGACACCTTCTTTTGAAACCCGATGGCAAGTGAACACAATACAGTTTTGAACCAGGAAGGGAATCATTGCACTGGGTGTAAAAGGAAAAGAAAGAATTTTCAATGTAGAGAATTGGGCAAGCACATTATGAAGAGAGAAAGTGTATGTGCAAAGGCACTGAGCCACAAAGAAAAGAAACACAGTGATTGAGAGTGGCTGGGTCCCAGGCAAGAGAAGGTGTTGGCAGGACTGAAAAGTCAGAGTAGATCACGTGTGAAGCAATGAGCCATTCTAGATTTTATTGTGTAGAAAATGGAAACAAGTTAAGATTATTTTTTAATACCAAGAAGGGGAAGACCAGGCCTCGGTGGCTCATACCTGTATTCCTAGCTTACTCAGGAGGCTGAGATCTGAGGATCACAGTATGAAGATAGCCTGGACAGGAAAGTCCATGAGACTCTTATTTCCAATTAACCACCAGAAAACCAGAAGTGGAGCTATGGCTCGAAGTGGTAGAGCACTGACTGGCCTTGAGCCAAAAAGCTTGAGGACAACATCTAGGCCCTGAGTTCAAGTCCCATGACTGACATAAACAAACAAACAAACAAACAAATAAATAAATAAAGGGAGGATCATATGTGAGTTTAGGGTCCCTCTTGTGGCAATATGGGGGATGGAGTAGAGGAGAAAAGAAGCCTGAAGCCCATTCAAGGGAATGATATTTCTGAGTCCTCTCTCCCGTCTTAGGTACCTGGCAGACTTTGGACCAGGGATGGGATGTAAGGATAATCAACCAATAATGGCCTTCTGCATCATCAGTTGCTCTGTATGCAGTTCTGCCTGGTCAGGTGGGGAACCCTGTGGGCGCTGTGTTAAGTAAACCTCTCTTGAACTCACTGAATACTGCTATCAATTCTCCATGGAAATCACTTCTCTGTGACTTCTGCAGGCTACCGTAGTTAGAGATCCTGCTCAGGCAGCCACCCGCCCACTACTGCTGCTGCTTTCCAAGGCTCCAGCCAGCCTGCCTCTCCATGGTTATTCCTTGGTACTCATAAACCCCCAACCTTATAAGCCTAGACTTGCTCTTCCACAAAATCATTTTTCCCCTCAATGGAATCCTTACAGATATTTGCGTACATGGAGTGAATCATGAAACTCCACCTAATAACAATCGTGAGGCAGCATGTTAGACACTTTATTCTTTACAAAGTGAATATTACATGCATTGTTATTTCCATTAAACAGTCTGAGTTGTCACACTCAATTTTCATTCTTTTGGCCAGTACACTAAATTTAGACATTGTAAATGATTTTCGGAGATTCTCATAACCTGTGCTGGCTGAGAGGTCTAAAATCTAAGTATTCAAATTGAAGAGTTCCCTTGGCTGTCTGATACAACCTTCAGGTAACACTTAACTACATTCTATGAGACAAAAATGTATAAGTCTCCATCAACTGTTCATCTAGCACTTTGACTTAGGGAGATAAGTAGCATCTTGATTAGAAAGGAGTTGCAATCAGAGGTTTTAGAATAAGTAAGAATGAGCCTATAATATAACCGAAAGGAAAACTAGAAGGGAATAAAAAAATGAGAAAAAGTAAAATTCCAAATTATCTGGAAAGGAGAACTTGCACAAATATAAGAAAAAGCACAGAGTTCCTTACCAGAGGCCCCAACAGAACTAGGAAAAGAGATAACCAAACATGAACCAAACATGAAAATGTTGGTGTTTAAACAGGTCCAGCACAAGAACAAGCAGGTCATTACCCTCTGCCATATCTCAGCTAGGGAAGACCTCATCCAGCAATGTAACACTCTAATGTTTGGATTTCTGCTACACCTTTGAAAAGTTTGCTTCCTCATTGCATGAGAATGTGTATTTTTTTTTCTGCTGAGAATTCACTCAGAGCTGCAGTTGTTTGGAAGATGCTTTCTGTCCATGCACAGGAACGCTCATGCACATTATTTCATTTATGCCCACAGTCATGATCATCCTTGCCATATTTTCAGATGAAGAAATTAATGACCAGAGAGAAATAGCTTGCTTAAAGCACACATGGAACAGGTGGTAAAGCCATTGAACCCAAGTCTTTCTGAATTGCCAGTCAAGACTACCCTTTCCACAGCACAGGTTTGCAGAGGCTCTGGTATGCACTTGACTTGTATATAACCCTTTTCTGCAGGCTTTCCTTTAGAAATGGCAATAGACAAAGACACCAGCTTGGTCCTCTCTTGAAGCCAATAAAAGTTGAATGGAAAATTAACTCAATTCCTTAGAGGTGCTGTGTTCTAACTTATTTTCAAAAAGTATTCTTACATGTATTTGCTTACAACAAATGATGAACTCAAAATTTGTGCATTTTTTTGGTTGCAAAGTTGTCGGGATGGTGTATTTCATTGTAAGTGTTAACAATAAGGAATAATTTTGTGTGTGTGTGTGTCCATTGTGGGGCTTGAACTTTGAGCCTGGGCACTGTCCCTCAGCTATTCAGCTCAAGGCCAGCGCTCTACCGCTTAAGCCACAGTGCTGCTTCCTAAATATTTATTTTAAGAGTATATGAACAGATATATTTTCTCACTGTACTGTCCCACATCTCCAGTGCATGTTCATTTATCTGGACCCCTGGGTGCACTCTGGCAGGAATTCTTGCTTTGTGAAATGAATGAATGTCACAGGGATGATTGAGAATGATGATGAGGTTATTGATTCCTAAAAGTATCTAAGATGATTTACTATACATTGCTAATTCATATCTTATTCTTCCACTTTCGTATTTAATCATAACTCTGTAGTTATGATTAAAGAATCAGAACCTCAATTCCATAACCTTAACTCATAAAAGTACCCCTGAAGACATCAGTCAGAGAAAGTATCATGCTCCCAGTTAGGAAATGGACCAACTAAAACACTTGAGAACTGGCCACGGAAATGAAGGAGTTTCCAGAAAGAAGCTTCATGCAATTAGTAAGTCCCACTACCAACACTAGTGCAAGCAGCCTCCAGATCCAGTCTCGGAGTTGGTGGATTGTGTTCCTCCTAGGCCAAATGTTCCACTACCTATGTTTGTATATCACTTGGCAGAAGGATGCTATTTACACATTGAAATGGCTTTAAAGAAACATAAAATAAGAACGATATTATGCAGCATGTGAAAGTTATGCGAACTTTAATTTCCACACCCATAAAGAAATGTTTCTTGGCACACAGCCATATCCACTTGTTGATGTATTGACTCCGGTTGCTTTTATGTTACAGCAAGTTGCGTGGAGTGCTTCCTACAGTCCCATAGCCACTAACCCATTCACTCTGGATCCCTTTGTTTCCTGCACTCTGATGAGGAAACAGGACCCTTACCTCTTCAAAGGATACAGAAAGATACCTGCATCTGCACAGGCACCATTTTCATTCTCAAGCCTGCTTGACCGCATTCATTCAGTCTCCCAGTCTCCCAGGCTCCCTGAGATGCAGAGCTGAGTTAGGTAGTCTCTGCTCTCACAGGCTTGCTATCTAGAAGGAGAGAAACCCTAAACATGAAGCACAAGACAAAGAGAGGCATCACGGAAGAGTGGTGCTTATAATTGAAAATGAGTAAGAGCTGACATGATAATTCTGCAGAAGATGAAGGAGGAGGAGGAGGAAAATAGGAGGGAGAAGGAGGAAGGAAGAGGGAGCAGGAGGGAGGAGGAGGAAGGAGAAGGAGGAAGAGAAGAAGAAAGAGGAAGAGGAGGAGGAGGGGGGAAGGATAAAAGAAGAGAAGAGAAAAAAAAAGAGAGAGTCTACCTGATCTACTTCTCCATAGATTGGGAGAATTTATTGAGGAAGAAAGCCATTTGAGGGCTTTTTTTGAATGTTGCACACATTCAAATTTAAAAAATTAAAAATATGGGGGGCCCTCATGGAGCCCCACCCCCAATGAAGACATGCCCTTCATGATCCCACCTCTAAACTGTTCACATTTTATAAGCCTACTTGCCAGGAGATGCTTTCTCCACGGAGTTTGAAATATTAAGTGTGTGTTAGAGCACTTCATGAAGCTTCTCCCTCCTCTGAAAATTATCCATCCCCTGCATGTTGCTGCAGGAAGGCTTATAGTTGCTCACTGTGTGGTACAAGGGGACGGTATCTTCTGCATCCCAAGTTGCTTTTTAACACAGCATGCATGCATGCCTGCACCAAGCTCTGCCAAGTTCAATTCTGTCCTTCCAGTATCCAACCTCCTCCCTGTACCGTTCTATACAGTAGCCACCAGCAAGGGGTGATCAGAACTTCAGCGCTGTGTACTCTCCTTCCTCCTCAGCCCAAACAATAAAATCTTTACAAGGGGGAAATAAAAGCTCTGATTGAGATTCAAGGTATAGCTATTTGTCTCAAGTTTTGGGGACCGCAAGGGATAACATCAGAATGTCCAGTTAGTTGTGTGGTGCTGTTGTTTGGTTTTAATCCTTCATAATGATCTCATCCTCATAAATTCATTCAGTGGTTTGGATTCGGGGCATCTATCTGGATGAACTCATCTCGTATGAATACAGATGTCTTGAGTCCTTGCTTCTGTGCTACCTGGCACTCTTATTCGTCGTCATCTCATTTTTAGGAGCAGCAATCAAAAGATGAGCCCTCTAAAGAAAGGACCAGCACTGACCTGCGCAAGTGAGCCGCGTTGCCCTCCACACACATGGCCCATTTACCTGCCTCCCTTTAAAGTTTATCACTGGTTCTTTTATCTCCTAGCAGTCTCTATTTGCGCTTGCTCTCTGACCATTCACCTAACAGCCTAGAAAGGTATTAGATGATTGCTTCTCTCCCTCCTTCTCTCCCTCCCCCCACCTCTCTCTCTCTCTCTCTCTCTCTCTCTCTCTCTCTCTCTCTCTCTCTGTACAGGTAAAAGGAGACAAAGTGGGACTAGTAAATAAGCCACAACAATGCTTGATAAGAAATGTACTCATTATCTTGCCCATGTAATTGTAACCCCTCTATACAGTATTTTCACAATAAAAAAAATAAGCTACATACCATACAGAAGCGAGCATTATAGAGCCTTAGGTTCAAGCCATAGACATCAGCTGACATTCCAATAATACTGCCTGTGTTTTCTTTCTCTGCTATATTCTGAGCTCTCAGAACTCTGCCTAGCATTGAGGATCCATGGGGTCACTGGTACCTTTTTGGCCAGAAAGTTACTAGTCTTGTCCTTACTGTTTCTGCATACAGGACCTTTTTAAGGCCATTACTATAGTCTTGAATCATAATCCTCCCAATCTTAGCCTCCCAAGTAGCTAGGATTACAGGCATGAGCCACTAGTGATCAGCTTATGTGTTCTCATCTGTGAGGAACTTGTCATCTTTTTAGGAGCTAATGCAACCACCTAAGAAATTAAGTAAAAGAAAAAAAATCATTTTTTTTCTCTAGGAATTTCCTTTGATACATAAAAAAGAAGGCTGGCATTGTATTCTAAGAAGATGCTCTCCTGCAGTGATGGGTTTGCAGAGTCTAGAAAACAATAGGATGGAAAATTATAAAAGCATGTGCCAGATTTCTGGCCTGTGGAATGTGGTCTGATACCAGCTCTGCTCACACTACACCTCATACAATCTGTGACTTTCTTCAAAGGGCTTTGAAGATCTCTAATGAGGTGAGGCCTCTGATTGAGGAGAGCCTGGATTCCTAAAATTGTTGCCTGAAGACTTTCCCAACAGGAAAAAAAAAACACAACCTCACATCAAACTCTGTGTGAATGAGAGCAATTCATTATTGTGTGAAGCCACTATAGCTTTTACATTATTAGGACATTATTGCTCTATTTGGACAAAAACAGGTATGTTGGTCTGGAATTATTATTAAGGACCTAATGGAAGGGTGGGTGTTCTTTGTTAGTCTCCTATACTTTTCTTTTGTTCTGGAAATGCCTAGGAACAATATTTTGGATTACAGTTTGCTCTGTCTTCAGCTGTGGAAAGCACTGATGTTTTTGAGCAGCAGGTATCAGATTTATCTGTAGTTTGTGGAAATTGACCCACAAAAGGATTTGATAGCTAACTCTAGAACTGATTTTTTTTTAACTTTAGCCCTGTTATAAAACAACCAAAAGGAAAACCATCAGGGTGTAAGAGTGGTTTTGCTTTTGAATTTTCCCCTCTCATTTATGCCAGGAAATTTCAGGTACTACAAGGTTGAGAAAATTCTATCAGGCCTGAAAAATCTGCATTGCAGCCATAGTACTCCCCCCTTGCCGTCCCCCCCCACCCCAGACCCCCTGCTCATTCCTGCCTTCCAACCAGTGCATGTGCAAATCAAACACTCAGCCCATGGGTACCACATAGGCATTTTTCTCAAGTGAAGGCTCCCTTCACCAGAAGAAGCTTAGACTTTCATGACTGGAATGGACTAATTTACAGGAAAGAGTCAGAAAATCCTGAGAGGTTAGACATTTCAGAATAAGGGCACTGTAGTTATCTGGACCTACATAGGAAACCCACATATTTGTGATGCTTCGTTCTTTTACCTACTTTCCCTTTCCTTTCTTCCATTTCTCTCTTTTATGTCAGGATCCTCAGGGTCATTACTTGTTTATGTGATATATATATATATATATATATATATATATATTTATACACTCAAAGTGAAATTCTATATATGTAAAAATGAAAATGTATATGAAATGTATATATGTGTGAAAATGAAATATATATGTATACATATATGTGTGTGTATACACATGCAAACAATGGAAAGTGTCATATAGGAAAAATGAATGCAAGCTTAGATACAATACAGCAATTGTCTGCCCTCCTGACAGATGATGTTTTCAGCCCAGGATCATTAACTGTACACAGAACTAAGTGTTTTTCTAAATAAGTCAGACTGGTTGTGTGAGCCGGTGGCTGTTTAATTTATCATGAGATAATATGGCTGGGGGTGGGGGCGGTCATACACCTGGGTGACTACACACTTCAGGATATGGTTGTGCATAAATGTAGCTAGCTGCAGCCCAGTCTGTGTCGACCTGGCAGTAATCCAAAAAGGAAATTTCCATTGATCTTCCAGTTTAATTATATCTGTGGTGAGATCTACTACCTTGTGAATCATCGTGTGGGCTCGTTAGGCACCTGTTCTCTCTCCACTTGCAAGGAAAATGTTTCAATTAGGATAAAAAATGATTAAAGATCTTTCCTCTTCATTTCTTGCCCTGGGTAACTGGTAGGAAATCGACATGAATATGCAGCTAGGCAAGCAGAGAATGGGTCACATCACAGATAGGAACTTATTAGTGCTGTTCCTCCCCCCCTCCGCCCCCCGCCCAGCACACTTCCACCTACCAACCCACCCAGGCACAAGAGAAACACTTGTTACACAGGTGTCTGCCACTTTTCCTCAAGGGACGCCTCCATGCAACGTCATGAATCAAGTTCTTGTGTCATTTCTTTCATCCTGAAAGGCTTGATGCAGGGATTTATGTGTGTGGGAAGACCTAATTGCTGCCGAACAAGTTTCTTGGGAAATGAAGACAGAGGTGAACCTATGAGTATTTAGTATGCTAGGCATTATATTACCTATCTTTCTCTAGTGTGTCTTGTCCCAACTCATTTTTTCCAGCAATGTAGGCAAGAGCTGTGTGACTAGCTTCATTTCTCTGATGAGAAAACTGAGACCAAGAAGTATTCACACTTACCTTGGCTCTGTTCCAATATATCCTGGGTTCTTAAATCTAAACATTGGTAGTAGTATGTCTCTGCAGCTTTGCAGATGCTTGCTATGCAGGAAACGAAGAGACACTAAACAGATGTTGCAAGAAGGGTGTGATATGATTAAAGGTTTGCAAAGTAGAATCACAAGTGCACTGGTGACCTTCTGCTCAGGAGGAAGAGTTAGAGATATGGAGGACAGGATTAGTACAATGATCAGCCCAACCATTACCAAATCCAGATATAAACCCAAATGAATGCTAATCTCTGTGAACTAGGGAGATGTTGTGGTCGTCGGTTATGTAATAAGCGAAGGTGGGCAGTGAATAGATCTCATTTATCCTACTGTCTTATTGGCTGCTGAGAAGGAGAAAGCCAGGAAAAGGAAAAGAAACTCAGAAAGTCCCAGCATAAGTCACCTTAAGTAAGAATATTTTTAGTTCCTTCCAAGCTAGAGGAGATCATCAATAACTATGGTATAAATCATAACACTTTAGCAGAGCAATTTGCAATGGTTCCACCTTAAAGATGAGAATTCCAAAAATGACATAGATGATCCAAAGACACACGGTGTGGCATTTGTCACAAACTTGGCTCTCCCAAGCTTTAGAGATGACCATTTTGCAGAGAATAAGCCTGCTACAAATGAAGGTGTTGGGCCAGAGATAACAGATGAACGGAGATAAAGTATTAACTTTTATCTATTAACTTTATCTGTCTATTCCTCAGGTTGAATCATAGACAGAAGTGAGGCTCTTCCAAATCTTTTCCAACATGCTATTGAGGTCTCTCTCTCTCTCTATTTAGAGTGACCATAAGCCAAAAAAGCCACTCTCTAAAAGGCCTTGATACAGTAGAAAGTAAGGTCTTAGAGCTGTGTGCTGGGTGGGACATAAGGAAGAGAAATCAAAATGTATGCAACAAAAAGAAGTTTACTACTTACAGGTTGCAGAGAGATTCGCAATGATGACTTGAGACCAACAGGAAGTCCAAAGATGGAAGGGACCTAAACAGGAATAGGGGAGAGGGAAAAAGAAAATAGGATTATGTTTTTATGAGAGTGTATGCACATGATCCTCACTTTGCCTCCAGAACCATGGTTTGGCTCCTCTAAAGCAAATACTAACCAAGGATGAACTTGTTTACATGGTTCTGGTGTTGACCATTAGGTGTGTTGGGTTTGGGGTCAGTGTGGTACCAGCAGGCTATGACACATGTGATAGTTGAGAAAATTATAAATAAGCCAGGGAGAAGCTTTCAAGGAATTGACAATTCGCCGTAGAAATGGATGTCAGAGCAGTATTGTGTTACACACACCAGTGATTGAGCTTATGTCTGCTTCCTGGTATTACTCGGTGCTCTCCTGGACCTGGTGATCTCATCTACTGTGGCTGGGAGGGGTTGGTGCGCCATTTTAAATTCTACAAAACTTTTGTCCTTATTTTCTAACCTAAAGCCCATCAGCATAGCAGATTTGCTTCTCAGAAGTTTCATATCAGGATTTTTTTCACCCAGTGAGTTTCTATTTATGCCTTTGGAGATGCCTTTCTACCTAGACAGAGTTAATGTTTATTAGCAAAGTAGTGGATGCCTTTCTACTCCAGAAGCAAGGGTTGTCTAAGTGTCTATTTAGTGTAATGCTTTCTTTGTGGATTTATTATCCAGACTATGCTATAATATATAGACTATTCTATGGGATAGATAATCATACAGCTTTACTAATAAGTCTTCCTCGAGATACCGAGGGATTATATGGGTTCATACAGCTTGCTGCACATGCATTATAGGTACGTTCCCTATTTCTTCACCAGGTTTGGGGTGCTAGGCTGTATGTGTGCTAACTCCAAGGAGTGGAAGACACAGACAAACTCTATGATCTAAAATGCCATCTATTCCTATCTCGCTGATCCTCCAATGCCACTAATTTAATAACACGATTACCTGTATAATTGGAGGTAATAGGCATATCAATTTCCATATGTTGTAGGAAAAATACTACAACTAAGATCTTGAAAAAAAATTATGCTTTTTGTTGGTGGTGGTGGTTGTGGGCTTGAATTCAGGGTCTGGGTGCTGTCCCTTGTGCTCTTTTGCTCAAGGCTAGCACTCTACCACTTTCAGCCACAGAACCACTTCCAGTTTTCTGGTGGCTAATTGGGGATAAGTGTCTCATGGGCTTTTCTCCTTGGACTGGCTTTAAACTGTGATCCTCAAATTTCAGCCTCCTGACTAGCTAGGATTATAAATGTGGACCACAACACATTTTTAATGGGCCCAGGCACTGCATTCCTTGTATAGTTCATTCTTTACACTACTAGAGTGGTTTGTTTCTTAGTTCCTTACCTCAACTCAGAAGCTACAATAACTTACCCATGTGCTTTAACTGGGATTCCTGTCCTTTTTCTCTTACCTGAAAGTGTCCTTTTACAAAGGAAGCCCTTTGTATTCTCATTTTTATCTGAGGGCTGAGATTCTATCTGCCCATGCTTAGAAATGCATGTGTCATTCCATTGCTTCTGAGTCAGAGAGGTGGCAGCGAGACACAGAAGCTGAAGGTCTCGTATGCCATCTTGAACAAGCTGTGGGTATGGAAGTAAGACAGAGGTTCCCTCTTAACTTCAGAGACACAAGCTCGCTGAGGATCAGGAGCTCACTGCAACTTCTCAGGGTTCTTAGTTAGCCACTCCTATCTAGCCTAAGAGTAGAAGTTCATGAAGCATCTCTTAGGATACTCAGAGAATCTCTAAGTAGGTTGGAGAATAAAAGCCCAAACAGGAAGGTCAAAGGTAAGCCTGCAATAGCCAGCACCAACATCATTATCACGGTTGTCACTAAAAATCTTGGTCATCTTTCTAGGCATCACTACTGAGCAACACATGTGTCATAGCTACCGAGAGGCTGGGTCATCACGACTGCTCTAAAACTAGGGGACATTGGAGGACATTACCATAAATGCTGACTTAATATGCCTTCTGCTTGCTTCTGTTTTTGCTCAAAAGTTACCTTTCCAGTGAAGCTTCTACTTACCGCACTATTTAAAATTGTATGTCAAGGTCTCTCTCTTCCTCATACATTACACAGGCTTTTGTTTTTATTTTATATCTGTGATCAGCATCAGAAATACATAATTCTCTCATTCCTTTGGTTATTTTCTGTCCACTATAGAATGTAAATTTGAGGAGGTGGGGATTTTTGTCTGCTTTATTCCCTATTACCTGCCTAAGACCTTTAAGAGGAGCTAGCATAAAACAAGCATTCAGCATATACTTTTATTGAATGACTGAATGAAACATGCCTGAATGAAGTGATTCTCAATAGTTCCTGCTTCTTTGAGTGGCTATTTCTCAATTCAGCATCTACCTAGTCTAAGCTATAGGCTTGCGCTCTGGCTTCATCAAAGGCTGGGAAAAAATATTATTTTTTCTACAATGACATTTGTTTGTGCTTCATATCGTCCTCAGGTCAAAATCTGCATTTAGTCACAATCTTGTCTCAATGTCTTATAGAAACAAGCTCTTCCCATGTAACCCAGGCTGACCTGGAAACCACATCCTCCTGACTCAGTCTCCAAGTGCTGGGATTACAAGCCTGTGCCACCAGGCCAGGCACAGGCTCAGTTCTTGGTCCTCTCCATCTCTGATGCTGTTTGTGCAGAGACAACTGCACAAAATTGCACAAAACTCTACAAAATTGTAAACTCTAGTTTGTAGATCTATGCTAGACTCCACCTATAGTCTACAGACCAATTATAGGCTTCAGCCTGAAAGACCCTTGGTACTTGGAGCCTGCTTGTCTCTCTCCTTTCTACAATCAATGCTCCTGTCAAGCTTGCGTAGTGGGCCTCTACTCTTTCTCCAACACCTCATGCTATCCTCTAATTCAGTGTGATTCCTCACCTCCACCTTTCCACAGCCCTGGGAAACTCTCCCTTATTATTGGCTCTCATTTTATACAACACTGATCCAGCCCTTGTCATTAATTCAGCTTCTTTTTTCATTCATTCATTAGTAGTATTCAGTAAGAGCCTTCTACATCCCACCTTAAGCCATGTGTTGATAATTCAATGAGGAATGAGAAACCACTCGTTCCTGTCCTAACAGGGCTCTTAAGCAAACAACTATGACAAAAGACGCATTAGCATGTACTTGAAGGTAACATGCACAGCCCCTAACACTTAATAGAAACCTTAAAACTGTTTTAATCTGAGTGGAGAACTAAAGGCTGAATTGAAGTAGAGATTTGGAGCAGCTGGTGAGTGGCCAGTAAGGGAAAAGAGGGGAAGACAGTTTAAGGCAGGGGTAAAAGATGAGGGATGAAGTCCTGAGTTAGGACTAAGTTTTCCATATGAAGCCAAAAGAAGGGGAAATATACCAAGTTCAGGGATGGAGGGCGGGCATGCTGGGGGATAAAGATATAGAGACAGAAAAGAGCTGGGTCATGTGGGGCTTTTGAGACCACATGAATAATTTTAATATTATCTTAGGAACAATGGGAAGCCAACAAAAGAGGCCCAGGATTTCAGTTGTGTGTTAAATACATCGTTTAGTAGAGCTCAATACGGTTGGAGAAAGACAAGCATGCTTCTGTGAAGCCCACTGTAAGTGACTGTAACAGAGACAGAGCCGGCAGGGGCCTTGAAGGTGGAGGTAGAAGGTAAACTCAATAGGGATTAAGAAGCAATTGCTCTTGTCAGTAAGTGGGCATGGATGTGCCCAGAAGAGATGTGTGGAAAGTGGGGCATTTCCCCAGAGCAGTTGCTCTTGCTGCGGCCCATGGACCAGCAACATTGCATCTCTACTGCTTGTTAGAAATGCACACTACTGACAGAGAATCTGCTTCTAGACAAGCTCCTAAAGTAACTCATAGGAAAATTCAAGTTTGAAAATGGATGCTTTAATGGGCTTCAAGCTTATAAACTTAGTTCATTGCTTATGCATATAATATGCAAAAATTTGGCAACATATGCATATAGATGCATATTCATTTGCTAAATGCATCTATATGCACGTAGGAATGCATATGTATATGTGTTTGTGTTTGCATGTAGCATACACACATTAAAGCCCATACAAAGAAAGCAACCAGTAGACAAATATTCCTAAACGCTGAAGTTTTCTAAATCACCAGAAAAAGATAATTTGCAAAATAGTTAATTTTTTTTCCTGTTTTGAAAAACTACGGTCAAAAGATCTATAGCAAAGACATTTTACATTCCAAATACTCATCACTAGAGTAATACAGAACAAAAAATAAAATATCAAAGTGTTCTGTGATAGAAATGTGCGTAGATGATAGTTTTGAGTCAGTTTGCAGACCTGCAGCCACATGAAGGTTTTCAGTTGTCAAATACAACAAGTGCGCTCATTATACTGGTACCATGGGACTATTCTTGCTTTGCTCCATGAAGAATTATTTAGGAAAAGCCAAGCAAGTACAGAAACGAAGTGGCCATATGTCACCTATTAATAGTAGCACAGTTTACTGACTGGTTGTTCCTGCCCTTTAGTTTTGGCTGGAAAATGACTGAACTAGCAGGTTTATTGAATGCTGTTCAGGAAAGCATAGACACACCCTCGTGGGTGTGTGGGTGTGCATGTGTGTGTATGTCAGTAGGTGGGGGGTTTATTTCAGAGGATCACACTTCATGAGCTCCTGCATTCTGTTGAAACCGTCCTCCAACTGGCTTCTGAGTCCTCACTGGTCACCTTGGAGCCCTGCCCACCCTTGCTTGCCGAGATGTGTCTGTCATTTTTGACTGGGTGTGATTCAATCAGCCCAGTGACTTGTCAGGTCCCAAAGAAATTAAAAAAGGAAACGTCCAGATGGTGACATTTGTGGTGAAAAAGAAAAGTGTCTTTTTCAGTCAAGCTGCCTTCCAATTATTTAAATTTATACAGATTTTATTTATTTATTTGCCATTTTTCTTTTCTAAAGAGGAGAAAGTTCTGGGCTTGCAAACAGGTTACCACACGCCCTGTTGCAGTTGCCCCCCAGCTGCTCTGGCTAGAAGGTGGTTTATAATGGATCTGGAGAAAGGCCTGGGTAAGTGCTCACCAGGAATCAATTCCTTGGCTATAGGAAATGCCTGTTCCATTCTCCAATTTAGTAGCACCGCCAAGGCCTCCCCCGCAATGATTTAATATTTTAATAGACCTTAATGTACTTCTTTGAGAATGAGGGGAGGACATGTGTACTTCTTGTCTCTTTATTGAGCCTGGTATCATATTAAGCCCTATAAATGCCGTTATTTAACATGTAATGAAAGTTTAAATATTTTAAGCACTGCATTACATGCTGTATATGCATTATTTCACTTAATCTGTATAAAAAGTAGATGAGATACGTGCACATTGCCATTCTCCCATCGTTCCCCATTCTAAAATGAGAAAAAAATGAAGTTTCAAGAGGTTATGTGAATTACTGAAGGTCACAAGCTAGCAAGAGGCAGACCCCTAGCAGGCCATTCAATTTTACTATCATCACCAAAATTTAAAGTCCAGTAAACTCCACAGCACACTCCCCCAGAAACTGAAGAATGATGCTTGGGTGTTCTTAAGGATGAGCAAAAGACCATGATGGGGAAAGGCATCAGAGGACACGAACTTAGAGAGGAGAGTGCACACAGACCAACTAGACCAATGAAGAAATAGTCAAGGTAAGAGTCCAGTAGACCTAAAGCACTGGAGGGATGACTGTGACGCGAAGTTGGAAATGCCTGTGCTGAGAGTGTAAGGTCGTGTATGTGTGAAACCTAAGTTCAGAGACATCAGAAAGCAATGCCATTTGTAAAGGGGATTTGTCTGCCATACTATGACACTTGTTCTTTTCTAAGACTTTGAGGACATTTTAAAGGAGAGAAGTAATATAACCAAGTGTGTATTTTTAAAAATTTAATCAAGTAGAGGACGCACTTAATGCTTTTGTCTACACACTTCTCTCTACCTCCTTTCAAGTGCCTGTATCTCCTACGTGGAACAGAGACAAGGGAACTGGCTGGAATATGCCTGTATTGTAGCACTCTGTCCTTGACCAATCAGGCTGAAACACTAGCCTTGGCCCTAGATCTGTGCTATCTTTACTCGATGACATGAATCCTGGAAAGCTAAAACAACTTGGGGAATGTCTTGCTAAAGGAAGGTCTAAATATGCAAAGCGTGTGTGGATACTCTGGAACAATGTGGCAAAAGAGATACAGGTAAGGAAGCTCATCATAGCTCTTCTCTATCCTTAAGAGGTCTTAGTCCCTTCTCTCTTTAGGACAATTTAATTCCTATACGCATTTCATTCTTTGAGCTCAGAATGGCTCTACCTGAGGCAAACGTGTTGACTTTGTTATCCGACTCCTTTCTTCTAACTCAATCTTTGGCTGCTTTCATTCTTCCATCCCCACAACCCAAACCATTACTGAATCCATTCAGAACGTTCTATCTTTTGTGGAGGCTACTGAAACCAAACTCCCACCCACCACTGGAAAAAAGATGGAAGGGCATATAGGATAATAATGATTTTTCAGTTACATACAAGTCTGACATATTCACCTGACATTAGTGATAGGAATAACCATTGGGACTCAAGGAATATTCTTTCTATAGTATCTTCAATAGTCCCACAAAGAAGTGTCTCATCCTCTACTGATATTCAAGGAGATAGCATTAGATGATAGAAACCCAGATTATTTTTTATAATATGCTAAAATGAAAATCTGAGAGAAAATGTGAGGTTTTATGTCCTGATACAAGTTACTAAATTATTTCTGAATAGTTTCCTTATTCTCATTCTTTTAAGATCTTAACTCTTCACATTTTCTAAGGGTCACTACAAATGAAGCCTCCTGCCAAGACCTGTGTCATGTAAGATCATCTTAAGTAATACAAGGGAACTTAATGTAGTTAGTGTCGTGCTATCTGGAGACAAATGGGGAAAAAATGGATTTCTGAAGATGGTGAGGAAACAGGAAATGCTACGTTTGGTAGAATTCATTGTTTTCGGTGATGATTTTTCCAGCGATGATCTTTTCAGCAGTCAAAGCCATTAAAGATCAAGGCATATCAATCTGTCCTTGTACCTCCATCTCTGGAACTATATTGATAACAAGATATTAAAGTAATCAATATCTAAAGTGACAGATACCTGGACTACCACATGAAATTTTCAAACATATTTTGTATTTCCCATGATTAATGACAACAGAATAGTATTTCAGAGGTACATTATAATCATGATTCTAAACAAGGAGCTTTTTACCCGACTGCACAGACAGCTTGATATGTACCTGTGACACTTTGACCTTCTGTCTGAGACCCATCTGAGCCATTTGGAGGGCAAGAAAGCAGCTACCTAGGGAACTTCTTTGACAATGGAGTGGAGAATTGCTGCTGCTTGGGACTTGACCCACATTCCAGACATTTTGGACAAAGGATAAAAGAGGATTTTCCATGGAGCACATGGGAGTCATTTGGAACAGATAAAACTGACCTAAAGTTGTTTGAAATCCTGCTAAAGTGGGTCATATATAGGGATAATGGGAACCCCAAGAGAGATGTTCTCTATGCAGTGGTGACTAAAAAAAAAAATTGTGATGGGGGAAGGACTAAATGGAGGAAGATATATTACCCGGAAGGTACAAATTATGTTCTCAATAGAGGCTGTGAAGGATTTCAAAAGTACCCAGAAAGAAAGGTACAATTTTCAACTGTTCTCAGGACAGAGTGTATGTCTTAGCTGATTAACTACTGAGTAAGAATAGTCTGCTCTCATTGGCTTCCTTTTCTCCATCTATCTTTAGCTCAAGTGGTATTTGAGTCATCATACAAGGTAAAACGAAGTGCCATCATTAAGCAAGCTAAGAAGAGGACAGTGCTTGCCTTCACCATCTGACCTGCCAAAAACTCTGCCTTGGTAGAGAAAATAATTTTATTCTGCATCAACATCAATGTTTTAGCTAACATATGGAATCAGGGACTTTCCTGAGCTTGGTACTAGTGTAAGCACAGGATAAGTAAGTATAAAAATGAAGCCACTGAATCTTATCATTGTATGTATATAAATAAGAATCAATTAGAAAGATGTCTGTAGATTTCAGAATTATTTTTAACATCAAGACATAGTTTATGTACAGAAGAAATGGATAGTAGACTTAAGAGTGAACATAATTGATACAGAGGGCCTTATTTAGAGACTGAAATTGAAATTGTTTTGTGAAGGAGTTAGTTTTAGAAATAAGAAAGATGCGGTCCTCTGAGACTGGAATCAACAGCTGAGTGTAGATGATGAAATAGTGTGATTAAAGTCTAGGCATATAGTTCATGCTTAGTATGAGCAGAGTCCTGGGTTTTATCCCAAGTACCACAAGAAAGAGGGAGGGCAGAAGGAAGAGAGGAAGGAAGGAAAGAAGGAAAGAAGGAAAGAAGGAAAGAAGGAAGGAAGGAAGGAAGGAAGGAAGGAAGGGAGGGAGGGAGGAAGGAAGGGAAGGAGGGAGGGAGGGAAGGGGGAAGGAGGGAGGTAGGGGATAGGAAGGGAAGAGGAAAGGAGGGAAGGGAAGGGAGTAGAAAGGGAGGGTTGAAAGTGGGGAGGGGGGAAGATATATGTGTTCCTGTACTTTAGAGGTTTGATTGTAAAACTTGAAGGATATTTTTATCTGGTTTTATTATGGGATTCTCATTTGAGGTGGTTAGGGTCTCCAATACAAGCTACCTTATCCACTTCAATGTATTTATTAATTTATTAAGACAGAATGTAGTTACAGCTAGTCTCCACAAGGGGCAATATGGGCAAATGTGTGAGTCTTGCCAGCTGCATTTAGCCTAGTGTTAGTCCGTTCTTCTCTGCTCAGTCCATGTTTGGTGTTCACTCTTTGGAGCTAACTAGAGCAGTCAAGTATACTGACTCATCCATTTTTGTTGTTGTTGTTGTTGCTATAAAATAAAAATACCTCGAGACTGGGCAACTTATAATCGGAAGTTTTAGAGGTTGGAAAGTCCAAGGTCTAGGTACTAGCAGGTTTGGCTGTCTAAGGAGGGCTGTTGCCTGCTTCCCGCCTGGCACCTTATCTCTGCACCCTCCCGAGGGAGGAACAGGCCTCCATAGGGCAGAAGGTGGACGTTGAAGTGGGATGATGATTATTCGAAGCATTTCAGATGAGGACGCTGATCTTATTCACAAGGACAAAGCCTTCATGATCGGATTCCATTTTTCAAGGATTCACTTCTTGAATCCCACTTAATGCTCAGTAACTCTGTTCTGTTGGTTTGTTTGCAGAGCTAGGGATTGTACTCAGTTCTGTGCACGCTTAGTGCTGGATCCATTCCTACATCTTAATATCTGCATTTTGGAGAAACACTTAAACCTTAGCATTCTCCCTTAGGACCCTGAGTCGTGAGGATGTTAGAATAAAGAAAGAGCAAAAGCTACCTCAACAGACCAGATCAAGTTTGCAGAGGGAACGCCACGGTGACCTGCGGAGACTCAAGGGATAAGAGGCATGGTGTAATGGCGGGGGCAGGGGAGGGACTTAAGTAGGGTTGAAGGTACAAAACATTTCAGGGTGTGCTCTGTAAGTCTGTGGTTTCAGCCTTAAGTAATGTATTCAGACCTGGTCCCCTGGAACCTGTTGTGCAAATCCACTGAGCAGGTCTCGATTTAGCCAGGTATGATCTGCTTTGGGGAATTCAGGAGCCTGTTACCTGGAGGGGGCAGAGAATGGACTTCCACATTTTGGGGGATTGCAGATTCCCATCAGTCATCAAAGCAATTCATAAATAGCTGTACAGAAATTTCCATTTCATATGGTAAGTTTAAAGCTCACATGGATCCAACCTTTTATTGGAAGAACTGTTGCTAAGTGAGAAATACCATGCTAGGTACTGGGAGACAGGAGATTGAATGGATCAGATAACTTCTCCTCAGGAGCCCATAGTATCTCATTAAGAAAAGTATAAATACAGTAGACACCAGACAGACAGCAAGTGCTGAAGAGAGGCCCTCTTCGAGGATTCTAGTGCATATTTTCTATTAATGCTTTCAGATTTGTCTTCCTAAAGACAGAAGATATGTTCAAGAGTTTTCTAAACAAAAACAAAAAAAATCACACACTGAAAATAATACAGATTTTTATTTCTATAGTCATCTGGCTCTTTGTATCACTAATATGACTGCTTTGAAAGTTTCATATGTAGAGTAAGTTCAGGTTCACAGTGAAATTGAAAGGAAGGCATGGATATCCAAACACCATTAACCTACACAGCCATAGTCCCGCTTTCCCTATCCATATTCCCCACCACAGTTGTAGATTTGCTGTAAGTGATGAATCTACACGAACACATTATGACCACCCAAAGTCCCAATGTTCTTTTCAAATGGAAGTCATGTCCCTCATTACTTTTTATGGCTTCTTAGAGATGAAGTTTTGAATAAGGCAGGGGTTTATCGGCTGTTCTTATGGTACGTTGAATAGGATCTTTCGTAGGTACCTGGGCAGTGGAGGCTTCCCATGACACCTTGCTTTATGATTACCCAAGCATCTCTTTGCAAGACAAGTTGCTGAAATGTAGATTCCCCTATGCAAATTGCTTTTTGTTGAGCTCCAGTAAAAATCACTCTATTTTTTTTTGACTGTTGTAGTGCTACATTCCACATTCAATGAACTATGGCAAGCCTAGGCATGTTGATTTAAATGGATTTTGTTGAAATGTAACACTAGCTTCCTAACACCTGTTTGCATTTCCATACAGACTCAATAGAAAAGAAGTGCTTGTTATTCTCATGCTGAACATGCAGAATAATATACCATGCTTTTTTTTTCTGCTTCTGATTGAGGTGGGAGAGGCAAATTTTCTTTCTCTTCTTTGTCCTCCATTCATTCAGCTAATCTTTTATTCGTTCAGCATGTTCTGACCATTTGTTTTATGTGAGGACCTGTCAGATAATCACTGATATACACACTGCTAATGCAGTAGGAGAAAAAGTACATGTTAGTGGAAAGCTTATTTATCTCCAAACTACCAATGATCATATCCATTGCAGGATTCCAGCTACTTTTTTTTTCCCAAAGGGAGTTATTTTATACCGAACATTTATAAAACTGTGTGGACTCTGCGGTCCTATCGCCTGCATTCAAAGCAGTGTTCTGTCAATTATTTGCTATGTCACCTTGGCAAAGTGACTACATTTCTTATGTGTAAAACAAGGACAATTAGAATTATACCTACACAAAATATTTCCGAGAGCAATGTTTGGCAGATAGTAAAACATTGAGAAACGTGAGTAGGGTTTTATTTTTATCTTTCAGAGATGACACTGTATTTTTGTCCATTTGACATGTATGTGATACTCTGTTGTGTTTATGTATGAATATATTTTGTTGATTTCTTGGAGATGATTGGAATAAAATATTTTTCCATCCCACTTGCCACATTGCACCCACTTCTATACTTCTAGACAGATTCCAAGAAGAAACTTGAACTGGAGGTGAAGAGAGGGGGGGGACCAAGGAGAGGTGAAAGAAGATCTAGAAGGGCTAGCAGGGAAACTGGGTCAGAGTAACAGGACACAAGCTATTCATATTCACAACATCCTGCGGAGGAATCCTTTAGCAGGAAACCTTCCTTCTTCAAATGGTATAATACAACAGGAGGGGATGGTTTCACAGATGATGAGTGACACCATTCGGACTCCTGGCTATTCTAAAGCTTATCAAGTCTGATTTTTTCATCATTACATTTTGGTCTTACTTCCTGATGCCTCTCTCCCCCAAATAATTAACTGGTAAAATTAAGCCTGACTGAAAAGAAGACTGAGAGACAACAATGAAGAACAGCACCAATCAGATGAACTTCTCAACGATGATCTTTCATTTTGTATCCCACAATGCATCCTGCCTCTCTAACTCCACAGCTCCAGCCCTGATGGTGATTAAAGAGGCCACCTATATGGCTTCTTTGGTTCCTCAGCCAGCATGATCAAGTAACAAGTAGTGACAACTTTCCGTGTGATTCACCATCTAGTTAAGGACAAACAGTTTGTCAATTTGAAAGCAAAAAAAGAATAGAACAGTTTTCCATCCAGACTTTCCATTTAGTCTGAACAAAAAAGAAAACCAGGTAAAATAGTATATGTGTTTGGGAATCAGGTATCATGAAGAAGACTCCAGAATTACTATTTTTACTAATTACTACTTGCTCTTTCAATTAAGTGAATGTATTACTTTGATTCAGAAACTACATAAAAAAACTTATTGGGCATATATATATATATATATATATATTGCTTTCTCCTTCTTGGATTAGATAATCCTAGTTCTAAAACATTCGTCCTGAATCACTGATTTTCTCATTGTTATTCAATGCTTATCCAACTGTTATTCATTAACATGATTGATTTTTTCCCTGCTTATTCCCATGATAGTCTTAGCAAAACTAAAACATTTCCCTTCATTAACAGCACCCCCAGATTTTCAACATTTGTTATTTGATCCATCAGCATCTCTCCTTTCTTCACCTAAGAGTAAAGAAGACTGAGAAGAGAGTCAAAGGACCTTTTCCTACTAAGAGGAAAAGTGCAATGACCTCAACACTTGAATAAAGGTCAAGGTACAATTGTGTTATCTTCTCAGGCTTTTTAGACTGATCCCATTCAAAGCTGAGTCTGACCTATTATTACCTATCTTTTTTTTTTGCTTTTAAAAAATTGTTTTAATATGTTTAGTGGAAATGTTTAAGTTACATACAGGGCTTACTTTATAGTTTTGTTGGGCAACATAGAGTTGAGATTTTTTGTTGTTGTTATCTTTATTTTTGATAGTACTGGGATTTGAACTCACGCAGGTTCTCTGACACTTGGGTTGTACCTTCAGACCTTTTTTTATTTTAACTCTCTCTAAGAATCTTCATCAGCAATTTTCCCCATTCACTCATGGAGCTGGATAG
This sequence comes from Dipodomys ordii, assembly GCF_000151885.1. Classification (NCBI taxonomy): domain Eukaryota; kingdom Metazoa; phylum Chordata; class Mammalia; order Rodentia; family Heteromyidae; genus Dipodomys; species Dipodomys ordii. Next base: position 12,098,905 of record NW_012267256.1, on the reverse strand, counting down.
AACATATTAAGTTGGCCAAAATGTTCTTTGTGGCACAGACAACTCAAAGTGTGGAAAGCGAGCACTAGCTAACTACATTTCTAAAGTTGCTTGGCTGTAGGGAACCTAACAAAAATTTTTCTTAATCATTGGCATTCTCAAACACCTTCGGTTCCAAATTATTGTTCAGCCTCAGAAACTCCATTTGCTTGATGTCAACTCTCTGTGATTTAAGCCTATAAACTCCCTGGAATTCAGAGCTAAGGCAGTTGCTTTTCATTCCTTCTGCCTGCCTGTATATCCTGGCATGAGTGTTTTAGTAATGATCAACCCACAGTACTTCTGCGCATCTCTGTAATACTTCAGTGTAATGGAAAAGCCAATCTGAGCTCTGTACTCTAAATCACATTCTGAATATTAACATTTACTTGTTCAATCTTGTTTCTTCCGCCATTTCCTTATGGTGAAAAGCAAGACACTCGAGTAAATTATAAATCATTGCATTGTGTGAAGACATTGGTGGCGGTGGCAGAAGCTAGCTAACATTGACTGGGCCCAGTAAGTGTTACAAGGGCAAATAAGTGTTTCAATAACAATCATAACAATAACAGCAACAGATCCATTAGAGAACTCCCTAAAAATATTCTCTAAGACCAAATCTTTTATAGATCTTACGACGTGTAACAAGTCCCTTGATCTCACACCACTCTACCCATCAATATTTTGCCATTTTAGGAATGGTGAACCATCTGTCCTGCAGAACGGGGCAAGTGCTGATGGCTATGACTCTTGGAGAATGGCTATATATCCCAATACCTGGAAACACAGCAGTCCTTTTAAGAACACCCATCACTCAATCAAGAATGATTTTTGCTTTTGCTTTCTATGACTCTAAAACATGGGAAGACAAGAAAAATCCAATCTTCAGATGCTCAACACATTGATCTAGGTGAGGTCTAAATTACTTTACAGACTTGTTATATGCTGAGGGACTTGCTCTAAAATATAAAACCAAACATCTAGTAGTGCTATAAAACCCCAGACATCATCAAACCTTATAGATAGTAGAGCCATTGGGAGACCATCAAGTGCATTCTTTTTTTTCAGATTAAAAAAAATGCATCTTCAGGTTAAGATGATATTAAACTGAGTTGGCACTTAGTAAATATTATTTGATTTATACTAATGACATGGATTCTTTACCATTGCATTAACAAAGTATTCCAAAATTAACAAATCTCAATTCTGATTTTTTTTTCACATTTAGTCATTTAGGGAGTAACTTAAAGGACTGACTATGTACCTGTTATCCATGCAAGGTATAATTTAATATTTGATCCTTGATCTGTTCATAGTAGAATAAAGCTTTGTAACTTCCAGTTTTGAAATAACTTTCTTAAAAATGGACTGTTTCTTCTAGTACACTTAGTGTCTCATTCAGCCTGATAGAATGTCCTACATACAACAAAGAGGAGCAAAAGGAATACTACTGAGCACTAATAACTTAGCCTTTAAGATGGATATAAAACAGATTTAAGAATGAAAATCTCAAAACCATGGCATATACTTTTCCTTATACTGATTGTCATAAAGTCGGGAAAAACACAAGGACATTAAAGAAAAGGTCAAGAAGCCTGAGTGAAGAGGTATTAGCATCGAGTTCATGGAGCTAAAAACATTTTGGCCATTGCTTTCTCAGTAAATTTTTTGTCCTCATTTTCTTTCCTTCTCTGTCTTCTCTGATAATCTTGGTAGAAACATGTTTTTGAAGCCTTTCTCATTTATTTTTGTGTGTATTCTGTAGATATGCTCTTTGTCGTTACCATGGGAATTACATTCACTATCCTAAAGTTGTAACAATCAGTATGAATCTGATTACAACATAAATGCCAAATAAAAACGCTGATTCCTTTGTAGATTGACACCTCTACTTTGTTACTGAGCTCATACATTACATATCGATGCATTTAATGTGTATGTAGAACGGTGTGTCCATTCACAGAGATTTATAATTATGTCTTTTGACTTTGCCTTTTAAATTCTATCAAAGGCTTCAAAGTTAATATGATCTAGGTATGAGAGCCAATGGGGGTGGAATGAAGAAATTGACCTCCAGCTTACTTGAAGGCACTGGAAAATGGCCAATGACAGACTGAAACAGAAGAACAGTACATACTTGACAGACTGCTAGTGCTTTGGGCGAGAGCTATGGTTTTGTGACCTTGTTAGTTCAGTGGCCCCTCAAACCTCCATTCCAACTTTGGTGACAGAAAATTGTAGTCACGTCAGCTTACGGTGGCAGACGACAAAGTTCAGATTGTCAGGGTAGTGGGAAACTGAAGTGAACAGATTTTGGAAGTGAGAGAGGATGTGCAAGTCTGAGTTCTAATATAGGCCTATGTATACACATTTCCCCAATCCCTAGCTGAGACTGCTGAACTACACCTGCACACAAGAGTCCCCAGGAAACTGAGTATGACAGCAGGCAGAAAACAGAGGACTATCTTCACTCCAAAAAAGCGTTACTGTTCTTGATGAGATCCATGAATTTCCTGTGCCTTTAACTCAATCCATTCCCCTCCAGGTACAATTTGAATGACAAAAAGTAGAACTCTTGTGATCAGCCTGAGATGTCAGAAGGAAGAACTTTGGGCTGAAAAAAAAAACCAAAACTGGAATTTTAGGGGAAACAACAGAAGCAATATTATAAACACTTCGAACAGATTGCAGTTCAAAGAAAATGCATTATTAATAAGTTTATAAAGCATCGGAAAGCTCAGAAAAATTAGTCTTAAAAAAGAAAACTGAGTAGAGATTTTAGACTTGGAAAATACAATTGAAATAAAATGCCTTACTAGATATTCTCCACCAGAGATTTGTGATTAAAAGAAAGAATCTAGGTGCTGGTGGCTCATGCCTATAATCCTAGCTACTCCAGGAGACTGACATTTGAGGATCATGGTTTGAAGCCAGCTGAGAAAGGAAAGTCTATGAGCCTCTTATTTCCACTAAACTACCCAAAAGCCAGAAGTGAAGCTGTGGCTCAAGTGGTAGAAAGCTAGCTTTAAACAGCAAAGCTCAGAACAGCATCCAGACCCTAAATCCAAGTCCCAGGACCAACATCAAAAAAAAAAAAAAAGACAAAGAAATCTGGAAACATGAGGGTCAACAAAATTGTCCAATCTGAAGAATGGGGGTAAAGGGAAGAGGAGAATGGAATAAAGCCCTAGAGACCTGTTGGGAAATAAAATGGTATCCAGCATGCATGCATGTAGGAGTAGAATGGCAGAAAGATGCATAAATATATTTGAATAATTAATATCTGATAATACAAAGCCTATACTCAAATGTTTATAGCAGTTTCACTCACAATAACCAAGAATCAAGGGGAAGGGAAAGGAAATAACAAAATGCTGAAACAAGGATACAGGTTGACCTATCATAACAATGAGATGTACAAGACACCATGTAGAAAACAAACTTTACAACTTGGGAGAGGGGCAGAGAGATTTGGGGAGGTAGGGAAAGAAGTGATGGTAAGGGAAAAACAAAGGAGGAGGTAACAATGCTCGATAGGAAATGTACTCATTACCTTACTCATGTAATGGTAACCCCTCTGTACACTATTTTTACAATAAAAAACATAAAAAAGTAACCAATGCATGCATCCTTCAATAGTCAAATGAATTAAAAACTAGCGCATATTCATATCGCAGAATATTTTTCAGTAATTTTAAAAAGAACTTATTGGCCACCAAAATTCCAAATAAAAGCTCCAGTGTTGATTACATGAATTAGTTGCTTAGGTGAATGAACCCCGTCTAGAAAGATGGCATTGGGTTTGGCTTCAACAAGTGACATTCTGGAAAAGGTAGAACTATAGAAAGAGTAATAACGACAGTTCCCAGGGGTTGGAGGTGAAGGGGGGGATGACTAGGAAAGGTGTAGGGGAATTCTTTTAGGGCCTAGAAACTATTTGGTATATTTTGTACATAATGGTATATTGTAATCATATGTGTGTATATGTGATGTATTTGTCAAAAGTTGTATGTTTGTGCATCTAAACAGTGATTCACTTTTGGAAGTCATTAATAATATGCCACTATTTATTCATTATAACAATTGGGCCCTATCTAGGTAAGGTCATTTTCTTAAAAACTGTGCAAGAGACGTAGAGTTATTTGGGAATGGGAATGTTTGTATTATCTGCTACATTTTCCTCTAAATCCGTAACTGTGAGAAAAATTGAATATATAAAATGCATTAAATTTTTAAAGAGCATTTCATCACAAATATGCTGAAGGATAACAGAGATTATTTTATAACACATTTTTTTTCTCAGTCACGAAGTGTGGTTGTTGTGTACACTGTGCCACTATGTGATGTTTCATGGAGCTGTGGGTTGAAAACATAGAAAATAGGCATGAAGAACTCCTGGGACATGAGCATCTAAGAGGAAAGAATTGACAAGTTAATTAATTAAGCCTTTCTCTTTCCTAAAAGCTTGTGCCACTCAAATCAGTTCTACACCATGCAATGTCATCTGTGTATCAGGAGTGTCATACTCTCCAAGTGTGAAACTTTCTGACTTTAGGACACAGAAAAGGAAATGTGAAGTACTTCCTTACGCCTGAGCAGTGGGTGATGATGATGTGAATCAGTGTGTGGACCAACAACTTGTACCCTGTAGATCCTGAGTGGTGGAAGTGCTGTGCGTGTGTGCATGCGTGCGTGTGTGTGTGCGTGTGTGCATGTGTGTGTGCGTGCGTGCGTGCGTGTGTGTGTGTGTGTGTGTGTTTTCTGGTCTAGGGCCTTGAACTCAGGGCCTGGATGCTGTCTCAGAGCCTCTCCGTACTCAAGGCTAACATTCTACCACTTGAACCATAGCACTGCTTGAGGCTTTTTCTGAGTAGTTTATTGGAGATAAGAGTCTCACATTCTTTTTCTGGCCCTGTTTGCTTCAAACAGCAATTGTCATATCTCAGCCTCCTGTGTAGCTAGGATTACAGGCCTGACTGTGTGTATTACAATAAATTGTTTTCTGTCTTGGTGACATGGGACTCTATAAAGTATGAGACTACTCCTGATATGGTTTCGAGAAGGAAAAGAAAGGAATAGCAATATAAGCATGTTATGTAGAAATGTCTCACCAAATGTCAACCAATACAGGCAAAACAGGCAGAGTAAATATTTTTGGTGATGCAGTGACAACACTTCCAGAAGAGCTAGAAGGGATCTGGGCTGCTGTTCACCAGCAATTATTGTCTGATTTGGAAAGTAAGTACAGGCACCATTTTGATTCGAAATAAAGAATAGAATAATTGAGATTTTTATCTCTTCACTGGCTGTTGGGTAAACAGGATCCATATTAAAGACAGTTTTTAAACAAACTATTTCTAATTTTTTTCTTTGACATGACACCTTATTTATGGCTCAGAGTTTCAGTCTGAATAAAATAATCTCCAGCAGGATCCACAAATATATGCGATGTCATATATTATTTTCACTGCTTTATATTTATCACATCCTTTTTAGTATCAACCTAGTGGTTGGGTTAATGAACATTTACAAGGAAAGCAAACATGGTAGCTCCTACCTGTAATCCAAGCTAGTTAGAAAGTGGAGATAGGAGAATCATGGTTTGAGGCTGACTTAGATAAAGACAGGAGACTATGTGAAAGCTAAGCTAATAGAAAATAGAAAGGAAAACAACAACCGCAGCAATAAAAAGACTTAGAGTAGCATGGCTCAAGCAAGACCTTGAGTTCAACTCTTAGTATTGACAAACAAACAACATCCAAAAGGCTTGGAACCATATGTTGTATACAATAGACACCTGAACACTATTTGTCAAATTAATATTTCAATACATAATTATACCAACAATGCCCCTAGGCCATGAGGAAACCTTTTGGAGAACAATAAAGGGAAATAATAAAGTCTTCCCCCAAAATGGAAGAAAAAAGTAGGATTCACTTATCTGTACAGTAAATTATAGATAAACTTAAAAAGTAAGGACAGACATAAAGGCTCAAGAAGTGATCCATCCCTTGGAGAGTATGCATGTACAAAGTGGTCTCGGGTCTACAGCAGATCCCAACCATGGCATTATTACTTATTGACCAGGTGTTTCTTTGTTAGCAAGAGGGCATTCGATCACTGTAGGATGCCTAATAGAATCTCTGGTTTGTACTCACTACATGCCAGTAGCATCAACCTTCCAGATTGTCACAATCAACGTTTGTTCAGGTATCACCAAATGTCCTTTGGAGAACCAGGTTTCTTCTGGTTAAAAACCCCACTGACCTGGAATATATTGTGTTACTTTTACCCCCCCCCCCTTGGCTTTAATGTAATAATATGGAAGTTATTCAAACAATATCCTTGATCAACATTTATTTGTATTTATTTTAGAATTGTGTTGAACATTTTACATTCTAAGTTTAAACTATATGAGTCATTATTCGAACATAAATATGAGTCATATATGTATGTTTGTATGTATATAATATATATTATATATACATATACATATTAAATCATAAGACCTATTTAAATAAAACTTGGCTATCAATTCCTCACTCTCATTTTATTGGGGTAAAAATAGAGGCCACAATCTCTCATATTAGTAAGATGTCTGAAATGGTTCATTGTTATGTGGATGATGGGTGTTCTCTATCTACCTATATACCATCTATCTGTCTGTCTATCTAGTATCTACATAGTCACTGTAGATGGAATGCAGTATGAGTGACTACCTGGTCAGAGATTTGACTTTATAATTTTTTAAGTATTCTATTATTCTTGCAAAGGTGATGCACAGAGAGGTCACAGTTACGTAAGTCAGGTCATGAGTACCCTTCTTTTTGAACCATGTCACCCTTCCCTAGCTCTCTCCCAGTTTTTCCCTTCTGTCCTCACCCACACTTGTATAGTTCATATTCCCTATAGTGTCCAGTAAGTACCACTGTTGTACTTGTTCACCCTTTGTCCCACCTTTGCTACCCTTTGTCCCACCTTTTCTGTGACCCACCTTACCCTCCCAAAGATAAAGCAATAAATAAGACAAAAGGAAAAGACAACAAAACAGCAGCAACAACAATCTCTTGTTAAAATGTCACACAAATTGTATCCCCTTCATAGAAGCACGTGCTGTATAGCATGAAAAGTCAGAATATTTAAAGTTAATAAAGTCATATATGTTGGTCCTTTATCACTACTACACATATTGACTCTATGATTTACACCAATCTGGTTGGTGTAAGATTTCACATATATGCAAATTAGACACCCTTAGTAGATTCATGCTAAGAAGATATGGTATCTTTCATTGGGGCAAAGGCAAGTTTTACAATAAGGTACTATGATTAGAACTAAGGTTTAACAATGACAACGACTAGTGGTACTTACTTGACACTATGTTGAAAATGAACTATCCAACTTGTGGGTGGAGTTGGGAAGAAAAACCTGGGAGAGAGTAGGGTGACATTGTCCAAAATAAATGTACTCATTACCTGACTTATATAACTGTAACCATTCTATACATCACTTTTATAATAACAATAAAAGCTAAAAATTAAAAAAAAGAATGACCATAACTCAAAACAAACATTTTACATAGAGAACAGAATACATTGTCTGGGATTCTGAATCATTTTAATGGACAAGTCCTTTACGTTTGGTGTGTTGGGGTAAAGTTGTGAAAGACAAGTTGATAACTCAAACTTTTAAAATTTATTGTGATCAGTGTGCTGCTGAGGAATGCATAATTTGGGGATTTAACACCTGATTAGCTATTAAATGGCTGTCAGGAGAGAATTCTGCAGTAATCGGTTTAGCTTTTAGCCCCTAATTATCACTTCACAGTGGATTTGGGGTGAGATAATTGAGAACTGCAACACTTAAAGGACTCCAATTGGGCATTTTTTTTAATACAATGGAGTGAATTATGTCTCTACCAGGACTGCATTTAACAGGTATTGGTAACAAAGAAGGAAATGTGATAGTGTATGGGATTTTGTAAAGTGATTTAAAGTAGTTGATTCATTCATTATGCAATTAAATGGAGCTCAGCTGTGTATAACTTATCTGGTGTCTAGGTCAAAGAATGTCTTTCAAAACTCCCTAAACTTCATTGGAAAGATTTCATTTTAATGGAGGGTTGGAGACTTGGGCTGCTGTCTGGACTGTGTAATTGATTCTGTATCTTAAATGCTATGATCTGGGTTTGGTTCATTTCTTGTTCTTTGGTTTCCTTTCTTACCTCGTGAAATATCCATCATTCCAGGCACTTATTTGTACAAAAGTCCTAAAAAGTTAAGCCTGGTAAATAATTCTCCATTTACTGCCAACATAGACTCACGGACTTTCAATACAATTAGGCTGGTACACACTGCCGGATCCTCATACAGCCCCTACAACTGCTCACACATACCCTTATAGTAATCCTCCCAGTTTTATTTAGAACAAATCATTTCCAATCTTTAAAGCTTCCATGAAATTAACAAATAACAACTAGATGCCTTTATAACACATGAAGTAAAAAATGATATGACATAATCTCTGCCTTGCATGCCACCTTCTAGGGTGCACACATCGTATGTCAGTCAGAAAGGGAAATGGAAGGATGAATTTTAGTGTACTTAACTTTTGCTCTCTACTCATATGATTGAAAATGAATAGCTTGTCTTTGTACATTATTTATTTATTCAAGGTTCAAGGAACCTGGTTTTGACTAACTAGCCTATCTTTACGTCTATATCCCCATCTCTTTTAACCACAGAAAATTGGATGTGACTGCCCAGAGATCTTTCCATACCACCTTTCTTCCATCAGAAGAAGACTGGAATTGGAAAACAATAATGGCCATTTCATTTCCCTGTACAAGAGACTCAGTCTTCTACACTCCTCAGAAGGAGAGCACATGCCCTGGCTCTTGTATTTGAGATATACAGGAAAATTAAGTGTGGCAGCTTCTGAAACCAAAAGAAAGATTCTTTTCTATCAGCTCATCCCTGTGCTGGGATACTGTGTAAGTAGTATCTCACGTACAAAAATCACAAGGAGAGGGAAATTCTCAGCCAGAGACTGGCAGAGCAGATGTACGTGGAGGCCTTGGAAAGATTTCCTTTTGGAAATAATTGGAATGGCTAGATCAATGTGTCAATGAAGATAGCTAAAAACACCAAGGAAATCACAGCTATCATCCATTGAAAGGCACCGGTAGCTGGTGAGGCTCTGAGAATGATAGGGACTCTCACTCTGGCCCCCAACTCTGGAAATGAATTAAGCTCTGCAACTATTTTTGCTCTGGAGGTGTTTAGTGATTCTGGGCTTGTGCAGAAGTTAGGATTTTACCATTTGGACCACCTTCTGTGAGTAAGTAGAGAAAAAGAAAACCTTGCGGAGCAGTTTTGCTGACAAGTGGGAAAAGAGCAGGAACTTTAAGCATGCAATGAGCTATGCTTGACATTTTTCTGAGTTATGGAGCCGGATAGGGAGAGAGACTCAAGAGTTAAGCTGAAAAATTTATGAAAAGTAGAGTGTAGAGTTTGATGAGATTAATATTGGGAGTTCAGAGCCTACCCAAATGAAGGGAACTGAAGAATTTAACAGGCATTTCCTGGAAAACCTTGAAAGTCTGGAGTGAAGCAGAGAAATCGACTATACCTTACTGGTGATTCCAACTTAGGTTTAGTTCTATCCTTGGTAGGATTAAGGGAGACAATCGATTCCTAGTCTCTTTGGGAGGAATATAAAATGAGCTGAAATTTACCCATAATTTAATAAACAATATTTAATTTATTCAATCTGAGAGTATCCGCTGTACGGCTTGGATATAGAACTGTCTCCCACACCACCAAAATAAAAAAGCTTCATGTATCCCAATGCAATGCTTGGAAGTGTTTGTATGTGATTGGAGCAGAGGACTTTCACCTAATTAATGGACTAATCCATTGATGGATTCATAATTACAGTATTGTCTGGGATAGAAACTGGGGAAAGAAAGAAATAGATGAGGGTATGTATTTAAAGGGTTTATCTCATCCCTAGTCTCTTCTCCCTTTCTCTTTGCCTCTTTATGTGCTGTGAGATGGATCAGTTTGCTGCACACGATGCTCTCCTATGGCACACCTAGGCCCTGGGTCTGGAAGCAACAGAACCAAATGGCCATGAAGCTTTGAAACTCGGAGCCACAATCTGTCTGTCTTCCCTTATGTTATTGTCTCAGGTATTTTACCCCAGTGATGAAAAATGGCTAAGACGTGTCCCTGGATGAAGGACGGAAGCACAGGACTGAAAATTGAGAGGAGGATATATGCATGTGCACACTTGAGTCATTGAGGGTGTATATGTGGTAGTTAGCGAATAAAAGCACAACACTTCAAAATAATCAGGGGTAATGCATTCAGTGTAATATACATAGGGCGCAGAAGATAAAGTTTTATCATTTCCTCAGAGAACTGAAAACTATACAATAACAATAAATGAAAACTTGAGAACTTAAAAGTACAAAATCACGGGATTGGGAAAGATGGGGGAGAACACTGGAAGGGGTTGACATCAATCAAGAGGAACTGCACTTGTAATCTGACTTTCTACAACTACTTAAAAATTTGAAGTACAAAATCTGAAATAAATTAAAAACGATGTTGAATATGAACCTTACAACTTGCAGGGAGGGGAACAGGGAGTTACGGGTAAGCGGGAGAAAATGAGGGATGGGGTAACAATGTTTAAAAATAAACATACTCATTAATTATGTAACTATAACCCCCCTGTTCACCACCTTTTTTCATTTAAAAAATGAAAAAAAAAGAATTCACTAATACTAAATAGCAAATGGGCTCAACAGACTATAGCAGAAAACAAGAGTAGTGAATTCAAAGATAAGTCAACATAAATACAAACCTAGACAACATTAGGCAAATTGCAGGAAAAAACGTTAGAAACACAAAATAAGGAGAAGTTTCATTATGGTAGTCCGAGAAACAATATATATTACTTTCAATAAAGCAACAAGAGAACTTAAAAATTACTACTCCACAGAAACAATGAAAACCAAAAATGAACCGAATTCCTAGTGTTGAAAGCATGTATAGATGGTCCCAGCTAACTATCTTTTACTTTTCAATGGTACAAAAATCATTATGCATTCGGTATAATTGTTCTTTGAATCTTGAACTGTGTTTCCTGGGCCTATGTGTGTAATAAATAACCCATTCTATGTTGGGGCAGCAGTGAGCTGAAGTGCTCAGTCTGCCGCAGGCCTGCAAAGATTCTCTAAAGCTGCCTGTTGCCAGTGCTTTTCTTACTTTGGATGCAGGATTCTGATACAGTACATGTGATGTTTAATACTTTATTATAAAATAGACTGATGTAAGTAAACTGATGTAAGTGTTCTGACAATGTTGAATATAGACTGGGCTAAGCTATGATAATATTCAGTAGGTAAGGTATATTAAATGCATTTTCAACTTAAGATCATTTCAACTTAGAAATTCATCAAGAAGTAACATTATCACAAAGTAAAAGTATCTGGACTGACAATCTAAAATGCTTTCAAAACTATAATTCACCATTAGATAAACTGCTCCAAAAACAAATCATTAAATGACTATTATGAATCAGTGATAAATATTATTTTTAGTGTCACCACAAAAATAATTATAAAAGAATGTATATCTAATTGGTAATAATTTGGCAAATTGAATATAAAATATTTTATTATCTAAAAAAAACAAGAAAGAAGGGGATTGAGAACATAAAACAAGTAGTTGACAAAGAAAAAGATTGAGATAGTAGATGAAATCATAAATGTATCATAATTATATAACATTTAACTTAGCTAAATACCTATATAAAATGCCAACGCACTCATCTAGACAAAACAAAATCCAGTTAAATGCTGATTATTAGAAAAGATACAAATACATATAAAATTAAGTTAAAATGTATAATATACAAACTCTAGAAAAAAAGGAAAAATAAAACCGGTATCAGTCTATTAATAACAGGATGAGATAATAGTAAAGTAAGGCTAAATACAGAGCTATCTACTTTTCTGTTATATGGATTAGAGTGTTACATTTGTGAGATATCATAGATCTGACCCGGGCATCTGTCTCGTACCCAGCAGATCAAAGTAATGTAAAGTAACAAACCAGCTTTGATAGTGGCTATAACAAGTGAGTTGAGTAGACTGTTAACAATTAGCTGGTTAAACTGTAACCAGTTATCTGGTCGATTGACTATTATAATCCAACCAAGATGTCTTCCACGCCTCTCTGCAGACTCCCTTTAAAAGCTCTTTGATGGGCTGGGAAGGTGGCTCAGTGGTAGAGTGCTTGCCTTGCATGCATGAGGCCCTGGGTTTGATTCCTCAGCACCACATAAGCAAAAAGAAAAAAGCC
>NW_012267256.1:12001834-12083823 GCF_000151885.1 Dipodomys ordii | reverse complement strand
AAGGAAGGAAGGAAGGAAGGAAAAGGCAGTAACTGCAAACAGTACATCAAAAAAAAGAAACCTATTGTTTCCATTTCCTGGAGCTCATTTCAATACGTTTTACTTTGTATAATCATATGCACATCATATGAAGGAAACCATATAGCCTCTGTTTCTTTGAGTCTGGCTTACTTTGCTTAGAATAATTTTTCCAGGTCTTTCATTTCCTTATGAATGAATGGAGCAATGTCATTCTTTCTGATGGAAGCATACAATTCCATTGTGTATATATACCACATTTTTATGATCCATTTATCTACTGAGAAGCAGGTGGGTTGATTCCATAACTTAGCTATGGTAGATAATTTTGCAAAGAACATGATTGTGCTGGTAGCTTTGGTGTGGCCTTGTTTGTGATTATTTGGGCAAATGCCCAGGAGTGGGATTGTTGGCTCATAGGAGAGCTCTATGTGTAGTCTTTTGAGAAACCTCCATATGAGCAGTGAAAAGAGAGGCATAGTCCCCAGGACAAAAAAAAAAGTATTACCAACTCGAGAAATGAGGGTTTTTTTTAAATGGAACCAAGTTAAAACAATGAACCAAGCAAAAAAAAAAATGATGTCCCGTGTATACCAGCCAGTCTCTCGTTCTGGTATTATGGATTTAAGCCAAATGGCCATAATAATGGGGGGGGAGATTTGTTTTAAAAGCCCCAGACTCACATTGCAAAGGACAACATACAGATTACTGCCACCAAAGGTCTATCTTGCCAAAAACTGAGACCAATGTTAAATTTCTAATATGGTCCTACTCCTTGAAGGAAATAATTGCGCATTTGGTGGCAAGTTGACAACATGTTACCTTTTAAAGCTTGGATATCATAATCATTCCCCAAAAGATACATGTATCAGGTATGATGGGCTCTTTGTTCCCATGAAGATATAAATAAAGCAGTATCCAGGAGTTTAGGGAGCTTTTGACCTATCAGCTCAGGGTCATGAATAACTGAGAATCAGACCTAGGAGACTGCATAACAAAGACATTGAGTGCATGCTGGTCACCTGACATGCTGGTGAGGCAGCTTATCTTACCCTCCAGAAGCTATTGGTTTGATAAGAGTGAGAAAGGTTTGAGAAGGCATGGCTGAACACTGGCTCAAAAGAGGTACATTGTAAGGATGATCTGCCAATCTCTGGAACATAGCCGATATCTTGAACCAAAGCTCTGTAAATATTCTCTGGTTCTATTAATCAGAACACACTGCCTATCAGTCAGAAGGCAGAGAAGTGGTCCAGTTACCATCATTCTTAATGACCTACTTAGGTTTTTTGTTCTCACAGTGTTGGGCTCTGGGGAGCTCGTAGTCCTGTTCACCCAAGGGGAATCATTTTAGGCAAAGGATACAGCTAAATCACAATAGCTATAGATTCTCTTTTCTCTCTTCGAGATTCTTGTGTGTAGAGATTAATGGAAGAGAAGAGGAAATGTTTTCTTTACAGAGTTAGCCAACCTTATCAGAAGTATGCATTTATACAGACTATATTGTTCTATATAGTCTATATATAGAAATATTCATTTATGTATGACTATGTACAATACCTCGTAGATCCATTTTGTTGCTTCTTTCTATTCCTTTACCTAATGATGAAAGGTAAAGCAAGCCTAGACTGAAAGGCCCTGGAACTGGGCATTGTAAAACCTGGTGTACTATGATACATTAAACCAGAAGATTTGGTTACCAGAGTAACTCAGCAATCAAGATGAGAAGAGGTATTAGCAGAACTGAGAGAATCTGAACTAGAGGAAGATAGTGAGGAAAAAGACCTAGTTTGGTCCTCAGACCAGCTCCAACAGCAGTTTTTCCTACTTACCATGCATTTGAAAGTTTGATCAAGGAAAAGAAACTCAATGGAATCCCGAAAGAGCAGTTCCTTGAATGTGTATGGAGAAGGGGCTTCAGGCAGGACACTGCGCGGACGGTGGTAGATACTATGATGCATCAGCACCAAGTTCTCTATTCAAGGAAGAATTTTCTCTAGTGACTGGAAAGGTTCTCACTCTCATAACCTCAGCGACAGAGAACTACCTAGCCCATGCTCACACTGCTTCCCCAGGCAACTAACAGCCAATGAACAGTTGACACCAGCTGTAAAATCCTGGCCATTTTTGCAAAAGTCGGAGCAATGCTAACCGACCATGCTAGTTAGATCATCTCCTGGGGATGCCTAAGGTTTCCGTCCGGTTGTGTAACTACTGGATTTCTCCCTGTCTTATCCAGGGCTGCTGCTTCTCTTCTACAGGTGTGTTCCCAAGCCAATATGCATCTTATATGCTACAATCTGAGTCTGCTTTCTAAGGAACCAAACCTGCTCTTCAAAGTGATGTCATGTTGTATTTGCCTCGTTTGCTCTTTGCCATACTCCTGTGAACTAGACAAGGCAGATGTTTTGTATGGATAGGAAGGAGGCCCGGAGAAGTTATGTTGCTTTTCCCAAAGCTGTCAGTGATAGATCTGCCCATGGAACTCCAGTTACCTGTCTTAAACAAACGAACAAATCAAATCTATATAACACATATTTATATATACATTGTACATCTATATAATATACAATATGTATTTTATATTGATATATATACAGCACTGGGTGTGCCCTTTCTGCAAGAAGTCAGGCTGGGCTGCACTGTCATTCTTCTGTTGTGACAATGGCTGGATCTTAAGGTTCCCTCTGTCAAAGGTATTCAGGAAGACACCGCACCATCAAGACAATTTATAACCAGGAGAGAGGAAATGTTTTAATGATGTTTTTATGATATATTAGCCCTATAAAGGCTTATTAAAAAGTAGAGCATGCTAATAAAATGCTAAGGTTGTCATTTACAATGAGAAAACCTGGTGATTTAAAAGTAGTGCCCGACTTCCAGATCATCTCTCAGACAATGAATAAATCACAACAAGCCAGGGGGCAGTATGATAGAAATTACACCAGAGTTGATCTCAGCTCTGGATATATCCTATCATTGAGGCTGAGTGCTCTATGCATGTCCTGGATTCTTAACTGGATGACTTGATTTCCAGAGTGAGGGGACAATGTGTACAACCATTCTTTCTCAGCATGCCTCTGAATGCTACCTCCCTACCCCATTATCAGATCCAGAGGTGGGAGAAGTGGAACTGTGTAGAAAAAGTGCCACTGGGTGCATGTGGTCGAACGTGTGTATTTTGATTCAATAGTCCTGCAAGATCTGGATTCTGATGTTAGCTTAACCATATAAGCATCAGTCTCTGGGCTTCAGGATCCCTTTACATCAAAGTGAGAAGAGATCAAGATGATTATTTGGACTTTCCTGGAGCTGGCCTAGCAGTGTCAAGGTTCGTCTAGTATTTTCCATTGTCCTGAGCAACTTTTCAGCTTGATGATGGGATCAGCAATCGTTTCCTGAGGTTACATACATGGGAAGGAAAGTTTAGACTGGGACGGTGCGTATCAGAAACAGAAGGAGGAGGTGGCTTGGTGGAATGGCTCATTACACTGCTCTATCTTTTACAGCAAATGAATGACTTGGGTAAGTTAAATACAGCCTAGGGGACTTGTAACCCCAGTACTATGATGATAATAAAGTCACGTCAGAGTATTATTCTGAAGGATTTACTGCAGTCATTTGTATAAAGGACCAAGTACATAATTGGTGCTCAGTGGATTTTATTTCTATCCTTTCTCTTTCCAGCACTTCAAAACATTCAAGAGCATGTTTCAAGAAAACTCTATGCTTCTTAAAGGAAGATATAGCCAGTCGTACCCAGAGGGATGACTTAAGTAAGTAGTGGTGGTACCCATTGGTTAAGGGAAAGATTATTACTGAAATCTAAAGCCATAACAGTCTCAGTTAAATGGAATAGTTGA
Organism: Dipodomys ordii; assembly: GCF_000151885.1. NCBI lineage: Eukaryota > Metazoa > Chordata > Mammalia > Rodentia > Heteromyidae > Dipodomys > Dipodomys ordii. The sequence goes on along the minus strand of NW_012267256.1, from coordinate 12,079,942 downwards.
CTACTTGCTGGTAGTATTTGAGAGTATAAAGAAATAACTTTGCCATTGCATTCCCTTTCCCACTTTTAGAGATTTACAGGAGCTTAAGTATTGATCGTCTATATTTTTCTTTCTTGGTTTGGCCTAGAAGCAAGGATGTGAAATATCCTTTTATGGGGAAACTATTTTATTTTGTTTTATTTCTGCAATTGTAAGATCCGTCAGCACTAGGTTGTTTGTAGGTAAATGACCATGTGTGATTAGATTAAGAAAGGGAACCCACTCCTCTTGTAGCTTCTTTCCTCCCTGAGTGGAGCCCAGCAAACCACAGAAGCAAGACACAGCATGTTCTGGGAGAATAGTCCTACTTGAGTAGGCAGAGAGATACTCAATCTTCATTCTCGCATCCTTTCCTATCATGAACAGTGTCTCCTTCTTATGTTTAGCCTCCCAAAGAGCATCAAACGTGAACGTTCTAAAGAAGACAAGCTGTGGATAGAGCCGTAGGCCTGCCTACAGATGCAGGAGATACTAAAGAATCTTCATGTGGAGAATACAAACCTAAAGACCTTAATTCCAGAAACAGCTATTGAAGGAGAGACACCATGCCAAGAACAGACCTCTAGCAGTAAGATTCCAAGCTTCTATACAAATGCCAATGGCTGCCCAGATGACTTAGTTAAATGCTTAACTCCCTGTTGAAATGCAGATGTTCTTAATAAGAGAGTGAGCGCCCAAACAGGGATTTGGAAATTTTATGACCTGACAGGAAGATAAAACTTGAGAGCAGGTTTCAAAGGAGGGAGAAGAGAACTCAAGAAACCTTCAGCCTGGAAGCGAATACCCCAGAGGAAAGAGAGGTGAGGCAGATTGCACTTAAACGAACAAAGTTTGGAGGCATTTAGTTTAGTTCCTAAACTGCTATTTCTGTAGAAGTTGTTGATTCTGCACAGGTTATCACCTGACCCTCAAGGGATTTCCAAGGTTAGCAATAAGTAGCGTTCAGAGGTAACAATGTTTGGGGGGAACAAGAGTTAAGAACCAGAACCAGCCAGATAGAATGACTGACTCCTGTAATCCCAGCTACTTGCAATCTGGAGACAGAAGAACTGCAGTTCAGCACAGGCTAAACTGTTAGCAAAGCCCTATCTCAGACAACAAGCAGATGGTAGTAATACATACCTATACTCCCAGGTGCCGGATACAGAGGTAGGAGGTTTATGGTTGGAGGCTAGCCCAGGGCAAATTTGCAGGACTATCTGAAATATAATTAAAAGCAGACAGGGTTCAAGTGGGATTTAAGTTGCAGAGCCCTTCCCTGGCAAGCACAAGGCCCTGAGTTCAAAAACCTTAGAATCACCAAAAATAAAAGTACAAAAAAATAAAACTAGGTCTGTTTTCTTGTGTAAAAACATGGCATTTCCTTCACTAAGCCTTCCCAGGATTGAATGAGCTAACACTGGAAAAGCGACATCAGGGCTGAAACTCCACAGCGCCACATAGAATCTAGTGTAGGTTATGCTCCCTGAAATGTCAACTTCTTTGCCCAGAAGACTCTTCTCAGAAATTGGCACATAATACATGTTCAGTAAATGTTGGTGTCTCTTCCTTTATTTTTAGGAAGCCTTTAGTACTGCTGTTTCAGCCAGAATTTGAAAAAGAAATTTGTCTTCTAACTGTAATAGAATCAAAATGTGTTGGAATACCTCTCTCTCTCTCTCTCTCTCTCTCTCTCTTTCTCCCCCCCCCCACTGGCCCCCATTTTATTTTATTATTAAGGTGGTAAGTCAGGTTATGAGTACAATGTATCTTGGTCAATGCCATTTCTTCTATCCTTCTCCATTATGCCCCTTTACATTCTTACCCTCAAGTTATGTAGTTCAATTTTTACATAATTAAAAAAAAACTTTTATGAGTTCAGTATGCTCTTACTCTTCCCCTACAGGTTAAACCATGTGAAGTTATTTTCTGTTGTCTGCACTTAGACAACATTTTTTGATTGTTTTGTTTTTGTTTTTGGTGTCAGTCCTGGGGCTTGAACTCAGGTTTTGTCCTTGAGTTTTTTTTGCTAGAGCTCTACCACTTGGAGCCCCAGCACCACTTCTGGTTTTTGAGGGGTTGATTGGAAATGAGAATCTCATGGGGACTTTTCTGCCCAGGCTGGCTTTGAACCACAACCCTCAGATCTCAGCCTCTTAAGTACCTAGGATTATAGGTGTGATCCACCTGTGCCCAGCATCGGATAACATGTTTGATGCTATTTAATTAATTAGTTCCCTTCTAGTTCCTGCAAACTGGGACCCGCTGGCCAGCTTTGGCATATCTTCTAAATCAGTGACCCTTGGATATTGTATGTCTGTTTTATGCCTAGTGTAGCCTGTCAACACTTTCCTTTCACGAATTTTTTCTTCACCTTTCAAGTCTGTTTGTTTCTTCCATGACAGGGTCTGGCAGAATCTCATTCTTTTGCAACATGATTCCAAGGAGCATACTAACTATCCAATTGCTTTTCTGATTACTCTAGGAATAAAAAAGGTTTAATCCCACATTGAAAGCCAAGCTATATAATGAGTGTTGACATTGGAACAGCAAACATTGCCAGAGCTATTAAGAGAAGAGCAGACTGTGGGTAATATTTTATCTTTGCCTAAGGGGGTCTTTAAAGGATATTAAGAAAGAGTGTAGTTATGAGAATGTTTCAGACAAGATCATGTTTAGGGAAAGTGCTACTTATAGCATCCATCACACTGTGGCTATGCAACCTTTTCTGAATTCTTCACACCCCAGCTGCCACACTGGCCATTATGAATACAGGGAGTAAATCAAGGAGGGGGGGGGAATTAGGAATTCTCTCATCTCCAGCTTTATGTACTCCTCATCCTTCAAGACAAGCTCAAAATCAGACTTCTCTGTGGTATTTTATTTTTTCCCAAACAAATAAGAGACATGACAAATCCCATTAATCTTTAAGTTTCAATTTGGGGTTTCAAGGTGCAAATCATTTTTTAGTCAATTTGCTCGTATGCTAGTATCTCTACTCCAATATAAATGCTCTGAACTAAGTTTAATTCCTATACTCCTGGAACTTACTAGAGCCTTCCATATGTGGGAGGTGTTTAATAAATGCTGGAAGAATGAATGGATGAAATTGGGATAGGGACTGTTTTACCTATGGTTTATTAGAAACATACCATGGTGAGTCATCCCTAGAATCATCCTGTTACAACTTAGCTAGCCCCCAGGAGCCTGTAGCAGAAGAGATGTAAAGTTTCCTCAGGGCAATACTATGGAAGATTTCCTATGGCATATTCATCTTCATAGACCTGCAGCTAAACACAACCGGATCACTCATCAGGCAAATAAGTTTATAGTTAGTAAGGACTGCTGAGCCTCTACACCATACCATTCATGACAAAGATGAAGAAATGGAGTCCTCAGAAAGTAGAGGGTTAACTTAATTTTATATAATTGTGTGATGGAAGATTAGAAAACAGACTTCGTATATCTTGAGCTTTTATTGTTGTTGGCTGTTATGTTTTCCTGTTCAAGCTACTGTAACAAAATATCACAGGCTGGGTGGTTTCTCAAGTTTCTCAGAGAGAAATTTCCTTTTTGCAGTTGAGGAGGCTAGGAAGTTCATGATCCTGACACCAGAGATTTGTAGTTTAGTGGGAGTTTGCTTTCTTGTTCATAAACAACACCATTTAGGTGTACCTTTGTGAGGTGGAAAGAGCTACTGAGATTGGGGTCTTGTGAAAGGGCAGTAATCACATTCATTAAAGCTTTGCTAAGTGACTTAAGAGCCTGGAAATTAGCCTATTTCCTAATGTCTTCACATTGATGATTAAATTTCAACACCTAAATATAGGGGGAGGAAACTTTCAGGCCACAACAACTATAGTAATATACATGTATGTGTGTGTATTACTTTTATAACATAAAAGTAATCATTGGAGCCAGTTTTAAATGTAGGGTCATTAAGTAATTAGCAATACTGTGTGCCAATCACAGCTATTCTTTTCAAACTTTTTTTAATAATGAAAAACAGACACCTGTATCCCTCAAACATCAGCTCTTCATTTCCCTTTCCTTGGAATAATAATAATAATCTAATAATTATTTCTTTTTAAATTTTTTATTTGAAAATACTAAAAACAGAAAGGTTATGGGTATATAAGTCAGACAAAGAGTACATTTCCTTTTGGACAGTGTCTAATAAATATTTCTAAGTGTCTAACAAAATGGAGTGATCTGGTCTTTTTTCATTGTATATCTGGTCTGTTTCTGAAGCATAATGTCTCCAAGTTTCACCCATGTTGTAGTATTGACAGAAATTCATTTCTTTTTGAAGCCAAATAATATTCTGTTGTATGTATATATTTTTTCAGCTGGTTGCCACTTGTGATGCTTCTATCTTTTGGCTATTGTGAATAATGTTGCTATGAAACATTAGCATGAATTATTTGTTTGATTCTTTGTTTTTAATTACTTTGTGTATTTATCTAGAGGTAGATTCTAGAGAAAAGTGCTTTATTGACCTTATAAGCTATCTTGAGTCTTGGCAGTCTCATATTATTTTTAATATTTATTAACCATTATCACAAGCATTTAGTAAAGATTACTGAATCTAAGACCGGCTGAATTTTTTATTAATAAGTTTTTTATTGTGAAAGTACCATACAGAGGGGTTACAATTACATGAGCAAGGTAATGAGTACATTTCTTATCAAGCATTGTTGCCTCCTTTGTTTCCCCTTACCATTCCTGCCTTCCCATGTTCCCCCCTGGCCCCCCCCCCCCCCGCCAAAGTTGTAAAGTTTGTTTTTCAACATAACATCTTGTACATCTCATTGTTGCAATGGGTCCACCTGTATACTTATCTACTTTCTGAGTATTTATTATATATCTATAAGGTGCTTGGGACAAATGGATAGTAAGACACACAGCAAACTACTGAGAAAGATGAAGTAATGGATACAGCCCAAGTGATACAGACAAGAAAGAATGCACTAAATGGAAGAGAGGAGGGAAATTTGTTATACTAAGCATTTATACTTTGATCTTCAGTCAGAGATGGATTGATAAGGATGAATAAGGATTTACCCATAAAATAGATTGAGAAACTCATACTTAAAAACAAGAGAGTATAAAAAATACTATATATATAACACATTTTCTTGATCCATTCACCTATTGAGGGGCATCTGGGCTGATTCCATACCTCGGTTATGGTGAATCATGCTGCAAGAAACATGGTTGTGTTGGTGGCTTTACTGTATCTTGGTTTGTAATCTTTTGGGTAAGTGTTCAGGAGTGGAATCGCTGGGTCATAGGATAGTTCTATGTCTAATTATTTGAGGAACCTCCACATTACTTTCCACAGTGCTTGAACAGGTTTATCATTCCCATCAATAGTGTATTAGGGCTCCTTTTTGGCTGTATTTTTGCCAGCATCTATTATTAGCCCAGAGAGACACAGGACCCATGTTTTCCCTTATATGTAGAAGCTAAATTTAGCTTACAAACTCATAAGTAAATAGATGGGGGTGGTATGCAAGTACATACAAATGTATTCACTGAAATATGGTAGATTCAGGGGAGATTCAGATAGATTCAGGGGAGATTCCTTTGAAAGTCAAACTCAAAAGTCCAACCTAAATAAAAGATCAGGAAGTAGATACTCAGAAGGTATGGGGTGAGGTCAAGGGGGAAAGGGTAGATAAAGAGGAAAAGGGGGTGGAGAATGCATATATTAAACAAATATATATCCTACAAAAATAAGAAGAGTAATAGGTGGATGAGAATTTTGAAAGGGATGACAGTGACCAAGATATATTCATAAATTGCTTTGTTAAATGGCAGCTCCTTTATACGACTACTTTAAGATATATAGATATAGATATATTTATTTATTTATCTTTTTGTCAGTCGTGGGGCTTGAACTCTGAGCTTGGGCGCTGTCCCTATGTTCTTCAGCTCAAGGCGAGTGCTCTACTGCTTGAGCCACAGCGCCACTACCGGTTTTCTATTGGTTTACTGGAGATAAGAGTCTCACTGACTTTCCTGCCTGGGCTGGCTTTGAATGTCAATCCTCAGATCTCAGCCTCCTGAGTAGCTACGATTACAGGCATGAGCCAACTACACCAGGCTAAGATAATTTTTTAATGATCAAAAAAGTTATAATTATAAGGGTTAATCAGGTAACCAGGAATTTTCCACTGCTACTCCTGCATATAAACTTCTTGCCTTGTAAGAAGCTAGTAACTGGGTACTACAAATTTCCTGGAAAGACATTAGAGCTTCCTAGACTATGCTTGCCTCTAGGAACACTCAAAAGTCACAAACAGATGACAATGGTCTCACTTCTGCCTTTCTGACTTTACAAATATATAATTTGTTGTTTGTAGTATTGGATGCACAACTCTGTAAATGTACTAAAAGCCATTGGTTTCTACCATTGCAAATAGGTGAGTTATTAAAGAAGTTTAACTCTTTTATATTTCCTAATTGGCAAAACTCATGTATCCTGACACCTAGATACAAGAGAGCCTGGTGAGAATAGTTTGTTAATGTCTCAACTTCTATATGTGATGATATAATTAAGAAGAGATTGAAGTGAATGATGAGAAAACCAGTATTTGGTTTCTAATGTATCAAAATGAGAGTTTATCAAAAGGAGAAAGGGGAAAGATGGCAAATGTAGATCTAGAGTGTCAGTATTTCAGGAGATGTATGAAAAATCAGAAAATTAAACTAAGAAATAATTACCAAAATAATAAAAGACTGGAGGCAGTGAAGAAGTTACTCGTTTATCACGTCTTACGAAGTCAGATCAGGCATGTTACTTCTTTGTATTGCAGTTTCTTCATCTTTAAAATGGGCTTGAGAACAGTCATACATGATCAAGGTAACTACTTGCTTAAAGATCACCTAGACTACAGGTGTAAAACCTGAGCTGCAGCTGTATATTATTCTAGCATCATTAGTTCTGATTGTTTTAGAAAATGATTATGCCTAACATCACCTTATATGGTCATATGTACATAGCTTTTAAGCTTTTCTGCTCATCTGGCAAGATTATCCTAGAAATATACCAGTTATTGAAAATAAGGGAAACCATGGGACTTATATTTCTTTGAGTCTGGCTTACTTCACTTAATATGATTTTTTTCTAAGTCTTTCCATTTCCTAACAAATGGGGCAATGTCATTCTTTCTGATGGAGGCATAGAATTCCATTACATATATATATATATATATATATATATATATACATATATATATGCATACCACATTTTCTTGATCCATTCATCTACTGAGGGGCATCTGGGTTGGTTCCATATTTTAGCTATGGTGAATAATGTTGCAATAAACATAGTTGTGCTGGTAGCTTTAGTATGGCCTTGTTTGTGATCATTTGGGTAAATGCCCAGAAGTGGGATTGCTGGGTCATTTTCTTTGTTATTGTTGTTTTTAATGTACTATGTGATTTTTTGTTTCTTTTGTATGTTTGTCCCCTATGGTAGATCCCCTATTGTCACTGTATTTGACTTTGGTACTCTGCAACTTGTATATACATTTATCTAATTTGGGGAGGGGAAAACAAAATGCTGAAACAAGGAAACAAGATAACCCATTGCAACAATAAGACTCACAAGACACTATGTTGGAAATGAAATTTACAACTTAGGGAGGGGTAGTGGGGAAAGGAAGGGATAGTAGGGGGAAAAAAGAGGGGGTCCGACCGTCACTCATGTAACGGTAACCCCTCTGTACAGCCTCTTTACAAAGAATAAAAAATTAAAAAAGAAAGGGATTATGCCACTTCCACTGTCAATATGTGTTTTAGGGTGAGGATATCTTCTTTATATCTAATTGAACTCAAAAGTTCGGACATGCTAATCAGACCACATCATCTAAAAAACAAAACAAAACAAAGAATGGCTTCTTAGAGCTGCCCATATGCCATCCATATTTATCCATAAAAAAGAGTTATATTCTCTTTACCCAACATCTTACAACAAAGATTTTGAAAACAATGACCATATATAAACTATTTCCTACAACATCCCTTTGTGGTCATGGTTAGGCAAGTGACACAGGCAGATAAAGGCAGCAATTATGTGAAACTTGCCTCCCACATTTCCCCTCATCCCCATCACAGTCCTTTCTACTGTGTCATTTACCAACTCTCAGAGAGACAGCCTGTTTGCTTAGGAGCGGGTTTCCTATCATTCCATTCCTCAAGGCTCTCAGTTGCATTTGTAACACACCAGCTGCTTCTGAGAACACAGTCTTAATACAGGAAAAGAAGAAATTCTGCTGTCATTGTCTTGAGCCATGCTGCTATGCTATCATGGTCGTATCATCTTACCGAAGAATAAAAACCAAAACTGAGATCTTTAGGTAATTTTCTGAGTATCCTCTTCTCCCTATATTTCCTCTTATTATGGGATACAAGCCTGAGTATGCTTTGAAGAATGGAGTCAGGAAAAGTGAAGTCTGGCCACAGTCAAAAATCTCAGACAGCATTTAAAAAATCACGTAAATCCCAAACAATAGGTCTACAAGGAAGGAAACCAGCAGTAAGAATTTGGAGCTGTTTGGACAGCCCATCCTCAGATGTCTTGTAGACAGTGACCACCATGTGTCTGACATTTCAAACACCCTTGTTACAAAATGCAAATTAAAGTGGAATTCTTTGTCTGGAAATATTGATTTCCTCTCCCCTACTTAGATAGTCAGAATGTATCATTTATCATAAAGATCACTTGATATTTGTGGATTTTTCTCATCAGGAAATGTGACCTTTAAGAGTATAGACTTTGGAGCCAGCCTGTCTTGGCTAACTGGATTCCTGGATCTGCTACTTCCTAGCTATGTAAACTTAAGCAATTTACATGACCTCGTAGGCCTCAATTTTCTTTATATTTAAAGGGAATAATTGGTTTAAAGTGTTTTGCACAATGTTTGGCCTATATTAAGTCCACTATAAATGTAAGCCTTTATTATTCATACCTGCAATTTTGCCTTAAAGATATTGTACTATCTTTGAACCATTTCAGTTATTTATTTATAACGTATAAGTGAGGAAGAGATAAATTTTCTTAAGATTATTAATGCTCTAACCTGCATTGAACGGAAGCCAAAGTATGTCTTATGTAATCATACTTACTCTCACTATATACCTGTTTTGTTAGTACTTGAAAACTGGCATTTTCTTCTGGGGGAGGGGATATCCTACTGTCTTTTGTTGGGCAAGGGAACTTCTTCAACCAAAGTGAAGCTTTAGTGACAAGATACAAAAGAATGACTAGCAACAAAAAATAATGATGTAGAGAAAGTGGGGAAAGTATGTTAAAGTTTATCATAATCCGACATTTTGGATCACAAAGAAAATAACTTGACTTCATTGTGCTCATAAAAAGGTTGACCTGTCTGATCTCTGAATGGGATAAGTGCTATACCAGTAACTTAGTCTATTAAAGTCTTTTTTTCAATTTGATTAAAATAATGATTAAGTAGATTACCTTAATAATGACATGTTCTTTTAAATTGTTATATTATGTTAAAATGTTATACTTGGAATACTCTCTTCTGGTTGATAAATGAGATATCAAAGATTTGAATAAATATCAGCTTCTGGTCATCGGTTTCATTCTCCTAAACATTTAAATTAATGAAATTGGTGAGGGTGCATAACAGAGTTTTTAATCTTTAAAGTATTTTTAATCTTGACTCCCACCTAACATAGTATCTTTTGGCTGGACCTGGACCTGGACCCAGCCAGTTTTAAGGTTTCCCCAATTGCCCACAACTGGAACTCCAGGAGAGGTTGCCGTGTTCTCTGGGAGCAGACCAGGTTCCACAGCACAGGTCAATCTGGCCCACTGGGTCTAATTTACAGCTAGTCCATTCCCTTGGCTTTCTGCAGAAGAAACAACTGACCAAGGGAGAGGATTCCTAGAGCTTACCAAGATCCCAGGGGAACTTCAAATACAATTTCTGCTTAGTTCTAGATCTCAAGAGCATGTCAGAGAAAGGTGTTAAAAGTAGCATTGATGTGGAGAGACATTCAGCTCAATCCCAGAATACAATTCACTTCAGAAGAAGGGTGGCAAAAGACAGCTTCTGACCTATTTTGGGCATTCTCTAGAAGAGTAATTTTTTGTTGTTATTATAAAAGTGGTGTATAGAGGGGTTACAGTTACATAAATCAGGTAATGAGTACATTTTTTTGTATTTTTTTGTTTTTTGGGGGTTGTGGGGCTTGAACTCTGGGCCTGGGCTCTGTCCCTCAGCTCTTCAACTCAAGGCCAGCGCTCTACCACTTGAGCTACAGCGTCACTTCCGGTTTTCTAGTGGTTTATTGGAGATAGGAGTCTCACAGTCTCTCTTGCCCGGGCTGGCTTTGAACTGCGATCCTCAGATCTCAGCCTCCTGAGTAGCTAGGATTACAGGCGTGAGCCACCAGTGCCCGGCTACATTTTTTTTTGAACTGTTACCTCTTTCCTCATTTTCTCATAGATTTTCCCTCCCAACTCTCCTCCCCTATAAGCTGTGCTGTTGACTTTCAACATAGTGTCTAGAGGGTACCACTGCTGTATTTGTTTACCTTTTGTCCCACCATTTCTGTGTTCCCCATACCCTCCCACAAACAGATAAAGTTATATATAAGGCAAAAGATACAGAAATCCAAAAGAGCCACAAAGGAGCCACCAAAAGAAGAAGAAAAATAACATAAAACCTCATTTCCAGTTCTTGGAGTTCATTTCAATAAATATCATTTTATATAATCATACGCAGGTAGCTATTGATCTTTGTGGTCCTCTCCTAAGAATATCCTCCTTTGGCCTCAGTGTGTGAATGTCTAAAGTTCTGTATAATTTATCAAATCCAAGTGTATGTTTTTGTCTTTTACCATAGGCACATTCTACTTACCACAAATGAGGGAAACCGTGTACCCTATGGTTCTTTGGATCTGGCTTACTTTGTTTAATATAATTTTTCCAAGTCTATTTCCTTATGAATAGTACAATATGATTCCTTCTAATGGAAACATTGAATTCCATTGTGTATTTATACACATTTTCTCTGTACCTTGATCTGCTGAGGGGCATCTGGTTAATTCCGTATCTTGGCTATGGTAAAAAAAAAAAAAAATGCTGCAGTGAACAAGGCTGTGCTGGTAGCTTTAGTGTGGCTTTATTTGTGGTCTATTGGATCGCCCAGGAGTGGATTTGTTGGATCATAGGGAAGCTCTAGGGGACACTACTATGCTGTTGGTGGAAATGTAAACTTAATCAACCACTCTGGAAAGCAGCATGGATGTTCCTCAAAAGAGTGATTATTACTAAGCCAGCTGCTTTTAGCCTTGAAACATACCACTTTTTAAAATCACCTATTTCAAAGGTACTGACTCTTCCTATTAGAAAGAAAGCACATGAAAAAAGTCCTAGTTTATTGAATTTCCCATTTCCCCAGCCTCTAGCACAGAGCCTGGCATGGTAGGCAGGCAATGCATATCTTTACATGAATGAGTAAATATTTACTCACTTTGCCTGACTAAACCAGAAGGGGTTGTTTTTGTATTTGAATACAACTTCAGAGGAGAATAAAATTTAAAATACTTTATTTACAATGTTTTTCTAATAAAAACATTAGGAACAATATCCCAGAGGGTCACAGTGCACAACTCAATTTCTACAAGTAAAAACATGCTATTTAACTTCCGTGTTCCAAAATCTAGACACCAAAAAGAAAGACTGATTAATTAAGATAAGTAACTCTGCTAGCACATATATAGCTCCCCAAATCTCAGTAGTAAGACACAGTAGTAAGATTTTTATTTCTTACCCATGTCAGAACCTACCACAAGGTTAGGATGGTAGAAGTGCACAGTGGAGCTACATTCAGGAGCTTCTTCATCCTGTGACTCTGTGTTCTAGGGCTAGGGTCTCCTCTGAATCCTCAGCATACATAGAACTACATGAGACCAGACCTGGAAGATGGCTAGAGAATCACCTCAAGCTCCACACCCTGCAAGGGAAGCTGGGAAATGTGTTTCTGGAAGGCAAAGGAAATAGGGCTCGATCCTGCTCTAAGATACTAGATCATTTCTGTTGCTTACTTTAGTATTGAATCTCTTGTTTCTCGTTAAGGTAAAATTTTCCTTGAGGTCTCCAAGATTTTTGGCTAGTCTTTCCAAGGACTCTACTTTTAAAAAATTAATAACTAGCCCTTAGTAAAAAGTTACAATTAAAAGGGACATTATTAGTTCCACTTCATTCAGTGATTCCAGATCAAGTGTAATGGTAAGTCCAGTACCAATTAAAATATATTTCTCAAACTTAAAACTATAGTATCTCTAGAATATTGACATCAGAAAAGGAGGCAGAATGAATACATGTGTGTCTGTAAATATATATGTGTAAGTGTATATAAATATATATGTGTGTGTGTGTGTGTGTATACTCACCTATTCACATTCTAAAGATATTATCAGAAGTTGTCAAACTTTGAAATCAGTTCTTAGTCTCCTTATGGCCAGATGATGTCACACCTATTATATACTTTCAGGCTTTGCCTTTATCACTGGGCTTTGAGAACATTATCTTCCAGTGTTCATTATTAACAAGACACATTTAATTACCTGGGTAAGTGTGGCTTTCTCTCCAGGAATTTGAGTACACCTTTGTTCATTTCATACACACCCTAACTGGTCCAAGAAGCTCGTGATGTGAGCCAATATTGTCCCTCTGGCACACTAGACAGCCAGCTAAACAATGGGAGGATTCAGAAGCAAATTAGCATCTCAGTGTATCATCCAATCTCCCCCCCCCCCCGGGGAAACAAGAGCAGCACAGACATGCCAGGAATAGTGAATTGAACTTGGATTTGATCTTCAAGAATAAGGACAGGGCACACTGTGGGGAAGGACAATGAAGCCTTTGGATCTCCATGTTCAAGAGCCTGTGCTAGAGGCAAACTGTAGAATAAACCTGGCTCAACATTTCAAATGCCCATCAGCTTCCATTTCAGAAAGTGATTTTTTGTTGTGATTTGGCCCCCGAGGTGGGTACTGAGCAGAGTGACAGCAGTCTACCCTCAAGGAAGCTGAATGCCTACCAGCAAATGACCAAAATTGGCACCTTGCAGAGAAGTTCATCCCTTTCTTCATCCTACATGCAACCCACTCAACAAGACCCCTCAAGACTTAGGTGAATGCTGACTCTGCCCTCTCTTAGCAAAGATAGACCCTATTTTAAGTGCAAGGGATCCAATGCAATAAACAAGCATTTGTGGGGGAGGCTCTGTGTTTGTTAATAGCAACTCCTCCCCTATCTCATCCAGGTCTATCCAGGTCTATGCCTGACATTTCTATCACCTTGGTTTCTATGGGGCATCTCTGAGCTCTGTGTCCCCATAGTCTGGAGCCTGGAAGCTGGACTTTGGTTACCAAAGCCCCACATGCAGAAGCTACTGGTTTCCCCTATGGATATACTCTCCCGATCTCTAAGAACTTGAGTGTATTGTTGGTTATTGTGCAGGTAGAGTTGTATGCCTGGGCCTTGTGCAGCCAGCCTGCATTATCTGAGTGCTGCAGTGCAGGGAGTGTGCCGTTATTGGGGGAGCCAACCTCCACAGCCCCTGACATTCTTTGCTCCTCTAGGAGACAGTAATACATTACAGGTGTTATAACTTTTCCTCAGAATCAGACTGCCTGGGGAACTGTAAATCTAAATCATGGCTGCCCTCAGGAAACCTGTGGGCCTGTAAACACAGCGAAATGAGTGAGATGAAAGCATCCAAGGGAGAAAATGAATTTCAGGCATCCCACTGAAGTCTATTTCATTTTTACAGTCTGGTCACCCCTTGGTGGCAGGGGCAGCGCCTAGGAGGGTCAGGCTACCTTCTGACTGACAGCTGACAAGTGAGGCTCCTCCTGGAAGCCTGGACTCCTGGGCCTCATGGAGAGATAGAGGCTGGAGCAGATTCTGAGTGTCCCCAGCTCCATTCAGAATGCCACTTAAGAAGCTAGGATGGACTTTTCATTCCAGAAAGCTGGGCCTGCTTGAGCAAGCGCTGGTAATAAAGTTGTTCTTAAAACCCAGGGCAGAAGGAAGCATGTTGGTGAAATGCATGCCAGGAAGGGAAGTAGAATGATGTGTAGACAAGGAAGAGAAGTAACTCCCAGAAAATTCAATGCTGCTAAATTCCGTGCTATGGCCAGAAGATGGCCTGGTGGTCTGGTGTCTTGAACTCATCATCTTGAAGCCGAGCAAGCATAAAGCAACAGCTAGGAAGTCATTAAATAATCAGCATTGGTTTTGATGTGACCACCACAATACCCCAGCAGCAACAGCCAACCTAAATTCTTCAGCTATAAATGGCAAAAAATAATGGAAAGTTATCACCCAACAAGGAAAACATTTGCATCCAGTTTCCCTTGGATCTTCAGTACCATTATTTTTTTAAACATCAGTCCAATCCTACTGCTTTTTTTTTGCAAGAGAGAGAAATAATTGATTGACAAGTATGGAAGAGATCAAGTGTAGTCTTCTCCTTCCTATGTATGGGTCAAATGACAGACACATATACTGAACCTGGAGTTATCCTCCTCTCCTGGAATTCTATACAGGCATCTGAAAGTGATTTCCTAGTTCTTAGTACATCTCGCAGACTCACTTTTTCACATGCTTTGGCAAAACTGTGAAGGCCTGTTTTCAGCAAATCACCTAGTTTGTGGTGCAAATAATACTTGAAAGCATTGGAAATAGCACGTTGGCATTTCAGCTTCCAGACTCTTGTTGCATAGGCAGAAGAGTGTGACGAATTCGAACTGAGATTCTACAGCCAGACTTTCTGGGACCCAGCCTCTGCTTCTCCACTTTGGAGATGTGCAATCTTCTGCAGGTATCTTAACATCTCTGTGTTCAGTTTTCTCCTCTGTGAAATGGGTATGATAAGCAATAATAACAATGATAGTAACAATAAGATGGTACTTTCAGTGATGGAGAACACATGAAGCATATTATACCCTGGGCTTTAGCAAGCAATCAGAAGTATCATCCATATTTGAAGTGAAATTTCTGACTATCTGAGTCTTGCCATTGAATAATATTACTATATTTAATTATGACACATAGCCTTTCAACTAAACACATTTCTTTCTTTTGTTTTTTTCTTAATGATCCTCATAGGAAACAGATGAACCTGTAGGTCTCAGTTTTACATATGTTATCCATTAGGCCTCTAGCTAAGAAAATGTTCCTTCCCTTGCAGACACTTTCACTGCTGGGAGAAATTTTTTCACTCCTTACTGAATGAAAGGTGGGTTTCTGGGGATGCTATTTGTGCCGCTTCATAGCTGCCCTCTTCCTCCTCCATCATTCATGCACGTGTCCAGAATAGAGTGTTTCTTGAGTGAGAATGTGACCACTTCCCTGCACCTGGTGAGAGAGGAAATCTCATCCGGCACACCTTGAAATGTCCAAGGCCTCCCTGAAAAACAGCTCCTGAAGGAAAGCACTCCATCTCATAAGGTAACATAGTTTATAGACTTGTTCACAATTCTAGAGAGCTAGGGCTAGAAGTCAAGGCCACCCTTGCCACTTTTCTAGATTATCCAGGTGTATTTGTCTCACCCCTTGAAAGATAATGTGTTAAATTCAAAACAGATCAAAATGAATGTGTTTCAGACCATACCTAATGATTACACTATTTTTTTTTGGCAGGGGAGAGGGAAGAAGGGGGTCATGAGTCCTAAACTCAGGGCCTGAGTGTGATCCCTGAGCTCTTTTCTTAAGCTAGAACTCACTTTGAGCCACAGCATCACTTCCAGTTTTCTGGTGGTTAATTGGAGTCTCACAGACTTTCCTGCCCACGTTGGCTTTGAACTGCTGTACTTGGACCTCAGCCTCCTGAGTATCTAGGATTACAGGAATGAGACAACAGGGCCTGGCCCAGTTACACTTGGTTTTATTTCCTCTTTATTCCTTCCAAAAGGTGATGGTTCCCATTACACAGGGAACTGTAATCTTGCTACTGAGGAAGATACATAAGCAAGATGGTAGGATTCAAACATGAGTGTAACTCCGAATCCTCACCTCTGTTCACCAGCCTTCTGAATAAGTTTCTAGTCATGTCTTCTAATGTCAATCAAAATGCCATTTAAACATAAGCCAACATGGACTGTGTCAGAGAGACCAAACTTTCAGTGGCTCCTGACAGCATTTGCTGGTTTTAAATTGAACTTGTTTTTCCAGTTTCAGCTGATACCTATGAACACACATTTTCTAAAGCAAAAACAATGTTTATGATGTGAAGAAAAAGCCTATATAATAATGATGGCTAATAATATAGAACACTTACAATGGCTTAGCCTCCCTCCTACTGTTTCCTATGGATTAATTAATCCTCAGGCATTTCCCTTTCATTTTTCGAAGGGGTATTGGTGTAATTATAATTTGCCTCTATTTCCATGATCATCTTGCATTCCACATGTTTTCAAATGTCTCACATACCAATGGAGCAATAGAAGGATCTTTTCATTGTGATCTGGCATCATGAGCTAGCTGGGTGGTGACAAGAGAAGCATTTTCAGAGTAATAAGAGAAAGGTTTAGCTTTGCCTGCATCCCAAAGCATCACTTCCAACACATTGCCTGAACCGAAGTTACTTTCTACTTATTCTACAAATCAAACCATGGGGAAAGTGAAATAAATGTCCCAAACCATCCAGCAAACTTCCTCCTTTGTCTAGGTCCATGTTCAAATGAATGAGCAGATATGTCATTGGGACAGAGGCTGGAAACTCACAGTGTCTGTATAATGTTTTCCTGTCTCCCTTTTTCCTCTCTTGTTCATTTCCTGTCTTCTCTGGCTTTCTCTTTTCACTATTCTCAACATAAAAATCCTCCTATATTTCCAATGTGAAAAAAATGAGGAAAATTAGTTTTTCCACATGGAAAGAGGATGAGAGGATGGAGGGGGAATGACATCATTTGAAGCAAATGTCAGCAACTTCCAATCAGACTCGTTCTAAGAATCAGCAAGAGCTTCATACCAGCAAAGGTACTCTTCCTTCCAAATCTGTTTTCCCTATCCAGTATGAGTAATAATTGCCATCAGACTGTAATTTCTCAGACAGCATGCAAAGAGCACTGCTTGTAAATAGAACATGCACACACATTTCACATTAAATCTTGTCAGGGTGAGGTGTTAGTCCAGAAACAATAGCAACTTTTCCTGAAATATAAGGGAAGAAAAGCAGTAGGGAATGTGGGGTGCTTATTTAAACTACTAGAAATGAAATGCATTGGGAGTTAGCATTTTAGTTTACTGCATTCATTTGTGATGTCTGGGTTTTTGTTGTTGTGTTGTTTTTTGTACTGATCCTGGGGCTTACACTCAGAGTCTGGGCACTGTCCCTGAGCTTCAGTACACAATAACTAGGACTCTACCACCTGAGCCCCAGCTTCACTTCTGTCTTTTCTTGGTGCTTTATTGTAGATAAGAGTCTCACAGACTTTCCTGCCTGGAGTGGTTTTGAACCTTGATCCTCATATCTCAGCCTCCCGGGTAGCTAGGATGACAGGCAGGAGCCAAAAGTGTCCAGCATGGAGTCTGCCTTTACAAGCTGGCAGATTTTCATGATTCACTTACAAGCTTTGACCTTGGACACATTAAATTTGATCTCATTTTGTGTCATCCACGGAGTATTTTAGAGCTTACTGCAATGCAAAGATGCTGAATGTGTATTTCAAGAATGGGAAGAAGCACTCTTTTCCTTTCATTGATAAGAACAAACAGAGGAACTATAACAGGAAAATGCCCAAATCTGCAATAATCTAAAGTCAAACAATAAATGCTCCTGGAGGCTTGATTTAACCCCACATAGAATATCTATCATATTCCAAACAAGGACACACATTTTTCCCTTGAAATTCCTAATCAGAGTAACTCCTCAACATGTAGTTTTGTGATCCTGAGGAAAAGCTTACTGGCAGATGTGATGGTTTGTCAGGTCCAAAGCAGTGTGTGTGTGTGTGTGTGTGTGTGTGTGTGTGTGTGTGTGTGTTGTTTCTTGTTGTGGGGGGAGGGGGAAAGAATGTATTTTCTTTTTAAATGTGTCTCTACCTTTAGAGAATTCCAGACACTAATGGCTTTGAAGTAATTCTTGCACACTTTAGAATAAATGACATCCTTAAGCAATGTCTGACTTAGTATTTACACGTATTCATATTCCCAAGATCCCTGTCTAGTTTGTCAACGCTCACATACGTCTTTAAGAGGAATGCTTTAAAAGGAGAAAAATTGCAGTGCTGAGAAATGTAAAACTGACACAAAGGCCCCCATTCCGTCTTTATAAATGCACACCCATCCATGTTAATGGAATTTATCTTTATATGACTGGCTTCCCCCCCCCCATGGCTTGAGTTGACAAACTCTCTGAAATTTAAATTGGGACTCTTAGTCTGTTGATTTCTTCTTCAGTCTCATAAATGCCAAAAGTTGCCCTAATTAACAGAGTTGCATGTTTTAGAGCTGATAGGATGCAGATTTTCCCTCTCCGAGGCTTTCATGGTTGCCGGGATTCATGGGGCTCTTCTGCAGAGTGATTGGTTAGTACCTGGTTTTCCCTGACCTGTTTTTCAATCCTGTCTAAGGCTCACAGTCCAAAAAGATCCAATTTCTTCACCTCCTAGGCAGAGGAGCTGGGATTCAGGACCTTTGATCCTGGCACTCCCAAGTGACAAGGGCAGAGAGCTGGCCAGAAGTGGAGAAAGTAGGCAAGCTTCACTCCCGGTTAACTGCCTTAGAAGAGTTTCCTGCTTCCTTTATTTAAGGGCATTGTTCTTGGTGTGTCAGGTGTCCCAAAGCACTTATTTGTTTTCCTTCCCTATCTCTCATCCCTGCTATCACTATTTAATCACAGTACTTGTTTCTTTCCTTTGCTAAGCCCCACGGAGGCAGGTGCCCACGTGACTCATGACTGTCATAAATAGCACGAAGCAAATGGCTTTACATTTTTAAAAAAGACTCTAGACATTCACACACAGTGAGACCAGACGAGGATGTTCTTAGGAGAGGAATACAAAGGTGCAATGCTTATGTGCATCTGATCGTATAAAATAATATTTATTGAAATGAACTCTAGGAAATTGGAACAAGATCTGTTTTGTTGTTGCTGTTGTTGTTGTTTTCTTTTCTTTTTCTCTTGTTTGTTCATTTGTGTGTCTTGGGGAGGGTAGTGGTGGGATACAGAAATGGAGGGACAGAGGGTAGACAAAGGCAGCAGTGGTACTCTAGCTACTCAGGAGGCTGAGAGCTAAGGTTTATAGTTCAAAGTCAGCCAGGGCAGGAAAGACCATAGGACTCTTATTTCCAATAAACTACTCAGGGAAAATAGCAAAAGAAGTTCAGGGATATTGCCTCAGCCCAGAGTTCAAGTCTGAGGACTGGGAGGGAAAAAAAGAAAATTAATACTTGACTAAATTCATTAGCTAGAGTGAATATGATCACATTGAGGCTTAATTATTACCCTGATCTCAATTTTTCCCTAGACATTTTCTTGATGTCTTAGAAGTTACTTTGCATTTTAGGGGCACGTGGCTTTTTCCTTTCCTACAACAGAGCTAGGGTATTTAAAAAAACAAACCAAGTAGATAAGGAGTGTTATATAACTAAGAAAACAGAACTTCACACTAATATCCATAAAAGGACAGAGATATTAAAAGTGGAAATCAAAGAAATTAAAGCAATAACTAAATTCAATGGTTCTAATTCAAATTTCTCAGATTGCCCTCCAAAGGTTTCCAGCTCCCATTTCCTGACTCCTTCTTGCAGTCAAAGAACAGCATTGTGAGAGCACATTATACCTTTTCCTAAGAGGACCATTTGGTGTTTTCCTCTGTGATTCTATGGTAACCTGTTGGGTGCCATAGATCCTCCACTCCAATTATTAATGCAAAGGAATATGGTTTAACTCTGCCTAGGGTACAAAACAAGCAAAGGCTTTAAGGCCAGGGAATTGAGCCACCTAGGTCTAGACGATGAAAAGTGCAGCTATGGAAATCACTGCATGAGCAATGCACAGAAGCTGCCAGTGAGGGAGGAATGCAACATTTGGGGTGGATCAGCTACAAAGACTAGTGTGTGTCAGACACCTTTTAGCAAAACAACCTGTAGGAGAGAAGAGTACCTGCAGATCTTCATGCAAACTCAAAATGGAGCAGAGTCCCTTTATCATTCTCCTTCCTGTTCTTAGCAGAGAGCCTCAACATGGAGCAGACACTAAAACCTTGGAGCTGACAGGGTAGCTAGCTCAGGCCCCCTTTATGTTCCAAGATAGCTGAAGTCTATGGTGCAGAATTCTTAGGTTCTTCCATTCCAGCTGCTAATGAACACTTTTGGAGCAGATTATTTGGACTTTTTTTTTTCTTGTCCTAGGGTTCAAACCCAGAGCTGGGCACTGTTCCTGAGCTTTGGGGGCTCATGGTTAGCACTCTACTATTTGAGCCACAGCTCCACATTTTGCTTTTTTGTTGATTAGTTGGAGATAAAAGAGTCGCATGGACTTTCCTGCCCAAGCTAGCTTCAAATTGTGATCCTCAAATCTCAGCATTTTGAGTAGCTAGGATTATAGAGTGAGCCACGGAGCCTGGCTTGTCAGAGTAGACCTTTTTCTTGTTTATAGGTTTGGATGATGATTGTGATGTCCTTTTCACAAAAGGATTTTGATGACAAAATGAACTGATAGGTAAACGTTCCCTTGTGTAGTATACATTGAATCATAACAAATGTGATTATTAGTATGACAGTGTGGATCCAATTATATAATTGGATCGATTGCACAATTGCCTAGGGGTCAAAAGTGGAAATTTCTTAACAGCACAAAATGTTGCTGGATGCAAACTAAATATTGGCCTTTCACATGTATCTTTCCTTTTATGTTTGGCAGTACTTAAATTTGAGCTTAAGATCTATGCCTTCTAGGCTCGCTTGCTTGAGCCAGCCCTCCAGCCCAGTGCTTTGTTGATTATTTGGAGGATGGAGTCTAGTGGGTTTTTCTGCCCAGGCTTGCCTCGATTCGTCATCTTCTGGATTTTAGCTGCCTATAGCTAGGATGATAGGCCTGAGTCACCAGTACCTGGCCTCATTTATCTTTAATGTCATGTATATCTAACAAAATATCAGAAAGAAATTACTAATGCATTAGGACATTTTGTCTTTTATAGGAGGCTGCTTGAGTTATATTATTGTTTTGGTTTTTAAAAAAATGCTTGATTAAAATTATAGGAACAGAGCTCAATATAGAGAATCTCTATGATACAAACATTATAAAAATAATTTGTAATTGCATTATTGAGATACCTTCCTTAACAACATTAGCAATAGTTTCTTTTTTCCTCTACACACATACGCAAACATACATTTATATATAAATATTTGAACACTTTATGCAACAAAAATGAAGCATGTGATATCCACTCTTTTGCCTACATAATATGTTCTTTACATCTTTCAATAGTAACACATGCTGGTTTGTAATATTATTTTTCATATAGGCCTAGTTTTCTGTAATGAGCATAGAAGTTCATTATTTACCAATAATTTACCTTAGACATTTTCCCCAATGGTTTTTATCATAAAAGCAAGCATATTTTTCATAAATATTTTTATACTTTGGTAATTTTTCCTTAGTACAATAAATACATTAGCGTGAAATCTTTAGATAATTTTTCCTATAGATTCAGATACAAAATTATAAAGATTCATAGGTTTTTCCAGATTATTAAGGCAGATTGCCAATTTCTTATTACCTTTCAAACAGTTGTACTAAAGGGGCTTCAATTCAACATACCTATGTGTGAGTGTAATGCATTTTCAGCATGTCACCCCTTCCATTATCCTCTCTCATCTCTCCCTCCCTCCCTGGTCCCCTTCATTACCTTAGTTTCATTGTCTCTTATGTACATTGAATATTATGGCTGTATTCTCCCACCTTTTTTTTCTCTCCATTGCAGACTGCCAAGCTAAACTATACAATAAACATTAATTTACACTCTCGCTAGCATTGCCCGAGAATGCTAACTTCTATATGTTCTTACCCACACTGAACGGCATTAAAAATACTTTGCCTCATATGTCAAGAGTTACCTGCATTTTTAGATAGCATCCTTTGATTATTAAACACAATTTTCTTTTCTTTGTCAGACAGTTAAGTTTCTTCTTTGAAAAAAAATATGCTTGCTTTTGTTGTTAATATACTTTTTCTATTTTACTCATATTTTTAAAAATTCCTGTACAGCAACCAGGTAAGAAATGTTTAATGGCTTTTCATAATCCTTGCTTCTTGGGACCCACAAGCTGTACACTCATCTCTCCTTGATTAAGGGTTGGAATAGTGACTTGATTCTAGATGACAAAAGTCATGTAACAGCGATTGTGACGTTAGGTTACAAAAACATACTCTCAAATTCCCTGCCTTCTACTTTCTTCTCTCAGATTCCCTCTGGAAAAGCCTGTGGTCCGAGACCCACATAATAAGCAACTATTAGCTTCAACCAGCAGCATGAGGAACCGTCATAGCTCTCTGAATGGGCTGGGCAATGAATCCACCTTAACCTACCAGGAGTAACATGAGTGAGCATAGACACAGATATTTCCCAGGTGCACCTTGTAATAACTAAGACCCAAGCCAATACCTTTAGGTAGCCTTGTAAGGACTATTAGTCACTTGCTGCTTGAACCTACTACATATTGGGATAATTCTGATAATTAATACAAGGAGCTTTCCAACAGTATAGGACCTAAGATCTTCAAGATCTTACACCTAAAGATGCTGAATAAAATACAGATGGCCTATGCCTCAATGTATAAACATGAGCTTCCTGGAAGAGAAAAGGAATCCTGAGAGAATAAAAATAACCAGAGATAGAAACCTAATACTTGATAAGCAAGGACTAGAGTATGTTTTGCCCTGGAGATATCTGTTTGTCCCTGGAGGCTTAAGACCTAGATTTTAATGGATTGACCACAGCGGCAAAGCCTTGGGCTTAAGCAGTTTGGGAAGTCTGATTGGATTACTCCCCTATCCAGTTGTCACCTAAAGTGTTACATGCTCACAGGATGACCTAGAAAAGGTCATCTCCTGTGCAGACTAAAATAATACCAGTAAATTTCTGGTTTGACCCTGGAGAAAGTAGAGAGAAGAGTGAAAGACTAAAGTCTCTCATTAAAATCCCTAACCCCAATCTCATAAAATATGGAGGTTTGGGGCTTGAATGAAGACTAAAATTTAATCTTTCCTGGTTAATCATTGCCCAAAGCACTTAGCAAAAGGGAATATAATAGCTAAGATATGGAACCAACCCAGATGCCCCTCAGTAGATGAATGAATCCAGAAAATGTGGTGTATATACACAATGGAATTCTATGCCTCCATCAGAAAGAATGACATTGCCCCATTTGTTAGGAAATGGAAAGACTTGGAAAAAATTATATTAAGTGAAATAAGCCAGGCCCAAAGAAACATAGGCCCCATGGTTTCCCTTATTTGTAATAACTAGTATATGTCTGAGACAAGCAGAAAAGGTCAGATATGTTGATGTTAGGTGAAATGAACCCCAAGATAAGTATTCAAATGTTTTTTTACTTTCATGCGATTGTTTCTAACACATTTATAAGATGATTTATTTGTTGCTTTGTATGTCCCTCCCCCACGATATAACCCCTGCTTTCACTGTATTTGATGTTGGTATAATTTGTGGAGGGGAAGGGAAAAAACAAATTGTTTAAATAGGGATACAGGTGGACCCATTGCAACAATGAGACATACAAGTTGTATGTTGAAAAACAAGCTTTACAACTCCACATAGAGCTCCCCTATGACCCAGCAATCCCACTTTTGGGCATTTACCCAAATGTTTACAAACAAGACCACACTAAAGCTACCAGCACAACTATGTTTATTGCAGCATTATTTACTATAACTAAGATAGGGAACCAACCCAGATGCCCCTCAGTAGATGAATGGATCAAGACACAATGGAATTCTATGCCTCCATCAGAAAGAATGACATTGCCCCATTTGTTAGGAAATGGAAAGACTTGGAAAAAATTATGTTAAGTGAAGTAAGCCAAGCCCAAAGAAACATAGGTCTCATGGTTTCTCTTATCTGCAATATCTAGTATATGTCTGAGTCAAGCAGAAAAGGTCAGATAAAGTGATGTTAGGGAAATGAACCCTAAGATATGTATTCAAATGTTTTTTTTTCCTTTCATGTGATTGTTTCTAACACATTTATAAGATGATTTCTTTGTTGCTTTGTATGTCCCTCCCCCACAGTATAATACCTGCTTTCACTGTATTTGATGTTGGTGTAATTTGTGGAGGGGAAGGGGAAGAACAAGTTGTTTAAATATGGATACAGGTGGACCCATTGCAACAATGAGAAGTACAAGTCATTATGTCAAAAACGAACTTTATAACTTTGGTGGGGGGTGGGGAGGATTGGGTGAGGGGTGAAGGGGAGGATGGGAAGGGATGGGAAGGGGAAACGAAGGAGGAGGCTACAATGCTTAATAAGAAATGTACTCATTATCTTGCCCATGTAATTGTAACCCCTCTGTACAGTATTTTCACAATAAAAAAATAAAAAAAGAAATAAGGGAGAACTATAAAAAGAAAAAAGAAAAACGAACTTTACAACTTCAGCGGGGTAAAGTGGGGGAGTTGTTGAGGTGGGAGGGAAGGGATAGTAGGGGGAAAACAAAGGAGGAGGCAACAATGTTCAATAGGAAATGCACTCATTACCTTGCTCATGTAACTGCAACCCCTCTGTACAGCACTTTTACAATAAAAAAAAACATTAAAAAAATCTACTAGTATGTGACTCACAAGCCACTTGCGGACATAGAGTCAATATTCCAGAAATAAAAAAGTTCAACATACTGAAGAAAAATGGAGAACTTTAAGATGAGAGAGAAAGAAAGAAAGAAAGAGAAGCAATCCATATTAGAAGAACAATTTGGTAGCAGAATCTATTTAGTTTCCTACTGCTACTGTAATAAATTGACACAAGTAAACAGCAACAATAATATCCAGAAGATAAGCAAGTGTTGAGAAGGATTTGGAGAAATTGGAACTCTTGTTCATGGGTGTAAAAATGGTATTGCTTCTGTAGAAAATAGAAAGGCTGTTTCTCAAATAATTAAAAAGTAGAATTGCCATATGCTCTAGTAATTACATGTCTAGATAGGTACTCTTGAAGAACTGAAAGTGGTTTCTCAGATACACTCAGATATGTATGTATGTATCTGTAGATAGATAGATAAATTTACATATTCACAGCAGCACTGCTTATAATAACCAAAACATGAAAGCAACCTAAGTGTTCACTGATAAGTAATTGAATAAGCAAAATATGTTATATAAATGTAGTGGAATACTATTCATCCTTGAAAAGGAAGAAAAGCATGACACATAATGGATAAGGCTTGAATATTATGCTAAGTGAAATGAACAAGTCACTTAAAGACAAAATCTATATATAATTCCAAAATCATCAAGGCAGGAAGTAGAAAAGTGTTTCTAGGAGTTAGAAGGAATGGGCAAACAATTACAGTTTAATGCATGGAGAATTTGTTCTAGAAGGCAAACAATAGAAAAACATGGAAGCAATATAAGTTATGGTCAGAATGCTTGCATGTTATGAATGTATTTGATGCCGCTGAATTGAATATTACAAACAGTTAAGACAGTAAACTCTTTTATCTATGTTTTGTCAAATCTTAAAGAAGGAAAGGATGTTGACTTTAATTAGAATAGTTTCCGACATCAATAAGCATAGTTTTGATTATCTTACTGACATAAAGAATTAAATGATGTGATTTCCATATGCTGAAATGTATTAGCACAACAGTGATGCATATTATTCTTGTAACATTTATTTGCTAACATTCAATTTGGAGTTTTATAATCTATGATAGCAGGTATAATTGGTATATTATGTTATGTTGCCAGGTTTTTTTCTTTTGCTTTGGTTTCTAGAATAAGTTAATTTTGTAAAGTGACTTGGAGAATTTTCTGTGTTCAATGTTGTGGAATAATTTTTTCACAGAGAAATATTTATTCTTTGAAAGCTTGGAAACTCTCTTGTAATATTACCTGAACTTGAAGCCGTTTAGAGTAGTCTTATAGTAACTATCAATTTTCTATTGTGAATGATTCCTTTAAATAGGTGAAACCATAATTTGTATCTTTCTATTTATGCCTAGAAGTAGAAGTCGAGAAAATGATGTGGCCATCACCTCCAAAAGTAATGGAGACCAGAATCAGACTCAGTTGCTGGGTAAAGATAATTCATAGAAAGAAGCCTCTCTCTCTCTCTCTCTCTCTCTCTCTCTCTATCTATCTATCCATCTGTGTGTGTTATAGTGTGGCAAGTATTTGTGAATATATGTGGTGTTTATGGAAGTGTGATATGTTAGAGTAATATATCCTTATAATGAGCTTAGTATTATCACCTTTTCCTTTGAGTTCTCTTTGAACTCTATGTGCTTACTGGGTTAATATCAGATGAATTCTCCGTAGGCCTTCTAATATGAAACCTGTTATAAGTATGTGTGTCTATGCGTCCCAAATACTAGGGTTTGTGTCATGGAACATTTATACTTAAGGAAGATTCTTATGACTTGTTAAACCAACAGCCAAATATCTTTGCCTTACCACGAAAAAAACTTAACTGCAAGCTTTGTACCAAATATAAACCACTTTAATCCTCATAATATTTATGAAAATATTTAAATAAGCCTTTTCTGCTCAAGACCTGAAAAGTGCATACAAATAGACACAAAAATACACAAGAGTTTCCAATACATAGAAAGGTATTTAAAACCATTAGCACAATAGGATGGATGGCAGTATTTCCTTAAAAAAATAAAACCTATTATATGTGTGTGTAAAGTCCTGCATGTAAGAAGTCTCTGGTAAGGCCTTGGTTTAACAAGCAGAAGCAAAGTCTAGTCAAACCTGGTGTGCAAGCAATGATAGGTCAGTGGTTAGCAAACAGCATGTCTACGAAGCTCCTACAAGGCTGTTAAAACAGCCCTCCAGAACACTGGATCCCACTCCAGAGTGTCAGATTCAGTAAGTTTAGAATGCATCCAATAAGCAATGTTTCCAGTAAGTTCCCAGGAATGCTAAGTCCAAACTTTGAGAACTGCAGACTTGGATCATAAGATTATTCTCTATACTCTATTTGATTAAACACAATAGCTATCCTGGAGATGGTTATTAGCTCAATAGTAAATTAAAGATTCGGGCCTCTTTTTCTCCCCCCCCCCATTTCTGGGCTCAGGGTTTGCATTCAGGGCTTTATACTTTTGCTCAGCTTTTATGCTTAAAGCTAGCACTCTACTTGAGCCATTCCTCTAGTCATCTACCTTCTTAAAGAATGAGGTTTCCCAATTGCTAGATCACAGAATTATCTAAGGAGGAAACCTATATTAGGCCCACTCATGGATTTCAATCCTATATCTGACCACAATAAAGCAATATACTTTCCATGATGATATGTGCCAGTCGCTGAAATAAAAGTTTCACAAGACACTACCTGTGAAGCACCCTGATGTAAATAGTGTATAAAACTCATTAAATTGTTTTCATGACTCACTGAAGGATATCAACTGTCACCTGGAAAAATGCTGTGCTAAAGGCTGGAAGAAGATTCTGTCCAAACAGTGATATGGGGTTTTTAGCGCAGAGGAGGGAGGCGTGGTTAGGATGGAAGTTATTAATTCATGGACGAGAATATGGATCAATCCAACCCCACATCAGTTGTCCCACAAATGTGAGGGGCCCAATACCACTTCTTGGCGTTGTCACTTGCATAAGCCATAATTACTCTAGTCAAATACCTTCCTAAATGGGCTTTGAGAAACAGAACATGCTAGTTAAAATCCCAAACATTCTCAATAATCGTGTATTTAATTAAATGTAAATTGCATGGTAATGTAGCCAATGAAAGCTATATTGTTCTCTTCCCCCACCCCCCTCTCTCTTTGTATGTGCTGGTTCTTGGTCTCGAACTCAGGTCCTGCATGCTGTCCTTAAGCTTTTTTTGTTCAAGATTAGCACTCTACCACTCAAACCACAGCTCCACTTTTGGCTTTTTTTGTGCTTAATTAGAGATAAAATTCAGTCTGCTCAGGCTGGTTTGAAACTACAATCCCAAGTTACTAGGATTTTAGGCATGAGCTGTCAGGGCCCAAAACTCTATTTTTGTAGTTCAAGCTTTCCAAATTAATTTAGTAGCCTTTATAATAAATCCCAAACACTTACTGAACTAGGCTACATTAATGTGCCTCCGAATGTAAGATAGTGAAAAACATTGTCATCCTGGCACACATTAACAATGGTGACACTCTTTTCAGAGTGTATTGAAGGTATGTGGGTGGTAAGAACTGACACTAACTTAATAATTCTCAGGTGTCCTGTAGCAAAACGAAAATATATTAGCAGAAAAGCTGCCATTGTGGGGAGAATTTAATTATCAGTAAAGTCAATTTTCCTTATGAAATGACTGGGATTAAAAACAACAACAACATATAATTGAAGTTACCAAGCCATGTATTCTAAAATAAACCAAAATACCACATCTGCAGGCAACAAAAGCAATAAGGGTAGCATGAAGAGTTTTCTTTACCTACTGTCAAGTGAGTGATCTATTAATGTCTGTGTCTGATGCAGCTTTTATGGAGTTTCTTTGCCCACATAATTGTGGTTTGCGTAGCGCAGAGTCCTTCAGTTCATCAGTTTGGTCAAGATGAAAATATACACAGGGAGGAAGAGCAGAACTTGAAAGGCCATTCCAAAATGGCAGCCAGTAAAGGAAATATTGGGAGAGGTATTAGACACTTACAGTAATCACATGACCAAATAGGAAACATGCTTTATTGTGTCCACAGATCCCTCTCTTATACCTCCTCTAAGAAATGTTGCTCCAGACAGATCTGAATCCTTGAAAAGCCAGGCTGAAGGCACGATAGCTTTACAAAGAGTCAAAGACATTCTCAAAGACCCACTCAGCTCTTCATTCAGCTTACTTCCTTTCTCAGCAGTCAGTCCCGTACCAAGATCTCAGAAAAATGAGAACAGTCAAGTGTCTTCAGCAGGGACTGACTGAGTCAATGTGTCTGAAGTCTAGGAGTTTGAGATCACATTTGGAAATGTGGGAATGAATAGAAGTTGATGTCATCCGAGGCACAGATTGTGACTGTGACAGGCTTTTATGTGTACCCATTCAAGGGGCCAGGTGCACAGCAAGGATTTAGAAACTCTGCCAACTCAGAGCTGGGCCTGACTTTGTGAAAGTAGAGACTAGAAAACTAGTTTGACTGGAGAGGAGGGAAGGGAAAGGAGGGAAGGGAAGAGTGGCCATGGGGAAATGATACCAGGGTCTCTGTAATGTAGCTGAATGATTTCAATTATTGTCCATTCTATACCATCTGATAAGAGTCCTTCTCTTATGTCAGTGTGCATTAGAATTCCCAAACATTTTTTTAAGAGGCAGATTCTACCTTAGTAAGTCTGGATACTATAGTCAAGCTCCCCCCAAATGTTGGTGTTGCTGGTCTCAGGAGCACACTTTGCGTAAACCATGTTCTATAAAAGTTCTACTCATTGGGAGAGTTTGAGGTTCCTGGTGAAGGCTTACACCCAAGGTCCAGCTGGAAACAGAGAGTTGAACCATTAAACTTTGGTAAAGTAATCTTGGCAACCCAAGAAAGAAGATGAACATCTCCCCTGAGATGAACATAGAAATCCTAATTTCTAACATGATAGTGTCTGGGACTGACCTTCTGGAGAAGTGATTCAATCATGGGGTTGAAGCCCTCGTGAAGGGAAGAGCTTTCTTCCTTTCTCCTTCCCAGGAGAGGTCAGAAGTAATGGAAAGGAAGTCCTCATCAGGGACAAATCCAGCTAATTGCCTGTGCCTGAGCTTACCAGCCTCCAGAATGATGAAAAATAAGTTTCTTTTGTTAAGCCATCCTATCTGTGGTATCTTATGCTGCATCCAATGTGACTAAAGCAGTGGGAAAATGAGAAAACATTCCTGGGTTCTCCAGGGGTCTAGCAGGGCAGGAAACATCGGGAGAAAATGCCATGTGAGAAATGAGAGTGGTCCAAGTTGGCCTCCTTTTTCTGTGCCTTTTTTTCTGGATGTTCCTATGTGATGGAGGTAGGCCAAAAGTAAGGCCATGGGAAGTAAACACATTTTGTCCCCAAAGCTGGGCATTTCCTCTTCCTTTCATACTTTACCCTGCTTTCATAGACTCAAGGTACCAAATGTAGTGAAATGAGGGAGCTATCAGGCTAGCAGCAGGCAAATAATGGCTCTGACAATGAACTACCACAAAGAATCAAACCAACCTGTCGCAAAAGCACATGCTTTGTCTGTTGTTTTTTTTTTTTTTTTTCCTTTCCTTCTTTCAATTTTCAGCTTGGGAAGCATAAGGACTCATCTTGTCCAAGAACACCCTGACCTCACTCTCAAGCCCAGAGTTCAGGGAGGGGGGAAATCTATTGTCAATTGCTTTTCAAATAAAAAAAAACAACTAGGAATTGATTTTGGTTTGGTTTCCACTAAGAAATATTTTTTTCTGTTATTTCTGTACAGAAGCTGAATTTAAAAAGTGTTAACTTCAACGCCCTAACTATATTTCTTTTCCTTCTCTTAATTTCTCTTATTTTAATCCTTGTTGAGATGTTCAGATATTCACACACACATACACACACACACACACACACACACTCATTGAGCAAATATTTGTAAGCACCTACTAGGAACTAAGTACAGACAAGGCAGACAAACATTTCTGTTCTCGTGGAATGGATGTGCATCTGCAGAGGTACATACACAAGAGAGAAAGGGCAAATAAAAAATCTAGATAGAGTTTCCAATTATGACTAGAATCAACAAAATAATAAAGGCAAGATGAAAGAAGGTCTTGACAACATTATTTTAATAGAGTGGTCCAGAACACATTCTTAGAAACAATGGGATTAGAATTCACCCATTGTATTCTTTCTCATCTTTTATGTTATGATTTTCATGTAGAACTTCCAATGATGTCTAAGAAGGGACTTCCCTGATGCTCCATTAACCTGTTTAACCCAAATACTCAGGAGAGAACAAATCATGTGTAATTGCTTGTTCTTTTGTCTGTTCCGTACTATACTACAAATTTCTTGAGGGCAGGGGTTGTAATTTTTCCTGAATATTCAACCCCTCAGAGGGCGTCTGAGACATTGTAGGCTTTCACAAAATTACCCATTGGCTGAATAAACATATTAACTTTGTGAGAAATAGTGGAGATTTCCAATGGGCCAATCACAGTACCCCCAAACAGATGCTCCCAATATTACCACCTCATCACAAATTAAAATGTGAACACTGGCAATTTAAAAACCACATGTTTAATATGCTTTTTGTTTTTGACTTGTTTGGGGTTTTTTTTTAGCCAATTCTGTGGGAACTGGATTCTAAAGGACAAAAAAAAAAACACCTTAAATGGTGCACTGCTTAATATGAGGACTCTGTTTGACGGCAGGGTTTGTTTTGTTTTATTGTTCATGCTGTTTCTGGTCACTGAAAAAGAGAAGAGAGGCAGAATCTGTCTGCAGAATCTATTTGAGGCCACCAAATTGTTACTTCAACTCAGAGAGCACTAAGGATTAGTGCCATCATGAAGCATCTGAAATGAGCTCTGGGTCTGTTTCAAAGGTAACAACCTCAGACCTCCCTATCTTTATGTTCTAAGGAAATATAACTGTGCACACAGCAATATAATAACTCCAAAAATGGGCCCAAAACAGCTGCTGCTGCTGCTGCTGAAACCTTTAGGTGTGGATTTTAACCCAGAGGAAGCATTTTTGGACAAGTGTCGATGAGGGCTTTCTGCACCAGACTCAACACCCAAACTGCTGACATGCAGAATGACAGAGTGGTATGAGCATCTCTGTTCCAGAATCCATTGCTATGGAAAAAAAACTAATAATAATCATCATGACAGACTCCTATCCAGGAAAAATGACCTACACAGGCTGCAGCTTTCTGTCAAAAGCATATAGCTCCTTCTAAGACTCATTAAAGTCAAAGGAGTGTTATTGTTTCCAATTTCCAACTAACCTGCTGCTTTATCAATAATGCAGTTCCTATTCTGTTCAGGGGAAGTTTTCAGAGGTGATGATTACATCTGTAAACATATTTAAAAAAGGATGGATTCTAGAGGATGAGAGTTCAACAAAGAGCTTCTTGAAATTTCCAAGGAATGATTTTTTCTCAAGAACCACAAGATGGCATTGTGTACTGTAGGATTGTGTTCTGACACTCAGCACGAACTGACAGAGAAAGGGTAGAGTTCCTCATTTTGTCTCCGACATCTCAGCCAACCATCTCTTCCTTGTCAGTCTTCCTCCCCTGTGTGTGGTGTGTATATGGTGAATTCTGTGATGCAAAGCAGTAGTGACTGAAAATAGGTCATGGGCAGCCTCAAGAAGGTCTGCAAAGACAGGGCAATGTGATGAGGGATGCCCCGATGCTCCATTAAAGCATTCTGCTGGTGTTTACATCAATGTAGGGGAAATTTAGACCTGACCCAATTGTCATTCAAACACATTCAGGTATTTATTTGAATGAACCAAAAACCAAAGAGTTTTTCCTCTCTGCCTTTGATATAATTTATCTTCCCATGGTGGCAACTTTTTCCTTACAGATTATGCCTGTCATCTCTCATCTCCAGTTATTATAGTGCCATAATATAAAGCACAAGGGACAAATTCATAGGAAGTTCCCATATTAATCTCTGTGCTCTACAAAAGGGGGTTATCTTCAGCTTCATAGTGACCTTCTTTATGCGTAGTGTAGCAAATCAAGTAATCAAAGCTCACAAAGGTTAAGAAAATACCAAAAGTGGTTGCTTCTTTGAAGATTTGTTAGGGGGGGACTTAAATTTTTGAGTTCTAAGTACATTTTATATACAAGGTCCTTGTCTGTTGTATGGCTAGTGAAGATCTTCTCCCAATCCATGGGCTTTCTATTGATCTTGCTTGCTACATCCTTTGCTATGCAGAAGCTCTGCAGTTTCATGCAATACCATTTGTCCAATCTTTCTTTGATTTGTTGTTTTTCTGGATCTTTATTAAGAAAATTCATCCTGTGCCAATGAACCCTAGAGTTTCTCCTATTCCTTCCTATAATGTTTTCAGAATGTCTACTTTGACTTTGAGGTCTTTGATCCATTTGGAATTGATTCTGGTGCAGGGTGATATATAATGATCTAAATTTAGTTTTCTACAGGTGTTTAACCCATTTTGCCAGCACCATTGGCTGAAGAGGCTGTCTTTCTTCCATCCTATTTTTTTTTTACTCCCTTATCAAAGATTAGGTGGCCATAGGTATGTGGCTTCATTTCTGGTCTTCATTTCTATTCCATTGGTCCTCAGGTCTGTTCTTGTGCCGGTACCAAGCTGCTTTGATTACTAGAGCTTTGTAATAGAGTTTGAGGTTTGGTATTGATATTCCTCCAACACTATTCTTTCTGCTAAGGATTGTTTTTGCTATTCAAGGTCTTTTATTATTACATATGAATTTTTGGACCACTCCATTAATAAGTGGGCTAAAGACTTAAAGAGAGACTTCTCTGCCAATAGACACATGAAGAAATGCTCAACATTTCTGGCCATAAAAGAAATGCAAATGAAAACAACACCCCAGTTAGAATGGCTATAATCAAGAAATCTACTAACAACAGATGCTAGAAGGGATGTAGCCAAAAGGGAACGCTACTACACTGTTAGTGGGAGTGTAAATTTTCTCAACCATTCTGGAAAGCAGTATGGAGTATCTTCAGTAGGCTAAACATAAAGTTCCCCTATGACCCAGTAATTGCACTTCTGGCCATTTACCCAAATGACTACAAATAAGGCCATACTAAAGCTACCAGCACAACTATGTTTATTGCAGCACTATTTCCCATACCTAAGATATGGAACCAACCCAGATGCCCATAGTAGATGAATGGATCAAAAAAATGTGCTATCTGCATGTGTGTGTGTGTGTGTGTGTGTGTGTGTGTGTGTGCTTCTATCAGAAAGCTTCTATCAGAAAGAATGACACTGCCCCATTTGTAAGGAAATGGAAAGACTTGGGGAAAAAATCATATTAAGTAAAATAAGCCAGACTCAAAGAAAAATAGATCCCATAGTTTCCCTCATTTGTAAAAATTAGTATACATCTAAGATAATCCTAGCAGATGAGCACAATAGCTCAGCAACTATGTACATATGATCATATAAGATGATACTAAGAGAAATGAACTCCAAAAAAAGTACCATAAGCTCATAAGGTAGTATCTAACCCCAAATCACTTCAATTTTAAATCTTGGGGAATTTGCCTTATACCACACTGCCTTCAGCTAGAAAGATATTGTGTAACTAAGCAAACTTGAAACAGTTTTATCCTCAATATTTCTGTCTCATGTACCAGTGGGCTAGTCCCATGGGCATAAAATATACCCCTGGTATTTTATAGACAAAACTATGTCTTCTTTATGTAACTGTTCTTTTTCAGTGTCCTGTCTGAGATGTGTGGTCAATATAATACAGAAAGTAATTGACTAATTTCTCTTTTAACCTTGAAAGGCTATAAGTGCATCTACCATGTAATATTGGGAAGCTAATGTTATGAACTGTTGATTCTCAGGTTACCTCTGGCAAATACATGCTCAGAGACATATAAGATGAAGTTTGCAGCTTTGAGGGCTGAGAAAATGGTATAAAATATGCATTTGTATATAAAAAAAACTGTGGGTGGCAGCAGGCAATTGTAGATGCCTGGCCAAAGATGCATGAGCTATGATTCCTATCATCAAGGTGCTTAGAATTCCAGTCCATTTTCTCAGTTCAACACTGCAAACTCTACCTTCCATGGCCCTGAGCCTATGGCTATCACTGGTAAAATGACGATCAATGGTTGGTGACATGAACTTGATGATATAGCGCCATTTGTATGGAAATGGAAAGACTTGGAAAAGGTTGCATTAAGCAAAGCAAGCCAGACCCAAAGAAACAGGTTGCATGGTTTCTCATATTGTTGTACTTAGAATGGGCTTATATATTTATAAGTAAACACAATGGATGGTAAAAGGTAAGAAAAAATCATGCTTGGACATCATAAATTAAACAGGACTCTAAACATTCACACGGTGAGACCAAAAGAGGGTATTCTTAGGAGAGGATCACACAGGCTCTACATAATCATATAAAATGATGTTTATCAAAATGAATGCCAAGAAAGAGAAACAAGATGTGTTTATTTTGCTATTTTGCTTTTTTTCTCCTTTGCCACTGTTTTTTTTTTTTAAATTTCTATCCCTTTTGTCTTGTCTGTAAGTTTATCTGTTAGGGGGAGGGAAAGGGGAAGCATACAAAGGGAGAGGTAAAAGGTGAAAAAAGGGTGACACTCACTAGACATTATGTTGAAAATTAACTAGACAACCCGTGGGAGAAGGGGAGCCAGGAGGGAAAAACCGAAATAATGAGAGAAGAGGTGACACTGCTCAAAAGTAAATGTACTCATTACCAGGCTTCTGTAACTCTACCCCCTTTGTAATCCCCTTTACAAAAAAATAAATTTTTAAGAAAGGAAGCATAGAGCCTCATAGGAAGACAAACACATGACAAGATAGACAATCCACACAATTTGTGGAAAGATTGGGCATTGGAAGCCAAGTGAACCTGGAGAAAGAGACTCATCTCCAACCTGAGGGTTCAGAAAAGGTTTCCTGGAAGATACCATGTCTCAGACTGGTCTTGAAAAAAGAAGATGGAAGCCAGAGCTAACCTAGACTATCTTCACCTTATCACCCACTCTTTGCTACAAACGTGCTTGGCACATGAAGTTCTATTAAATTTCAGATACTGGGTGTCAAATGCAGATGTACTGTCTACGCTGATTCTTCATCTGCTCCTTCCCTAAGAACTGTCTTTCCCTTTTCTTCCCTAAGAACTGTCTTTCCCTTTTCCCTGAGACTCACCTTTAGAGATCACATAAGCTGGGTTCTATCTCCCTTGGTTTTAATTGGTTTCAGCCCATATGGAGACAGAAGATCTCATTGGTAGCTGCAGGAGAGTTGTTTATAACTTAGACTTCTGGATTGTTGCACTGAGGCAGGGCACTGGAATCCTCACAAAACCACGGATAGCTTCTGCCGAGGAAGCCAGCTTTAGCTGTAGCTCTCAGCTGGATTCCAGGAACAATGTCTCTACCCATTCCCTATTGCTAGTGATGAATAACATAAACCCATACTTAGTTTCTCAACCCTCTGCACACTTCTCTAAGTCATCCTTCCATGAAAAAAATAAATTGGGACAAATCCTACATAGAAATACCATCTATTTTCTGTAGGACCCCAGTTGATAAAGATGAGAGAAAAGGGAAGAGTTTTAACCTAAGTCACATGGTTAGTAATATCACAAACAAAGAGATTACAGTTGGAGCATGTTTGATATGTAACAGATAGAGCAACCTTGGTCAGAATTGTTCTGTATTTTGCACCTCCATGATGAGGATGACAAAATAATGACAGCCTTTCAATACGTAGGGTGAACAAGATGCAATTCAATCCAGCAAATGGTTCTTGAGTTACTAGTATGCGCTAGCACTGTGCTGGAATGGAAACTACAGAGGGGAAAAAAGTATTTTCTTCCCTTATGAAGTATATAGAGTCTAGACAAGTCGATAGAGAAATGCACCATCAATTTCAGTGAAGACAGTCAGAGGAGCCAGATAGGGAGGGTCTGTCACTCAGTGTAAGAGAACATGGTACTACCCAGGATAATACCACTCTAAAATGGTCACAAATCAATCCTGAAAACCAACAGGCTTCACACAGCAAGTGTTATTCCTCATGCCTATGAAACCTGGACATGGTTGGCAACCATTTCATGGACATATGTATCATTTATAAGATATGCCCTCCAGAGTTCATGGAGGGAAAGCAAGGGTTGGAAGTAGCACATTGATGTTAAATGCTTTTGATCCCTGTACAACAAAGACATTTTGCTTCCAGTCTTAATTCCTGCCCAAATGCCCTCTCCCACAAGGGTTCTTGGGGGGTTATCATGGACTTTTGTCTTCATGAATAAAATTGAAGCCAGGCTCCTGTGGCTCATTCCTGTAATCCTACCTACCCAGGAGGTTGAGATCTGATGATTGCAGTTTGAAGCGAGCCTGGACAAGAAAGTCTGTGAGACTCTTATCTCCAATTAATCACCAAAAAAGATGGAAGTGGAGCTATGGCTCAAAGTGATAGAACACTAACTTCAGGCAGTAAAAACTCAGGGACAGTGCCCTGGTCTTGAGTTCAAATCCCAGGACTGGCACCAAAAAGAAAAAAAAGAATGAAATAGAATTGACTTGATAGTAAAAGAGGGGTATTCCCGCTAAAGAGAAGGATGTGCTTAAGGGTTAGGTAGGAAAAGAAGGTATAGAGTTTTCAGAAAATTGCATCTATCTTGGCATGGGTAGAAACACAAGATCCTAAAACAAAGCAGAAGGGGCCAGCACAACATTAGCTCTATTCCAATCCCTCAGAGAACAGAATGTCCATCAAACCTTGTGTATAATACCCAGTGTTGGTCATGCTTTCCCATGTTCCAAAGCTGAGATGCAAGTGGGGTTCCTACAGACAAGATTCCATCTACCCTAGGCAAATTTGCTGGGCCTTGTGGGACCAGCTGACATAATCATAGGCTTCCGTTGTCGCCTGTTGCCTGTCTATAGGTAACAAATTTCTGTGTAAGTTTTTTTTTTCCTTACCCGACTGATGCATAAGAGAAAAATGTGTAAAACTCAAGGTACCATGAGCAAAGTTTTGAGAGTTTTTTTCTGGGATCAATTCTGGTGCACAGAAAACTGCTTTCCAATGAAGTTACGTTTTCTGTAGAAAGAGACTCAGGAGCAAGAGCTTGGGTAGAGAGGCACACTATTGGGAGTTGAGATAAATGGCCACTAAAGAGCTGAAAAGAAATAAGTGAGCTCAGGAAGAATGGCTCAGAAAGCTCAGAACGCACAGCTTTGAGACACGATAGGGAAGAAACGCTGCTAGAAAATGAACTTCAGAGGAGAGCTGGATAAATGCTGATCCAGGAGGCAAAGGCAAAGCTCCGATGTGAAATGTGGGTCAGTGTGGAGCAGAACCTGGGGTTGACATAAAAGGACACACCAGCCAACAATAAGTCTGTGGGTAGGAGAGAGAGAATGATGACACACCTGCAGAAGAGGTTATCAGAAGCCAGAAAGAAACCAGTAAATAAAACAACAGATCTGAGAATGTCTGAGTGATTAGACACCAGTAGGGAATGCAATTTTGAAAACATCTTCGTTCCCACAAACCAGCTTGCAATTGTTTTCCCTTCTCAATACCAACCATGAGAACTAGGATTTGGGTGTTTCTGTAACTGATGGTGCACTATTTAGGACACATTTGGGAACTGTTGACATGATAAATCTGGGAATTTCTTCCATAGAAAAGCTACAAGTCTTCAGCAATATGGTTAATGGAAGACACAGTCTGTTATCAGGTATAACGCTAGTGCTTATATTATTTACTTTAATCAGTTCTGAAGGGGGTAAAATGATTGCAATTTTATGGTTTACGAATCCTATAGATTCTAGTCTATGAGCATAGATGGATAATGTAATATTTCTAAAACTGGACAGCCGGCAGAGATGTAGCCAAAGTCCCTAGGAAGCTCATCTTCACCCCTATGACAGCCACCAGTGATTCTGTCTCTCCTAAGTCATCAAATCGGAAACATTTTGAGACAAGAGAACACACAAAATGAACAGGCAACCAAATACGGAGACTGCTGGGCCTTTCAGCCTCGTTGTGTGCATGTGTTCTGTCTCACTAGACTTGAGCAAGTGCTGCACAAATCACATTGCCTACTCATCTCTCATGCTTGATACCTCATCCTGCGTTACTGTTTTCTTAAAGCAACAGTGATATTAGTTATTCAGCTGCACCTCATTCTACCCAATGGAAGAGAAATAGAAAACAAAATAATAGGAAATAAGCTGCAAGAGAAATAGAAAATAGAGAAGTAGGTAATCATAGGAGCACTACATAGAACAACCTTCAATCTAGGCAAATGGCTCCCATCTGCGCCTCTAATTCCAGAGAAGGCTAGAGCAAAGAAGAAGTTGCAGGGTAATGATTTGAAAAGGTGAGAAAACCAACTGTCGGAGAGACAAATGGTGCATGTTTTCTCCTCTGTACAGCATCTTTACAATAAATACATTTTAAAAAAAAGCAAAGAGTAGAATGTCAGTTGCTAGCAAAGGGGGACAACAGGGAGGAATCAGTCAAAAGGTACAAGTCTCAATTAGACAAGATGGGTAAGTCCTAGGAATCTATGCATCCAGCATGTGTATATGGCCAACAACATATATTGTACTTTCAAATGTTGTATAAGTCAGTAGATCTCATGTCAAATGTTCTTATATTAGTGATAATAAAGAGGACTGGAAGAAAAAAACTAATCAATGTATAGTGTCAACAAACAAGAGTTCTTTGAAAATATAAGGATTGCAAGAATTTAATAATGATAGGCATATAAAAAGAAGCATCTTTAACTCCCAATCAAATGACACAGAGAGTTGAGTAGGAAAGCCGAGAGACATGCATACAGGCTACACTGCTGCTGGAGCATTTATTAAACAAATATTTGTTGTCTGACTCCAGTAGAGAAGTGCACATTTAATTAGATGTTTTGAAACGGGAAATCAATGTCTAACATCCTGAGAATCATAATACTTTATATCTTGACCACCACTGTGAGAGTTAAGCCAAACACAAAAAGAATATAATCACATAAGACAAAATAAGCCAAAAGAATAAAAACTAGAGTAAACATTAAAATCAAGAGACAGAAGACTAAGTGTGGAAGTGAAAATGTCATTTTCTCAAATTTTCTTACTGAAAACCCATGAAGGACAAATGTAAAATATTCATCTTTCTTATCAAAGGATAAATAACACCAAACTAAATCCAAAGAGATTGGTTGAGAGCAATGCTAGTTATGCAAAAGTTTAAATGCCCACTATAACACAATACATACATAATGTTAAGAGGCAAAGCTATCCCAGAAGTGAAAACGAGGCACTGAATCATGTCTGACAAATTCAAGACATATTTACCCGGTAGAGAAAAATATTCCTTCTAACTAGGACATCTTCTGAGACGCCAGCTGTAGAGGGTCCAGTCAATCATTCACCCATGAGTCAGAATTAGGTAAGATATAATAGTGGTTACAAGTCTCTTGAGCAATCACACAAGAAGAGGGAAATCAACTGTGCTGGACTGTATGAAGCTCTAAATGCCATGCCAAGGGATGAACGAACATTCTAAAAACAAAACCCATCCTTACCTGTCGATGGAATGAGCTACACCGTGCAGAAATGTGCATTCTTACCTGCACACAAAAGTAAAGAGGTCAGCTGATGGACTGTGTGGCATGTGAGTAGAAGGATTTGTTTTCTGATCAGAAGGTTAGGTTATAGTTAAGCTCTGTCAGTTTTTGCAGGAAATTCTAGCATATTGGATAATTCTGCCTCACTTCCCTATCAACAATGTCCCACTTTTTTTCTGAGTGAAGTGACACCACCTGTAAACCTAACTCCTTCGAGAGTAGAAATCTGAGCTTGCAGTTTGAGTCCACCCTGGGCATACATCTCAATGAGCGTCTGAGAGCCGTGGCACACCTGTAGTTCCAGCCAGGTATGAGGGGATTGCAATGTCAAGTCGGAGTGACACATGGCTGTCACCACCAGCAACAGGGGGCAGCCGAAGCTGGAGAATCAGAGCTCAGGCTTGGCCCAAGCACAACGCGAAACTCTACTGCAAAAAATAACCAATGTGAGAGAGGGCTGCAAGTATAGTTCAAGTAGTAGAGCACCTGCCTAGAGGCCCTGAGTTCAATGCCCAGTACCACCAAAACAATGATTACTTTGGGGCTAGGGCTGTAGTTTAGTGGTGGAGTTCTTGGCTAGTATGCTGGATGGCCCTAGAATTGCAAGAAAAATGGAAGTTCCAGTTGTGGTGCTAAATCCTAGGTGATCATAACTATATTAGATTCGATTAGAGAACTCCCAAATCCCTTCCCATTCTAATAACATTCCTCAATGTTTTGTTTAGGTTGTTGAAGCATTACAAAGGAAAATGCATCTGAGCTGGCTTAGAAGATGGGAAATTTTTGTTTTAGACTGAATTTCAGACATTTTTTTCAAGATCCCAAAGTCCCATCTATGAAAAAATTCAAGTTAATGTATCTAGTTCTAATCTCTCTTGCAAATCATGACTCCTGGCCAGAGGGTGAGTGGCATTTAAGAGGTCCTTGGAGGTAACGTCATTTGCAATGGAAATATCACAGAGTTCACTGGAAGTCAGGGGCCTGTGGCTCACACCTGTAATTCTAGCTACTCAGGAGTCTGAGATCTGAGGATAGTGGTTGGAAGATAGCCCAGGCAGGAATATCTGTGAGACTCTTATCTCCAATTACCTACTAGAAAACCAGAAATGGAGCTGTGGCTGAAAGTGGTACTGTGCTAGCCTTGAGTTAAAAAGCTCAGAGACAGAGCCCAGGTCCTGAGTTCAAGCCCCATAACTGACAAGAGCAACAACAACAACAAAGAGTTCACTGTAGGTATTGTTTCTAATATTCATATCCTTCATAATAAAAATCCATATGAACATCAGAGAAAAACAAAACATCCAATGCAGGTGTTAACCTCATGTGCTGATTTATAACAATCCATGCAGAACTTCTTGATCTCATCTCAGTACTGAGCAATGGTATAAAGTGAGAATATTCTGTACCATAATGAAAGATTCCCCAGATCTCAGGCTGGGTGCTAATACCATTTGCCTACTTAATTACTATTTAAATGATAATGAAGTCTTCAAATGGGGAAGCATATTGATGTTTGACAAGTACATCTTCCAGTCTGAGAGTATTGTTGAATAGGGGTGCTAGAGACAGGTTTTACCATGTATCCAAAAACCTTAGCATAGCTGTCTCAGCAATAGTCACGTGAGTGTGAGAATACAAATCACATACAAATCATCCTAGTGGCTGTAACCCCACTAATTTTTTGGAGGAATCCTAGTGAATATTGGCATGAAGTAAGCAACAAGCCCAGGGACCTTTGCACACATGCGTTGCACACCACTGGGTGCTTCTGATAGAACTCATCTTTTATCTTAGAGAATTCAAAACTCCAGAATGGTAGAAATGCCTGAGACTTAGAACCCAGGACTGGAAATGTGCTCCAAAGATCAAAGATCTACAGCAGTGCTGTTGTGCAGAAGTGCAGCCTCTCAGTATCACCTTTTCCCAACCAGCATGTGCGGTTTGGCAGTAGTGAAGGCAGCTCCTATGCACTTTTGATTTTGAGAAATCCTAGCTTGCATGCTTTTTCACCCACAGTTCGTAGTCCAGGATGTAGATCTGGTCCCTCCCAATCACGGGGACACTTCCGTTGGAAACCAAAGTCATGGCTGACACAAAGGAGGAAACTCAGATAGGTTAATCCCTCTGCTCAGCCCCGGACACAGCATGAAATGCCTTGCAGCTTAGAAGGATGCTCATGCTGAGATATGTCCTTCCACCTTGACCCAAAAAGACCCACCTGACTCTAGCTCTCATGATCTCTCCACCTCTCCCTCTTCCTTTCAATGATTTGGAAAGGGGTTTTGTCCTAAGGGAAGCAATCAGAACCTGTTCTGGATGTTTTGTTGTGTGTTTTTTGTTTTGTGTTGAATTCACACAGCCTGCTTGAGTCTTTCGAAGAGCATGAAATGCAATTAACACCAGTGCGAAATCCCACAATTGTTCATTAGGAGGCTATTCGACGCTATTGTTACCTGACCTCTAAGCAGCTGTTGCCAACTAAATGTAAATTGTCACTGCCCCATCTGAAATTATTATATGTGGGTGAAATAAATCTGCTTTTCAGATTGGTACGGTAAAGAATGTTTCTCTCTGTCTTTTGTCAGACCCCTGAGTACCCTAGCTGTGTAGACTGCGGGGTCACTGGTCTCACTTTTCTTTATATAATTCACTCATTTTTTTTTATTATACTTTCCCCCTGAGGTTCTGCTCTATTAGACATTTTTATTCCTGCATCCCAGGATTTGGAGGCCATTGAAGATATAGGAAAGAGGTTAATCTGAGCTGAAATAGATCAGGTCTGTTACACTCATTCTGATTTATCTGACTCCTTTGCTGGTTCACCAGCTTGAAATTTTTGGCACTGCTTCAGACCACGTCTCTCGTAGAGATATTTTTTTAATGTATTTAAAAGTAGCTCTGTTTTCATTACAGATGATATGGCTGAATTGCAAAGTGCCGCAGAGTAAAATGTGTAATACCAAGTTTGATAGATAGTTCCCTCCCCCACCCTGAAGCTAAAACAATGGGAACAAAAGCGCTTGAAGGAGATGTTTTCAAACTTCTGGGACAAGCTCTGGAAAGTCTGTTAGCTTTGTGGGGACACATTCTTTGTGATGCTGGAGATCTGAAGGCAGCAGCTGGTATTTGCATATGCTGATAGGATTCCTGCCATGATCGATACAGATGTGCAGCCTGATGCACGGCCATTCTACCCTCTGCAGCTGGACTTCCAATCTCCTTATCAGTTCTTCAATGTGCAGATGCGAATACTGCCTGGTAGAGGAAAGTCTCAGTGACCAAAGATACCAAGAGATGGAAGAAATCCTGCTTTAAAGAATGCAAAGCAAGGGCCCAATCTGGACAGCCCTTCACTCCTAGTAGATTTTTTTTTGGTTACACTTTCTAGCACCCTGTAATGGCCCAAGATTTGTGACTGTTTAATTATGTTATCATAAATACATGAGTTTGAGGATGCTTCAAAATGGATGTTGGCTTGAATTGAGAATACTTATCTAAGAGATTCTAAGAGAGTTTCTCAGATAGGGTAAAATCTGAGTTGATGTGGTATTGCAAGCTGGCACAAGGCTAGCTCATTTCAGTCTGCATTCTGCTGATTAATGGGTGGAGGATGACTTGCATCCTCTGTCCTGCTCAGTGCAGGGCTGGACATAGAACATCAAGCTTGGGGGAACCTGTGAAGACGCTCTGGGGTTAAACAACATCTAATTCTTGAGTTCCACCCAGTCTCATAGTCTTTTTTCTTAAGAGTTGTACTCCTTGGGAGAATCCAACATATTTTGGAGCCCTGAGTCACAAGATCAAGGGATGATACACTTGAGAGCTAACAGAGTACTGGTGCCATATTTCCTTCAGGGATTTGTATCTTTGGAGAAAAGCAAGCAGCCATATCACAGTCTGGAAATCTATTTCCCAGAAACCAATATCTTCCCTTGTCTTGAGCTGAAGAAGCTGCATCCAAAGGCTGAAGTCAGAGCAGAATCAACTCCATTGTTTCTCGTGGAAGAAACCTTAAAACAATACCTCAGCTTACCAGCTTTTATTTATTTGCCAGAGGTCCGGAGATCTGACACTCTTGGTCACAAAGGTTCTGATTTAAATAAATGTTCTATGTTAATGCCTTTGCTGTGCTAAAACAATTGGGAAGGACCCACTGTTTATTGGGGTTGATTTTCAGAATGGTCCTCTGGTAAAAAATAAAAAGAGAAGACCTAAAAAACATACAACTGTGATCACTTGGAAACTCAGGGTGTAACTCAAATTCTCCATTTGGCTGCAACTACAAATCTGAAGCACCAGAATCTGTTTCTATGTCATTCATCTTTTCTAGTCAATGCCTAGCTTTCTGTCTTGCAATTTCAGCACACATACACACTACACACAACGGAACTGTCACACCTTCATCTGGGTATTGATGGCCCTCAACTTGAGAACGGATAACTTCCAAAGGTCCA
Source organism: Dipodomys ordii (assembly GCF_000151885.1). Classification (NCBI taxonomy): domain Eukaryota; kingdom Metazoa; phylum Chordata; class Mammalia; order Rodentia; family Heteromyidae; genus Dipodomys; species Dipodomys ordii. Next base: position 12,034,964 of record NW_012267256.1, on the reverse strand, counting down.
CTTACAAGTTAATTTTTAAAATTAATTTACTTTCATTGTATTATAGTTAAGTGATTGAACAAAGGAGTTTCTATTTAACAAATCAGTTTACGAATGCAATATGTCTTAATCAAGGTCTCCTCTTCATTCATCTACCCTTTTTCACTTCATCCTACCCCACCCCTTTCTAGTACTCTCTTCCTGGTGTTTTATTTTGCTGAACTTAGATTTTGCCTTTATAAGGAATTACATTAGTTGATATCTCCCTTGAATCTACCATATTTCAGTTACTCAGAGGCTACTGAACAGAGAAATGAGACATTATACTTATGGCTCTGTCTAATCTTTGTAACCCAAAACATGTTTTTAATATTCTGTGCTTCCAACAAAATATAGGCAATAGCAATAGAATAGCATTTTTCCTTCTCAGCATATTTTTGACAAAAAAACCCACATTTTAATTAAAGGAAAATACTGAGGCACGTAGGAACTTTATTGACATGATAAAATAATTGGACACTTTGTAAGGCTCTGGGATATCCTGGTGATTAGCAAATCTCAAAACTTGTGATGTTATTTACTTAATCCGATGCTTATCAGACTGTGTCAGTAGCGCCTTGTTTTCATTTTTTAAATATCAGTTACAACCAGAAAGAAAATGAAAGGAAAAAGACTTAACTTTTTTGTTAAGTTCTCTAGATCACGATAGAAAAAGACACAGAAACGCCTTGTGTGTAAGGTATGTGTCCATTTGGAACACAGTGATTCAAAGAAAATGTGAACATGTCCATAGCCAGCAATGGTGAGAAAAGCCACGGAGCATAAGCTGTGAACATCCTCTTAGAAGAAAGAACTTCATCCCACAAGGCAGGACTCTTTGTTACGGTTCTACCAACACTGCTGTACTCCATCGTGGAACTCGTGAGAAAATCAAACTCGGATCTCGTCCCAGGCCTACTAGATCAGAAGCTCTGGGCAGCTTTTCTGTACCTTACTGTAGAAGGCTCAAGTAGAGCTGATCCTGTGGGAGAGACTATGGTAAAATCTGGGCTAGAACACTTCCTATAATGACCCCTAGGCGGCTCTGTTGGTCAGGACAGGCTGGTTTAAAGAAGGGAGTTGAGCGTGCCAGGGAAGGGAATTGGTACCCCTCTAGTCATGTGGATATGCGCGACTTGTCTGTGGCCTCAATATCTTTCCAAGAAACCAGGAGCGTTGCACAGAGTATCTACCATCCTAACTGTCCCCCACCCCTGCTAAATTTTGGGATTTGACAAGAATTTGCTTGAATTTTTTGTTGTTGTTAATTTGTAGAACACATATTACTTCTCTGTTGTATGGCATTACCAAATATAGTTACTATTACCTAAAAGTTGATGTTTTGGTTCTGTCTTTTGACTTAAGACACTGTGACTGGTGTCACAGCTGTGTTAGATAGCAAAACCAGCAATTAATCCTTAACTGAATTGTGGATTCCTCTGTAACTTTCCATCCACCTTTGTCTTAGGTTCATTCTCCATTCCTTGGATCTTCTTTGGCTTTGTCTCTCTGATCTCGTTTCTCCATCCTCTCTAGGTTTGACTTAATTAACTTCCAACATGTCTTATTCCCACCTCTATGTAGCGAGTCCATGTTTAAGCTCTGAGACCCCACACAACGATCGGGTAGTAAAGAATGGAGACAGTTGTGATTTACTCTATTAGCAAAGGCCATGAGGGGGAAGAGACCTTGAATCTTCCTTTTTGATAAAGAACAAACGATGCTACAAAAAAAAAGAGGTGAAAATAGATATATGGTACTTTATAGACATTTTCCTTTGAAGCGTTTACAGAGCTTTATTAGAAACATTTGAACCTTAACAATTATCTCCCCAACATAGATGCAAAAATCAACTCAAGAGAAGGCACTTACATGTCAGCTGCCTCTGACAGAATATTTCCTCTGCAAAAATTGCCTGGAAAGCTTCTGACAACACAGACCAACAGAACATCACTGTGAAATCACCACATTCTTATACTGAGTCATGATGTTATCATTCCTAAAATAAAACCATCAAAGTGTCAAGTTCTTGTCCCTGGCTTCCTCTGCCCCTTGAATTCAGGGGCTTAATAATAATAATTTGTAGAAAAGAGTATTACCCACTAGAGTGGTAGGTGTACAAATGCCTGTGATTAGGTGGACAAGACGGAGTTACTTAGATGGAAGGTGATGGTTGGGGTACCTGAGTACCTGTTACTTTGCACTGGGAGCCTGAGCCTGAGCATTGCATCGCAAGCAGCAGAGGAAGTCAATCTATGTCACCCAAAGTAGGGATCCCAGGGCTAGAGGCAAGAAAAGATGTTGTGTTTGCTCTGAATACCAATGGATTCACAAAGGAGAGAGAGCTTCCTGATAGCAGAATGGCAGGCAAACACTGCTTACTCAGCGTGTACATCGACAGGACCAAGTGGCTGAAGTATGGTATATGCAGGGGTAGATTTTATAGTGTGACAGCCCCTTGTAGTGATTAACAGAGAGTTTAACCTAAAGGAATATTGGAAGGCTGAAACCTGTCTTATCAGAGGGTATAGGGACTAAAGGGAGGAGGAATGAATGCAGAGAGGAGGGATGAATGAAGACAGTATAGGTGAAAATGGAGGAAGAGAATAATGGAAGGGGTGACACTGATCAAGACACAGAAGTTTGCACGTCGAATTGAAACTCCTTTGTACAATTGAGGAATTCAAAATGAAAGCATTGCCTACTGAACCAGATTTTTTTTAAAAAAAACTCAGTTAAAACAAAAGAGCAAAGGGGAAAAGATCCAATTCTCACTTGGCCACCCCATTAAGAAGGAACCATGGAGATATTTGCAAATGGCCACTTCTTCCCAGGGCCCACCTTTGGGAAACTCAAAGACTGTAAACAAACCTGGCATCCTACATCATCTCCTGCCTGCACAGCTCACATCCACAACAGTGTGCAAGTCCATAGAACCATGTGGAAATCATCGTAACCAGTGTCAGGAATCAGCTCACCTGGGGAGAAAGCACCGGGGCAGCTGCACCTGCTCACCTGGGGTAGTGGTCAGCCAGTCAGGAGCAGAGCAATGGAGAACAGGAAACACACTCTGCTCTAGGTGCATCACAGAGCCTTCAGGTACACTTTCTAAGGGTATTCACCACGCTAAGTGTCAATTTTCTGTAGCTCTTTAAGTGCACCGGGAGACTTAAAACATAAATCTGGCTTCTTTCTTCTACGTCATGAGATATTCTGATCATAGACCCAAAGCCAAGCTAGGGCTTTCCTCTCTCTTCCCTTTTATAAAAGGTCTCACAAAGAGTAGGAAGAGACACTTTCCTAAGGGCTAATTAGATGCAGGATGAATTGGAGTTAGACATGTAAAATTTGGACACTGACAGATCTTACAAAGCAGAGGCATCTATTATTACTTGAGAGAACTAAAACTTAGAAAAGTGACACTTCCATTCTTATTAGGTCATATGTACCGTGTGCTCATGAACAGTAAGAATTTTGGCAGGATGTGTAGCTAACACTTGTAATCCTAGCTACTTGGGAGGCAGAAACAGGGATAATAATCAAGGTATAAAGCTGTAATCCCAACTGCATGGGAAGAATAGATAGGAAGATCACAATCTAATGTGGCCTAGGCAAAAAACAGGAAATACTATTTTTAAAAAATCTAAAGCAAAAGGCTGGGAAGTTGGCTCAGTGATAGAGCACTTGCCTTGCATGCCTGAGGCCCTGGGTTCGAGTCCTCAGCACCACATAAGAAAAAAAAAAGCCAGAAGTGTTGCTGTAGCTCAAGTGGTAGAGTGCTAGCCTTGAGCTGAAGAGCTGAGGGACAGTGCCCAGGCCCAGAGTTCAGGCCCCACGACCGGACCCCCCCCAAAAAAATCTAAAGCATGCTGGGAATGTGGCTTAATGGTAGACTGCTTACCTATGCATGAAGCCCTGGGTTCGATTCCTCAGTACCATATAAACAGAAAAGGCCAAAAGTGGTGCTGTGGCTCAAGTGGTAGAGTGCTAGCCTTAAGTAAAAAGAAGTTCAGGGACAGTGCCCCGGCCCTGAGTTCAAGCCCCAGTACTGGCAAAAAAAAATCTAAAGCAGTTGAATGCTAATGGCTCAAGCTTGTAATCTTAGTTACTGTACTAAGATTTGAGGAACATAGCTCAAAGCCAGCACAGGCAGGAAGTCTGTGAGACTCTTATCTCCAATTAAACACCAGAAAAACAAGACTGGAAGTGGAGTTGTGGCTCAAGTGGTAGAACGCTCACTAGCCTTGAGCAAAAAAAGCCCAGGGACAGCACTTAGGCTCTGAGTTCGAGCTCCAGTACTGGTGCATACATGCATGCGCGCGTGCGCACACACACACACACACACACACACACAAACACACACATACATATTAAAAAAGTAACTGAAGCAGAAAAGAATCAAAGGCATGGCTTAAATGCTAAAGCGTCTGCCTTGTAAGGATGAGTTGAAACTCCAGTACTACACACAAAAACAAAGGAATAAGAAAAAAATGCATGGGAATTTTATAAACAAATCTGTATTCTTTGTGATGTATGAAGCCTCTGCTTACACACATGGCAGCAGTATCCATTCGATATTAAATAACACAACGACAGAGAGTGTCTTGTTTACAAAAAGCCAAAGGAGATTAAAATGCAGAGGGGATTAAGGTATTCCAAAAGCTCTCTGGATTCTTATCTTTGGGTCACGAACTCTGTCTCAGTGTCAGGTTCTTCGTGACTCTGGATAAGTTCCAGGGGTCACAGAACATGTGTGTGAAAGGCGTGTGTTCACGTTCGCTGGGTAATAGCTCAGCTGCAGTGAGGATTGAGACACACAAACCCACATGTCGGTCCAACCTGAAGGGCACACTGTGGTAAAGCGTGGCGATTTGGAAGACTAGCCCTGGGGGTAAATTGTCTCCCAGCAGGGACTTCCTGGAGTTCCCAGCACCCCCCCAACCCCCTACCCCCCCCAAGGTTGGTGAAGTTGCTCAGAGATTGGGCCGCTCTTTCTCGCCTTCATGTAATAATGGCTACAGGCTTAGCAGTTTTCTTCCCCAGTAGAGGAGAAGAAATGTGTCATGCATGAGCTCATTGAGAGTCAGGCTAAGAAAGCAGATGTCTCAGCCCTGCCTGCCTCATCATCTAGTGGTGGTCCTGCAGGGGTTGGGTGGGGGGTGACCTCATCTGTGAAACAGGTGTTAGAGGATGATCTGGAACGATCCTCCAGGTCTGATAGGTTGGTCAAGGTTTACTGAGTATGTAGTTGATTGCTGGTGACTCATGGGAGATGCAGTCCAAGAATGAGGATGAGGATGATGACAACAATGATGATGATGGTGTTGGCAACGATGGTAGTGGTGATGGTGACGATGATGATGATGATGGTGAGGGTGAGGGTGATGATGGTGGTGGTCATGATTGTGGTGGTTAAGTGGTGGTGGTGATAATGGTGGTATTGGTGATGGTGAGTAGGAAGAGGAAGAGGAGGAGGAGGAGGAGGAGGAGGAGGAGGAAGGTAATGGTGATGTTGATAGAATCTCTCCATGCACTCTGGGTACTTCCTATGATGAACCAGATAAACCTCTACAACAACCCAATGAGATTGACCATACCATGTGGTTCTTTTTATTCCATTTTACCAAGAAGAAACTAGAGCTTAGGGAGACGAACTTACCTGGACCATTTTCAATCGCTAAGTTCATAAAGTACCTGGGAGGGGACAGAGAGGACCCTAGAGAACAAGTAAGGCAATGGACCAAATGCTTGCGCCCCTCAATCATATGCTGAAATCCCAACGTAATTCCCTGTGATGGCATTAATATGTAGGTTCTTTGGGTGGTGAGGAGATCGTGGGGGGCAAAGCTTTAGAAAATTACCCTAAGACCCTTAGACCAGGAATTCCAGTCAGCTCGCTCTCCCCCTCCCTCTTCTCTTCTGTCTCTTTCTCCCCCATCCTCTCCCCCACCCTCATTCCCTCTCCCCTTCTCTTTCTCTCTCTCTCCTAATTCTCTCTCTCTTTCTCTCTCTCTCTCTTCCTCTTCTATCCTCTCTCCTTCTCTCCTCCCTCTCTCCACATTGCCCTGGCTATAATCTTCCAGTACAACACAAGAGAGAAGTAAAAATGGCACCTTTATTTCATGTCTGATTTTCAGAGGGAAACATTTAGTCTTTCACCATTAAGCGTAATTTTTTGCTGAGTGGTTTATATGGGTTTTAAGTATTTTCTATTCCATGGCTTTGCCGCATGCGTCTCTGTCTCTGTCTCTCCTCTCTTCCTTCACCACAATCACCTTTCCCTACCCTTCTTTTTCTGCATGTTTTCTCTTGAAGGTGAATGGCTAATTGCCTGAGACTGTTGGTGGAAGCAGACAGGAGCCAGTGGGAGCTGACTGCTCCAGTGCGTCTACAGATTCGCCATTAGTCCTCTTTTCAGACTGCGCCCTAACTTATCTCTCCCTTCCCCCAAGAAAGGTCAATTCCAGCCTTCCTCATGTGGAATGCACCTTTACCTCTAGCTACCCACATGCCTAGGAAACTCTTTTGATTGCTTATGTTTTCTGTTGGTTGTTTTTAGCAGTGACCATAATCCATTTTTGCCTGTATCATCATCATCATTTTGCACATAAATGTGACTGTATTCTTTCCCATGGAAGCTTGATAAAGGGATGTTTTCTTTTTCTATTTTTACTATTCCAGTTCTTTGTGCTGAGGAAAACTGAATAAAGAGCAAAACAAAAAGTAATGGCTGGGTTATGAATTTGTACTTTAGGCTACAGGTCTAGCAGGTTCTACGGTTCAGTTATGTGGATGCCCCCAAACATCACACATCAAAGTACTGATCATTGCTATGTTTGTATTAAAATAGCTATTCACATCATTAACAAGAAGAGAGATGAGTTTATAAAGAACAATCGTGTATCTGGGGACTAATCCTGAACTATTACAATGGTCATTCTTCCTTTTGTGCTGGTTTGTGCATCAGTGAGAAAATCTCCTTTACCATCCACACACTTGCTTTGGCTTAGCAACCCAGCGTATTCAAACATAACAACTTCTGCTCTGTCGGTTACAGGTCAACTTCCTTTCCCCAAAAACTCCTTTCAGACTTCCAACTTCTTTCTTGTCTTCCTTTCCTACCTGTGCAGGGAAACCTGAATGCTAACTATCAGAGCAGAACTGTGGAGCCTGTGTATCTGAAGTAACTAACTCTCAAAAAACTAGCTTTCCATTCTCTATCTCTGCACAGGCTTCAGCTAGTCATGAATGAAGGGATATAGAATTCCCAGGTCCTCTTTGGACCTGGGAATAAAATCCCCTCTACCTTCTACCAAATCATAACTTTATTTTTTACATCTTACTTGAGAAATTCTAAATAATTCAACAACACAAGACTGAGCCCAACCATTGGTTTATGCTCTTTGTTTTGGGAGGCGGGGGAGTTTGGAGGTTTTAACTCAAAGGCTATCATTCTCAGTCTGCTTTCTTATTCATAGCTTACAGCTCACGTGGGACTCTACCACTTGAACCATGTCTCCAACCTATTTTTGGTGTGAGTCCTGGGGCTTGAACTTAGAAGCTGTCCCTGAGTTTCGTTGCTAAGGGCTAACACTCTACTACTTGAGCCACAGCTCCATTTCTGACTTTTTTTGTTTGTTTGTTGGGTGATTAATTGGAGATAAGAATCTCAACAGACTTTCTTGCCTAGTCTGGCTTCAAACCTCAGGATACTCAGATCATAGCCTCCTAAGTATCTAGAATTACAGGTGTGAGCCACCAGCTCCAATCTAGTTTTTGTGCAAGTTAATTGGCTAGAGTCTCAAAACCGTTTTTCCTGCTGGAGAAGGCTTCAGATTATGATCCTCCTGAGTAGCTAAGATTACCCCGGCTGCCTTCCCTACCCACGCCACCCAGCTGTCCTAGACATTTAACAATTGCCTCTCCATTTGTCCTTCACTCAGCAAGGCCTTTCAGGCTCCAAAGTCTGCATGGTACTCTGTACTATGAGTTAGATCTTAAGTAAAATACCGAATTTCTCTTGGAATATACTGATTCGTAGCTCTAAAGTAATTCTTTTTTTTTTTTTCATTTTAGGATATTAAGCTTCTTGCTGACTTTCCAAGAACTGAATAAAACACATTCATGTCTGTTTCTAGTCCTTCTCTACTCCATCTTTTTAAAAAAATCGAAGATCTGATGATGTAATAATTTATTGATGTGAACTCCAGGAAAGGGAAATAAGAGGCTTTTCCATTGTTTGCTTTCCTTTTTTGTCTTGTTTTTTGGTTTGTCTGTCTTTTGAAGGGTAAGGGATGCACACAGAAATAGACGGACAAAGGGTAAAAAGCGTGGTACTCACTAGACACTAGGTTGAAAATGAACTTTACAACTTGAGTCGGGGGCAGGAGGGAGAGAGTGAGGAAAGGGATGACATTGTCCAAAAAGAAGTGTACCTCACTACCGGACTGCAAACCCTCTATTCTATTTCTGTCATAGCAAATGGCATAGTTCTGTGGTTTCAGACAACACAAATTGTTGGGCACCGGTGGCTCACACCTGCAATCCTAGCTACCCAGGAGGCTGAGATCTGAGGATCACGGTTCAAAGCCAGCCTGGGCAGGAAAGTTCATGAGACTCTCATCTCCAATAAACCACTAGAAAACCAACCAGAAGTGGTGCTGTGGTTCAAGCGGTAGAGTGCTAGCCTTGAGCTGAAGAGCTGAGGGACAGCGCCCAGGCCCAGAGTTCAACCCCATGGCTCACCAAAAAAAACAAACCAAAACAAAACAAAAAACACATGTTTATTACCTTACAATTCAGAGAGGTAGAAGGCACATTGGTTCACCTAATTAGGTTATGCTACCCAGATCATCTAAAACCATCTAACATAATCACAAAATCCCTCTTGTTGGTTCACAAGTTTCTGGCATTCATCTTTGAAAGACCATTATTCTGCCTATGAGAAGTCAGCAACCCCATTTCCTCATTGGAAGTTTCCTGGTTCATTTCTTCATGTTATAAATGCGGCCCTGTAGAGTGGGAACCTACTCAGGCTCTTGGGAAAACAAAGCACAAAAAGTGAATATTACCACTCAGGACCTCAAGGACGAAAATCTTGTTATACAGCTACGATATAGAATTAAATAGATTAAAAAGAATCCTGAGTTTGTATCTAGATTTAAATACGCAATGTAGGGCTTTTATCTATGCGATAACTTGCTGAGACATAATTTTAAAGTGCTGCTGCTGACTATGGAAATCAGCATGGTGATTCCTAAAACAACTAAAAAAATAGAATGTTCACATAACCCAGATCTACCACAGTGGCCATGTAACTGAAGGAATCTATGTTAGCATGCCATCAAAATTTGTGTATGACCCTAACAGCAACACTATTACTAGCTATGGAATCAGAGTAGGTGCCCACCAACCAATGGACAGATAAAGAAAACTTAGCAGATATGCACAATGGAATATTGTTCAGCCATACATACGATGAAATTATGTCCTTTATGAGAGAAATGGGTGAAAATGGAAAACCCTGTTAAATAAAATCATCCAGGCTAAGGAAAACAAACATCACAAGTTCTCTCTTGTACAGATAACTTAAATCTTAAAGAATAAGTGAGACAAGTATAAAATAGAAATTATTTGACAATGGATGGAAGCAGGAAAAGAAAGGAAACAGATGAGGGTGAAATCAGGTCAAAATGGTTGAAGTACTTTATAGATGCTATGAAAGTAGAATAATAAAGCTTGCGATTGTTTTAGAAGAGAAGAAGTTGGAATGGGAAAGAACAGAGACAGTGAATTTGATCAAGGTGCACTCTGTGCATATAGAGAAATATTTCAAGGAAACTCCTTTGCATAATTAGTACATGCTAATAAGCAAACAGTGCTAGTCTTTGATTACTTGATTTGAAAATGAAAAATAACTACAAAAATAGTAAAATATAAAAATAATGTTTTGTAGACCTGGGGCAAAGAATTTTCGGCAAAGTACCAAGTTTTTAAAGCATTCCTTTCTTTAATTCTTGTAATTCTTTACTGTGCAATAGCTCAGAATGTCAGTTTTAAGTAACAGAACTGATAACCATAGGAGGAACTGTAATTTGGATTATAAGATTCTTGCTGTAATAAAATTCCTTAAATAATGGGGAAAAAATCCTCTGACTGACAGAGTACAGGAATGCAGCTTTTAAAAAAAAATCTACACATTCATGTTCACATTAAACTCCATATGAACAATAAAGAGCCCATATTTAAAGTCAGTTATGTCTGGCCCCAAAGTAAATCCCTTTTCTATATATGTCTCAAGATCTAACTAAAGAGTCCACTGAAAAGTAACTTATGATTTCTTACATTTTTCGTTGGACATCCAGTTATTGTTGGGTGAAAGTGCTCTACATACAACACAAAGAAGAAGTCTTATTTGTTTTGTTCTTGTATAGGGTGAGGCTAGGTTGGGGGCGGGGGCGGGAATCCTGAGCTCTCCTCTCCTTGAAAGCCAAGCAGTTGGTTGTATTCAGTGTGCATTGAACAATGGATTCTCAGACGTAACTGACAAGCTTTGTTTCTCATTATTCATTTGAAACCTACCACTTTAAAACTGAAAAATGATACGTTGACTTCAGCTTGTTAACACAGAATCTACAATAAATATATGGTATGCCTGACAGATATCCTTTTTCAGTAACTGCAATAAAAACAAGCCTAATAGACTCAAAAACTCTTAGGGAAAAATTAATCATAGCGGATTAAAGAGGAATCATTTTGTGATTTCTACAGGCATTCCTGCCAAAGTACCTGGCCATGGGTTAGGGTGGGAATATTTTTGCTTTTTGGGTTTTGTTTGTTTGTTTGTTTAGTAATGTAAAAAAAACGAAACTAAAACTTAAGAGTAAAGTAAAATTTGAGGAGAAAGAAGGAATAGAAAAGAAGCAAAGGAGAATACAACCAGCTTTCAATAAAGTGAGATATGAAGTAGTGAGAAATTCTAGGAGTCCAACTTTTCTTTGCAACGATGTGGTAGAAAGTTGAGAACAGGCAATTATCCACTGAAGAGGGTAAGATTTTCTGAAGACCACACAGGGAGAGCTAGCAATGTTTTTGACCATGGAGAGTGTGATCAAAAGTAGTATTAAGTTGAAGAAGGAGAGAGAAGAGTACCTTCAATAACTTTCTTTCCTGATCTGTTCTTGCCAGCTTCTGTTCTTTTAAGTTGTATTTTTAAATACAGTAAATACAGATGTATTATAAATCTAATTGTAGAGCAGTGTGTGTGCCTCTCCAAATGAAGGAAAAAGAGCCAAAGATAGATTCCAAATTAGCTGTTAACTTGTCGAGAAAGGGTAAGTCATTTACATTTCTAGAGAGCTCAGAAAAATCTCAGTAAATGAGAGTTTGCGCCACATTAGATCTCAGGCCTGTTTCATTTCTTCTTTTTTTATTGATGCCCTACAAATAATTGTGGAGAGGTCTAAACGTTACTTCTCTACAAAGTTCAAGGTGAAAGTGAGCATTCATGGGTTTTGTTTTTTGTTTTTTCATTTTTATTCAGGATGTAAATCAGCCAGGCACACCATTTTGATCAAGATTCTTCTCCATCCAACAATATATCCTAGAAGATGGCACCTGCACACTGTAAGAAAAATTGAGAATGGGAAAGTAAATATGCTAGTTAAGAACAATGCCAAATTAACCACAACCCAAGGGTAATACAGTTCCCAGGAACTAGGAACGAAACAAGGAAAATAGTTAAAAAATGGGTGAAACTCAAATGAAGTTTATAATTCAGGTAATAGAATTGTACAAGTGTTAATTTCTTAGATTTGATAAATGTATATGATATTTATTTTAGAAAATGTTGTTGATATATATATATATAATATATATATATAATATTTCACAACTTTTTGGTAATTCAATATGTTTCAAAATAAGAACACCAATGGTTCACACTTGTAATCCTAGCTACTCAGGATGATGAGACTTGAGAATTGTGGATCAAAGCCAGCTCTGTTAGAAAAACTGTGACACTCTAATCTCTAATTAACCACCAAAAATTTGGACATAGAGCTATAGCTCAAGTGGTAGAGCACTATCCTTGAACAAAAATGGTCAGGGACAGTGGCCAGGCTCTGAGTTCAAGCCCCAGGACAGGCATAAATAAAAATTGTGGATATGCCATTTGTCCAATATTCTTTATAAGTTGATTGGGTTATATGGTATTCACTTTAAAAGGATATTTTAAAAATCTCATTTCTATTCTTTTTTAATTTTTTAAATTTTATTTATTTATTTATTGTGATCTTAAGGCTTGAAATCAGGGCCTGAGCACTGTCTCTGAGCTCCTTTGTTCTAAGCTAGCACTCTACCACTTTAAGCCACAGCACCACTTGTGTTTTTCTGTTCTCCACTGGAGATAAGAGTTTCACAGCCTGTCCTGCCCAGGCTGGCTTTGAACCATAAATCTCAGAACTCAGCCTCCTGAGTAGCCAGGATTACAGGTGTGAGCCACCAGTGCCCGGCAGGGTATTCATTTTTATTTAAATTACCTTGTGCTTTACTTTGCAGTGTCCTGTGTGTCTCTGTATGCCGTACAAGTCAGTGTCAGGCATGGAGTAGACACATTGAATTATTTCCCAACCAAAAGAAGGAAAGAGTTGACCAATTCACAGCAGTATAACAGTGTTGGTATTCAATTTGCATCTTGTATGTGAACAAGTTAAATTACTATTTGCAAAAGAGATAGCAACAAAATTGACTTGATTTCCCCAGATCTGGGTATTGCAAATGCTCAGTCAACTGTTTTGTACTGAAAGCGATGAGAAAGACAAAATCTTAGGATTGATTTTAAAATTTGTTGTGTTCCATCCTCTATCCACTCTCTTCTCTACACTTTCCTTAAAGATACACTAGCATCTCTCAAATGATTTTCTCAGATCAAAGTTTCATGTACCCTGTAAATGGGCAATGAGTCTAGAAGCTTCTTTCTACATATCCTTAATAATGCTGAAAATAGCAGAGAAATGATAGGATCTCTGCTTCTCATAGAATTTTAAAGTATCAGAAAAAAAAACTCAGAAAGAAGTCTTTTTGATCATATACAAATGTGTATATATGTGTTTTTTTGTGTTATAGTTGAGGTATGTATAATAAAGTAGATGATTACAACAGGGCCTAATGTAGTAACTTGAGTCTCTTCTACCTGCTCTTCTCAATAAGAAATATATACTCATGTGTCGTAATACACACAGGTAAAAATTATATTGTGCAAACCCCCAATACACAGGATGTACCGTATATTTTACTTATTTTTCTGTTTCTTCAAAACAAAACTACCACTTGTAATCAACCAACTTGCTTAAAAACCTCACAAATAACTTGAAAACGGCTTATAAAACCCAGTAGAGGTTCTAGATATAAGGTTCTAGAATTTGATGTGGGGGGAGGGGAGGAATGATTTCTTTCCGCGTAGTTTTGACAACTCTTTGAAACCTAGAATTCTCTCATCTTTGCAACTCAGTCTCTCACCTGTAAAGTGAGAAAAATAAACTTACTTTGTAGGGGGAATGTTGAGAAGTAAAGCAAGGATGTGTATATAAGTACCAGGCACATAACAGAATCTGAACAATTTTTCTTTCATCCACCTTATAGTAGATGCAATTGCTCCAAATGAAAAATCTTAGAAACTCTTCTATACTCCCTAATTATAAGTTCACCCAGACACCATTATTACAGAGCAGTGTGATGTTTAGCAATCCAAAGGGAGCCCAGGGAAGAGTCTGAGAGAGAAGTGACATCTCTGGTCTCTTACTGAGAAAGCCCGTGGCTAGCTCAGTAGGCAGGATCAAACATGCAAATTCTGGGTATGGAGTCACGCTATGAGGAAGCCTCATGGACAAGGAATTCACAAGTGTTTCTTCCCTGGCCTGGCCTCCCTGCCTGCACCACCTCTATTCATTCAGCCCCAGACATCCTGGACAGCATGAGGTGGATCTGATATAAGGTGTTAGCTCTATTCAGTTGCACCTGTGCACGATGCATTAGCTAATGTCTCCTTGAAGTGTTCCACGTGTTTCTTTTACCTCAAGCTGGCTTACTAATGGCATATTCCCTAATCCCAGCCCCCATAAATCCTTTACAAGTCCCTCCCTCCATTGTCCTTCCCATCCATCAAGAACCCCTTCGGGCGTGTTTAGTACATCTTTTCCTGAAGCCATTCACAAAGAAGTTGTGTTTTCAGACTCCATTCTTTCCCACCGCCTTTGGGGACGAGGACCAGTAGAAGGGGGGGGGGTGCTAGTGGTAGAAGGAAGTGCTGAGGAGATAGACAGTTATGGTGAGGATTGAGGAACACTGGGAAAAGTGGTCTAGCAGTAAGAATGGCTGGGGGAGGGCAGACACAGATCCTGGTGGTCTTTATGAAATTCTTACCATGTTTCTACAACAGTACCATAGGTTGAATTCAATCACTACGAAGATCAGTGGCTCCAACTAGGATTATCATCATCTTTTGTGGGGGAGGGGCAGAGAGGGGTGCATAGTGGGAGGGAGGGAGGTAGAGTGAACAAATGCAGTCATGGGATTCAGGAGACACTATGTGGAAAATGAACTACATAACTTGTGGGCAGGAAGGGGAGGAAGAGACTGGAGAAAAGTGAAGGAAGGGGTGGCATTGTCCCCCCATAAAAGAAGTGTACGCATTCCCTGACTTACAAAATGGTAACCCTCTACAAAACACCTTAATAATAGCAATATAATTACACTTTTTTTTAAAAAATGCCCTGTCTTTTCACATATGGAGAATAACTAAAGTTACAAATAAAAATTAGAAGCTGTGCCTGAAGTCATATTAAATTCTTCACCACCTCCTCTGAAAGAATCAAGCATTCCCCAATCAGTCTGTGTAATTTCAATCCTTTTCGGCCTCTTAATCATTATTAGATCTTCAGGGGGAAAATTGTAACCTAACTTAAATTTCATGACTCAATTTTTTTTTTTTGTCAGTCATGGGGCTTGAACTCTGGGCCTGGGCGCTGTCCCTCAGCTCTTCAGCTCAAGGCTAGCACTTTACCACTTGAGCCACAGCGCCACTTCCAGTTTTGTAATAAATGCCACCCATGGCATCAGTGAGTGGCTCAGGCCTGTACTTCTACCTACTCAGGAGGCTGAGGTCTGATGATTGTGGCTCAAAGCCAACCTCAAGCAGGAAAGCCCCTGATACTCTTATCTCCAATTAATCACCAAAAAGCCTGGAAGTAGAACTTGGCTCCAGTGGTAGAGCCAAAGTTCAGAAGCAACACCCAGGCCCTGAGTTCAACTTAGGATCAGCACAAGAAAGAGGGTGGGGAGAGAAGGGAAGAGAGATAGAGAAAGAAAAAGAAGGAAGGAAAGAAATAAAGAAGGAAGAAAGGAAGGAAGGAAGGAGGGAGGGAAGGAAGGAAGGAAGGAAGGAGAAGGAAGGAAGGAAAGAAGAAGGGAAGGAGGAAGGAAGGAAGGAAGGAAGGAAGGAAAGAAGGAAGAAAGGAAGGAAGGGAGGGAGGGAGGAAGGATGATTACCAAAAACCTTGTAAATATGCTTCAGAATGGGAGATAACCATTGAAAATGATTTTTCTTCCTCTCCTTTCTATTCAAAGTAAAATTTCATATAAAAGTTTTCTAGACCAAATACTTGAAGCTCCTCTCTTCCCATTTCCCCATTTCTTTTTATAAGAAAAGTCGAGAAAATATTTTTAAAAAAAACACTCCTGCACTCATCACCAACTTCTATAATTATCAACTCTGTCCAATATTTTATGATCTAGATTATTTTGCAACAAATCCCTATTATCATGCAACTTTAGCTATACATATTTTAGTACAAATTTCTAAATATAGGAACTCTACTCTGAAACAAAACAGCACAACCAAGATCTGGTTTTTAACTCATAATATTACCTCCAATGAAATTATGTTCCAATACCAACCACTTCTCTAACACCAACTATTTTTTCCTACAAGTTATCACCTATATGGATTTAGCATAGATCTCATTGGTCCCAGAGGGTACCTATATCCATAGCTCCCAGGAAAGTAGACTTCCAAGGTAGGAGTGCTTATATCTGTAAAAGAAAACAAAAAAGTCAGTTAATAAAGGGAACAGTAGAGTTGTCCATGACACGTCACTGAAAGAAGCCAGGTCAAATGCTACCTAGAAGGCCAGGGGCCCATGAGACTAGGTGGTAATGAACATCAGTGTCAAGTCTGGCCTGCTGAAAACCAGAGAGATATTGGACATAGCATACCAGATATGGCCTTGTTTCTACATCAACCAAGGATGGTGAGCATTTGCTTGAGCTTCATTTCAAATGGGTTTTATAAATACAATTAGCCCTGTTCAGTCTGAAATGTGTAAAAACTAATGAAAACCTTTGTACAGAATGATGATTTTGTTTTACAAATTAGCAAGACAAATGTATACAACACAACAGAAAAAATGTGGGAAGAGAATTGCATAGGATTTCTGCCAGAGGACACCTAAAGGGCCAATAACAGAGGGAAAAGTGTAGAGCTCCATTAGTCACCAGGGAAATGCAAATTAAATGAACATCTGAATGATTAAAATAAACACTTAAGAAAATCAACTTGGCAAAGATGTAGAGAAACTATAACTCTCATACATTACTCAAGGAAGTTTAAATAAATTTGCTGGCAAACTAGTTATATCTACTAACAATGAACATATGCATATAGTTGACCCAGCCATTACACTCCTAGGAAGATATCTAACTAAAATGCAAATGTAATACACCAAAATTGTCATTATCTTCAGCATTAGTTGAAATAGCAGAAAAATAAATAACCAAATGCCTATTGATAATAAAATGGATGCCTTGAGGCATAACTGTGCAATGGATATTATAAGTATAAATTTAGTACATAACAAAACATGAATAAAACTCACAAACATGAAACTGAGCAAAAGAAACCAAACACAAAATTGATTTTGTTTATGCAATGTCCCAAACCAGGCAAATCCTATTAATGGTAATAGATACCAAGAGAGTTATTACCTTGGGGAAAGATTTCATGATTGGAAGGGATTCCCAAGGGGCCTTTCGGATGTAGGCAAGTTTTACATCATCCTACAGTGCTGTTTATGTGGAAATATTCACCTTGGGAAACTCAGGTTATATATTTAGCATTTTTTTCTGAGTTAAGTTCAAATGAGCAGTAATTCTAGACCTTTTATATAGAAGACAAGTTCCAAAAAAAGCAAGAAATAAACAAAATCAGGTGTTTAGCATGATACAATCATTGACTGATGGAGGAAATTTTCTCTCGTTAGTGTGTGTGTAGATTAATGTGTGCAAATTTAAATGACTGCAAAAAAGACAGGGCTTTGAAAAACAGAGTCAACTTGGCCAAGTGTAAGGTTGTAAGGATTAAGGGATAGAACTGTTTTCTGACGCAATACAAAGCCTCCTTACTCCTGAGTAGCTGGGATTACAGGCGTGAGCCACGGGTGCCTGGCCACTTACTTCCCCATTGAAAACATTGCACATACCTCCCACACCAATGAGTGCACAGGCTAAAGGTAAAGGGAGTATTCTCTTTCCTGCAGAAAAAAATAGTCATTGCATATATTTTTTTCTGTAACAGGCTAATTAATAAAGGAAACACTTCTCTGAAGAATTCTTTTTTTGGGGGGGGTCCGGTAGTGAGGCCTGAACTCTGGGCCTGGGCGCTGTCCGTCAGCTCTTCAGCTCAAGGCTAGCACTCTACCACTTGAGCCACAGTGCCCGCTTCTGTTTTTCTGGTGGTTTATTGGAGATAAGAGTTTCATGGACTTTCCTGCCTGGGCTGGCTTTGAACCATGATCCTCAAATCTCAGCCTCCTGAGTAGCTAGGATTACAGGCATGAGCCACCAGTGCCCGGCCTGTTTTCTATTTTGAAGACTACTTTGCTTTTTCTTTCCAAGCTTAGTGCTCTTGAGGACATAGGGTCTTGGTGTGAAAGAGAAACGACCTTGAAGTAGCCATAGGCCTTCAAATGATAAAGAAAATAGATCATTGGTTAGGAAGTACTTTACCCTGTCCTAATTTACAATTAGATGAAGATGATTATTATTCGCCTTGCTCTGATATGTGTGGTATATGGAAAAGAAGAGAGAACCAGCCATAGAACTGATCATGTAACTGTATTCAGATATATGAAGATATACAAGTATACATATATACATATATATAAATATATATCCATATATATGTACATATATAAAACAGCTGTTGGCTGTTTTGGAAGATTCTATAACTTTATAACTTTAAAAGGTTTAGTTGGAGATAGTAGTTCTGGGGTAACAGGTCCCACTTCTCTCTGCTTTATGTATCCTAGGAGATGAAGAACCCTCCCCCTCCCCCCTTCCTCCCTCTATTACCTCCCCCAACCACCTGCTCCAGCCACCATGATGCTGACTCAAGCTCATGGGGCCAGGAGACCATAGACTGAATCCTCTGAAACCATGAATCAAACTAAATCCTGCCTCCTTTATCTATCACAGATATGTTGTCATAACAACAAGAAAAATAACTAATACAGTCAGTGTCTGCTTTAGCTAAACCTAAGTTTAAAAAAAAATCAGAATTTGGAGCTGGAAGGTGGCTCAGTGGTAGAGCGCTTGCCTTGCGTGCCTGAGGCCATAGGTTCGATTCTTCAGCACCATATAAGCAGACAAGGGGAAGTGACGCTGTGGCTCAAGGGGTAGAGTGCTAGCCTTGAGCTGAAGAGCTGAGAGACAGTGCGCAAGCTGAGTTCAGGCCCCACAATTGAATTAATTAATTCATATCAAATATCAGAATTTAAGAAAGAGAGGGTGACAAAAACCATTAGTAAACACCCTTCCAGGCCACAGAGAAAGTATGGATCTAAGGGTGAGAGAACAGAAAATACCCAGCAGCCTCTCTGTTTCTAAGCCCACATCCTGTGCTACCACATTGCTGGATTTAGTCATTAGTTCCCACCTGCACCTTCAGAGGCTTTGGAAGTTGGACTGAGCTTTTGTTTTGTTTGGGAGTTGGACTGAGCTTTTGTTTTGTTTGGTTTCTTCTGAATATCAAAAGACAGGAACTGAGAAATCTCAGTGGCCCCTGGCTTGTATTAATAACTGCTGAGGGCCTGTTGTCTCTGCTTGAACACACCATTCAGGTTTAGTGGTCCAGGTGAGGTCTTCATGTACTGCTTCTGAACCTTTGGGGGCAGAGAGAAGTCCCTGTAGCCTGCATTTGGCCTGAAGGCTATATAACCATATAACTATTTCCAGCTGCACCTGTGCCATCTCCCCAGATACACCCCAGGAGCAGGTTTTTCCCCAATTCTGGAACTATTAAACATTATCTTACCCATTTTCCCATCTCTGGAAACTCTCTACCCATCCATCCATCATTCATCTACATATCTAATAACTAGGGAACAATAGTTTTTCCACTTCCTTACCCATCTAGCCTTTTAAACTTATTCTATAGTAAGGTACAACTTTTATGAAAGGCCAAAGTCTTCTTTCTCCAACAATGTTTTTATATTGCTTATAAGATTCCCTCCAGGAAGGAGGCACCAAGGACCTATATATTTGTTTGGAAATTTGTTCCCTAGCCCTCCATTTTCTCAAACCACAGTGGAATCCTCTTTGCTCCTGGGACAGTACCAGCAGCTTCCAACCCCAGGGCCTTAGTGCTTCATGTTGGCCTTTCTCAAGCATTTCTTTACCAACTCAGTACACAAACCTGGCTGCTTTTTATTTTTTCATTCTGAGTTCACACATCTTTTTCCCAGAAAAGTCTTGTCTGACCATCTTATTTTCTTTTAAAGAACCTTCCTACCATTCTGTTTATTTCATCCAGCACTGAGACAATCCTGTGTGCTCATTTAGAGGTTTATTGTTTGTCTCTTACAACGAGATGTCTGTCCTGTTCATCTAATTATTATGCTTAGTCCTAGCACATAATAAAAATGTATAAGTAGTATTTGATAGAGTGAATAAATACTTCACAAATAGGCCTATAATCCTAATCATTGGAATGATTTCCAGAAAATTACCTTGAATCAAATAACACAAATTGCATGCAAGGACTCAAGTGTTAGACAAATGATTCTGCTATTGTTCTCTATCTGAGGACTTTTCTGTTCTGATCTTCAAATATCAAGATTCAGGAAATCTGGCTCTCATCCTTGATGGAAAATTGGCATATGACTCTTGCATAAAGCATGAGGAAAGTCAACATATAGACACATTACATACTCCAGTTCTTAATAGAAAGGCTCTCAAACTGTTATTTTCACCCACTCTCCAGCTTTATTGAGCACAATGAACACGAAATATTGTGAGTCTGGTCATAAGTACACTCAGGTTGCCATCCAGATAATAAACACACCCCTCTCACTTCCAAACATTTCCTTGTGTCTCCTCTTGGGTTTTTAAATTTTTTTCTCTTTTGCTTTGTGGTAAGAATACTGAACATGAAATCTACCTTCTTAAGTTTTTAAGTATACAATACTTTACTATTAACTGGAAGCACTGTTATACAACAGATGTCTGGAACTTGCTCTTGTGTAACTGTAACTTTATACCCATTGAACAATAAATCCTCATATCCCTGTACCTTTTATTATTGTCTATTCTACCTTTGAACATTTTAGATGCCTCATATAAATTGAGTCATGCAATATTCGTCCTTCTGTGACTGATTTATTTCACCAAAACAGACTTTTCCTTGTGTCTATTTGTGTTGTTCAGTACAACGATTGGAATTTGTTCCTTTTTAAGGCTGATTAATATCTTGCTATGTGTACATAGTGCATTTCTTTATCCACACAAAACTCAAGCCTAGAAAGAGTATCACCTCGTATCTTTTAAGATGAGTGCTATATTTTTTTAAAAGATGGCAAGTATTGGTGAGATTTTCCCCAAATTAAAAAGTAGACTGAGATTTGATCTAGTCAACTCACTTCTGCATACTATATTACATTATATATTGAGTTGTAACATTTATTATATTTTATATGTAATATATATGTGTATATGTGTGTCTCAAAATAATTGATCTCAAGAACTCAAAAACACATCTTGTACTTCCATGTTTTCATGGAAGTATTATTCACAGTGGGAAAATAGATGGAAACAACTCCAAATATGGTTAACTAATGAAATATTACTAAGATTCATCCCACTGGCCTTCATGTGTCTTGATAGAGAGAAATATGTAAGTGGACAAATCTCTTCATTTAAAGGCAACAACTATTTGTTTGGATATATTTCTCTTTCCCCTTCTTATGTTTGTTTACTTATTTGATTTTACATTTTTGTACTCACACTATATACTTAGAATACTGGCATCTGTAACTCATAGACCGTACCTTGTTTTCTCATTTTAATTAATAATTTCTAAATGTTCACAGATACGCCTTCCTCAAAATAGAATATGAACCAGTTTCCTCCCCATCTCTTCTCATCATCCTTTTCAGTTCGCTTATACTTGAACAAAGAAATAGTCAAGAAATGTCTTACCGGACTGCTTTGTGAGGAATACACATTTGTGTAATCAGACACAGAAAATAGATTAATAACCTAAGCCCTTGTTTAACCAAGCTGCTTGTTTGTAAATCCTATGCTCAGGATGTCTGTGTAACATAGGAAAGGCAGGTAAGCAAGTTTCTGGATGAAAATCTGTCAATGGCTAACCCTCACAGAGTTACTTCTAATGCACTAGGAGTGCTTCATACATTCTCTAAACAGCCTTGTATAATGACTGCTAGCCTTTTCCTTTCCTTTAACAGATAAGGAAATGGAGACCCAGAGACTAAATATCTGCCCAAGCCCACCAATGCAGGATGTTGTCAATCGAGAATGAAAGCCAGTGGTCAGAAGACCACTAACCTCAGACCTCACGTTCTTACCACCCACGAAAAGAAAGCTAATTAGATAAAAACATGAAATACATAGAGAAATGTTCTAGAACTGATTAGGGGGCAGGGAAACCCCAGTAAGACATTGCTGGTCTATGGTTACACTGTTTCCTAAGAGGACAGATCTTATTGTCATCCCCTAAGGAACAGATTGAGAATCTCCTTCCAAAATGCTTAGCCCCCGACATGTTTCATATATTGGCGTAAGTTCTTCCGGTTGCAAAACCCTAACCCAAAAATCTAAAATGCTCCAACATCCGAAACACTTTTGAGCTTCAACTTGGCATTCCAAGACTTGTGAATTTCAGACTATTTTAGATTTTGGACTAAGCATCAACCTGTATTCTCTTTTCTTTCTAGGACAAAATTGTTTTCCCAGTTCTGATCATCTTTGGGTATCAAGACTGGGCATTTTATAACATTTAAATTCTCTGATCCAAATGTTCCCCCCTCCCCGCCCTGCCAAACCCTATCTTCTCCCTTCCTTTACTAAATTTTATGTTAGAACAAATATCATCCTAGTAAGTAATGGATTCTGTTGCCTCTTTTTTCTCTTTCCTTCTTACTCGTCATAGATTCAGTGGAGATACATTATTTCCAGGTTTTATATAAACAGGCATAAGCCTGTAATCTGGCTACTCATGAGTGAGGCTGAAATCTAAGGATCACAGTTTGAAGCCAGTTGGGCATGAGGCTTTTCATCTCCAGTGAACCAGAAAAAAAAATGAGGAAAGAAAAAGTCAAAAAATAAGTAAGCCAGGCCCAAAGAAACATAGGTCCTATGGTTTCCCTTATTTGCAATAACTAGTATATGTCTGAGGCAAGCAGAAAAGGTCAGATAAGATGATGTTAAGCGAAATGAACCCCAAGATAAGGACACAAGTGTTTTTTTCCTTTCTTGCTATTGTTTCTAATGTATTTATAAGGTATTACATGATTTTTGTTGCTTTGTATGTCCCTCCTTCACGGTATAACCCCTGTTTTCACTGTATTTGATGTTGGTATAATTTGGGGAGGGGAAGGGAAAAAACAAATTGTTTAAATAGGGATACAGGTGGACCCATTGCAACAATGAGATGTGCAAGACGCTATGTCCAAAAACAAGCTTTACAATTTAGTCAGGGCGGGGGGTTGGGGGGGGAATGTAGTTGTGGAGATGGGAGGGAAGGGATGGTAGGGGAAAAACGAAGGAGGAGACAACAATGCTTGATAAGAAATGTACTCATTACCTTGCTCATGTAATTGTAACCCCTCTGCACAGTATTTTCACAATAAAAAACTTATTAAAAAAAGAAAAAGTCAAAAATATAACTGAGGGCTCAAGTGGTAGATCATCAGTCTTGCGAGAAAAAGCTGAGAAAAAAATGCCTAAACTTAAATTGAAACTCTAGTACCAACACACACACACACACACACACACACACACACACACACACACACACACATATACATTTGTATATATTTGTCATGGCATAAAAGAAGTCTGATTGGTTTAGCTAGATAAACAGACAGGCTTCTAAAGTTCTTCTATTGTTGACATCTACCTGATGACTAATCATTGTTAAAGACTCCAGGTACAGGTGCAACTAATAGATCTCCCCACACATCTTGCTGAGGTACAGAAGATGAGTCCTTTCTGCTCAGCACGCAGCTTTTTCATGTCAGGCTTAAGGCCTCTCAATGGTAAATTTAGAATAAATTTTAACTACAAGAAGAAAACACAAAAAAAGGAAGAAAAAATAGCAATTACACCAAAGAAAGTTATAGAAGGTTAGTAAACATGCAAATCTCATATCAGCTAGTTTAACCTCTGTCTATTCAGAATTTGGGGCTGAAGTGGAATACTTGCTTATAGATGTACACATTCCTGGGTTTGATCCCTTGTCCTGTGCAAAATAATAATAATAATAAATAAAAACTTAAAATAAAATCTCTTATATATCTCCTTGTGTCTGCCTCTGTTAATCTTTCCTCCTCTTCTTTTTCTCCTCTTTTTCCTCCTCCTTCTGTCTGTCTCTGTCACACACACACACACACACACACACACACACACACACTTACAATATTAAAATTATCTACTTTGGTAAAATGTCTGAAGCATGTTTGAACACTGCCTAAGACCCTTACAATCTTTTCACACCTCTAATTATTTTCTTTTTCTCCTTATTAAAAGAATATATTGAGTGCAGATATTTCTTCACTATGGAGTAGGAAAAAAACTTCCGTATTGAACACATCCTTAGAAGGGAAGAGCCAAGTATACCTGTATCCCTAATTGTAGCTATGCTAATTTGATGAAAAGCTTAAAATGTATATAAAACACCTCCATCTCAGATCCAAACACCACGTTCGATACTCTGAAGCTTTCAAATTTTCTCTGTGAGCCATTTCTTGACTCATCTGCATGAGCTACAATTCATATCTTTCTTGAGAGTATTTATTCTGTATTTTCTCAGCAGAGCAGATGATTCTGGAATTCTCTATAAACTCACAATTTCAATATATAAACTCACATAAACTTTCTTATATAAACTCACTATTTCTCTATATCAAATCCTTACATAGTAATGCTAACCAGTGAAGATAATAACGTATATAACATCATAATACCAACATTATTTAGGCATTTGAGTCTAGGGACATTTGTTGCCAAAGTCTAGATAAGCTTTATTATAATTCAATGATGTATTGATCATAGAAATACCCTAAAAATACCCCCATGTTTCCTGTGTTGATCCATAGACATACATTCAGTCAGAGGAAGTCCTAAATGCTATTTGTGGGGAAGAGGTCCATTGCTTGTGTTCAGTGGATTGTGTCCATGTGGACAAATATGATGATCTTCTGATCAGGTTTTGACAGTTAACTTCATTTTAGCATAGCTCCTATGAGATATTTTAGCGCTTATTCTTTTCATTAATACTTTTGTTGCTTTCTTAGAGTAAAATGTTGATATAATGAGCTGTAGTAAAATTTGTTAAGATATAATTTTATTTAAAGAGCCCCCGATATTTAAAGTGTACATTTTGATTAGTTTGGCATATACATGCACCAGTGAAATGATGCTCATAATGAAGAAAACAGACATTTCCATCACTTCCAAAAGTTTCCTTGGGACTTTTTTTTCAATCCATATAGTGATGGATCTATTCGTATAGTGGACATTCATTAGTCTGCTTTCTATCAGTATTTGTCTGTCGTTATCTGTAAATAGAGTAGGTACAATCATTCTGTATTCTATATAGTTCATATTGTGATTTCTTTCATAGAGTGCTGTCAAATTTTGCCCATGGTTTTGTATGTATCTGTAGTCCTTTAGTGTATGTGTGTGTGCTCACATACATCCATGTGCATGTGTGTGTACACACACACAAGCAATTAACATCTGCACTGGAGCTTGAAATCAGGGCTTCATATTCTTACTCAGTTTGTTAGATCACAGCTGGTACTCTATCACTTCAGCATGTCTCTAGTTCTGGTTTTTTGCACGTTAATTCAAGATAAGCCTGTTCAGGATTTGTCTTCTCAGGCTGTCGCCAAACTGTGAGTCTCAGATCACAGCCACCTGAGCAGCTGGGACTACAGATGGAAGCCACCAGCACTAGTCCTTTCTTTTTTGATGTCTAGTAGAGTTCCCTTGTTTAGATGTACTCCATTTTGCTATCCATTCACCTGCCAACAGGAAATTGTTTCCAGGTTAAGGCTACTAGACATGGTTACAAGTAGGTATTTTTGTGGACATTGGTTTCATGTTGAGATTTAGAAGCTAATAGCCGAACTGTTTTCAAAATTGGCTATAAAAATTGGGGTGATACTAATCCAGATTCATTACACTCATAAACTGGCATGTTGAATTGAAACCTCTCTATACAACTACTTAAAGATACATAAAAAATTATGTTTTGATAGTTCCAGTTACTTTGCCTTCTCACCCATTACATTGTAGGTCTTATTTTCCTGACGCCTAAGTTTTCCTTTTTCATGGCTCATGAATCATGTATCAATCTTTTTTGAAGAATCTGTTTAAATCTTCTCTTATTTTTTTAATTGGGCTCTCTGACTACTTATTATTGACTTATAAATGTCCTTTTTAGATTATGAATGTACATCCTGACTTATATATTAGTCACAATAATATTTAAAAGTCAGTTCTAAATTGTGTTTGCTAAAGGTTGCTTCATCAATATGTTCAAAAGTCTTAATGAGGCCAGGAGCCTATGCCTGTAATCCTAGCTACTCAGGAGGCTAAGATCTGAGGATTGGGGTTCAAAGCTAGCCTGGGCAAAGAAGTCCATGAGACTCTATCTCCAATAAACTACTCAGCAAAGCTAGAAGTGGTGCTGTGGCTCAGGTGGTAGAGTGCTAGCCTTGAGCCAAAGAAGCTCAGGCCCACACCCAGAGTTCAAGCCTCAGAACCTGCAAAAAAAAAAAAGAGTAAAATCTTTAGATCCCCTTATTCACTCATTGAATACCTTGTGAGTATCAAGAACTCTAATAAGCCCTTGTGAAAATGAGAAAACATAATATCCTTGCAGAAATTCACTGTGAATAGAGGAAATAAACGTTAAATATGCACCCAATAAAGTAAAAGTAATAAGAAAGGACAGAAGCAGAGAGGTGGGAAACAGTGACGTTATTCTTCCTGAGACTAGAGGTCAATAAAGACTTTGAAAGATGAGAACATTGGAGTCAAAGACATAGGACTGAAGTCTGCCATTTATAGAAATTACAAATAAGGTAACAAATCCAGTGAAACCGATCACATTATTGTGGGACAATGCTTCATTTTAACTTGAGTCTGTACCTCTTCCTAAGATGGTGCATGTCACAGTGAGCCACTGTGATTCCCCAGTTACCGTCCTACACACCTCAGTTACTGGAGGCTGCATGTCTCCAAGCAGGAGAGCTTTTATAGGAAAGGCATATGTGCTTAGCTCCTACTTTATCCCTTTGTACTTAATGATGCTCAATAAATGTACTAAATAAATTCCATGGGAAACATTTGAATTAACTAACTAGATATATGAATGCTTGGGTTTATTGCAATGTATTCAACAAAGACATAATGTAGGCTTTTTTTTTTTTTGGTCAATCGTGGGGCCTGAACTCTGGGGCACTGTCCCTGAGCTCTCCAGCTCAAGGCTAGCGCTCTACCACTAAGCCACAGCGCCACTTCTGTCTTTTTCTGCTTATGGGGTGCTGAGGAATCGAACCCAGGACCTCAGGCATGCAAGGCAAGCACTCTACCACTGAGCCACCTTCCCAACTCTAATGTAGACTTTTTAAACAAACTAGTAATGCAGATAAGTCCTGTCTGTGGAGAAGTGACCAATATACGAAAAAATGCTTCCTCTGAAGCTTTCTCACACCTTATTAACTATAGACCCAAGCTTTCTCACACCTTATTAATTATAGACCCTAATTACTTAGAGACCCCACTGTACTATCATAGCTGCTTAATAATAAATGCTCATGCCAGAACCAGGGGTTACAGTTACATCAGGAAATGAGTCCATAGCTTTTTGGATAATGTCACCCCTTCCCTTGCTCTCTCCCAGCTTTTCCTCCTGTCTCCATCTACAAGTTGTATAGTTCATTTTCAACATAGTGTCTAGTGAGAACCACTTACATCATTTATATAATTTTATAAAACAGAAGGGTTTAGCCATTCAGAAGATAATATAAATGTATTGATTTAAAAAGAGCAACTACACAGCAGGTTGCTGGTAGCTCACACCTGTAATCCTAGCTACTCAGGAGGCCGAGATCTCAGAATCACAGTTCAAAGCCAGCCCAAACAGGAAAGTCCATGCATGATACCCTCATTTCCAATTAACCACCAAAAAAACTCGAAGTGGAGATGTGGCTCAAAGTACCTTGAGCAAAAGAGCTCAGGGACAGCACCCAGGCCTTAAGTTCAAGCCCCACAATTGACAAAAAAAAAAATTAAAAAAAGAAAAAATCCTGATATTTTGGAATCTTTTAGGCAAAATCCACTAAATAGACTAAACAAGCAGTTTACTAACCACAACCTTTTATGTGCCCCAAGTAGACAATTAGACTGGCAAATGTGGGCAAGAGCTTTCAATGCCACAGCATAGTACTGTGGGAATATCAGCATACCCCTATTAATTCCCTGTCCCAAAGTCCTCTTGTCTCAAAGGAGCAGAGAACAGGATGCTAGTGACACATCATCAGGGCTGTGGGATTACTCAGGCAGGGCTGCAGTTATGATCTAGAGGCTGCCATGCAACAACCTACAGAAATGGCTCAGAGACAGCAAGAACGGTATCACTGTAATACCAGCACTGGGGAAACTGAGGCAGGAGGGTCTTGAGTTTATGGCCAGCCTTGGATACAGAGTAAATTTAAAGATAACTTGAACTATGTGTTGAGACCCTACCTGCCCCCCACATCAAAAGAGAAAGAGAAGAGGAAAAGAAGCCAGAGAGGGAAGGAGGGAGGAAGAGGAAAGGAGGAAAGGAAGGAAGAAGAGAAAGGAGGAAAGAAGGAAGGGCAAGGGAGGGATGAAAGGAAGAAAGAGAGAAAGAGGAAAGGAAAAAAGGAAGAAAAAAGGAAGGAAGGAAGGAAGGAAGAAAGAAAGAAAGAAAGAAAACAGGCAGGCAGGCAGACAGGCAGTCAGGCACCAGGAAGGAAGAAAGGAAGGAAGGAAGGAAGGAAGGAAGGAAGGAAGGAAGGAAGGAAGGAAGGAAGGAAAAGTAGAGGAGAAATAAAGATGATAAAAGAGAGAGAGAGAAAGAGAGAGAGAGGAACCATGGCTCAGAGTGTGAAGTTTGAATGTAATGAAGAACTGTTGAGCTATTTGGAGCATAAGAGTAATTTGAATAACGAAGCATTAGAGAAAAACTGATCTGATGGAAATACATAGGTCAGACTGAAAAGAGAAGATGAGAGGCAATGAGGGGAAGAACATCAGACCATACCCTCCTCCAGAGGAAGAGAGGCTTGGGGTGATGTTCAGAGGGGTTACTGTTTCACAAGTTAGGTAAATGCATTTCTTTTTTGAATAATGCCACCAGTGCCCTTGCTCTCTCCCAGTCCCCTCCCCCCGCCCCGCCCCGTCCCCACCCACAAGTTCTATAGTTCATTTTCAACATAGTGTCTAGTGAGTACCACAGTTGATTTGCTTTGCATCTTCATCAGTTCCAGGTTTTCTGTGAGCATTGGACTAATTAGGCAGGGTAGTTTATGTGGGAGAATTAATGGAGCTGGGATAAGGGGAAGATGGGGGGAAACAGAGTCTTGTGAAAAGGTGTGAAGGACAGAAGGAAAGTCCATTTTTAAAGAAGGAGGTAAGGTGAAACAACTTGTCTGTTAGTAAAACTTGATTAGTAAAACGTGGTTAGTAAAACTATAACCAAGTTTATTTTGTGACCCACTAGGAGCCATTTCCTCTCCTCGTAGATGAAAGTCTGTCCTGGTATCAGCCCCCAGGAGGCTGAAAGACTTCAGCGTTTTACACACACACACACACACACACACCCTGGAGACTCAGAGCCCAGGACAACCTGAGATACCAACAAGAAGTGACCTACAACCCCACCCCTTACTTCACTGTGGCAGTTTTCTTTCTAGATCTTCAAAAACATGTTTTAATTTTTCCCAAGAAAGCAACAACTCACATTTGCTTTTATTCTGGCAGGTGGAGGGGGCTCCCTGCCACTGCTAAATGTCTTTCAACTGTTTCATTTCTGTTACACAGAACAGTGCTTTTTTTTGGGAAAAAAAAAGGTTTTCTCTATTCACATGGAAATGCAGGACATTCTTTGCTTTTCTCCAATCAGGAGAAGCTGACAAGTGGAGCCCTGCTCAGAGATTTGCTCCGAATTATGCAGTAGACAATGAAGACTCAAAGAAGGCCTTAACATCTATTTTCAGGTTGTCATCATTTTTTTCCCCTTATTTTTTTAAATAAAAAAAATGGCAATTGGGAATCAAGGTGAAAGATGAAACAGCATTTGTCACAATAAGCCCAGATAGGGGAACCTCTTTATTCTCTGCCTGCAGGAACTTGCCCAACTGCAGCACTGCTGTCTTTCTTGCTCAGAGGGAATTAAACACAGGGCATTTGATTTAATTTTGTTCCTTAACTGTGTCACAACTATCTTGACAAATGCTTTATCAAAACTCTAAATTTTCCAGGGACCACGGCTCATTCTTATAATCCTAGCTACTCAGGAGGCTGAGATCTGAGGATTGCAGTTCAAAGCCAGCCTGGGTAGGAAAGTCCATGAGACTCTTGTCTCCCAGTAAACCATCAGAAAACTGGAGGTGGCTACTGTGGCTCAAAGTAGTAGAGTGTGCTAGCCTTGAGCAAAAGAGCTCAGAGACAGTGCCCAGGCCCTGAGTTCAAGCCTCATGACCCACAAAAAAACCCAAAACCTTGCAAGTTTCAGTAACTATGATAGTTTGAGTTGTCTCAGATAGAGAGAGATGACTTCTAAACAACTCTTTTGTTGGTAGTGGTCCTGGAACTTGAACTCAGGGCCTGGGTGCTTTCCCTGAGCTTGTTCACTCAAGGTTAGTGCTCTACCACTTTGAGCCATAGCAACCACTTCTGGTTTTCTGGTGGTTAATTGGAGATAAGAGTCTTAACGGACTTTTATGCCTGGGCTGGCTTTGAATGGCAATCCTCAAATCTCAGCCTCCTGAGTAGCTAGGATTATAGGCATGAGCCACCAGCACCCAGCTTTAAAGAACTTTTTCATTCAGAATGTTTTCTAAGAAAATGAAATTCAGTTTGTATTGTCTTTTTTCCTACTCTTTGATGTGATTAGTTAAGATTATAATTCATCAGGAAAAGAACATAAATATTACTGGAGGATGGGGAGGCCTAAAACATTTGGGTTTTAATCTTAAGAACACAGTTAACCAGCTTTGGGCAATTCTGTTTATTTTATTTTTGACCTTTGGTTTTTTTCCATCTTTGGCTTTATTCCTCTAAAGACGGACCTGTCTGTTGTACAGGATACTAAAAAATGTCAGATGAGAGACTATAAATAAATGTGAAAGTGGGCACCAGTCTCATGCCTAACATCGAGGAGATTGAGATCTAAAGATCAAGGTTCAAAGCCAGCCCACAGAAAGCTGAGAGATCCTTCTCTCCAATTAATCACCAATCATGCTGGACTGGAGGCCTGGCTTATGTGGCAAAGCATGAGCCACAACCAAGTGAAGTGTTTGCTTGTAAAGCTTAGTAAAGCATGAGACATCAGTAGCAGTCCTAAAAGAACCATCCAACCGAGGGTGAAATTTTATATTGGAGCAACTGATTTTTATTAAGTTTTATTTGATACTCTGCTATAAAATATCCTACCTAGATCAGAATAAAATTGCCTGGAGTTATTTCCAAAGATATCCGGGTGAAATATAAACTGCCAAACTGATTAATTTTTCTTTTTTTAACTCTAGATTTCCAGGAACCCCTCAAAATTTAGGTTACTAATGCCTGTCAAATATAGAAAAAAAGAGTTTTAAAACTCTTGAAACACAAAGATGTTTGACAAATTTTGAACTGCCAACATTTCCTACTGAATGATCTAATAAATAGCCTTCTCCATGACTAATTTTCTATGTAATGAGTACATCCAAAAAAAAAGAAAAGCCAAGCATTGTGATACATTCCTGTAAGCCTAACCACTCAAACCACTCAGGACACAGAGGTTGGGTGGATGATATTTCAAAGCTAACCTGAACAAAAACAAGCAATTATGAGACCCCCATCTCAACTACTAAAAAGCTGAGTGCAATGAGTACAAACCTGCCTGACAGCTATACAAGAAGCATACGGGGATGATCATGGTTCAGACCATCCCTAGGTGAAAACAACAACGATAACAAAAAACCCTATTCAAAAAGGACTGGGATTGTGGCTCAAGTGGTAGAGTACCTGCCTAACAAGTACAAGACTTTGAGTCTAAAGTGAGAAACTACAAAATAAGTAAATAATAGAAGACTAGGGGTGAGAAACATGGAAGAGATCTTGGATTTGGATAAACATCAAAGAACATTGCGTCTTCCTGATTCATGCATATTGTGAGTCGTTTCACTGATCTGAACATGATTGGGGAAACATATATCCAGATATTGTAATTCACACTGATATTAGATATTAGATCATTAGATATAAAACTATTGCAGTCATGCATGCTATATTGGATCAGACTCAAGGTCGCCTATCCACAGAAGGGAATGCCTCTAATATACAAGTCATGTAGAAAGTAAGAGAGCTGAAAATAATACCATGATCTAAGCCACTAGTCTGGCAATACTCTTCACCATTGTTGGCGGCAAGATTACAAAGAAGGTACAAAGGACTCAGACCACATTTTGGAATATGATAGATAGATATAGCCACAATCTCTCTTTGAACTATGTTAATAGGCCAAAGTGATCAAATGATATACTTCAAATATGTACAGTTTATTATATGTCACATGTGTGTCATTCCGCCTATTAAAGGTATTATAATGAAGAGAAATGAGGCAAGCAATGCAGTAATAAGATTCAATGCATAGCCTACAAAATTAAGAAAAATGAGGGAAGGGGTTGGGTTGGAAGGGTTGGAGAGAATGTTGAAAGAGTTGACA
Source organism: Dipodomys ordii (assembly GCF_000151885.1). Lineage (NCBI taxonomy): Eukaryota > Metazoa > Chordata > Mammalia > Rodentia > Heteromyidae > Dipodomys > Dipodomys ordii. Next base: position 12,002,410 of record NW_012267256.1, on the reverse strand, counting down.
TTGATCAAGTCATAGTATTTTCATAAACTTCTTTGTTGAATGGCAACTCTTTGTACAACTTCTTAACACACAGAGAGACAGAGAGAGATAAGTTACAATTCGTAAACAGTTTAACTTTACACGGACTTACTATGGAAAGAGATGAGTAGCTGTTTTCTCCTACAGCAAACCTAAGTTTCCTTTATTATTTTAGCCACTTGAAGGCATTTTCTATCAACCTCTTTGTCTTTTACCCAGCTCTTACTTTTCTACATATACTAGCATGAATCAATTATCTCTTGTCTCCGTGGAAAGACAAAAGATAATTGATTCATGCTAGTAAGGTTTTCCATCCTGTAAGGTTTTCCATTGTTGTATAACAAATCATCACACATTTGATGGCTTGAAACAGAGCATGTTTCTGGGTGTCTATAGGCTAAAAATCCCACAGCTAGCCTAATCCACATCTTTGCTGACGCTCAGGCCGAGTTGAAGTAGAGGGATTGGCCAGGGCTGAGGTGTCCTTCTGAGTGAGAGCCCCCATTGGCCAGGGCTGAAGTGTCCTTCTGAGTGAGAGCCCCCATTGGCCAGGGCTGA
>NW_012267256.1:11769123-11993734 GCF_000151885.1 Dipodomys ordii | reverse complement strand
TCTCTCTCTCTCTCTCTCTCTCTCTCTCTCTCTCTCTCTCTCTCTCTTCCTCTCACTCACACACACCAACCTCCAAGACACCAGATCCTGGAAACCCTAGGCTTCAGCACCAAATAAGTACAGAAGCAGAAATCCACAGAGAAGCTAATGTTCAATGTTCAACAGTCTCAGATCTGATAAGTTGCAGTTTGATGGAAGGAAATGCAACAGGAGCTTGCAGGAGTCTGAGGGGGTTGGCAGGTTGGGCAGCCGGGAAATGTGAGCTGGTGGGAGCTGAGGAGCAATAAAGGAACACAACATTTCAGCATGTTCAAATCTCACTTTGTCATCCTTTATCCCAGGCCTGGAGAATATGCCAAGGTGATTTTAAGCAAAGCCTCAAATTCCAGTGTTGATGAAAGAGGCAATATTCACTTTGAATTATGTTTGCAGAAGGCTGAGAGTGAAATGGAAGAGGGCAGGAATGGTAAAGCAAAGAGGTGATGTCATTCCGAGTGGAAAGTTTTTGCATAATAGAATTTTCTTCTTTGTAGGGCATGGTGGAGAATGGCATTTCAAAAGAGCACTGCTAAAACAGAAGTCCATCAAATGAGATGGAGTTATCAGACTTCAGAATGCTTTGGACAAAAACCTAATAAACCAAAGAGCTAAACCAAACAAAGCTTTCTGCACCATTCCTGCACTGCCCTTGAAATATTAGCAGCACAGAATGGGAAGTCAACTTCCAACTTCTAAAATTGTACTAGCAGTTAAATATTTAATTAAAAAGTGAAACATTATCTATAAACCTCTATCTACAGAGAGCTTTTCTGCTACAAGGTCAGTGCCATCTTAATTCAGTTCCTTCAGTGGAACTGCTTGGGTTCAAAGGATGTGTGCTAGAGAATTCAAGGGTGCTTGCTTTCTCCCCCTTGACTTCTGTCCTAGGAGTCTTTGAAATCCTGGAAATGGATAGAATATACTTCACTAGCCATTCTCAACATCTCAATTTTGCAGATGAGAAAATAAAGGGTACAGAAAGGTGAAAAAGACTCATCCCAGACGACTCTTATTTTGTGCTGGGATCAAGCACCTCCCATAATCATTTCATGTCAGCTTCTCAAAGCTCTTGCCATACTAAAATAGACAACATAGGTGCCAGCCTATGTCTTAATAGAATAGAGAACTAATGCATTAACTCTGCCCTCCAATGATTTGGGTTCAATTCCCAATCCTTACTCACTAGTGTGACACTGAAAATAAGTCCACTGGAAGCCCAGAAATAGTGGGACAAATGGTGAACTAATTCCTCAGTGATACTCACGAGACACTATATTGGAAATGAACTATATACAACTTGGAGGAAAGGGGGTGGGAGGAAAACAACTGGGAAAAAATGAGAGAGGGGGATGATGCTGTTCATACAGAAATGTCCTCATTAACTGACTTCCGGAACTGTAACCCCTCTGTATATTATCTTTACAATAAAAACTTTAAAAAGAAAAAGAAAACGAGTCCTCTTTACCTGTCCCCTCTTGTAATACTAATTCATTAAAAAAATGGATAAGTGGATAAAGGTTTTATTACTGAGATTCTTTCTTTTTTTTTCTGTCAGTTGTGGGCCCGAACTTTGGGCCTGGGTGCTGTCCCTCAGCTCTTCAGCTCAAGGCTAGTGCTCTACCACTTGAGCCACATGGCCACTCCCAGCTTTTTCTGCTTATGAGGAATTGAGCCCAGGGCCTCATGCATGCAAGGCAAGCACTCTACCACTGAGCCACCTTCCCGCCCGAGATTCTTTCTCTTTAAAGAGGAGAAAGAACAAAGTATCTTTTGCTTTTAATTTTGCTATGGGTCTCTGAACTCATGCCACTCTCAGTTTTGCTATTTTTTTCTGACAACCATCAACATAATGATGGCTTTGGTTTGTTCTATTAGTTAATATAAGAAACATGGGTTGCTGCAACAAACGCTCCAAAACTTAAAAAAAAAAACTTTTTAAAAAACTTTAAAAACCCATTGTAAGAATGAGATGTACAAGACAGTATGTTGAAAACAAACTTTACAACTTCAGTGGTTGTGGGGGTGGGTAGTTGTGGAGGTGGGAGGGAAGGAATAGTAGGGGAAAAACAGATGCTCGATAGGAAATGTACTCATTACCTTGCTCATGTAACTGTAACCCCTCTGTACGGTATTTTTACAATAAAAAAGTACAAAAATATATATAGTATACATTTATACAATATATTTCTCTATTGTAGATCTGTATATATTATATAATAAACTTATATATGATACTACTAATATAATGTATTATATATTACATATAATAGGCATGTATTATCTATAATATACCTAGTATATATAATAAAATTATATATTTCATTATAGACACACACTATATATTACATATAATATATAATGCATTATATATTATAGATTACATAATATATGTGATATAATATATACGATATGTAAGTAAACATAGGCTTTTATATATTACATATAATAGATACAAATATGTATAAAAGTTTATTTCTCACTTAAACAAAATGCAGTGGGCATGCTGTATCAGTGGCTGACCTTGTCCCTTGATGAAAGCCCCACACCTACGCGAGCCTCAGACTTCCGCTGTAACTCCTGGACAGCAGAAGACACAATGGAAGACCATGGGGAAGAGATTCATGCACTTATCTTGGAGATGGCTTAAAGCTCCTGACCCTATGTCAACCTCAAAACGCAGTTCGACTGTCCCAGAGAAAGGCAATGGGTGCTGGGAAATCCAGATCTTGTAGAAGTTGCCTTAGGGTAAGGGAGGTAGGGCTGCTAGTCTTCAGGGATGACAGGTCAACCACTGAGATCTACTACCAGGTAGATAGATACCCCTCATGAAAGAGCAAGTCATTCTCAGGAAATGCAAGCCTAGTGGTGAGGAATAAGGAGGATTTACAGTTCTCCCATTTATATATTTTTTTCTTTTTAAAAAATATTTATTTTTATCTTTTTATTAGTATAAAGGGAATATATAGAGGGGTTATAGTTACATAAGTCAAGAAATAATTCATTTTCTTTTAACGTCACCCCTTCCCCTGAACTCCCCCAGCCCCATCTCCCATTCCCCCCACCACTTGTGTAGTTCATATTCAACACAGTGTCTGATGAGGACCACTTATCTAATTTATATAAATTTTTATATAACAAAAAGTTTTATCCATTCAGAACATGATACAAATGTATTGGTTTCAAAAGAAAATAAACCCATATAGCCGGGCTCTGGTGGCTCACATCTGTAATCCTGGCTACTCAGGAGTCTGAGATCTGAGGATCATGGTTTGAAGCCAGCCCAGGAAGGAAAATCTATGAGACTCTTATCTCCAATTAATTACCAGAAAGGCAGAAGAGGTTCTGTGGCTCAAGTGGTAGAGCACTAGCCTTGAGCAAAAGAGCTCAGCCACAGTGCCCAGGCCCTAAGTTCAAGCCCTATGACCGACAAAAATCAAAACAAACCAAACAAAAACCTATGCAGTCATATGTATTGCAGTGGTAGGATGACAGTGAGCATTCTGTGCCTTCCAGGTGTGAGGAGACACTAACTTTACCTCTGTGACATTTTCCTCATTGTTTACTCTTTCCAGATAGTGCACTTTTCTTCCCTGCTGCCTTGAAAAGGGAGTTTTATATGCTATATTGAGATATTTACAAGCTATAATGTTTGGGGACTTCAAGCTCTCTGTGTATAAAAGAAAGACCATTTATGGAAAAGATTATGACAAAAGTAAGTTGCTTCTCCCGCATGGATTACTTCTCTCCACATGATTGGTTTAAATTGGTTAATCAGTAAATCCTGGGCAAACAGGTGCCAGCAGTGTGATTTTCAAAGCTGATGTCATACACAAACCATTCCAAGTGCATGCTCCATTCATGGTGCTTACTGATGGGCATGTTTCTCTAAACAGATGTTCGGTTTGTTTATGCGAACAGACCAAAAAGCAACAGCTGGAATAGCCACAGGCCAACATAGCCATTTGGCTTGGAAATCTGCCCAGGTGTCCTTCTGTTGACCAGGGGACCCTTGTGCCATCTGCCTTCCGCAGGACAGCCCTAACTGTGCTCTGAAAAAGGGCTCCAGGCCTCTGCAGCCATGTACTGAACACAAGCTGCTTATTCAATAGGCTGGCAAGGCTGTCACTCATTGCCCCCTCCTCCTGTGCTTTCGATTGTCTATGTACACACTTCATTGCTGCTTTTCAACCAGCAATGCCACTTCCTCAAAAACAAAGCACCATTTCTTGCCTCAAACCTTTTAGAACTCTAGGGGACATTCCTATCCATCCCAGGTCAAGTTTGAGGAGCAAAGCTAATTTTCACCATTGTTATACAAGGATGAAATCTTTGAATTGTAGTGAAGTGTAATTAACATGCAACAAATTGTGCATATTCATTGAGCCCAATTCGATGAGTCTGGACATACACTTATGCCAGGAAACCATGACAACATCACAAGCATGGATACTGCCATCATTCCCTTATGTCTCCATGTAAGTATATGTTAGTATTATCCACAGGAGTTCTACCCTCTTAACATTTTTGAGTGAATAATACAATAGTGTGGTCTGTTTGGCATTGTGGTATACCAGATCTCTAGAACGAATGCATCTTATGTAACAGAAACTTTATATCAATTAAACAAGTCCCCATTACTCCACCCTTCCCCCCGCACCTCCATTCCTAGGCCTTGGTATTCACTGCTCTGTATTCTGCTTTTATGAGTTTGACTGTTTTAGATTTTTTCATATAAATGGCATCATGCAGTGTTTGTCCTTCTGTGACCCTGCCTGTGGCTCTCAGCATAATGTGTCTCAGGTTCATCTATGTGGGGAATATCAGGGTTTCCTTCCTTTCCAGAATGGAAGAATATCCCATTGTTATGCATATATCTCATTTTCTTTATCTATTCCTGGTCAATGGACATGTGGATTGTTAAACACAGAGATGGCTTGCTTCCTGTCGAGGCTCAGTGCTGAGAGTGCTCTCACCCCAACATTGTCTATGGGCTCCCATAAACTGGTTTTTTTCTGGTTCTGAAATGGAGTTCCAGATTGGCCTTGAACTCCATATGCATCCCAGGCCTTTCTCTTGTGGTCCTGCTTCCTCAATCTCTGAAGTTTAAGTTCTGAAGTTCCAGACATGCACCACCAGCTTCACACACTAGATTTTCATAGACTGGTGGTAAATGCTAATAGCCAGCAGTGAAGATGGTAATCAAGTAAGTTCAAGAATACCTGAATGAAATAAATTAAGAGTTGAGCACCAGTGAACCATACTATAATCTTAGTTGCTCAGAAGAATGAGAACTAGAGGATGGTTTGAAACCAGCTCAGGCCGAGAAGTCTGTGAGCCTGCATCCATAATTAATCAGCATAATTCTGGGCTGAAGCATGGCCCAAGTGTAAGAGCACCAACAGTGAGAAAGCAAGTTGAATAGGCACTGAGCCCCAAAGTTCAAGTCCCAAATACCAGCCAAAAAACAAAGAGAATAAGCATATTTCTTTCTGGTGGGAGCTTTCAATGCTTGAAAGACAGTATTATCATTACAAATCTTTTGGGGGGAGTGACGAGGAACAGTTCTGGGGTTTGAACAGTCCTGGGTGCTCTCCCTTTCCTGACTGAGCCAATTTTGCTCAAGGCTAACACTCTTCCATTTCAGCATAGTTCCACTTCTAGCTGTTTGGTGGTTGATTGGAGATAAGAAACTCATGGACTTTCCTGCCTGGGCTGGATTCAAACCGTGATCCTTAGATCTCAACTGCCAGTTCCCAGCTTGTTACTGTGAATCTATAAGAGAGAGGTAACACCACTACAGTGTTCCTTAAGCTCATCTGACATACACACACTTTCTTTCTCTTGGAACTAGTGATGATCAGAACCATTTGATGGGAAACTGTAATCTTAGCTATATTCTCCACTCATCTTGAGAGCATATCCTAACAAAACCCCAGTGACATCACTCTACATGGCCTTGCCACGATCTGTTGAGAGTTCGTTTGTACAGCGGCACATATGTCAGCCCTAGAGACAGCTGCTGAGATCCTCTTTCAACAAAGGACTTTCTGCTGAGTGGCAGGGAACAAAGAGCTTCCAGCCATCAGCCTCTCAAGTTTGCCTGCCAGTTGAGAGCCTCGAGTTGGCTTGACACAGAGCCAACTTGTCCAGAGACCGCCCTACTCATTGCAGGCTCTCCCAGATGACCAAGAATACAGGGTCCTAAGGCTCAGCCATTTAAAATACTGAATGTGGGACACCGATGTACAATTTTGACTCCCCATCAGTCCAAGGCCCACATTATAGTTCACCTTCTTTGCTGTCCAGCCTTGCTTTTCCAAACCTCTTTTCAGTCCTGGGTGTTGAATTGTGATAAATAAGAACCCAACATGTGAAGTGGTCTGAGAAAGCCAAGATAAGAAGGGACTCCAGAGCGGGGTTGTTCCTCTGACACCAACTATCCCTCACTAAGTAGTAACTGGAGTCTTGACACAAGCTGTGCACAGGCTAACATGTCCTGGAGGTGAATTTGGGTGGAGGGTCAGTGCCGGGGAGGAACTAGCAGGACCAATATCCCAGACATTTGAAGCTTGCAAAGGAAATCAGAGCTATACAGACAATGGCATTGGTAGCTTTTGCAGGGAACCACTGGTGTGGTGGTGCAGAAAGACAATGAAGAAAGCCAGGATTTTTGCTGATTAATCCTGTTTTTAGCCTAAGAAAAGTAATGTATCAATGGAGCAGATAGGGATAGCCTACTTTATAAAGGAACTTCAGAGTAAATTCATACGAGTAAATTCATACATTTCTAGGAATCTAGAACCCATGCATTTGGTCACTACATACATTAGAAAATAAAATAACTTTCCAGGTACAGTGGGACATGTCTGTAATCCCAGAACACCTTGTTCAAGTAGGCCAATCACATGTCAAGATGATGATGACACTCTTAAATTGAATCATTTAACAGCAGATTAATAAAGGCACCATTTGAAGTATGTAGGCTGACTATATGGAAATCAGAGGAAATAGTCCCATGCCCCCAGATAAGACTAGTCATGCTGGAATTGTCTTCCCACTTCTAGGTCTCAAAGAAGCATGACGGAAAACAAAATGGCCGCAGGAACCCGGGAGCAGAGAGAGCTATGTCCATCTGTCCGGCAGGGTTTTAGATTGATAATGAAGCAAAAGAGCAAAGGAAATTCATTCACTGACCTTCTTCTCACCCTGCTCTTCTGCCAGCATTCTCCACTGATTGAGCCTGACCAGATGCCAGGATTCCATAAGATGAGCCATGCCAGACTAGAGTAGAAGGCCAAACGAAAACCACCTGGAACAGCGAGATGGGTAATAGGACCTCTTAATCTTGGAGGAAAAAATTGTGACTTGAAGCTTCTAATTATACCTCATGTGTTTTTCAGTCCCATTGTGTGTGTGTGTGTGTGTGAGAGAGAGAGAGAGAGAGAGAGAGAGAGAGAGCGTGTCCTGGAACTTAAACCTGGGCCCTGGGCGCTGTCTTTTAACTTGTTTTTCCTCAAGGGTAGCTCTCTACTTGAACCACAACTCCATTTCTTTTTTTAGTGGTTAATTGGAGATAAAATCTCAAATACCTTCCTGCCCAGACTGGCTTCACACCACAATCCTCAAATCTTAGCCTCCTAAGTAACTAGGACCAGTGGCTCATGCCATTGTTTGATGGAATAATACAAGAATGATTTTCTCATACCATTTTCAGAGCCTGATAAACTTCTTTATGTGCTTCTCACTTGACTTCCCTTAGTAAACTAGTCTTCTTTGTGGGATGATTCACTTCTATGACAAAGATTCATTTTCTAGAAATTTCTAACGCCTTAAGACAACATGAAAGAAATCCTGCTAAAAATGAAAGATTTTCTTCCCTGGCTAGGTAGAGGGTAGGGAGAGTATGGAGGAAAATCATGTCCCTTATGCTGAGAAATAAGAACATTTTATGTCTTTGATGAACACAATTTAGTGACTATAAACATTTTCGTTATTATAGAGAGAAAATAGAATTGTTCTTAGTTAGAAGGAAAAGAGAGATGGAAAGGTAGCACATGAATTTTTATTGTCTACCATACCCAGGTCTGTGTTTTAGACAGACAGACAGACAGACAGATGTATATGGCCTTACTTAATGAACCTGCATTTAGAAAAGAAACCCAAATCTCCCTTGGGAGAGTGTCTTCCTTCATCCTTAACCATAAAGTCAAAATATGATGGACATACTTCCTATTTCTGGGATTAGGCCCTGATCGCCTCATACTAATAAGTACTTTGGTTTGATGGTTTGTTGTAGCTGCTATGAGGAAATATCACAGACTAGGTGACTTCAATATCAGAAATTTATATTCATACAATCCTGGAGTCTCAAAGTCCAAACTAAAGGTGATGGCAGGTTTAATTCCACAGGAGGCCTACGTCACCATTGTAGATGTCTCTCTTCTGTTTCCATTCTAAGCTCTGATAAGGACACCAGTTTTGCTGAATTAGACCCCACCCAGATTACCTCATCTTAATTGAATTACCTCTTTAAAAGCTCTTTGTGGTCCTGAAGTCATCTGGTTGTTTTTTTTTTAATCTAAGAACAAAACAACTCCAGTTAATTCACAAGATGTAAGATAGAAACTTAGGAAAACTGAGTCAAAATGTGGTTTGAGCTTCTGGACTACCTTGGCCTTTTAAGTTGCTGAGCCAATAAATTTCCTTTGTATGCAATCCAGCTTGATTTGGCTTTCTGTCATATATAACAACAAGATCCATTCCAGGATCGGGAAAAGTATAAATATGCTATGTGTGTCTGTGTCTCTGTGTGTGTCTGTGTCTCTGTGTGTCTGTGTCTGTGTCTGTGTGTCTGTGTGTATATGAGACAGATTGAGAGAAAGAGAGGCAAGAGAGAGAGAGAGATGTAGATTCTAATAAAGTTTAGAATTTCTAACTCAGAATAAGAGAAAACTAAGGTGACTTTTGAATGGATGGTCATAAACACATTTTGGCAGGAATAGATTTTTTTTCTTTCTATCCCCATAGTTTTCAGTCATGCTCCTCTCCTAGCCTTACCTTGATGAATATATTCTTTCCTGCAGAATCCCTGGTGAGCCTCCCTATTACTCCATTATGGAACTGAGTGTTGGAAACCAATAGCTAACAGGTTTGGGACACCTGGGTCACTGAGTTAAGCATGCTGCTCTTTCAGTTAAGTGATCCAAAGCTGACAAAATCTCTTCCAGGTCTGCATGCATCTGTGTGAATGTGTGGAGAAGGCCATAGGATCCAAAGAGCTCAGAGAAGCAAAGTAAAAGAACCACAGATCTGGAACTAATCAACTGCCCAGAGCCCAATAACAGTCTCACTTTCTTTGAACCAGATGGCCACCATTTCCAGATGTTACCTGGCCTCATTTACACCTAATCCTTTGGCTTGCCAGTTTCTAGAGTCTCTTCCATGCTAGAAAAAATTAAATTACACCTTGGGCTAGGAGCTCTTACGAGATCAGAATAATTTCTTACAAGATAAGTGGGATGCTTTATGTGTAATTCAATTCTTCTGGCTCCCATAAACATTTATAAAGTGCCCAGAGGAGGCTGTGGAGTTCTAGGCATTTTATAATAAGGAGAAAGAATGGAAGAAAGATTTGGTTTCTGCACTTTTGGCATTCAGCTCAGTAAAGTCAAACCAAATGAGTGTCATGAAAAATAAAAACCTTTATCTAGAGAGGCCTGATATTGTTAAGGGAGAAATTTATATCTCCTTGTCCTTTTCTAGGATTTATTAATTATGTTCTTTCTTCACAGACACTGTCCAGTGCAGAGACTACACAGCGACTCTCAGGAGGGTGGAGCTCCTGACTTAATCACAAAGAGGCAGCCCTGGCCCCTGCCATTACTCAGGGGACCATTTATCAACAACCCAAAAGCTCACTCTTGACTCTTGCAACACTTACCACCAAGAATCAGTTCCCTGGATTTGGTCATCTTTCCCAAACAGATCCTATGAATGAGTCAGAGATTTACACTTGTAGTTATTCACCTTTTTACTGGCAATAAAATTGGAATTTCACAAAATTGCACTAACCACAACGGCATTGCGCGACTTATGCAATTGGCAACCTCATATAAATAAATAAGCATTGTCATTGTATAGTGGGTTTGTGTGGTGGAGACTAAGCCTAGTTAAGTCTTCATTCTTTTTTTTTCTCCTGGAGTTCCATAGTTCTACTACTTTTTATTGACCCCACATTTTAATCAAATGTAGAAGCTATGTGACCTCCAATTGAATTCTTGGCTCTGAAATGGAAGGTCTTGTATTCCTAATACATTGGCTTGATGAATGTCTTCATCTTCGAGACCTTATGAAGTAGTGCATTATTTAAAATGTTTTTGTTATCAACTCCTTCTTTTTGTTTTATTTTTTTTAAGGGACATTGTCCCTCATATTTATTCCCATCTCTTCCTGGCATTTTACCATATTTTATAAACAATAGCACACTTTTAAATTTTGGACCCCCAAAGTAAATGTTCAAAGCTCACCTTTTTACCTTTCAGTAACTGTCAATCCTCCCTTTGCAGGTGTGTTTCTTGATAACAGGAGATCCACAGAGATGTGAGACTTTGATCATCATGAAAAGCTTTCTCCTTGCTAGAAGTTCCCACTATTACCCACGGCTTAGAGATGTTGTTAATGTAAATATCTTACAAACAAGGAAGCGAACCACTTGGCAAGGCTAAAACCTAACAAATAGTGAATCAAACATCTGACCCTGCTGATATCACTTTTTCCATTACTGCCTCAGAAGAATTCAGAAGGCAAATTTGTGTGGTGGTAATAATGAATATTTTCAGTGCTTACTAGATGTCAGGTGCCAAGTATTTACTAGTTTCTTTACATAAATTCTAACAGCAACCATCCCTACCCTGCTCCTTGCCCCTGTGGATGAGGAATACAAAGCTTGCACTATGTGGCACTATTATTTCTCCCCTACATCCCCTCCCATCACTTTTTCAGTTGGAGGAACATAGCAATTTGGGTAACTCTCTAGACTCAATTCACATAGTTAATGAAGTAGCAAGTCAGGTTCCAATACTGGGTTTACTCAACATCTAGCAAATGGAAGATATAGTGAGTCCATGGCAGAAGATATTTTGCTACACACACACACACACACACACACACACACACACACACACACACACACACACACACAGTGGGTTTTAACTTGTTGCACACAAAACTCGGTACTAAGTGGTCTTGGTTGTTCATATTGTAACATCCTGGTCCGAGTAACTTAATTAGCTCACTATTGCTTCAGACTGGCTTTTGTTGTCATGTTGCCTGTCTGTCTACAATTCTGTGGCTTTCAATAACAGAGGTTCTAGACCGGCATTGGTGGTTCACATTTGTAATTCTAGTACTCAGGAGGCTGAGATCTGAGGATCACACTTTAAAGCCAGACTGTGCAAAAAAAAATGTCTGAGAGACTCCATCTCCAAAATAACCAGCAAAAAGCTGGGCTGCATATGTGGCTCAAATGGTAGAGTGCCAGCCATGTGCAAAAGACAAAATGAGAGTGCCAAGTATTAATCTTCAAGCCCCAAACTAGAAAAACAAAGAGAGAACACAAAACAAAAACAAAACAGAAACACAACAATAAAGGCTTATTTGTTGCTTATACCATGTGTCTGTTACAGATTGCCTGTAGGCTCTGTTTCAGAGGTCAGGAAGACACTACCTTGTTTTGACCTGGCATTATTTCAGCCCAGATTTTTCATACCCTCCTCATCTCATCTCATTGGTAGAAATAAATCCATACCTACACTTGAGCTCCAAAGAGTGGAAAAATGTTAACCTATATGTTAAGAATGAGAGAGAAATAAAGTGACAGGAAATGCTTCTCATGATTTCCATGCATAGCACTTATGGCTCTCCCAGAGAGAGGGTTATCTGGGTAGATTTTCAACACTACTATCAGCTCTGTTAAGGTTTCTGAGCATGTTAGTGTCTGATTTCTCTATGGTTGATGTTTTGACTTCATGTATTCATCTGTACATGATACACAGTAACCAGGGATACCGTGTTAATTAAATGCTTTATAAATGTGCTAAAATAACCAAAGCAACTATAGCAGGAAGAAATTTGACTTTAAGGTGACTGTATCCTTAGAAAACTTGTAAGATCACCTGGAGTTTATATGATCCTTATTCATCTTGTCAAGTACATTAAGACAATATTGGCGAAGAAATGACTCTTAATAATTCCACTCTGGGTCTCAGGCTTGGCTCAAGTTGAAAACAGTGAAGATACACACGATCATAATCATAATGGTACTGTAATGATAGGGCCCAGAATTTATCATCCTTTGATTATGTGCTGGGCACATTTTTTAAATGCTACAGAGATCAAGTGAGTTTATCCAAAGTCACAGTTGATGAGTCGTCAACCCTAGGCTTTGAGGGCAAGTCTGCAAACAAAGAAAAACAAGAACCAGGCAGTCAAGATGCCTAGAGTATTTGTATGAATATTAAAATGATTCAGATTTATAAATATTAACATCGCAGATGAATGCAATATGGAATGAAAACTGCATGCAGTTTACTTTGGAGTGAGACTGAGCATGTGCTACCCTTGTATGCCCTCCACCCACACTAAACTGTCCCTGCCATTTGGTTGAATTGGCTCATTTAGTATCCTACCACCTCTGATGGTTATCATTACCCTTCATGAGTTTTAGAAGATTTCCATCTCTCCCCAAACTATGTAATGGATACTAGTATGGCTCTCAAGTATCTGTGTTGCTTTCCTTCAGAAGTTCCAGTTTCTCTTTCTGTGTGTGTCTCTGTCTCTGTCTCTCTTGCTGTCTCTTTCTCTCTCTGTCTCTCTCTTTTTGTCAGTCATGGGGCTTGAACTCAGGGCCTGGGCTCTGTCCTTGAGCTCTTTTGTTCAAAGCTAGTGCTCTACCACTTTGAGTCACAGCACCATTGGATTAATTGAAGATAAGTGTCTCGTGGAGTTTTCTGCCCTGGCTGGCTTCAAACCATGATCCTCAGTTCTCCACCTCCTGAGTAGCAAGGATTACAAGCATGAGCCTCAGGTGCCCAACCTTCCAGTGTATTTCATTTCACCAGGTGGGCACCTAAATGGACTGGCCACACACACATATCCTAGGACACGAGTTTATGAGTTTATGATTTGAGTAAGTTAGCAAAACCTCTTCTTCCTATTCTTCAAACTTTTGGACATCTCTTCTATCTTAGGTAGTTGGCTAATCATCCACCTTTGAATGGACATGACAATTGATATGAATCATTGTGTAAGCCAGAGCTTTGTCAGACATGGGTGGAAGAGAAGGTCTTCTTGTTTCTGAATACACAGTGTGCCAAACACTTCTGCTGTCCACCTACAAAGATGTGCCGGGCCTACCTGAGACAAAGCAATGAGGGTGAAGCTTATCTGAGAGATTAAAAGATGCATATCTAGAACCTTGATCCAAACTTCATCATGGTGTCAATGCAGTTTTGATTCACAGGAGCCACATGAATCCCTTTGACATTAGGCTTAAGATGTTCTTTCTGCAACCAAAAAATAAAGATAGCCTCACAGTGCATCCTTCAAATCCTGTTTCACCCTAAAATGTACATCTCATCCCTTTCACAGATTATCAAAACGTAGCTGCCCATTGTAAGCCCTATTGCAGTTTCAATAATATTGAACAAAGGACTCAGTATCAACAACACGTGTCCAAAGCACTCAGTATTGATCTTCACCAACTTCCTAATAATCCCTTTTCCTCTTTTTTTTAAAATAAATGGCTTCAGCCTCTCTCGTTTCCATAAAAGCCAAGATCCTTCTTTTTAATTTTTGTATTGTAAAGATGCTGTACAGAAGGGTTTTAGTTACATGAGTGAGGTAATGAGGACACTGCTTCTGGAGCATTGCTACCCCCTCCTTTGTTTTTCTCCTACTACCCCTTCCTCCCCACCTCTCCCTCCCCATGAAGTTGTACAGTTCATTTCCAACATAGTGTCTTGTGAATCTCATTGTTGCAATAGGTCATCCTGTGTCCTTATTTCAGCATTTTGTTATTCTCCTTCCCCTCCTCAAATTAGATAAATGCATATATAAGATGCAGGGTACCAAACTCAAATACAGTGAAAACAGGGGATATACCATAGGGGAAAGAACATACAAAAGAAACAAAAGAAAATCACAAAGTACATTAAAAACAGCAATGACAAAGAAAAACCTTTTGTGTCCCTATCTTGAGGTCCATTTCACTTAGCATCATCTTATATATAGCTTTTGAGCTTTTCTGTTCATCTGATAAGATTATCCTAGACATATACTAATTATTGAATTATAAGAGAGACCATGGGACCTATATTTCTTTGGGTCTGGCTTACTTCACTTAATTTTTTAATTTTTTCCAAGTCTTTCCATTTCCTAACAAGTGAGATGATGTCATTCTTTCTGATGGAAGCATTGAACTCCATAGTATATATACCACATTTTCTTGATCCATTCATCTACTGAGGGGCATCTGAGTTGGTTCCACATCTTAGCTATGGTAAATAATGCTGCAATAAACATAGTTGTGCTGGTAGCTTTAGTATGGCCTTGTTTGTGATCATTTGGGTAAATGCCCAGAAGTGGGATTGCTGGGTTGTAGGGGAGCTCTATGTGTAGTCTTTTTTTGTTTTTTGGTTGGTCGTGGGGCCTGAACTCTGGGCCTAGGCATGTCCCTCAGCTCTTCAGCTCAAAGCTAGTACTGTATCACTTGAGCCACAGTACCACTTCTGGCTTTTTCTGCTTATGTGGTGCTGAGGAATCAAACCCAGGGCTTCATGCATGCAAGGCAAGCATTCTACCACTAAGCCACCTTCCTAGCCCTCTATATGTAGTCTTATGAGGAACCTCCATACTGCTTTCCAGAGGGGTTGAACAAGTTTACACTCACACCAACAGTACAGTAGGATTCCCTATTGACCACATCCCCTCCAGCATCTGTTGTTATTAGATCTCTTGATTATAGCCATTCTAACAAGCTGAAAGAGCTGGCCCTCTGTTTCTGGGTATCGGGTCCCCAGACTCACTCCTGTCACCAGGAATTCCTGCTCTTCCTCAAAATGCCAGCTGTGTACTCATCCTGAACCTTTGCATTTTCTGGCTTCCTGACTGATACAGAGCTGATATTTAAATCAGTATTCAATAAATTGATTAAAATTCGCTTATTTGCAACATGTTCCTTGAAGGACATGTGACTGCTTGTTATTAGGGAATGCTTTGTCCTCTAAATTAGTGTGTGTGTGTGTGTGTGTGTGTGTGTGTGTGTGTGTGTATGGCAGGGGGCAGAGGAGGTGTCCAGGATACATGTACATTCTCCTCCCCCCCAAAAAAAATCTTGTGAAATTCAGATTTGAAAAGATTCATAGTGCCAAGCATTGGTGGCTCATGCCTAGAATCCTAGCCACTCAAAAGGCTGAGATCTGAGGATAGTGATTTGAAGCCAGCCCAGGCAAGGAAAGTCCATGAGACTCATGTCTCCAATAAACTACTCAAAAAAGTCAGAAGTGGCACTGTGGCTCAAGCGGTAAAATCTTCACCTTGTGCCAAAAAAAAAAAAGCTCAGGGACAGTGCCCAGGCCCAGAGTTCGAGCCCCAGGATTGGCGGACAAAAAGATTCATAGGCTCAGGATTTGTTTGGAGGCAATTCAGCAAGGACCGTTCATGCTTGAGTTCTAGACATATCATTTCTCTAAAACTACACTTGCTTTACATTGTCCACCTTGTACGAGAATTTGTGCATTCAAATCCTCTGTATGAGGACCGAGTCACCATAATGGAGTTGGTTTTCACACAGGCCTAAACGTGTAGTATAAAGTACTTCAGCAATTACCCCAGCCAATACCATGAATTAGAACAGATTAATCCATGAACCAAGGAAAGTTTTGACTAGAACTATCCCTAAAGTTAACTCTTTCTTCTTTATTTGTTTTTATTGTTTTTGCTGGTCCTGGGGCTTGAACTCAGGGTGTGGGTGCTGTCTCTGACCTTCTTTTTGCTCAGGGCTAGCGCTCTACCAGTTCAGCCACAGAGCCACTTCTGGCTTTTTCTGAGAAGTTTATTGGAAATAAGAGTCTCACAGATTTCCCTGCCCTGGATGGCTTTAAACCATGATTCTCAAATCTTAGCCTCCCTACTAGCTAGGATTACAGGTATGAGCCATTGGCTCATTTCTGGCTTTTATTTCTTTAAAAAATATCTTTAAGTAGTTGTACTATTCAACATATCAGCTTATGGTTATAATGCAGTTCTATCAATGTCAAACAATTCATCATGCTCCTTCTTGAAAAGCATACTTTTATTGGTCAGAAGATGAAGAATTGGCAGGAGCAGGAAGCATCAAAAAGAAAAAAGGGACAGATTTGTGAGGAGAAGGACAGAGTTTGCTAAAACTGAAGATGGAAACTTTCCTCACTAAATAAATGTATCCCAGTAGCGGGGAGACAGGGAATGAAGAAAGAAAAGGAATGGATGAGTTTCTCATTCATGCTGTGACTCTGGACATGGAGTATGACTTCTCTGGGCTTCTATATCATCATCTATTACAAAACTGAATTAGATGTGATCCATCCCATTCCATTCTGATCTAAACTTGCAATGTGGCCTTGAGCGACCATGTATAAAAATTATAATTACACCAGGTACCAGTGGCTCATGCTTGTAATTCTAGAGATGCAGGAGGCTGAGATGTGAGGATCATGGTTCAAAGCTAGCCTGGGCAGGAAAGTCCATGAGATTCTTATCTCCAATGAACCACAAAAAGCCAAAAGTGGCACTGTGGCTCAAATGTTAGAGAACTAGCCTTGAGCACAAAAGCTCAAGGACAACACCCAAGCCCAGAGTTCAAGCCTCAGGATTGGGAAAAAAAAAGTGATCACATTAAATATACTGGCTTTATCCCTAGTTTTTTTATTCTGGTAAACTCTTGTCAGACTGCAGGTTTGTGGATCTAGTACTGAAAGATCCAAGAAAGAGCAAAAAGAGGAAAAATTGGTTTATTTTCCCTAGTTTATAAGCAAATTAGTCTCCTTCCTCTTTAAGAGTGCAGTAGGAACTCTGGAGTTTCTTTAGTGGCTTTATAATAATTTAATAAATGGCAGGACACATTTGACTCTTAAGCAGACACAAACTTTGAGTTAGTCCTGCCTTATTCCTAACTCATCTCCTTAGCTGGCACTTTAAGACTAAAGAAAGAAAGGGGGAATAAAAAGCACATGCCTATTTCTTACTTCTATGGTAGATGTTTTGGGGCTTGCTCACATCACCTGAAAACAGACAGCTCCCTTAGCAATGAAGCTGAATTCATGTTCTACAACTAACCACAGAGGACCCACAGGGAAGACTCTTGTTGAAGTAAACTTTTTAAGTTCCGAACTCTCTATCAATGGCTGCTTGTTTATCCAATCAGACCCCAGATTTTGCAAATATAAGAAAAAAAAATAGATCCTTTGTAATGTGTGAAATCTACAGGTAGCTCTCTTTAGGGCAATCACTTAACTGATGACTCTGACATAATAGCTTTATGGAAACATGCATACAACATTGCACGCTTATTTCCTGGATTTAACTTACTGCTTTGGAAGGTCTTCGTCCCAAATACAATTTAAAAGCATCTCATGCCCAGATAAGAATTATGGAGTAGAGGTGATGGGGCAATGGCTACTGAGCCACTGGGGTTATGGGCATTTAAACCACAGGCTGAAACTCTAAAGCTCACTGGCTATGGGTTAAGTTGCACTTCTGGAAAGAGTGTGGTATCAACGTCTTAGTATTCATAGCTTGTGAGGCTGTGGGTATTTGGAGAGGGCCCCTTCTGTTATGTTGGAGCCCTGCCCTGACCTACACTAAGCACTTAATGCGTGCCTGTTCACAGAAGCACGTGTGAAGGGTGCTGGGAACATTCCAAGTGTTTGGGGCCGACCATAGCTCATCTTTTCCCTAGCAGCCATGCTATGGGAATGGGTGCTATAAGTCGCAGCTGATATGAATTCCCCCCCCCACATTCTCCACCTTGTCTTCTCATTTTCTTCATCGATAATTTAGAAACTGCTTTCAGTCTTGAGCTCAATTGTTGGATTTGCTTTGATTCTCACTCCTTGTATTACCTTTCTTCCCAAACATACAGACGATCACTCCCTTCTCTCTCCCTCACCACACGCCAGTATCTCGATGTTACAAAGACAATACAAAAAACAACCTTACCAGCTTCTTGATCTCATTGCACACATTTTCTCGAGCTAGGACTTCGGTGTGAGAGAGGCCTCATCGTTCTAAACCATCTAGCGATCCTTACAGGTGCAGCTAGCTTTCTCCCAATTTCCATCCGCTTGCATCATCATCCGCATGATGAACCCACTGTCTAGAGGTGCCCTCCTCTCTCTCCTCCGAGTCCTCATTCATTGAAGACAGTGCTGTCCATTGGCTGTTGCCACCTATAGGCTCTGGAATCAAACTATTGTCTGTTCCTCAATCCAGATCACCTCGAAGGACCATGCCGGGACACATACAGCATCTTGCCATGTCGCCTAACTCACTTGCCCTTGCTTACCTGAGAAAAATCTTCATCTTTCAACACTTGGCCCACAAGTAGCCTCTTCTTTGAAGTCTTTACTAAACTTTTGAGAGGAACAGATCCAGGTTTTGTTGAACCCAAGGAATACACGCTTACAAGGAATGACACTCTTTAAAAAGCAAAGCGCATTGGGTATCTACGTCAAACTTTTGAAAAGTTTATATAGGCAGAAGCACCATGACCCTCCCCTCTCCCTCTGCCATCCCCGAGCTTAGGAAGGGTCTGAGCACATGTGATATCCTGCCTTCTGAACTTGGTTAACTCCAAGGTAAAGCCAGCCCCATTGATTTGCTGCCTCCCTACTGAGCATCTCCTGTCCCTTGATAAATGCCATAATGGAGACAAGTTCTAAGTAACTAGCGTAAGTCAATTACCTTTTAAACATTGTAGTGCTAACATGTGAGCAAGAACTATGTGTCAACCTCTAGATGCCACATTCTTGGTAAGGTTTGGGTTTTTTTCCCCAATGAAATCAAAAGCATGGAGCGCATCAACATACATGAATTCATTTATACATACCAAGGGTCTCTACACATGGGAGACAAAACAAAAAGCGATCCAACTACTAGATTTCGTTGTAGAATGTGCATTTCCTAGATGCAAAGAAGAGGAATGAAATCACTCTTTCACTGTAGCCACTGAGAGAAAACTGGAGAGAGAGATTCTGAATTTGGGGCCAGCTTTAGCAACTTGAGTTTGGAGGCAGGGTGTGTGTGTGTGTGTGTGTGTGTGTGTGTGTGTGTGTGTGTGTGTGTGTGTGTGTGTGTGTGTGTGTGTGTGTGTGTGTGCTTTGCCATTAACCTGACCTGTTGTTTCACTATATCTGCTTCTAGAGTCCCGGAAACTCTCCTGCAACATTGACGCAATGGAATTATCTCCGTTCAAGATGATTGTCATCCTCATGTATTCACCCTGTGTGAGTGCTCTCTGCTGGACTCAAAGGTCACTGTGTATAACAGTGCTCACTTGTAACTGGGTGTCCTGGCTCCCATTTATAATCCCAACCACTTGGGAGGTAGAGCTTGGGAGGATTGCAGTATGAGGTCAGCTGAGGCAAAAATGTGCTTGTGACGGGGAGACAGAGAGAGGAAAGTACTTACTTCCTAGCTCCTTCTAACCTTGCAGTGAGTAGGGCAATGACAATGTAAACCACTTGGGAAAATGTTTCATCAGTGACCATTAAACCAAAACACTTTCATAAGCTCGGGCCCAGCAATACTACCTGTGGGTGGAGGCCCAACAGAAATGGAGCATGTACAATGGTACTCATTATCTTGCCCATGTAATTGTAACCCCTCTGTACAGTATTTTCACAATAAAAAATGAATAAAAAAAAAAGAAAACCTGTGTTAACATGACTGAGCCAACAGCTCAGTTGATACTCATCAACAGCTGTCAGGAAAGTGATACTGCCACAGAATGCAATGCTGTTCACCAAAGAGAGGATATTCTGTAATGTAACCATAATATAATATAACTGAGGAGACAGAGAGACCAGATTCAATTGCATCTTCTATATAACATGTTAAAACCAGGTAAAATGAATCATGGCCTTGGAGTAAACTCTAATAGAAATAAATGTGGGGAAAGCCTTTGCACAAGTACCAAACACTTGCTGTGTGTGAGAGGGTGTGTTTGGGAAAAAAAATCGATGGAGTTACAAACCAATGTGCACTTTTGTGCATGCATATAATAAATGTAAATTTTTGACTGTCTTTATTAACCAACTGCTCATAGCTCTGTAAGTATAGAAATTAAAAAAAATAACAATTGGACCCTGTCATCCAAGGCTGGAGAGATTTTCATTTTTGCCAAGGTAATCCAAAAACAAAAGTAAAAAATCACTCTTGAGTTTTGTTAGTAGAGGGCAAATTCATTTGCAGAATATTTGTCTTCCTTTTAAAAATATTTTTATTATCTTCAAGTGGCTGTGCAGAAAATCATCATTCAATAAAATGGTTCATGACTCAGTGTGTCTTGACCAATGTCATCCCTTTCAACATTCTCACCCATCCTTCTCAACCCAGACAGCGTTGCCTATACCCACCAGCTCTGAATGCCACACCCAACTCTATGCATCTCTTCAGACATTAGCCAAGCCAACTTTACCCTTTTCACACAAGAAGGATCTGGGATATGGAGAGGCTAGTCGTGAGGTCTCTACAGTATTAAAGGAATAATAATAAAAAAAAAAAAACAAGTAAAGGGCTGGGAAGGTGGCTCAGTGGTAGAGTGCTTGCCTTGCATGCATGAGGCCCTGGGTTCGATTCCTCAGCATCACATAAGCAGAAAAAGCTGGAAGAGGTGCAGTGGCTCAAGTGGTATAGCGCTAGCCTTGAGCTGAAGAGCTGAGGGACAGTGCCCAGGCCCAGAGTTCAGGCCCCACGGTCGACCAAAAAAAAGTAAAATCAAACAGTACAAATATGTCTGTAAGCTACACAGTGTACTAAGCCCAGACTTTTAGCTCTGAGAAGGAAAAGAAATTAATATAACAGGAGAAAAAAATGGGGAAAAGAAAATTAAAAAGAACAAAAATCCAAGGATTAGTTTTAAGCCAAGGGTATCTCAAGCCCCTTCTAGGATATAATGTGTTTTATTAAACAAGGAAAATAATTTCACTCTTGAAATTGCACATATCTAAAATCAAACCAACATATATGAATCATGAACAAATGTAAACATTTTAAGTGTTTATATCCTAGGAACTAATATGAAACTAGATTGGGGCATTCTTCATTCTAAATGAATTCTAAATGAATCTTGGATGATTAAAACACTAAGCCGTTGGTGTTTTAATCATCGTAAGTGAAGCTGTTTTTGAGAATTATAGCACAGATAAGAAAGTGCATGCCTCGTCAGCATACATCTTGACAAGTTATTATAAAGCAAATGTCTGTGTGTCTTAGACTGGGGTTAACAAATAGGATATACGCCAGCATGAAAGAAAATTCCTGCTGTTACCCTCCCAGTCCTATGCCCTTTCTTCCCCACAAAAGGTAGGCAATAAGAAAATTGTCATAGCAACCGCCTCTCCTCGTTTCTCTGTACATGTATGATCTAAGCGTATTTTATTCCCTTGTCATCTGTTGAGGGCATCTTCCGATGCTTACCAAGTCACCACTCCTTTTAATCATTCGATTTTTAAGTTAGGCGTATCTGAGTATTTTTAACTGCTCAGATTTTAAGTGTCCACATTCATGTGAATTATTATTCTGTGCTAGGCCTGGCTATAGCTCCAGGTGGCAATCATTTAGATAAGCATGGCCATTTGCCCCCCGATTAAATGGCCTTAGATCTCTGAATTACTTGTGACTTGTTCTTGTGTTTCTTTGGTTTGTACAGATCCTGTCATCTGGTAATTTCTGCAAACTGTTCACCTTCTTTGCACCTCCTTACACTTAAAAAAAAAACAAACACCTTTTTTTAGGACTTCCTCCTCCACCACCCACCCCATCCCCCACGCTAGGTAACATCTCAGACAAAATAATAATCCTACGAACACTTGTTGTTATTTTTTCCAGCCTATAGAGAATCCTTTTGCTATAGAGGTCTTTTTGCTAAAAGTGCAAATTCCTCAAACCTATGAACATTCGCATTTTGAAGATTAGCAGTAGCAGCTCAGAATCTACAAATGTACCAGCTACTTCTATTGATCCTGGTGCTACAGTACAGATGAGACTTTAGTAGCAATTGTTCTCAGAGGCTGACCAACCCTGACCAGGACTGCATGTCTCATTCTAGCCCATAAACGCATACATAGAATGCATATGCGTGCTGCCCACAGAAACACATATTTGCGCGCACACTCACACACACACACACACACACACCACTCGCTAAGGGAAAAAAAAGCTTAGCAGGAATGGAATTAAGGGGTAAAATATTTCTATTCAAAGTTTTTACACATAGTAGAATTTGAGGGAAAGATACCAAAAAATCCAGAGAAGAGTTTTCTCAAACTGAATGGGTGGCATTTCAACTCACATGAACTCATGAATTCACTGGTTTGTAATTTTTTAGTCTCCAAAGATCTCTAAAGCTTCGAAGAAACTTGAGAAAAAGGGAGGAAAGGAAAGAAAAACAAGAAAAAGGAAAACCAAAATGTGTATCTTGCATGGAAGCAAGTGTTACCGTATTTGGTTCCCAGACCCTTAAAATACTTGATGATATTAAAATATATATTTCATAGCATACTTGAACAAGTATTTTAGACCATATTTGAAAAACATCAATGATATGGTATTAGGAATATATTTAGCTTTTAAAAATTTATTAAAGTACTCAAATAATAGCAAGAATAATTGTTTGAGTCTGGCACCAGTGGCTTGTGCCTGTAATCTTAGCTACTTAGGAGGCTGAGATGTGAGGATTGCAGTTCGAAGCCAGCCTGGGCAGGAAAGTGTATGAGACTCTTATCTCCAATTAAATCATAGAGAAAGCTGAAAGTGGTGTTATGGCTCAAGTGGTAGAGTGTAAACCTTGCACAAAAAAGAATTCAGGGACAGTACCCAGGCTCAGAGTTCAATTCTCAGAACGAGAAAAAAAAGAGCAATTGTTTGGAATGTTACTTTCACTGTTTCTATAGTCTATATAAAATTTAAAAAAAATTGCTTCATAGTAATCAATTTGTTGAAGCTTGGAGATGTGGCTAATTACTCTCTCAAATGAAGCAGAGCTGGAAGAGTTTTACAAAGGAGTATAAAACAGACTGGGAAGTGACTCTCATCATCAACTGACAAAGAGAGAAAGAGAACCCAAAAGGGAAAGAAGGAGGGAAAGGTTAAGATAAGAAAAAAGGAAAGAGGGAGGGAAAGGCTAAGAGAGGGAGGGAGAGGGGAAACATGGAGGTGTCAAGTATATTTATGAAGGTGTCTAGAACTGATCAGAGAAACTGATCGGGATTCAATGAACCATCCCAATTAGACCTCTAACTAGTGTCTGGCCTTTCTGGCAGGGGTGGACCCTCTCTGGTAAGCTGTGGCATGCTTGTGCATCTGTTTATAGGTGGTTTTTCAGTTCTCCAGCTCTCCACCATGTACTGCTCCTCAGTCCTAGCCAGTAAACTATGCCACCAATAAGCCAATAAACCAATGCCACCAATGTGTTATTAAAGCATCTGTGTGTGACATCTGCTTTTCTCCTCCCTGCTCCACAATATTGACCCACCCTAAGGAGACAGACTTGAAGCCAGGATCCAGACCAGTGGTGGCCAACCTTGACAGTATCTGGCTGTAAGTTCCCTCCCACCTGGACAGCTTGTCTTCTAGTCTGCTGGGGCCATTTCGGCGAGATTTGTAACTTGAGCTCTGGTTGAACTCCAGGATTATGTTGCAGAGGCACAATGCTAAATCTTCTCTAGTTAAATATAATCATGTCCTGATGTTGAATTATGGTTGTTGTTTGATTCCCCCCACACACCCCAAAGCCTTTGGGTTTTAAATTTATTGCATTTTCTTCTGAGCCTCTAAGGGTCATTCCCCAATCCCAGCTCACTCACCCCCTTAGCACTTCAATTCGTTGGGTTTTCAAAACAGCTTTTTCCTGTTCTGTACCCCATGTTTCTTGAGGCTTTTAGCAGATGGAACAATCCTGGTAGGAGAATGTATCCTTCCCTAAAAGATCACAGAGAAACTGATTTTCAAAACATATGTTAAATAGGAAATTGTCATGGGACAATTAGTGATTCTACCGCCATATTTGTGTGGCATCTCTAGAATCACTCTTACAGTCAACTTTCTACCCTGTCAAACATGACTACTATCACCATGCCAGTAATCCTAGCTACTCAGGAGGCTGAGATCTGAGTGTTGTGGTTTGTGAGAAAAGTCTGTAAGATTCTTATCTCCAATAAATCTACCAAAAAAGCTGGAGGTAGAACTGTGGCTCAAGTAGAAGAGTGCTAACCTTGAGCAAAAGAAGCACAAGGACAGTGCTCAGGCCCTGAGTTCAAGCCCTAGGCCAGGCACAAAAGAAAGGAAAGAAATAGTAAAGGAAGGAAGGAGACAACACACTCAGTAAGCACAGATGCTACAGGATGTCAAGAAAGCAACATTCATCAGCCAGCTGCAGCAGCAGCATCCCCATTAAACACCTGGACGAGACTCTGAGCTCATCAGCTGCAATTTCCCCTGTCAACAAGCACATGCCACAGAGGCTGGGGGGTTACCTGTCCCCAGGGCTAGGTCAATGGAGCTTTGAGGAACTCCTGGCAGGTTATATGTGGCACTTTCCCCCAAACACTCCCCACAAGTACATGTACTTAGGCACTCTTGCTAGAAGTTTGCATTCACCTGCAACACTGCCCACTTTGTTTCCACTTGCCTGGTCCGACCATTACCATCACTTTGAGAGATTTCCTTCCCTTTGGTGCCATCTGTGGTCACCTCTGCTGGAGAATGACAATCACTTCTCTCTTCTTCTATGGCTCTAGATCCTACTGCTCCACCCCAAATAAATTGTTACAGTCCTGAGAAACTTTTTTTTTATGACACAAACAAAATGAAACAACCAAAAAAAAGTATTAAATGCACCGTGACCACAGAACTGTGACTAATATTGGAATTTAGCAAGAAGTCAGCTCTAGTTTCACGAAGCCAAAGTAAGAGTTTGGGAACATTTTGCCACTAAAGCCCATGATGAGTGACTCTAAGAAGAAAAGATTGCCATTTTCTTATGCTACTTCTCTTTCCGTGTCAATTTCATGCCATAGGTAATACGATGTGGCACTCAGGCATGTAGCAAACCTTCTTGACTGACAAAGATAAGCTACCTCTTCTTCAGTTTTGTCTTCACAGAACTCCCGAACTAGGGAGTCAGATTGGACTCAGACAGGGAGATAATTACAGTCATGCCATTTTCCTCATTTCTTAGACTGATATTATCATCATCTTGCCTTGAGAGGCTAAGCAAGGTACATGGAGCAATAAGAGGAAATTCAATGGTGCATAGTTCCAGCCAGTCCTTCATCTTTTGCTAATGTTTTCTTCATATAATTTCCATCTCTCAGGAAAGTTGCAAGGATGAGAGAAAGGATTTTTTTTTTGGGTCCGGTTGTGGGGCCTGCACTCTGGGCCTGGGCACTGTCCCTCAGCTCTTCAGCTCAAGGCTAGTGCTCTACCACTTGAGCCCAGCACCACTTCCGGCTTTTTTCTTTTTGCTTATGTGGTGCTGAGGAATCGAACCCAGGGCCTCAGGCATGCAAGGCAAGCACTCTACCACTGAGCCACCTTCCCAGCCCCGGATTTTTTTTTTTTGTATTATCCTCCCAAATTCAACCATGACATTTTGCTCAATTTGCTCCACCATTTGCTGTGGATTTCATGTTTGTGTGTATGTATTTACCTCTGTGCGTCACTACTGGGATTGAAACTCAGGGCCACATACTTTCTAGGCAGGGGCTCTACCACTTGAGTCATCCCAGCTCTTCTTGGCTTCAGTTACTTTTTTTAGATATGATCATCTCACTTTTTCCTAAGCTGTCTGAAAATTAGGATCCTCTCAAATATCGCTGCCCCTTAACTAACTGCACCCCCATATCTGGTCCAATAGGCAACTTCATACACCATGCGTAATACCATGCCCTTTTGCCATGTAATAGCTCAGCCAGTCTTTCCTAAGAATTAGAGCAAACTTAATACAATCGTCGAACTGCAAAGTTAACATTGTTACATTACTATTGTCTTGTGTGTGTGTGTGTGTGTGTGTGTGTGTGTGTGTGTGTGTGTGTGTGGCAGTACCAGTGTTTGAACTCCAGGCCTCACACTTGCTGAGTATGCTTGCTCATCTGGCACTCTATGATTTGAGCCATATCTTCAGTCCTGATTTTTGCTGCTTAAATAGAGAATGAGTTGCACAGACTTTTCTACTCAGACTGATTTCCAACCACAAGCCTCCTGATCTCAACTTTCTGAGTAGCTAAGATTATACTTGTGAGCCACAGCACCAAAATCCTCTACTATTTTCTATCCCCACAGTACCCTAGTCCAAACTTCAAGTCAGGATCCTTCATTGAATTTAGTTTTCCTGTATCTTTGTTTCTTTTTCCTTTTTCTTTTTTTGTTGGTCGTGGGATTTGAACTCTGGGCCAGGGCATGGTCCTGAGTTTTTTAGGTCAAGGCTAGTGCTCTACCACTTGAGCCACAGCACCACTTCTGGTTTTCTGGTGGTTTCTTGAAGATAAGAGTCTCACAGACTTTCCTGCCCAGGCTAACTTTGAGCCACTATCCTCAACTCTCAGCCCCTTGAGTAGCTAGGATTATAGGCATGAGCCACTGGAGCCTGGCCTTTAAGTTTCTTTTAGTCTGATGATTTCCCTCAGTTTTTGGTATATATTTTACATTTAACATCTTAAAGAGCACAAGTCAATTATTTTCAAGATTATGATAAAATTCAAGCTTGTCTCATGTATGTTTGTGATTAGATTAGGTTATTTTTTGTTGTTTATATCCATCATGGGACTTGAACTCAGGGCTTGGGCCTGGGCACCGCCCCTGAGCTTTTTGCTCAAGGCTAGTGTTCTACCACTTTGAGCTACAGTCCCACTTCCAAAGTTTAGGTGGTTAATTGGAGATAAGAGTCTCACCAACCTTCTTCCTCAGAGCTCAGCCTCCTACGTAGCTAGTGTTGTAAGGAAACACAGTCATGAGAAACAGAGAAGCCTCCACATAAGAAGCCAAATGGTGAGTTTTTATTGGGAGCCGGAGGACTGCTGGTGGACTCCTGTCTCAAAGACCAGAAGCCCCCAAAGCAACCAGCACAAAGCTTATATAGGTCAAGACCACATAAGATGTGTAGAATTAAACCTAACAAAAGTGTTATACATAAGCAAAGAAAACCAAATGAGGACACTTAAACCTAATAAAGGTATCATATATAAGCAAAGCAAATCAGATGAGGATACAAACCTAATAGAAGTATTTAATAAGAGCAAACCATCTAAGGAAACAATCAAGGGAAATCAAGGGCCAATTGTCTAGGGGAAGTCAGGCTTTCCTGGAGCTTAACAACTCAGGACACACTTGCAATTTTCCAAAGAATGTCATCTATCACCACTCTCAGTTTTCAGAGCTGCATGGAAAGCCCCCTTTACTCAGCAAGGCACCAAGATAGCTGTAAAGAAAAGGCATATTGCTTAGACTCAATCTCTTTGCTTCACTAGGATTACAAGCGTAAGTCATGAGTGCCAGATAGGTTATGTTTTTGAAAGAAAAAAGAGGAGGAGGAAGGAAAAGATGGAGGAAGATCAGAAGAAGGATAAGAAAAGGAGATGGAGGAAAAGAAAGAAGAAGGAAGGGGAAAAGGCGAAGCAGAAAAGGAGAGGAGGAAGGAGGAAAAGGAAGAAGAAGAAGGAAGAGGAAGAGGAGGAGGAAAAACCACTAGAGAAAAGGGCAAATGACTTCAGGATCTTAGCTTCCTGAATATCTAGAATATACCAAATAAACACAAATGAGAAGAAAGATGGAGTGATTATATTAACACCAAATGAAGTAGGTTTGTGTGTGTGTGTGTGTGTGTGTGTGTGTGTATGTATGTATGTGTTAGCCTCCTTAGGATGAAGATCTTATTAATCAAGAAGACATAATCCAAAAGTTCATACACTTAAAAACATATTCTTATAGACCAGCAATTAGAAAGAAGGAAGACTTAAAACCAAACCGTTAAAGCTAGAGAATCTAAAACTGCTAACTCCATAATTGATAGACATCATAGACAAGAAATAAGCATGATTATAGCAGATTTGATCAACATAGCCAGCCAATCAAGCAATAACATTTATTGAACCATGTATGCAAAACACAAAATTGTTAATATATTATTTTCAAGGGCACAGAGCATGTGTTCCAAAACAGAACATATTTTAGGCCATATAACATGTACAAATAAATTCAGAACAGTATATTTCTTGAACAGGATATTTCTAAATAAGCCCTGGTCAAGGAAGAAGCTAAAAAAAGAAATAGGAAGCAATTGAATTACATGAAAAGGCACACATATTTCAGAATTGGTTGAATGAACTTTAAATAAAGCCTACGGAAATTTTTACAGCATCAAATGCTTAGATTTACTAATGTAAAGGCAAACTTACAGTCCAATAAAATAAACCGAGGAAATAAGCACTTGGAAGAGAGGTAGAATGAAGGAGGGAGTAGATGAACCAAGAGAGGAAGCAGAGTAGAATGCAGTCATAAAGTCCAAAGCACATCCTACGAAATAAAGACAATTGAGGGAAGGGGTAGAGTTGGGAATGATGAGGGAGAATGGTGAAAAGAATAACATTCATTAAGATACATTGTATTCATAAACTGCTTTGTTGAATGGTAGCTCCTTTGTACAACTATGTGAGGATAATAAAATATTTTAATTGCTTACATTAATAAAAGAATCTCTACGTATTTGTTTCAATATTCTAAAAATCTAAATAAAATAATTCTGAGCTTAATTCAAAGGTTAAAGAAGGAAATAAGAACAGAAATCACTGAAACATAAAATAGACAATACAAAAATAATTGTGTTCAAGAAAATCAACAAAGTGAGAAAATGTCTAGAAAAATCAGGAGAAATAAAGAACCACATAAGTATTTAGTCAAAGTTCTTCAAGATATATACATTAATTGTGTTCAGATTTTGGTTGGGCAACCACACCTGAATAAAATGCTGTGGAAAATAACCATAGATTCTGTGATATAAGTTAAAGAAAGAATCTGTTGCAAAATATCTGATGCCAATATTATGAGATATAAATAATCTAATAAATACATTAATAAATACACTAACTCAAAGAAATAGCCATGAAGATATTTCAATAGATGGGGAAATTTTGTCATAAAAATGAAAAATGAAATCTGATTAAGAAGCAAAGACTATTTCTGGTTTTATCACTTATTTCTTTCATTCTAGGTCTTTCTCAATGTTTCTGAGTCTACAATATAAATAATCAAAGTTACTTTTGTTTTCCTTATAAGTATCAAGGATAACCACTCATTTAAATATTTGATCCTTCATTATAGAACTCATGTGCTTTGAACAAAATTGCTTAGAGCTTAAATTCTAACTACTAATTCTTCATCATTTGTAAAATATGAATAACAAATGAGAAATTGGTTAACATATTCATCTTTTTAAGAAAAGCATGCTTATATAATAAAATTCCAATTTGTTATGAAGATTTGTCATATGTTTCGTGATTTTAAAATTATATTTAGTATTAGAGGACAAATTTTCAAATATTGATTTTAGTAGTTACATACTATTTTGTGGAGAAAATAACCAAAAATAAGTTACCTGTATTAGGAATGAAATAAAGGCATTGCTATAAATCCAACAGTGGTGGAAATGTTAATTAGGGAATATTATGAACACCTTTGTAAGAATTTGGTATAATAACTGGGTGAAACTGACAAATCTCTTGAAGGACACAATCAAAGTCCAATAAAAAGCAAGTAGGTAGGCTAGTAAGCCCCAGATCTATCAGAGAAACGGAATTCATAATGTTTAAACTTATCCAAAGAAAACTCTATGCAGAATCAGGGCATAAGTAGCACACAGCTGGAATCCAGGCTACTTAGAAGGCAAAGGTGAGAAGATCTGGAGTTGAAGTCCAAACACCAGAAAAACAAGGGAGATCTTATCTCATATACAAAGTAATAAAAAATAAACAAAAGGGCTGGGGAAGTGTACATCTCAAAATAGTGTGAGGCCTGGGGGGTCAAACACCAGTACAACAGAAAGAAAATGGAATTAGGTGAAATGAGTTACTTACACAGTCTTGTGCAGGGCTGAGTTCCAAAGTCAGAAGAAATAAGAAAGGAGAGATGATGGAAAAATTCCTAGAAAGGGGCCAATCGCAGACCAATGTACAGTTTCTTAATTAGCCCATCAGAGTAATCTTTTGTGCTAGTACTGGAATTGAACTCAGGGCCTCTTTTTTGCTCAAGACTGGTGTCCTACCATTTGAGACACACCTGTACTTCCAATCACAGTTATCTCTGAAAGGTAAATCACTATTCTTGTGCTGTCAGTAAATTACACAGCACTAAGAGCACAGATAAAGAAAATCCATTCTCCGCCTCAATCCACTTAGTAAAATGACAATTACTGTTACTTTTTGTTTTTTCTCTCCCTCTTTATTCATTTTAAATTTTGGATAGCATAAGAATTGTGTTTGCACATATTAAAATATAGTTATGATGCAAGGTCACTACCTAGATCTAAAAAGAGAACTCTATTAAAATGACTGGTAAGTATATGATCCAATACTTATAGTTTTAAGAGTGATCAATGTATTTCTTTCTTCCCTCCGTTACCCACAGGATTAAAGAAGTCCACCATAATAGAAGACCACTCTGCCCAGGCCTCCTAGTCAAAACATTACACCATTCCCCTAGCTACACCAAGAAACTAGAGCAGGTGACATCATTCATCTCATATGTAAATTTTGGTCTCCCCAGGGCCTGATTTGGAGACCCAACATCACAATTCTTCACCTTGAAGCTCAGGCAATAGGAAATTCATCAGTGATGCTTAATTTGGTTTCGATTATTTTTTTAAGACATTCATTTTAAAATTGTGTTCTCAAGTTATCTATTTTCCTCCAACTTTTAAACCTTTAAAAAAAAAAGATCAGGAGGCTTGTCAAAAGTCATATTCTCTCTTAATTTTTGGAGCTTTCTTTCCTTCAAGGGCAATTTAATCCATGTGTTTTTTATTGACTTTCTCTTAACTCATTTGTATGTTGTGTGTGTGTGTGTGTGTGTGTTCACATGAGGAACATGAGGTATATACAAGAAGCCTTAAAAATATGCCTGTAAGCAAGTTTTTTATGTTGTTGCGTTTACCTTTTTAAAACCTGGAAATTATTCTTGGCCAAATATAAATTTAACTCAGGCACCAAGTGTTTTGAGTCCAGGTTGAAACTTCATATCCATAAATTTTGAATAGGTTCTAAACTTGGCACCGCTTATTTTCTATTTGGCCCTTATAGTCACTGGCTAAAGAAGATGGTCTCTTGATTAAAGAAATGCTTTGAGTTCGAAACAAAATGAAAAAGTTGAACAAAAGCAATTAATGATAAAATATTGGATGTCCTCATGGAGCAAGTGGAAAGGTCTCAAACCCTTTCTCATAAGTTTTGAATCAACCAGGGATGATATTTAAGAAGCGCACAAGCCACTTGCTTTGTTCCCAGAAATCAAATACTAGAATTTCAAAGGGTTTAGCCTAAGCCCTTTATCAAATGTTCATGATCCTAAAATTCCAGAAAATGGTGTTGGAAGAAGCACAAATTCATCAGAAGTAATCCCATGCATAGAATTCTGGTTGCATAGAATTCTGGTTCTTGCACAGTGTCATTCTGATTGGCTTCCTGGGAATGCCATTGTGAACTCTACAATAGATGTTCCAAAAAAACATTTTTTTTTAATGATCGTACTTTCTTTCTTTTTTTTTTTTTTTCGGTCATGGAGCTTGAACTCTGGGCCTGGGCACTGTCCCTCAGCTCTTCAGCTCAAGGTAAGAGCTCTACCACTTAAGCTACAACACCATTCCATGATCATACTTTCTGAGTCGGTTGGTTGTGATGAGAATTGTAATCCACTCTTCCCACCAAACAATATGCTCAAAGCATGTAGGAACTAAAAAGGCCTGAGTCAGTATCAACTTCTAGGGTAACTGCATCAATTTGTCATTGCGATAATATCCCCAAGTCATTCCCACTTGCACATTTCCAATGTCCTTGATCTCACCTGATCAGAGCAGAAGCCCAATCTAGAGGGGCAAAACTCAACACAGAACTGGCTCCTTCAGGCTCTCTCTTCTGAGAAGCTTTGATAATCTACCTATTGGCTGCACCGTGATAGGAAACCAACCTGCATCATTAACCTGATCCCAACCTTCCCTGACCACACAGATGTTTCCCTGGAAGCTTTGGCTCTTCTCATTGAGTGATTCAATCACTTTGCACTAGTGGACCTTTTTCACATGCCTCATGAGGTTTTTTGTTGTTTTTTTCCTGCTCCTTCTACAACTTGGAATTCCTTTCTCTGCACCTCTCTCTACATTCCTACTCATCCTTAAAAGTCCCACTTACATACTCATTCTTCACATCCTAGCTATTCACAGTCCTGGTCAGAAATCATCAACTCTTTTCTTGTCCCTAATGCCATTGTCTTTAATACCATTATGAGTAATATTTACAGTCAGCTTTGTCCTATATTTAGGACTTTGCAGGTCCACCTACTTCACTAAAACATGAATTCTCTGAATTCCAGGGATCTATTATTGTTCTTCAGAAAATTTCCACTGACTGGTACATAAAGGAATTTTCAATAAGATTAAACAATGCATTTGAATTCCATACCCTAACATTGACCACAGTTACATTCCAAAATGCATTATACAAACATTGACATTTCAGTACATTATTACCTAAGACAAGGTTGACAACCCTCTTTCTGTGAAAAGGTAGATAGTAAATGCATTAGGCATTACAGGCCACATACGATATCTATCAAGTCTTCTTTGCTTTTTTATATATTATTTTAAAAAATATATATGTCATTCTTAGCTTGCAAGTTTTACAGAAACAAGTGAGGTTGACAGTCTGACACCCCTAGTGCAAGGTAAGGCTTTGCAATAGAATATTCTGTCATGCTGGAAATATTTTCTGCACTGTTCAGAATAGTGGCCGTGAACCACATCATGCTATGGAGTACACAAAATATATCTAGATTGTTAGTCAGACTTTCCATTGCTGAGCCAAAATACCTGACAGAAACAACTTAAGGGAGTTCAGATTGATACTAGCTCATAGTTTTAGAAGTTTCGGTCCATAGACCTCAGTTCCATCGATTCTGTACCTGTGGTAAGGCACATCATGGTAGCTGGAACATGTGGCAGAGGCTGCTTATCTCCTGGTTAACTGGAAGCAGAAAGAGAGAATGCCTGTTTTCATAAGCTCTCTTTTCTCTCCTTTTATTCCATCTGGACATAGCCTTGAAGATGGTACCACCCACATTCAGAGTAAATGGTCTCCTTTAATCTTCCCTGAGAACATCTTTACACATGCACGCAGAAAATATGTTTTACTAATCCCCTACACACCTCTCTAACCAAGTTAACGGTCAAGACTATGACAATTGGTGTGACTGAGAAATTAAACCTTACCTTTTTGTTTCATCTTGATTGATTTTTATTCATATAGCTGTAGATGGGTACGGACTTGTCAAGATGAGCGGAGAGTTAGAGACTCGCCTACGTGCTCCCTTGAATCAGTGTGAGTAGATAATTTTGGAACTGAGAAGTCAACAACTAGAAAATATAACTGTTGTGATAAGCAAGTATCTTTCTCTTGAAAGAAAGCCCCCAGGTTTACGAAAATGGTTTTGAGCTCTTTGTACATAGTTAACACAAAGGAAAGATTTTTTTCAAAGGTGGCAGCTACATAAACTTACTTCAATTGATGACCAGATTAATCCTTGTCATCAATAAGATGCGTCACACCTGATCAACTTGGAAAAGAATAAGATTTTTTTTAAAAAAAGAACTTTCTTACTGAAAAAATGTTTCTAAATTCCTTTGATGCTTTCAAATGCCCCTACCACCTCATCAACTCTCCACTGAGAATACACTGCCCACCAAAATAATGGTGGTCTAGCCCTATAAGATCCTAGGTTCAAATGGCCAGGAATATGGTTGCTTTCTCTTTCCCCATCTACCAGGGGGATATTTGCTATGGTGCTAATATAATGAAAGATACATGTAGTGAGTTGGGGGGGTGGGGGCAGAAACATAGGCAGACATGGATAGCTGCTGAGAATCAGTACCAGATGGAAGAATTTGTGGCTCTTCCTAGTCAAAGAACTGAAGGATATTATAACAAGCAAGATGGAAACATTGGAAGTGGTGGGTGGTTTGGGTGGATTTTAAATTTGAGACTTCGGAATTGGCACAACTGCTGGTGATGAAAGAGACCAAGATGAATCTTGGCTAAGGTGGAGTAGAACATAGTATGTTGTTGGATGTGAAGAAGTAAGAGAAAGAGAAGCCAAACTGTTGGATGACCACCTGTTGTACATGCTGAAATCACACAAGCTGATGACTGAATGAGGGCCAGAAGCCAGAGTCTTTATGAAAGAGGTAGAAGTAGAGTGACATAACCCTGTGGCAAACAGAAGGCAGAAACAATAAGAAGTTATGGGTGTCATAACTCCCAAATCCATTCATATGTGCAGCTACTTTCTGAGCATAGATCTGGCTGGAAATACAGTGCAGGGGCAACGTGCGTGCACAACGTATCCAAAGCTCTGGATTTGTGATACCTAGCATCACAAGCACCACTGCTAATTAATAGACCCTGCTGGCTTCTTCGATAGAGCCACTTCCCATTCCTGTTCTCCAATGAAATGGACCCAACTGGAACCACTAGTAGCTGCCCAATCAATTGGAGGCACACATCTTGAGCACATGCAGGGGTTGGGAACCTGTGCTCTTTGCCATTTGGAAGGGTAACTATCCAGAATAGTCAAAGCTTTCCAAAAAGACAGAAACAAAGAGACAGAAAAGCAAACAGCCTATGTCAAAGATTTTGGCTCATATGATTGTGAGGAATTGGCCAGGAAATGCAAAATCTGCAGAGTAGGAGATTCAGGGAAGATGTGATCAGGCTGAAACTTGTCGGCTGGCAGACTTCCATATTCCTTGGGGAAAGTTAGTGTTTGTCCTGAAGACCTTCAGATTTACTAGATGAGGCCCATCGACATGGTGAAGAGAAGCCTACTTTACTCAGTTTACTGACTGAAACGTCGACGTCCCCTTTAAAGCACAGCCTAACAATAGTAAGCCTGAGAATAGGCAAGGGACATCACTTCTGGGAGACTTTCCATTAAATGTGAATACTTGGAACAAACTAAGCTTATAAACCCAGAAACAATTAGCCATTGCCCATGGGCTGGTCATTCCCTATGTGGTAACATAAAGGAACATTCTATAGTGCTGGACAGTCTCATCTTCTTAGAGAGTTGCCATTTCTTTGACGTCTTCCTTTTTCTCCTCTTTTCTCAAGGGAACTCCGTGGTCTTGTTCCTGGTTTTATTTTCTGTGTGTATCTCATCAAAACTCTCTTTGTGCCTTCATGGAAACTATTTATACACCAGAAAGTACAGGAAAGTACTTTTCGTACCTCTAAACAAGAGTCTAGTGGAGGAGCCGTGAATTTAGCCTCTCTTACCTCTGCTGTCATTTTCAGAAAGACTTTTAATTTCTTATAAGTGCAGAAGATGCTAGCTACCCTCTGATTTAAGAGTACTATTAAGAGTATGTATTCATGAGAAACTAACTTGATTATTGACCCTACACAGACTCATAGACCAAAGACATAGATACCCCTAGAAATATTCACTGCATACCTAACTACATAGGAACCTATTCTGTATTCTAGAACCTTACTCACTACAGACAATTGATTGTTGCTTTAGTAAAAGTCCAGTACAGTACACAGCTGGAGACATCTAGTATTCAATTGAATCTTTATTGCTAGGAATGAATGCAGGAAAACGACTCCCAGGACAATGGCCATTTGGGGACTGTTGCTGGAATTGCACTAAAGTTATTTACTCAAAAAACCTACACGACTTCTGTGCACAGTGAAGTGCTTTCCGTGGATTCTTTGAGGAATCTAAAGGATTCAAAGAAACCACCTCTTTCTAGGCCATTAATGTCTATTACATATCTCCGCTTGTCTTGAATACTTTCTCATCTTACAATATTACCCAGAAACCAGGAGGCTGAATGGCCACCCAAGGAGGCTGCTTTATGAAGCAATGATGTGTTTGTGATGGATGGAGTAAGCCCAGCACAGGACATGAGAGTGAATAGCATAGTCAGGCCCAGCTGGGAAAATGGGGAGAACATGAAGGATTTCAGACTCATTCGTTGATAGTAAAGGAATGCAGGGGTGGCCATGGGAGGGTGAAGCAAGAGTCAAGTTCAAGCGAACCTCAAAAATGTGGGGAAGGAAAACTGGATGCATTGGACAAGATGTCAAATTCTTTTTAGCCCACATCCTGCCGAGAATCCTAGTTACAAACCAACCTAAATGCGTCCATGGCTCTCCTCTTGCAAAAGTGTCACTCTGCCAACCTCCACCTGCTTCTTCAGCCCCATCTTCCTTCCCTTCATCTCCAAGTTGTGCCCTTGGGGAAAGGAGGCAGGCTTGCTTTTACTTCTTCTGCTCGATAGCACTCAACAGCTTCACTTAGACAAATTATGAGTGAATGTCTCATTTTCAGATTCTACGGGGTTGAAACGTTTCATGTCATGAGGAATTATGGAATCTGTAAGTAAAACTCATTTGGAATTTCTGACTTTACCCACATAGCTACTGTGACCCCTGCAAAAGCAGGAAAAAGAAATGGTGTCAGAATCTTGACGCCCCATTATTTCCCACATTTACCCACAAGAGCTGACCAAATGAATATGAGATTTTTTTTTCGCCTGCTCTTTCCTCCTGTTTTTCCTAATCTAAATCTATCAGGATAAGGGTCACAAAAACCAGCAATTTATCTGCGAATCCATTAACTGTCAGCAAAAATATAAACAAATAAATATTCTCTACTAGCTATAGACAGAGGGAAAATAATATCATCTAGTCATTTAAGTAGTCTTATCTAGTATGGAAGAGTTATGAGATTTTGAATTATATTAGTATTTCTTAATATAGAAATCTATGAGCATCTCAAAAATCTGTGGAAAGAGTTCAGAGGATCTGATCATTTGACTGAGAAAATAATTATATCTTCATTTTCATAAACCCCAACTGGACTTCAGCATTTCTTTCCACTATATTGACAGACCCCAAACTATAGAAATACTAATGGTACCTGTTAGAAATACTGTTCATGTAACATTGCGTTGTTCTGATTATTTCCAAATATCATAAATATATGTCACTACTTCCAAGTTATAGAAATTGTTAAGCCCACCATTAGATTTGGTTATTTTATGCATTATAAGGGAAGAGATTTCCATATTAAAAAATTCTTTCAAAGATTGACCGATGTGTTTCCAAATTAGTTTCCTTTAGAATCATATGTTTTGTGTATGCAAAAGCATAAGGTGTACATTTATCCTATCTCAAATGGAGACACAGGGGTATTAAGAATAACAATCTTCACCATCTAAATGATTTTCAGTTTTTCATTCCCACACTTGCTTTTTGAGCTTTAGAGAAATGTTTGAGGAACTACTGTCTCTCCTGTTACTCACTTAATGTGATTCTGTTCAGCTCTTCTTCTCCTCTCTCCATATTCATCTCCGCTTTGCCTGGTCTGCAGGTGACCTACAGCTCAGGTACCTACCCTAATGAACGATGAGCCATATTCTCGCCTTCTCTGACTTATTCTTCTCCTTCTACGATGAGATCTTCAGGGTCAGATTGAAGAGAGAGTGGTTAAGAGAAAAAGGCAGGGCTCAGACATGGCTCAAATGGTAGAACACCTACCTATCGAGTGCCAGGCCTTGAGTTCACATCCTAATATCATAAAAAGAAAAGAAAGAACCAAGTGTAATGGAATGTCAGACGTGGACCCTTTCATGAAATAGAGCTGTAGGTGTTTCAGAGCTACACTAGATACTTCACTAGAGACTATAGTCCCCATTGCTTTTCTATCAATGTCAAAATAGCCACACCCTAGCTCATGCTTCAGGGAGTCACTCAACAGTTTCTTCTTACTAAGGATTTTCTTTGGCTGGGGTTTCCACAAGACAGCTTGAGCCGTTTATTCTCTGTCACATCCTCTTGTCCCAAAGAAGCTGTACATCCTGACTTTACAACCCAACAGGAGGATGGAATGACTCTGGTGGAGAAAGGCATGTTTTGTGCACACACAAGAGACTAAAAAGATGGCATTCCATTTTCCAGGAACTCCCCTTCATGTTCTAGTCCAGTTCTCTGAGAAGACCTACTGTTAGCAAACAGCATGAAATGAAACGTCTTCCTCTTCCAGAAGATTCTTCTGAAGGATTCTTCCTCCAGGTTTTTCAGTCTCCTTAATCTTGACATGGGATTCTCTCGTATTACCCAATGATTTGACCTAGTTGGGGGCAATACCCCTTATTCATCTCCAAGAAGAAAGTAAATAATTATTCATGCTATCCAAGGATGTCATCAATAGAGGTGGAAGCTGGATCTCTGATTTGAGAAGCCTTGTCTGTATCTTTTCCTGACATCATCCAAACCTAGTTCGTTCCCCAAAAGCACTATGCTTCAATGTGTGAATTTTATGTGGATACAAGCATTCACTTTACAGCAAAGTAGGGGCAGTGAGCCACAGAAGAAATGTGGCTTTTGTGAGGCCACAGAAGAAAATTTCAGCCTGCTGTAGGACAAATTCTATTCTCATCCATCATATGGTAAAAGCACAGAAAGCAATGGCATGGCCAAGCTATATATCCTTTATGACGAGGTTGTATTTTTATAATAAAATTAGCACCACAATGTATAGAGTTCTCCTCACATATCAAATTTAGCTTCTCTTTATTGTCTTCATTGCCATTTCAAAGACCCAGTTAAAAGAATATTTCCAGTTATCAGAATAAAGACCATATAAGAGGAGTCTACTTAATCTCACCTCTGCAAAAGAAGTTCTGCAAATAAAAACCAAACCATACTGCACAGATCCTGTCTCTAGTAGCATGATACTTAAGAACACACTTTAAAATGCACTCCTTTACAATGAGTCTTGTGACATATGCCTATAACCTCAGCACTCATGAAGCTGAACAGGCAGATCACCAAGTCAAGCTTAGCCAGGGCTCTACAGTGAGACCCTATCTCAAACAACCGAGAAAAAGCAGGGCATCTGGAAGCAATTCAGATTTGCTCTTGAATTTCTCATCTCAGTGAAAAGAGAAAAAAGCATCACAATATTTCCGAACATATCAAAGCTTGATTTCCCTTACCTTTTGCCGAAAAATAATAACCACTGCTTCTCACACCCAAAAGACCACAAGAGAATAAATTTCTTCTTCTAGCATGACTGTCACTCAGTCATGAGTTTCAAGATTGCTTTTTATATGGCTTCCCTCTTCCCCTTAGCAACCCTTAGAAAACTAAAACTCCACTCTGGTTACTTTTCTTCTATTAATCAACCTGCTGGTGATTTTTGAACCCTCTCTCCCTTTATTGAAAGAGAGAGGATACTGACATGCGCAAATGCTTGTCATGCCTTGGACTTACCTCATTCCCCATTTTTCTGGATTCCATGTACATTACAGATTCCTAAAAATAAAAACCCCTATACATTGGAATGATTGATGGACTATTGGTGTTTTCCCCCAGAAGAATGCTAACAAATCTATGCTGGGTTCTACTATTCCCCCAATTTGCATCTCAGAATCTATTTTCAGTCAATACAAAGGCAATTTTAAATATTAAACAGCCAGTTACTGGTGGCTCACATCTGTAATCCTCACTACTCAGGAGGCTGAGATCTGAGGATCACAGCAAAAGGCCATCCCGGGGAAGGCCCAGACTCTTATTTCCAACTAAGCACTAGAAAACCGGAAATGACACTGTAGTTCAAAGTGGTAGAGTGCTAGCTAGTCTTGAGCAAAGAAGCTCAGATATAGTATCCAGGCCATGAGTTCAAGCCCCACAATTGACTAAAAATAGGTTGTGTGAGCAAGGGGCAGTCTTACTAGTTGTAGCTACAAGATCACAGGAGTAGAGGAATCCAACTGGATCTTACAAGGCTCAGTTCTAGATCTAATAATGCACACACTGTGGGCTGAAGCCCCATCTCTCATGAGACAGCAGAATGGGTAGGTCACAGACTGGAGCTAGGCAACTTCATGGGGATTCTGACTTGGCCACCCCATAATCATTAAGACACAGATACATTATTTCACTCCTCAGTTAAATATCTTTGTAAAATGAGATTGGAAATTCACAGTTATTGTAATCTTTATAAAAATGCTCGTGAAGCACCTAAAAATAATACTGGATGGGTATGGGGTATTTGAGAATTCTCTTTACTATCATTGCAGATTTTTTTTCCCTGTAAATCTGAAACTGTCCTAAAATGAAAGTTTATTTTCTGAAGAAAAAAAAAAGGAGAAAAACAAGAAATGGTAGACAACCAACTTGCTCACTATTAGATATTTGCAATTACATTATCTCCCATGAAAGCACCGGTTATAGTTATTCCCACTTCACAGATGAGGAAAGTTAAGTTTAGAGAGGAAAAAACTGAACAATGTTCAGACGCAGATAGTGAAAGACAAGCCAAAATTCAACTACAGGGCTGATGATAAGAAGGAAGAAGACAAGGCAGAAAGAGAGGAAAGTAGAGAAGGGATGGAAGGAAAAGGAATGGAGGAAGAGAGAAAGGGATGGGTAAGAGAGGGAGAGGAGGGGAGAAATAGAGAGCAGGAGCGGTGCTGGAAGGAGGAAAGGAAGGAAATGAGAGATGGACAAAAAGGAGAAGAGAGAAGGAGGGAATGGAAGAGAGGCAGGAAGGTGGGAAAGAATGGAAATGGAGGAAAAAATGAGAAAAGGAGGGAAAGAATTGTTGTATTTCTTATTACTTCCCTCTGCCTCTTGCTCCCTCTGTAACTGGTTAACTCTGTTTCTTGAAATTCTCTGAGCTTCCATTTCATGGTCTGTATAATAATGAAATTGATGTCCGACCCTACTACACAAGAATTATGGAAGGATTAAATGAACAAGTGTAGACAAGCATGCTTTGTGAACAATGCAGATTTAGATAAAGGGAAATTAATATTGCAAGTGTTTCTCATTTTTTATAGCCCATAAAAATACATACCGTAGTTAATTCAGATGTCAGCCTTCTCTTAGCACCTCAAGATATGTCCTTTATTTCTTTTCTAGATTTACTGGTCTCCTCAAGGATAGTAGCTGGCTTTGGGTAGGCAGAGTTGAACAAGAAGTAGTTCCTGCTTTGGAGAAGGCCATGGTATTATAGAGAAGGATCATGGATAAGTATGACTCCGTGAGAAGCAGAATTTGTGCAAGGCCATCCGAGCTTTGGGAGTAACTCATCCTGCCCCTGGGGCTATGCAGAATGTTTGAGAGATAAAAGGAGGCTTAAGCTGAGTCCCAAGGGATGGGTAGACGTTCACATCTCCCCAGTGACTGCTTCCTCATCAGATCTTAGGAGCCTCTGCTCCCCAACCCCAGGATTGCCATGAGTAGGTGTGTTGGTAGGAGGACCCCATGGTTCTAAGTACTGTCTAGGTACCTCAGATCTCATTTATATTGGCCCAGAATTTTGGCCATCCAGTCCCATGGCACTCCAAGACAGTGCCTTCGTTCCAATAGAAGTAATTTCCTCTTCTGATTGTTGCCTTCCTCTCCTGCTTAGAGAAACTTTGGGGGAAAACTTCCCTTTCAGACACAGTGCTCTCCCTGCAGAGATGAAGGGACTCATACTGTCTCTCAATGTAATCAGTATTTGACCACCTTCGGGGATTTCCTTCCTATAGTGCCATTTATAAATGCACAAGGGACGCCCCATTGCCAATCTGCTAGCTTGCCACTGGAAGCCTGGCATTTTGCTGGTACTACACTGGTTTACAATGACATGGTAGGAATGGGATACAGAGGAGCTTAGAGAGATGAGTTCCCATGGGAAGGGGAAAAAATCACCTTAAATGTGTATGTCTTTGAAATTACTTGCTTTTTCATCTTTTAGTTTTAAAAAAATTTACTTCCTTATCTTTGTTTCCAGCACTTAAGAGACTCCCCCCCCCCACATACACACCAAAAAAACATTTCATCCCTTTCTGCACTGAACCTTTATTTGTCAGTGTCTCCTGGCCTTGACATATATATGTGTATACATATCTATAGATAGATGGGTTTGTATGTATCTATGTATATAATATATATGTATATAAGTATTTATATGTATATGTGTATGTTTATGTGTATAAGTACATACATATATACTATATATATATATATATATACATATATCGTGTTTATAGAGTGAACGAAGATGTATAAGACAACCCCCTAGTGGTGCAGAGGATTATAGCAGGCTTTTTACTTTGGGAGTGTTTCTCTCTCTTTCTTTCTCTCTCTCTGTCTCTCTCTCTCTCTCTGTCTCTCTCTCTCTCTGAGTCTCATTCTGTGAGTGTATAATTAACTCATCCCAGAACCCACAAATATCTGTGGGATGAATGAGAAAGTGTAAAGGGAATTTGAAAACTTCAGCATATAGGGAAACTTCGGGGAACTTTAAAAGAAAGTCAGATGGGAAGTTGCCTCAGTGGCAACCATCACTGAATACGTAAATTACCCACTTGCAAAGCTTAGATTCATCAGAGCACCTCTCAGGAAAAGTACAGTATATGTTAAAGCCTTTCATAATCTGTCTGGAGGACGAACAAAGAAGAACCTCCAGGGAACATGCTAACGTGTCCATGGATGGTCACTATTACCATCTTCTGGAGAGTCTGAGCTGCTACTGCACTTGACAGGGCGGAGGAGATTTTTCTAGAACAGAAGTGCTTCTGTGTGACAGGAGCCACTAGGTGCCACCACAAATAGACGAGCCCTCCTTCACATGCACCCTTGGAACTGTCCCCACGTTTCTTTCGAAATACAGGTATGCTGGTTCATTCGGTGTGGCTATCACAGAATTACATACACTTGGAAATGTATAAAGAAAATAAACTCAGTCCTCACCCTGTGGGAAGCTGGGGATCTGAAAGCACAAGCCAGCATCTGACAAGCAAGAACCATGACCGAAGGAAGAGGTCAAGAGAAAGCGAGAGTAAACACAGCCGGGGAAGTCCACTCTCAGGATGGTGACCCTCCCTCCAACTGC
Source organism: Dipodomys ordii (assembly GCF_000151885.1). Taxonomy (NCBI): domain Eukaryota; kingdom Metazoa; phylum Chordata; class Mammalia; order Rodentia; family Heteromyidae; genus Dipodomys; species Dipodomys ordii. Next base: position 11,950,225 of record NW_012267256.1, on the reverse strand, counting down.
ACTATCACCTTAACCTCTTCATGAGCATTCAATAATCTCCTAAAATTCCCAACTCTCCACACAGGGGCATTGGAGATTTCTAACATGTAGACTTTGAGGTCATATTCACATTCACCTTAAATATATTCAAAAATGATCCCAGATAACTACCTTTCCAAACGACCATTTGCCTCCACCTAACCTCTCTTCCAGGAATATTTGTGAATGGAAAAATGAGTATCTTCTATATAAGGAGAGTAAATAAGAGTTTCCTGGTGGTTCAATGGAAGGAGCAATACATAATATATACATAATACATATATACATACATACAGGCATCCATCCATCCATACATCCATCCATACATCCATCCATACATACATACATAAACCTAGTTTATTTGGGTGAATCAAGAGTAACACTAAAATGTCATGTTTCTGGGCTCTAGGAAGATTCTATGGTATGATACCTTGACTCATTGAATTTGAGGGCTTTCCTTGTATAGTTCTAAAGAGCCTGAATGGGCAAAGTTGGGCTAATGTATTACATATTCTGAGCATCCCCAGCAATGACATTGGATAAATCTTTCCTTTCTCAGGCTACTTTCATCCCCTATTTCCACCCCAGCAGATTTGCTGTTTCCCATCCAGGCCCTCTGAGAAAGGCTTATAGGAAACGTGCTGGGATTATGTGAATTCTCTTTCCCCATCACCCACAGTGTCAGCCTGTGTATTCACTGCCACTTCACAATACCTGTAGAAGCTTGGATAATTGTTTGAATTCAATAAACGCTTCACACATGTTAATAGGATTTTTCCAGTAGTTGAACCCCATCAGGAAATTTGATTTCTTCTTCTCTCCACCCCCTAGCTCCTTTGTAAGCAGTCCACAAAATGCATGTCATGTCCCTAATGGCCTCCAGTTACAGCATCAGCATAGACATGCTCCTAGGCTCTCCAACAGGTGTATAATTGTGTTATACTCCACAGTGTCAGCCAGAGAATTTCCCAACTTCTTTATATGAATTCCATATGCTCTGTTTCGTGCAAAGTTTATAGCCCAAAATGGTCCAAGGATCTGTGTCATCGTTGGCTTCTTCTGCAGGGGCCATAACCCTCTGTACATTGCAGCTGACTTTCTTTCATTCTACATTTCCACCTCAAAATGTCAAGAACAGGGAAAGCTGGAGGAGGCCCAAACATAGAAGGACAAAGGGTGAATAAATGCAGCTGTGGTACTCATAGACACTATGGTGAAAATGAACTATACAACTTGTGGGTTGGACAGGCAGGAAAATCCAGGAGAGAGCCAAGGAAGGGGTACAGTATCCAAAAATCAATGACTTATGGAACTGTAACCCCTCTGAAAATCACGTTTATAATAACAAGTTTTAACAGTTTTTTTTTCTTTTTTGTTGTTGTTGGTTATGGGGCCTGAACTCTGGGCCTGGGCGCTGTCCCTCAGCTCTTCCGCTGAAAGCTAGTGCTCTACCACTTGAGTCACAGCACCACTTCCGGCTTTTTTCCGCTTATGTGGTGCTGAGGAATCAAACCCAGGGCCTCATGCATGCAAGGCAAGCACTCTACCACTGAACCACCTTCCCAGCCCAACAGTTTTCAAGTCAACAACATAGTACATGCTCATTTGTATCCCTAAAACTGAGTAAAATCTTGTGCAGCTTTAAGGAAGAGGGACAAAAGGACTGTTGGTTGGTTATGCCATACATTCTGGGTCCTCGAACTTCATTTCTTCTGCCTCTTGTGTGTGGGAGGGTTCCCACACACAATCTTCGTTCATTCATCTTAAATCCCAGTTCAATTGATGACTCATCACCTCTAGTGCAAGAAGGAGCAATGACCTCTGTACAGTTCTGAGTAATTTCTCCTCATGACTCAGCCCCCGACTGGTCATAAATGTGTCTCTGGCATTAAGAAGCACTTAAATGTGGTTGTACTAAGTTGTCTTGTGTGACTTCAACATCTTTTATCTGAAATGAACAGCATATAAGGGATAGGGTTTCCACCCCATATTTATCAGAGTTGTAAGCCACTTCCTATAAAGAGTCTCCACTGAGAACCAGGATATGATCCAGGCAACCAGGATGATTGCACTGAACTGAAATCGCTCAGCTCCTCAAGTAGAAACGAGACTCAGTTCAGTTAGAACTTATTCCTCTCTCTTCATTCTTTCACTGTGTCTTTTTTTTTTCTTCCTGGTCCTGGAGCTTGAACTCTAAGCCTAGGCTCTGTCCCTAAGCTTTTGCTCAAGGCTAGTGCTTTACCACTTGAGCCACAGCTCCACTTCTGTTTTTTCTGAGTGGTTTGTTGGAGATAAGAATCTCATGGACTTTCCTGCCCAGGCTGGCTTTGAACCCTGATCCTCAGATCTCAGTCTCTTGAGTAGCTAGGATTATAGGCATGAGCCATCAGCACCCAGCTCACTGTGTCTTTAATGAAAATTTTATTCAATTAATAGAATTTACTGGGGAAAAGCTTACAAGGCACATCTAGAGATAAGAATTCTGGTTCTAATAATGAAGGTACATGAACTCAGTGACTCAGTTCCTTTCGATCTATTTTTTTTCCTTTATAAAATGATCATCGGTTTTTGCCTCAGAGAATAATTTTAATTTCAATAAGGTAAGTGCAGTTGAAAGTGCTGCCAGTAAATTAGTGATTGTTATTCCCCTTTTGGTATCAGGACACTCTTAAGTATAGGGGTGGTAGAAGAAAGTGTCTGAGCATCCAGAGCTCTCAGAAAGACTGCCTGGGTATTTACTGACATAATGCTTTTTAAACTTTTAACTTTGTAAACCTTTCGTCTAGGTAGGCATTTTGCATTTAAGCCACAGCATACCTTCTTACATCTACAGGCATACAAATATGCCTGCGCATACTTCCTGTTCACTAACTAACTTTTCCTAATATTCTTCTTCAAACCAGAGGTTTCAGGCCTTGTTTGGCAATAGAACCTGCCCATTGCCTCTCTCTGAAATACCAGCCAATTAAAGCGTTGCTACTGTTTGATGCACGTGTACAAGTTCAAGCACAAAATGCTCTGCTTCCCCCAAGCCCAGAGGCCCATCTGCAGAATCTCCTGATCATAAGAACACAGTGTGGAATTCTCAATCTGTGTACATTCAGAAGAATTCTACAACATTGTGGAGTTTGCGCATTTTTTCCCCAAATATCTTGGGATAGTAAAGTGTCTAAAAATTTGATCTCCAGACACCTTAGCTTCATTAAATCACCTTCAGCCAGTGAGTTTATTTTTAATCTCAAAACATTCTCATTGGCCATGTGCTGGTGACTCACACCTGTAATCCTAGTTACTCAGGATCTGAGGACTGTGATTCAAAGCCAGCCCAGGCAGGAAAGTCTGTGAAATGCCTATCTATTAATCACCAGAAAACTGGAAATACTAGAATGCCAGCCTTGAGCAAAGGAACTCAGGGACAGCTCCCAGACCCTGAGTTCAAGCCCCGCAATCGACCAAAGGGAAAAAGAAATTCTCATCTTCCTCCCTTGAGAGTCATACCTTTCTTTAAAGAATGCCCTTTGTGTTCAGCAAAATAAGATACAAGGAAATGGACACTCAAAAGGGGTAGAGTGTGGTCATGGGGTGAGAGATGGACAAATGAAGAAGAGAAGAGGGGGAGGATGAAGAATCTAATGTATATCCTACAGAATTAAGAAGAATGGGTGAAAGGTTGGGGAGAGATGGCTGAGAATGTTGAAAGGAATGATATGGATCAAGATATATTATAACCATAAACTGTTTGCTAGATGGCAACTCCTTTATACAACTACTTAAAGATACTTAAAAAAAGAATATCTTTTCTGACCTTCTGTACATGCCAGCCAGGTTTAACTATTATCTCCTCTCCCAGAAGCTTCTCTTACATGCCTTGGTTGCTCCATGGTGATCCCACAGAAGGCTCTAGAACTTTCTCAGTCTGTCATTATCTCATCTTTTTTTTAATTTTTTTTGTATGTTGGTATTCTTTTTTTTTAATTAAGTTTTTTTTATTGTGAAAATATCGTACAGAGGGGTTACAATTACATGAGCAACAAGGTAATGAGTACATTTCCTATCAAGCATTGTTGCCTCCTCCCTTGTGACTGAAGGGTAGGAAGCATTCTGAGAGACAGTGCTAGACCAAAAGTTAGTGGCGGGGTATCCACAGAAGGAGAATTTCCCAGCTGCTTTGCAGCTAACTTTATATGATGGTCTGTGGCCAGGGAACATGAGTTAAGGTACCGCCTGTAACTTCCAAATATAAGAGCATTGCTCTTCCACATTCTCTTTCCTCTCTCCATGCCTGTAAGCTAGATTCAACTGTGCAGTGAGGATACTATCCTCAATAGCAGCAGAACAAAAAGATGGCACCAATCTGAACACGGTTTCCTTGACAACCCAGACCATTCACCTCAGCATTATTTGGGAGAGAGAAATAAGCATCTGCTTTCTCCCTCCTGTTGATACTTGGGACTTTCCAATATCCCAAAGCATGTTAGCAATAACATAGGCAAAGACCAAGTCATATAAATGTGTGAATTATACCTATATCTACTATAAAAACTTGTTTAATAAAGTGGCTAAGTGGTCCTTTTGAGTTGAATTTCTGTCCTGAACCTTTGATATTGAATCAGATTGTATTCATTATTCTGGGTCATGGAGAACATGCTGTTTCTTATTTTTAAGGGTATCATTCATCCATCTAAAAGTCTTACACTTGCTGATTCCTAGCCTTGCTCTGAGCTCGCTCTTCAGCTCCTGAGAATGAACAATTGATCTGGTACATGATGGTTAGCAACATGTAAAGAGATTTTGTTAAATGGCATTGCACACAGTGCTTCTAGGTTTCTTTTCATGTTCATAGTTATCTCCGCACCATGCGTAGGTGCCTCATTCACCAGGTTTCCATACGCACATTGCTGTTTTACTCCCTATAAACCAGAGAATGTTAGCACAAATGGATGGGCTCTAGTAGTGAGCTCTAGAAAACAAACTGAGAACAAACAGTACCTTTGTTAAAATTGACCCAAGATGATAATGAAGAATGTAAAATAATAATAATAATAATAATAAAACCCACAAGAAAAAAAGATCTATCTGAAATACTATATTTAATGATTTCATTTAATCTTTTCCCTCTTTGGCCTTGAGGGCTTGGGTTTCTCTCTATCCGTATTTGTCATTCTTTCTCAGTCTTCTTGCTCTTATCTTCCCTTCTCTGCCCTTCCCTCCCTTCTTTTCCCCTGTCCTCCTCTCCCCCTCTCCAACTCTAATGAGATTCTGAGGAGGAATATACTATGCTACAGAGGGATTCTTCAGGGACTACCCTCTCAGACTGGCCAAGGATGATCTGAAATAGTTTATCTGGAGATGTGGATGGTGTACTAGGGAAACAACTCGCCCATCCCCTCAAAGGATAAATATATTTTCCAGTCCACTTGTTTCAGAATATTGACAATGGTCCTACAATCTATGGGTTGTGCACAACCTCCTGTCAAGAAGAGACTATAACTGAGATGAAGCCTAGAAGGTTTTCTACTCATACATTCAGTTTGGAAAGATAAAGGTATTCAGGGCAGGAACGTATGGGCAGAACTCAATGAGACTTCATGGAGTGTTGAATTAGGAGGATTCCAATAGTATAGCTTACAAGAAGGTCTAGGGAGCTGGAAGGCTCAACATCAAAGCCAGTCCAGCCATCATCTCACTCATTAATGCCAGGAAAGAATCAGGCTTTGCTAATGGGCTGATGGCTTCACCGACTGAGACTGCCCACATGTCTCCAAAGCCTAAAGACACATCATTACTGCATGTGTAGGTTACATAGCTATTTTAAGCGGCAAGTATTCATGTAAGTTTTGAGAAGAAATGCTGGTTTCTTTTTTCAGAGATTCCCTGGAGATCCATTTTAAAAAAAGAAAAAAAAAACAGACTCTGCCAAATGGCCTTAAACTAATTATCTGGAGTAAATTACTTCAAAAACATACTGACAAAAGTGTTCTACAATCCTAAATGCAAAGCACTGTCACAGTCTTGCTGCAATGGCAATGGGAATTTGGGGCCTCCCAAGAGAGCATCTACCACAGAATTAGGGATCATCCAAGGAACCTCCTTCATTATGTTGACTGCAAGAAGTGAAAAAAAAAAGTATAGAATCTGGGATCTACCTCTACTTGATATATAGATATAATAATGTATGGCCCAAGCCAAAGGTACTAACCTTGCAACCCTCTTTCTTCTATCCATTGTCAGAAAAGGCCATTTGCAGTCTGCAAAAACTGAGGCTGAAACTACATTTTTAACTAGAAAGAATCCTATTACAAGAAAGATAGTGTATTACCACTCATTATTTAACTCTAAGCTTACAAATATGTATATGTATTTATGGATGTTCATGTGTATCAATATGTATGTACACCTGTATATGTTCAGGGGGAGCTGTGGGGTAAGGAAAGCTAGATGGACATATTCCAAAATGCTAACTGAGCGTCACTATGTACTGGGAATGTGAGTGATTTTGTTTTGTTTTGCTTTTGTTGTTATTTTTTTCTGCTACGGAATCTTTCACCGTGTGTTATACCACGAATTACTTTTCTAATTTCAAAAATAACCTTCCTGTTAAAAACATACTTGTTGCAAAGACAGATGAGGAGTGGCAGAGGATAGAGCTACTATGACTCGCTGTGGTTTCCTGTGCTGCACATCCCGATCCCAAGGTAATAAAAGAACGTGCAGATGGGGCCACAGAACCAGCATCAGGGACCCTAGAGCATCACAGGCAGGAGGCATGGCTCCAGAAGGTTACAAGCTTACAAATATTATTCCTATTTTTAAGATGACGTCGAGTGGGTTTTTGAACATTGAATCCCAAGGCACGTAGCATCAATTCCCTACTTGACTTCAAGAGCAGATTACTAAACAAATCGCCCTCGTGTCTTCACAAAGTCAGAGTGGATCCCTTAGAAAAATATCGTTGCCAAATTAAACTCATTCCTCTTTTGAGTGAACTAGGTAGCTTCTCAGGAAAGAAGAGCTATTGTTTCAATAAGGCCATTGATCATGCTTACCTAGAACCTAGAACCTTCTTCACTGACGGAATCAGGTCAAATCAGAAAGACAAGAGCAGACACCTCCTCCAGGAGGGAAGAGGAAGTGGAGAAATTGGTCAGTGGCTGAGATGAGAGGGAAGTGGGGAGGTCACAGGTCAGGGGGCAAGTCCCTCCGTCTCTCCCTTTCTCTCTGCCTGAACACTCTTCCGGAGAGGTTCACAAGCCCAGGGCCTCACTCAAACATCCCAGCCTTCAGCATCGGTCCCTCAAGTCCTCTGTCCTCACTTCCTGACTGTTCAGCCTGATGCAAAAGAAACTCTTTGGCCATGTGCCCCAAAATAGAAATCTCCCACTATTAACAGCAACCACCTGTTCATAAAGCTCACCAGCAGTGGGGATGCCGAAAAGAAAAATGGCACCCTGATCCAAATTAACCAGATCTCTGGCCTCATGCTGTGGTACGTAGCACCTCATCCTAGTAATCCAGGTAGGATATATGTGACTAGCCAGGCCCCATGTGGGATAGGCTCTTGCCATTTCACCAAACACGTCCTCTTGGCTATGGAGAAGAGACAATCAGTAGGCTGTATTTCCTCCAAACTTGGCAGTGATGTTTTCGCCAGGGACCCACACAGGAAAGGGACATATCCATCCATACCCAAGAATTCTGCTGTGTCCTATTGGTTCAAATTCTCCAGTTTGAGTTCAGCCCCACAAATATGGACACTACTATGGTTTGACAGTTCTTTTTATGTTATTTTATTTCTTATTGAAAAGGTGATGAGCAAGGGGGTGACAATTACATAGGTAAGGCAGTAAGTACGTTTGTTTTACATCATTGTTACCTTATCTTCTGTATCTCCCACATACCCTCCTTCCCCCCACCCCTCACTCAAGTTCTAATGTTCATATTGAACATAGTGTCAAGTGAGTATCAATGTTGCTGTGGTACATCCCTTGCCCTGCTGTGATTTCCTTCCCCTTCCACATTATTGCATTGTCTATTATGCAAAACACGAGGTACAAAAACTAAGAAAAATGATGAAAGAAAAAAATAAAGAAAAAATAACCACATACAGGGTCTAATGAGAACCTCTTGTTTCCATAAGTTGGAGTTCATGCAAATATTCTTCATGATATATAGTCCTATGCACTAAGCCCTTGGGTTATTGAGAGCCCTGTTAAGAATATCATATACATATTCTACTTCTCACAAATGAAGGAGATCGTGTGACCTACTTTTCCTTGATGGTTCTTTAGACCAGAAAGGAATAATCCTGGCCTAGTTGTTAAAAGAATTTTTTTAACCCACTTATATTCCAATATAGCAGGATGACCATAAACTAGAGTGCATAAACAAGTAACATTATCACAAATAAGTGGTAGGATTTTGGCAAACAGACAAATGTGCTCAAAGATAATTTCTAGAAATATATATACCATATTAGAAATGGTAGTCAGGGGATGATATTAAACTAAAATACAAAATATAAAATGTTCATCCTGTGAAGAGCTGTGTTAATGAAGGGAGAGAGTGAAACACTAAGATCTTAAGACAGAAAAGAGCTGAAAATGTTGGAGCAACTTCCCATAGGCTGAAAATCCTTAGACTGTGGTGATTCACCCAAAGTTTCTAAGAACCCCACTGCAGCTCTTTTGGATTTTACGTTACCAATGAGCTCCACTCGCCTTCTGGCTGAATGCATAGTGTCTTGTATTCAAATAAAAAATATGTCACTTATCCAGAAAGTTAGGACTAATATAGGGTTAGGACTTCTGGACCAGAACTATATTTAACTCAATCTAGTGGTCTTACAACTAAATAATCCTAGGAGAGTCTAAAGATCTTCTGTGACTATCCGAAGGCAATCATGAACAGATACAAGACCAGTAAGTGAAAGTTATAGGGAAGCAAATTTCAATTCAAAGCATGGGAGTGTTTGAAGATCAAAAGAGACCAGTGATCAATCGGCTTTTTCCTTAAAGATCCAGATCATGTATACTGTAATCTTTGCAGGCCATGCTGTCTCTGTAGCAACCATGGGCCCTGCCACTGTGGCTCAAAAGCAACCATAGACAATCCACAAACAAATGAACATGGCTTAAGTTCTAACAAAACTTTGTTTAGGCAAATAGGCAAGCAGGAGGCAGGATTTAGCCTACAGGCCACAGCTTACCCATGGCTGGAATATGCAGAGAATGGCAGAGCATACATTTCATCTAGACATGCTTTACCTGGCCCCCAAACTGTCTTAAAATAGAAAGCACTTAAAAAGAAGATTTCAGTAGCTTTTCTTGAGAAAGGGGATGATTAGTCACCCAATGTTCACATTCTTAAGTGTCAACAAGTGTCAGCAGTTGTCTGGGACAACATAGCAGCTGCCCATTTTAGAAGGCAGAGCAGCTCTGCAGTCCCCCATCGACTGGCTGCCTGCCTTGACTGGAGCTTGGGACCAGTTGCCACTTAGCATCATACTATCTCATTTTCCCCCCTTATAGTAGAAAATTATTTCTCTAAACCTGCATCTCTATCAAATGCAGGGACAAATAAAAGATTGAAGAAGCCATACCTCCAAAAAAATGAGAGAAGGTCTATGGATCTGATACACATGGAAAGGCTGTTGTGTTGAAAGCATCTATGTTTCTATTTCTCAATTTGTTTTTCTCCATTTTGAATTTACAACATTTACATATTTATATCATGTTATGTCCTTTTGACATAGCTCAGTACCAATGGGGGGAAAAACCGTAGCTTAAATCTACTTCTGCATTTGATTTCCTTATCCCAGACTTGTTTTGTTCATCTGTCTTCTGGCTGATCACCACAGGCATAGACCAACATTTAGGTAATTAAGTCCCCACCACACAAGACTGGAAAGCTGGAACCATCTGGGCTGTGGATTCCACTTGGGACTACAGCTTTGCTTGATAATCTTCTGTGCCCTGTGATTGGAACCTAGGACACATTTGGGTCCCCCTATGGCAGGACAGGAGTATAGTCATCCTAAGCCTTTGATCCAACAATTGGTCCAACAGGAGACTGTATTTCATAAGTACACACATGTACTGGCTTCATGAACAGAGCTCAAAGAGAAAAGGATTCAGACAATCTATGACATAAAAAAAGAAAGCCAAAACTAACAATTTAGTTATGGGGCAGGTGCACTATAGGGTAAACAGAGAAAAATCCTCTGTTTCTCCAAGCGAATGCTTTTCCTTTCCTCCTCTCCTAAGAATAAGCAGGTAATATAGGATTCCTTCACTTTATTCCAGCCTCTGGAGAGAGTTTACATCTCAATTCATTCCTTTGGCGACCACATTAGTCAGCTTTGCTATTTACCCTTCCTTTGTAATGTGTGCTTTTTTTTTTTTTTAATTCTACCTGAAGGGGAATATGAAAACCTGAGAAGAGGAAGTGGAAAGTTCAGGCACACACATAAACCTATGTGAATACTCTTCCTTACAGTACATTCTAGTAAGTACATAATATTTATGCAATCAACGCAGAACAATTGTACTGCCAATACCTATTTTTCACTGAAATAGTGACTGAAGTGCAAAAGTGGCTGGAGATTTTTTTTAATTTAATTTTATTTGTGAACATACTGTACAGAGGAGTTACAATTACATGGGCAGGATAATGCGTACATTTCTTACCAAGAATTGCAGCCTCCTCCTTTGTTTACCCTTCACATCTCTTCCCAGCCTCCCCCCTCCCCCCCAATCCCACCCCCTCCCCCCCCCCCCCCCCCCCCCCCCCGCACCGACGTTGTAAAGCTCATTTTGGACATGACGGATTGGCCTTTGATATGGATTTTAAGTTCCCTGTAATGTTACATTATTTTTGTTACAGCAAGCCAACAAAAGGATAAGATGGTACAAAAGTACATTCTAAGGGGAAAAAAATCATTTGTAAATAGGCAGCAAGTGGATACGATTGTGAATCTTAAACAAAGGCCATGTTTTCTGTGTTTAAAGACCAAATTGAATAAGACTTTTGTTTGTTTGGTTGATAGAAAACAGGAGGGCAAGAATCAGTGTTGGGGCAGCAATTGGGAATATCTTAAAAGTAATCTTTGAATGAGGACTGTCACATGATGCTGCTAGATTTGAGGCTTTGGTACATACCAGTACATGCTGAAGAAGTTTCTACTCTCCTTTTCCTACCTGAGGATGCCACTGAAAATAATGAAATTATATGTGATTAAAGGGAGTATTACCCTGTACTATGCGGAAGTTAGTTTGTACCTCCTCATACAATTTCAGAAATATATATATATATATATGCCACACACATATATATGTATGCATGCATGTATATGTATATTTACCAAAACAGAGCTCAGATCCATTATCCTGGTTTGATGACTACAGAGATGGTCAAACCACAGTGACTAGAATGCAGTGATTGTGTTCAACCAACATGGAAAAGATTTGTTATTTTGTTTCCTCATAGCCCTTAGGCAGCAAAAAAAAAAAAGAGAAAGAAAAGAAGAAGAAGCAACACTAATACAATAATAAAAGCAACATTTATATTTCAAGTTAATCATTTTTATGTGAGACATTAACTCCATAGAATAGTATCAAGTTCCTCAGCACTCTCCAGAGAGTTCAGATGTCTCTTGTAATAAAATAACAGAATCCTTGAAGAGGGCCTTTGCTATTGCAAGTGAGTCTTTTACTACATACGGCACAGAATCCCAAATGCGTCACATGAGTGACACCAGCGACACATTCTCTACATTATAGAAAGCATGTCTGTGGTAACACTAGCCAGAAGGGGGAAAAATTTAAATTAAATGGCCATCCACACCTGGAAATTCATTTCTCACGCACGACTTTTCATTTGGAAATCCATCAGCTGACTGTGAATTTCTGGAAGTCCCTATACCATGATTTCCCAGCAACCCCCAAATAAACCACAACAGAGACCCACAGAAGCCTCCATTTTTACACAATGAGTTTCTTCAGCCCTCCACGCCTCACCCCCACACCATTCCTTGTTATTTACCACGTTTTCCACATGTCTTTTATTTCATGCCTTTATTAATCCAAGTTCCCCCCCACCACCACCACACTCCAGCAGTAACAAAAGAAGCTGTATCAAATCAATGAATCAGAGCTGAGAACAAGGGACCAACCCCGCACGGCCTCGCGACCCACCGGGCACCACCCTTGCTGAGTGTAACCTGAAGTCTTATAACACTTTCTAGACAAGCCTGAAAGCAGAAACGAGGACTGGTTTGTCTCCCAAGTCAATGCTTAAAATGAAAAGGTTGGGACTGTTTACACTGGGGAAGAAAGGATGACAGACAGTAATCCTTCAGCAAGGATTACTGGGAGAAAGAAAGCAGGGTAGAAGTTCTGTTTTCACTTTCCAATGACAGAATTGAGTCAAGGAAGGAGGAGAAGGGGGGAGGTGGTGGCTGAGTGTCTAGGATAGACAGACATGCATAGCTTCGTGTGTTTGTCCTCTGGGCTCAGTTACACACACCTCACCATGGCTAAATTAAAAGGCCTGTGTTCTACTGACAGATTGGCAGCAACCAATCAATGTGGAATAGAAGATCCTAGGGACCACAAGCACCAGCTCTGCGTGATTTTCAAGGTAAATCTGGCCAGGCTTTTTTATTTCTTTGTCATGCAATCTTATTGTTATTATAAAAGTGATGTGCAGAGGGATTACATTTACATAAGTCACATAAAGAGTACATTTCTTTTTGGACAGTGTCACCTCACTCTCTCCCAGTGTTTGCCTCCCGACCCCACCCATAACTTGTACAGTGCATTTTCAACCGAGTGTTTAGTAAGTACCACTGCTGCATTTGTTTACCCTTCGGCCCTCCATTTTTGTGCCCTTCTCTTGCTCTCCTGAAAACAGATAAATGAACAGACAAGACAAAAGCAGCAGCAATGAAGAAAAACCTCCTTTCTCCATTTCCTGGAGTTCATTTCGATATATGTTATTTTATAGAATCAGATGCATGTAGGCATTGCACCTTTTTGTACCTCTCCTAAGAATAGGCTCCTTTGGCTGGGTGCAGGTGGCTCACACCTGTAATCCTAGCTACACAGGAGGCTGAGATCTGAGAATCACCGTTCAAAGCCTGCCCAGGCAGGAAAGTCTGTGAGACTCTTATCTCCAATAAACCACCAGAAAACTGGAAGTGGCACTGTGGCCCAAGTGGTAGAGTGCTCACCTTGAGCTGAAGAACTGAGGGACAGCGCCCAGGCCCAGAGTTCAAGCCCTACGACTGACAAAAAAAAAAGAATATGCTCCTTTGGTCTCTTTGTGTATGAATGCTAGAGACCTGTATAATTTATCATGATATTATGCCATTACAATAAAAATATATATTTAAAAAAGAAGAAAAGGAAAAAAGAAATGAAATGGAAAAACTTGGAAAAAATTATATTAAAGCTAAATAAGCCAGATCCAGAGAAACACAGATTGCAGGATTTCCCTCAATTGTGGTAGCTAAAATGTGCCTGTAAATCTACACTCTATATACCATAAAACACACTGGATGGCTAAAAAAAAAGGCTGGAGATTCTTCATACCTTTCAGTGGATGGCAAATTGAAATACTAAACCAACTCACCAAGAGGGAGAACTAGGAAAATGCCCCAGGAATCCTTAGCATGTGTCAGAGAGATAACTTGGACATCAGGCATGGAGCATCATTTGTCCCAGTGAATTTGCAATTGGTGACAAAACAAGCCCCAAGGCCTTAGGTCCTATGGCCCAGAAGTTTCTCTGGAAGAAGGATTCTCACTCCTGTAAAGTAAGGTAAAGCTTTCTACCCTTTTTAATCAGCTGGTCCTGGGTATGTGAATGTAATTGAGCTTGAGATGATTTCTTTATAGATATAGGTTAGAGAAGCAACAGATACATCCTAAGCCAAAGCTGCCCTGTGACCAGTACAAGGAGAATTTCCATTTGGATCTGGGTGAAGTGCTGATCAAGATTCAAGGCATCAAATCAACATTCAGGATGTGTGGAAAAATCCAAATAAGAAGCGCAGCAAAATAACTCGTGGTATAGAAGAACATGGGCACGAAATAAAAATTAAATTGATTTCTAGAAAATACAGAGATGCAATATTGCTTTCATTAAAGATTTGGGAGTTTGTAGACTGAAATTCATATTTATATGTTACCATATTCTCAGTATTTCATCTCTCTCTTTCTCTCTCTCCCCCCTCCCTCTCTCTGATACACACAGAGATTCCCTTATATCTTATCTCTGTTATTAGCCTTTGATTATTTTATGTGAACTCCCAAGTCTATAGTGATGTTTTGCTTTTTCCAGTCTTCAAGCTCAGTAGCTATATTGGGGATTATTTCCTATTTCTCTATGAAATGGGGAGCCACTTCATGAAGGGCCCATAATGGGTATGCGATTTAACATAAGGCACCCCTGATTGCAGAAATAAGTGCAAGCTGTAACTCTGGTCTCACTGGAATCAAGATATAACTGCTGTTTCTCCACATCACCCTGGGTGTTGCTGTGATTGTTCCATTCATTTGGAGTGTCAGTTCCTCTTTATACAAGCACAGCTAACACCTGTCCTCTTCAATCATATGTGATTGTTTGTGATCTTTTTAAATGCTTCTAGCTTGTTCAGTCTTCAAATGCTGTTTTCCACTGACCCAATTTTAATCAGTCAACTTGCAAACATTTGACAGGGTCACAGTCCATGATCAAAGCAGCCCTGTTATTCCCTTAGGGATCAGTTTTCCTTGAGAATTATTTTTATACCATTTGTAACTTTTATAATTCTACATGCTTGCATTTTAAGGAGTCATCTACATAAATAGAATATGGAACCATACACAAATATGTTTTGCTATTTTCAAATCTTATTATTTGGGGGGGAATTAATAGAGAAAGAGGATCTATGTCCGTTCGTTTCCAAGAAAACAAATTCTACACACGCGAAAATTCACATTGAGTGTGTTTCATACCCAATATGACATATTTTAGAAGTAAAAATGACCTGAATCTTTTCTTATGGGGGAAAGAAAGAGGAATGTTTTGAAGGCTTATAACTTGGCTCTCAACCATGCAACAAGTTTGAGTGGGCTTTGCTCTGTTGGTATTATCTCCAAGATGAAGGAATCGGTTGTGTGGGTTGAAGGATCCTCAGGCGATTCTTGTCTGAGCTGAAACATCTCCCTGACAGTTCACAGTCCCTGGAGTCGTGTGCCCTCTCTTCTCTGTGTTTTAATCTTCTCTACCCACATAGGAAGAGCAAATGACTGGGCACTTCCTGGGAGTAGCCTTTAACAAGTACCAACACCAATGAACCTGTAAGTATCTTATCTTTTCTCTCACTGGATGGAATAACTCAAGACATGTCATGTTGGCTACCAGAATCCCCTAATAGAATTAAACGCTTATTTCCAAATGGTCAGTTTCCTTGGTGAGTTTCCTCTTGTGAACATCATTTCCTTCTCTGTCGCTACTTTCCATACAGATGTTTCCCGACATCTTCTTAATAAACTGCTGTTTCCAAATTCTTGCCTTAGAGTCTTTTTGGGGGGGAAAGCTAATATATTCAGTCTCTCTCATGGGCCCAAAATTAAAACCTTAGGGGAATAGAAAGGTTGACCCAATTTGAACCATATGGCCATTTGTGGTCTAGTCTTCTGTAATTAGGGGAAATAGTCGTAGAATAATGCTGCTCAGATATCCTCATCATTGGCAGATATATGTGGAAGCAGTTCCCAGAGGAAGGGGTTGTGGGCAGAAAGGGACTCTA
Organism: Dipodomys ordii; assembly: GCF_000151885.1. Lineage (NCBI taxonomy): Eukaryota > Metazoa > Chordata > Mammalia > Rodentia > Heteromyidae > Dipodomys > Dipodomys ordii. The sequence goes on along the minus strand of NW_012267256.1, from coordinate 11,934,415 downwards.
AACCTGGCCACCATTTACCAGTGCATTCAGCTTCCTTTATCCCAGACACTGCTAACTAAATCTTATCAAAATAAGTCTCTATGTTAAAAAACAGAATACCACACCTGAAAAACTGCCTTTACAGGATACATGAACTAATGCTCTTTGTAACTCAGAGAAAGAAAGAGCTACCAATGATTTAAGGCCTCTCTTGCTAGACACTTTGCATGCAACCTCTCATTTTTCCCCACAATTACACATTTTGGAATGTGAAAAAGGATCAGTAAAAGTCTCTGAACTGAGCATCTTTCCAACATCCAACGCATCTAAGTAAGGCACAATATTACTCCATACCACTAACCTCATTACAAGTTGTTATGAAGATCCATCTCTATTTGAAAGATCTTTCAAAAATAGAATCACACATGCAAATAACGGTATCTAGGTAGTTTGCATATCTGACTTCCATTGTTTTGTTGCAAATACACACTTTCAAATAGATCTGTAGAGAAATTTTCTGGGCTACTCACTCTGCCATTTTAGCCTAGAATTCTAGTTCAACCTAAAGGGCTACTCTGAAAGTGGTTCTACCAACACGTGACCTCCTTCAGAAATGTTTTACCATTAAAAGCTATGTGTTAAAAAATGACAATAGTTTCAGCAGGTTCTATTAATTGCCAATAATTCAGCAGGTGAGAAACTTCCTCAAGGTCTCTCTCAGTGTTTCCTGAAGCCCCCAATGGAAGCACTCTGTCAGCCACACTCACTGTGGCCCTCCAGTATTTCCCCTCCGGTTGCAACTGACCCTGGATGGATGGCAAGGGCAACTTACTGAAGGGGCCATGCATCCTCCTGGTGTATGGATGCCATCATCTTGAATAACCACACATGGAATAGTCAGGGAACAATCTGTTCTCTACCACCAGAGTATTATTGGATTGTGAACATAGCTAGGAGACTGTAGTCTTCTCGCTTTGTGCTACACATTCAGATGTCAGGAAGAAATAGCCCAATCCAGAACCCATTTCCAAGCAATTTCTGCCTTTCCTACTCTATCAAAACAAAAGCCCCAACTCCTATCCAAGAGCTCAGATAGAGGACAGACACCACAAGAAGCTCTTCACCAGGCTTTTGTCCTCTATGCAAGGAGTGTTGTTTCCATTTACTTATATGGAGGCAAATAAAGAGGGTGTGAAGACACTGTGATAAGGGTCCTTTCTATCATTTTGCCAGGTCAGTAATAGCAACAGTATTACAATGTAGTACAATTACAATTGCAATTGGAATTCCAGGTGATGGGGAGGAAGATCAACAGTGCATAGCATCAGGCTTGTATCTAAGCAATGCATACTACCCCATTGGACTGAACTCCTCAGTGGCATAGTAGAATGTGTGACAGGCCACTAAAAGCAAGAAACGCTGACTAAAATGTCCCAGATACACACTCAACGTATAGCTTACAAATAAGCCAGGCATCAACAGGCTTGCTCTATTATTGGCAGACAGCTCTGCCTGCTGGATGACATCATACATAAGAACTGGAATTCTGAGTGACATCAGTCTCTGTATACAGTACCAGCCATGTCACTTAAATAAGAGCGAGAAAGAGATTGGGAACAGGGCATGGTGATCCCAGTGGGCAGCTGCATGTATAAGGAACGCTCTGCTGCCCTGACCACAATCACTGCTGATTGGATGCAGGTTTAACTCCTTTATTCAACAAAAAAAAATATGGATTTAGAAAAGTACCCAAGAAGGTAGAATTTTGAAGACCAGACCCAGGGGGTCATGTAGGGAAGCTTACAAGAGAAGCGCTTTGATTTCTCCTATAGAAGACGTCATTTCTTATCCAGGAATATCCCCATCAGGACCCTCATGAAACTTTTCTTCATTGTGGGGTTAACAGGCTGTGCATCATTTGGTTCAGCTGCTGTTTGATCATGTAAGTCACTGAAATCCAGAGTCTGGAGTTCTTTTGATGGCCTAAAAGTTGATTGGTTGGATGGCAGAAGGCCACACAAAGAAGGAAACCTCAGAAAAGAGATTCGCAAGTGGTAGAATAACCTAAGTGGTGGCCAGTAACTGTGTGTAAGCAATCATAGCTGCAGATGTCTTTGTATTCTATTTATGGAGAGTATTTTACCATAGACAATGATCAGATAACTCGCATTAAATACAGCCGCAGAGGGCCTTTGCTCTCCCAGGGTGATGTCGACATCCCATCCTTTCTCCTTATTTCACATGGAAGCAAATATGCACATTTTGTGGAGCTTTCCTTCCAGCCTCATGAACATTCCAGTCAGGAGCTGTTCATGGCAGTGGACCTGTCTGCAGGTATTATTTCCAATTGTGTCAGTTATGTGTGTAAAGTTGCCAGAGGAAGATATAGCCTTTCACATGGTGCATCAGGTGTGACTGTGCTCCTACTTTCAATGGTCAGCACTCAGATCCTCGATGGGAGGCTCGCCATCATCTTCCTCCACAACACAGAATGCGCTGAAAGCCGTTAATCACCACGGATACAGCAGGAATGATCCAGGGATGGAACTTTTTGGATTATGCAGCTTATCTTGGGGAAGATCTCCTCAGAATACTGTATATTACCTACAGTCATCAACAAGGAGCCCTTAGTGGAAAATCTGGCATAAAACCAACATCCAGCTCTGTGTGTGTGTGTGTGTGTGTGTGTGTGTGTGTGTGTACCAGTCCCAGAGCTCGAACTCAGAATCTGGGTGCTTTCCTTGAGCTCTTTTGCTCAAGTGTAGCACTCTACCACTTGAGCCCAGTGCCACTTCTACCTTTCTAGTAGATAATTGGGGATAAGAGTCTCATGGTCGGGTGCCAGTGGCTCATGCCTATAATCCTAGCTACACAAGAGGCTGAGATATGAGGATTGCAGTTCTATATCAGCCCCAGCAGGAAAGTCTATGAGGTTCTAATTTCCAATTAACCAGCAAAAAGCTAGAAGTGGAGCTATGCCTGAAGTGGTAGGACATTAGCCTTGAAGACAAAATGTCAGGAACAGAACCCATGCCCTGAGTTCAAGCTGTAGGACTGGGTACACACACACAAAAGAGAATTAACAAAAAGAGTCTCACTTTGCTGCCTGGTCTGGCTTTGAACTGTGATCTTCAGAATCTCAGCCTCCTAAATAGCTAGGATCATAGGCATGAGCCACCAGCATTCAGCAACCCCCACCCCCAACCTTCTAAACTATCCTCCAAGGTATGTCTTCATAGAAAGAAAATCATGAAAAAGTGGTGAAACGGAGGTTTATATCTCTCGTTTGAAAACAAGTGACCTTTCTATGCATGCTCCTTGGAATACACTGAATTATTACCTTCCAAATGCACATAGAGACAGCCACCTCTTCATCCAGCAACCCACTAATTATTTTCCTTGGAAATATGGCTACTAATATTAACTTGGCTTCTCAAGGACCTACTCTATCTTCTAGTGGACACTCAATATCCTTGCTTCACTCTTCCCCACATTTCTCTCAACCCAGTCAACTAGACACTCATGGTTACAAATGCAGGAGGTGGGAATCTAATATTAGCTCTCAGCTACTTCTTTCTCATATATATATATATATATAATAGATAATATATTATATATATATACTATATAGTATATAATATATTAAAATATTATTATAAGATATTAAAATATAATAACATATGTATATAATATATATTTATATATACACACACAGAGAAAGAGATCTAGATAGGTATCATTAAGTAGTTATACAGAGGGGTTTCCATTCAACATGTTAATTTACGGGTACAATGCATCTTGATCGATGTTACTCCTTCTATCATTTTCCCCAACTCTCTCAATCCCACCCATCTTCTCAAATTACCTGGTTCCATGTTACATATTACATATTCCATGTTACATATGTTACAATGTTAAGGTAACAAAAATTGAGTATATGATACCAATGCCAATTTTATTATACCAATTTTATCTTAATTATATAACTCATTCTTTATGAAGAAAAAGAAAAAAATTTAGGGCTGACTTGCTATTAGAAATCTGGGCTCAAAAAGGTTAAGTGATTTGTCCCATGACACAGTACTAGGCACAGCTCAGATAGAAGTGAATCTCCAGCATGCGACTGCAGTCCTGGGGATACATTAGACTCCAGTGTACCAGTGCCAGGTTTTCAGATCATGAACTCTGTTCTAGTCAATTCTTCTGTCTTGTAATCAGGATATCAATCTATGTCAGGTGATGAGATCCCTGTCCAGGAACTAAAAAGGCATACCTTGTCCATGATAATGTTCTGTGTTCTGTTCTCCAGCATCTCCTCCTTAAAATAATTTTGGTAGAGTTGAAGAGCAGTTGCTGGTTACCAGCCAACTTAATGGGTTTCCAAGTGAGGAGGAAAACAAGAATATTCGCAGAAAAGACGAGTTGAAGTTACTACCCAGTCTTCTGTGTCATTATTCAACCTGGAAGGACAGACAATTTAGTTTGCCCCTCTCACAAGTCACTTGTATTATGGTAGAAACTTTGGTAGAATTGGGTGGCATTTCCAAAATATTCGAGACCAAAGCCTGACCATTTGTGCCCCCGACACTTCACAAGGAATGGTTGTGACTACTATTTCCCTCTATCCCACAAATGAAAAAATGAACTGAAAAAAAATCAAGAAATTAAAATAGTGAGTCTGAATGTATCCAGCCCAACTGGCATTAAAACATGGTTGAATGTCGCAGATCGGCTGTTCATCTTGTACTGTCCTGTTTTTCCCCACTTTGAGTCTGGAGGAAGTCGAGTTCATATCATTTGAAGTAAAGGTATGCCATGAATATGGCATATGTGAATAATATATCTGATTTAAGAACGGCGCCATAAATGGAGAAAGTAAACTGAACGTACGGGGAAATTCATAATTCTTACATCCCCTCTCAATCCCCCAAATTGTTTCCTTTGCTACAAAATAAAGCAGATTCACTCCTGGAACTTTGGGGGAATCTAGGAAAATTCAAGCATAAATGTGAGTCTGTGCTGTCTGTGGAAGCAGGTCACCTCCATTTTATTCCCTGTCGTGTGCACTTCTAACCTCATCCCAAACCTGCAGCCCTCTCCTGAAGGCATGGCCTTTGCCTAGGAAATCTGGCAAGCTAAGAAAACAGTGACTTCCCGCTAGCCTGGGTATAAAGTCTGAATCAGATACTACTCTCTTTTAAAACTCGGTTTTATATACACCTTGGACAACTCCTGGGATTCAACATTTCTTTTACACTTCACGTTTTTCTTCAACCTTCACAGATATCAGCAGAAACAGAGAAAACAGAGACCATGGGAGAAGTCACTATAACTCAGGATCTAGGGGCTAGGTGAAGGATGTTAGTCCCAACCCAGAGGAGTTCATAGAAATGATCCTGCCCCTCTGTGGGTACCCAGAGTAGAGAATCATGAATATTTATGAAGGAATATGTGGAGTGTTGGGAAACAAACTCAGCAGGGGCTATTCTACCCTAACATCTGGGGATGGTTTGGGTGTTAAAAATGAAGTTTTAAGGGACACCATTTAGATAAAAATCATATTTGAAGCAAATTATGCCTGTACTCCAAATAACACAGTGGAAGGCAATTTTGAGTTTTATATGCATTGCAAACATCTGCTTACTTTTAAACCTTACTCATCTTGTACCATAAAGTTGGATTTTGTTTCCCAAAAAAATCTCCCATATTTTTATGTTGGGGTGACCCAGCTATAGGGGTTTATGAAAATATTCAAAAGGAAAATAGCATATGTGTATGTATATGTCTATATACATATCATGAGCTTACTTTTCAAAAGTATCCATTTTAAAGAGGTACTGTGTCTGAATGCATAGATTCTGAAGTCAGACTCCCTGAGCCCAAATTACATCTCCATCACTCCCTATAGGCTGTGTGGCCTTAGGCAAGTTATATTTCACATTTCTGTGCTTGATTTTATATACTCCTCGCTTGATCAGCTTTCTGGAATTAGAAGTTTCCAATCTATAGAAATTCAGATTTTCAATCTGAAGAAATTATGTCAGAACAGTGCCTTCCTTCTTCTATGGCTGCTAAAGGAATGAAATGAGATTCTAACCCATCACAAGTACTCTAGCTGTACTAGCTTCCATCAGTGTTTATTAGTACTATTTTCCTTTAATTGGAATGCGTAGTTTTAGAGTGTGAATGGAAGCTATATGCTTACTTCAGAAAGGTTTTAAAAGGCATAATGGGCATAGTACCTGAATTAAACTCTATGTGCATCAGTATTTAAATGGAATTTCTCTAAAAGAAGCAAACAAATATTTTCTTGTGTGTGCCAGTCCTGGGGCTTGAACTCAGGGCCTGAGCAATGTTCCTATGCTTTTGAGCCCAAAGCTTGTATTCTACCACTTGAACCACAGCTCTCCTTCTAGCTTTTTTGGTGATAAATTGTCTATAAGAGTCTTATGGATTTTACTGCCTGAGCTGACGTCAAACTATGATCCTCAGATCATCAGGCTTACAGGCATGAGCCATCGGTTCCTGCAAACAACTAACTTTAAAACAAAGACAAACAACAATACAATAGCTTTGTCATCTGCTCTTGTCTAATCCTGAAATGAACCTGACCATTCTTCAGCAATAGAGAATCATGACTTCCAACCAAATCAAAATTGCCATTAATGGTTTAATGCCTGTGTTCTTTGTAAGACACACTTGTTTTCTATCAAAGGAGTTTGCTTCCTGTTAATTGTGAGGCTATTTTCTAAAGGGTTCTGCTTTGGCAAGCTAGCTCGGCCCTTGTTAATTACATTTCAGTTGCATGTATCCTTTTCCTGCTGCATTTTAAGACATCCTATTAGGAGCGCCTTGAATTTTAATTTACACCTTGTTAATTAAGCCACATTCTTTTGCAGACTGTGAACCTGAGTTCAGCCAATCTGAGCAGAGGGGCGGGGCCTGCTGGGTTAGGGTTTAAAAGGGAGCAGTATGCCTGCTCTACATACTTGCTTGCCAAGATTTTTGGTTTATGACACACCCTTCTGTAGAAGTATACCTTGCCTTGCCAAGACCCTTAAGCATTGATGTCTTTATTCCCACATGACACCTCCACCTCCACATTCCAAGCTATTTCAAATATCTTACTCCCTGTTGGGGAGGTGGGGGTTCATATGGTCTGGGACTCAACTGATTTCCTTCTCACTCCGGAGGGCTTCCAACTTCCTTTGCCTCTCTCGATTCTGAGTTTGTTTTTGTCTTATTCATTTATCCAGGAAGAATAAGAAGTAAATTAGAAATAAAGCCACGGATGGCTCCATTGAAGTTGTGGACTTACTATTGTTGGTGTAGTTTGTTCTTTCAGCTCTGTTAAATGTCCAAATGCTGTGTGGATGGTTACCAATCCCTCTTGCCAGGAAACACCTGAAAGAAGGCTCATCTGTGTCTGAATCCAGATTGACACACACGTGTGAAGAATTTTGTCTTGTCCAGGGAGAAAATAGCTTGTTCCCAATAGTTTATTTGCTTTATGAATCAGAGAGAAAATACAAGTGTGATCATGCCATCTTGCTGTTTAAACACTTCAGTAACTTCCCAATTCCTTTGAGACAGAGACTAAACTCCTAAAGGAGAGTTCATATTGTGGGATTCCTCACTGCTCTCCTCCACAGTATAGCAGCCCGGCCCTCCACTTGGCTCCTTGAACTCGCCAACATCCTTGCTGATGAGCGCAGCTAGAGATAGGCCCATGCCTGAAAAGCCAAGAGTCTGGAGCCCCTTCAATCGACACTTCCATTTTGTTGGATCTAAGCAAGGTGAACCCAACTTCCTGTCCATAAAAATTACTACCATAAACCACTTTATATGCAATTTTCTTTACCCAGTTAAAGCAAATTCTGGAAGATATTTTCATTTGTTCCCTAGTGGTTGCCTCTTTGGCTTTCTTTTGTCAATTCTTAAATAAGACAACTTTGTGGGTAGCGGGGGCACATGTGTGTGCTGGTACTGGTTGGAATTCAGGGCCTAGGTGCTCAAGGCTAGTGCTCTGCCATATGAGCCACAGCTCCACTTCTGGCTTTTTGGTAGTTAATTGAAGAGTCTCACATGGACTTTCCTGTCTTGGCTGGCTTTGAACCATGATCCTCAGATCTTAGCCTCCTGAGCATCTAGGAGTATAGGTGTGAGCTATCAACATTCAGCGGAACCAATATCTTTAGATGAAGGAGGATATATATTAAAATAGTCTCCATTTAGATCACCAAATGTTCTATACGAAGAAATACATTGCATTATGACATCCATCCTACCTTGTACATGAGGTGGATTGGGAATTTCAGATAAGGAAAACTGCTAATTTTAGACTTACTACATATTTTTGTAAGTACACGTTAAACACATTCAAGAGAAACTAACAGGTGATGGTCCCTCATTGTCAGGGCAGGGCCTACCTATGCTCAAGTCTTCAGGAAGATGGCCTATCTGCGCAGAAACCTAACCTCGTAGATGTCACCTGTTATAGTTAGTCTGAAAATGTAGCGTAGTTTGGTGCTATATGGAGCTGCCCATCTGTCTGTGCCAGATCTAGGCCTGCTTCTAACAGTACCACACTTTCCACCTCTGCTTCTGCATAAGTCCTCAGCTATCAAATCTGATTCTAAATGTCACCTCCCCCAAGACAAAACGACTCACCGTAAGGAACTAAGAGTGGCTGTACCACATCTATCAGGTCATAGAATATTATTCTATAACTATTACTTCTATGCTCTTGTATCTCTGATGACTTTCAAACAATGGCATTTTCTAACCTCGTGGGTCAGGTGGGTGTCCTGATGTGTTTACCCTTGCTAGTATGTGAGTAAATACAGTGCAGTCTTAGTGACATGATTCTATAAGGAAGCCTTTCCCTTTATAATCAACCAACCAGTTGAGGGCCATTTGAGGAAACAATATTAGGCTAGCTAATGTTTGAGAAGGGCTATAAGTAAAAGACATCACCAGCATCTAAATTCTAACAACTCCAGGGAAGAAAACTTCACAGACCACAATGGAGTACTTCTGGGATAGGACAGTCCCCTAGCAATCTTTTTTTCTTAGATCCCAGACCGAGACCGAAACTTGGTACCTGCCACTTTTGCTCATTGGCTAGTGCTCTACCAACTGGGCCACACATCCAGCCCCTCCCGCAGCAATCTTAATGTCTGTGAATGCCAGGATGGAAAGCCTGGAATGCTGATGACTCTGAGTCAAAAAGTGATTTAAAAGAGCTTAACTCTCTACATGGAAAGGCATTAGAAAGGCCACCTTCAACCTGTATTTCCTTTTTATATACACAAGTGATATGTGATTTGAAAGAACTATTCTATAGTAAATCTAAAATGAACTCTTTCTGCAAGGATAAAAGAAACTATCTAAATGATAAGACCATATGGGAATTTAATGTAATCAGCAGACCATTGTGTCCCTCGTGTTAAAACCCTATAACTATATATACAAAGGTATATCAGTCAGTGGCAGATCATATAAACAGCAATGTCCCATAATATTATATTGCCATCATAGTCTGTGTAAGAATATATTATGACATATATATCATGACAAAATTGTCTAATGATGCTTTTCTCAGAATGCATAGCCATCAAGAGATGCATAACTGTCTATAAAATAGTCATGTGACTTAAATGCATTTTATGAAGCATACCCTATTTTCATAGCTGCCTAAGATTTTTAACTCATTGTATCACAAATGTAATTCTAGTTGTGTGATGTTTGTTTTACTTTAGTTTTTGTTCAAGTTCGCTAACATTATGGAATGGTATCCAAAATAAAACAAGCCTTCAATAAATAGTTTTAATGAATAAATTAGTACATGAGTAAATATAAGAATGATTAGACTTATTCATGGGTGCCCACATTTCACCTGTGATCTTGAATATCCCTCTCTAACCTCCTGTAATGGAGCTGCAGTCTAAGTCTAAGCTGCACCTGTGTGTCTCTTGTGCAATACGATCTTTCTTTGAAAAAGAAAAATTGAATGCATCAAGGTGGGGCATGAATTCTCCAATCCAGTCCCAATCACTTGCATCCTCTGAATTAACAATTTACCACCACTGCCCCCAGGCTTTTGAGTTTAAGCAGTCTGCTCTGTATGGCAGACCATCTTGCAATCACATTCTTCAAATAGACAGAGGGATGGCTAGTGATTTGTGAAAAAGCTCCACCCCAGGCTGTGGCTGCATCTATGAAACATTTATTGGAGCAAACTGTGGGATACTAGACTCACCAGCTTGCTCAGTTACTGCACTAATAATTTCTCCTGTGGCCTGCAGCGTCTGTCTGTAATCCTTGCTTCTGTCCACAGGTGGCAGTGGTCTTTCACTATTGCAAAAGCCCCCCAAAGCCACTAGACCTCTGAGTGGTGGGCCTAGGGAGAGAATACCTGTGTTGAGACAGCTGACTTTATCATCCCACCTCTCACTCATTGTTTCTATGTGTAGAATTCAGAGAGCGAAGCAACTCAGCCCACTATAGTATCATACACCTCATTTGCATCATTGAAAAATAAAGGTAATTTGCAACTGAAAAGGTAACGTTCCCATGTGCTTTAAAACAATGTTTACCTTCAAAGAAGAAAAAATTGATCTTGCTATTCATCTTAAAGTTTTCTTTAGTATTATTCCTCATATGTTATAGTATATCTTAAGTTTGAGGTCTCGGTAGTTTTATAATGAATCATAAAAATAAGAGGTTTTAAAGAAAACATATATTTTCTTAGGCATCTGCATTTTAACATCATTCTATACATATATATATATATATATATATATGGGTGGATGGATATATGTGTGTATGTATGTACGTATGCATGTGTGGAAGAGCATGATAGAAATCTCAGTTTTAAAGGGATTGAAATTAAGCAATATTTCAGTTCTAGTGATTCGTTACCAGTTTTTACAGGTGACAGCATTTGACAGATGTAAACTCTAAAAAAGATAAAGGATTCTGCTTTATCTCTTTCTGTGTAAATCTAGGCTACCAATATGATGTTTTTAACTCCACCTCAAATGTGTTCTGGTCTGCTTAAGAACAGACTCACAAGCATAAATATTCCTCAGTGACACAAAACAGTGCTTTAAATGGTTTGTCTGTTAGACTCTGAGTCTGCTGGTAGCAAGGAATAAGTCACAGTAGATCAATTTGAATGGACTAACTTCTCCAGAGGAAAGTTAGTACCATTGTATAGATGATCATTAGCAATGGCACTGACTGGGATTGCTTTAAAACAAATCTTTCCTCACAAGAGGAAAAGAAAAGTGGTTATGTAGTACGTACAGAGTCAGCAACTCGATCTTTTTGCTGTCAGAAACTTAAGGAATTCTCCAGGAAAGTATAGCCTATTAAAAAAGAACATATTCTTGAATAAATGACACCTGTCTTGAATTGAAAAGTCATCTGCAAAGATTGTTCCTCCTTTCCTTGATGGGGTCTCCATGGCTTCCCTTAGACTTTAAAAGAAAGGGGAAACACAAGTTGATAAAAAATCAATGTTAGCAATTTCCTTTTTCTGTACTATGAGAGGTTTGGTTCTTCTTCATTCTCACTCAGTAACAGAGTATGGCTTCTCTTACTTTGGGTGCATTCATTTCCCCCTGCATTTTGCTCACGTCTCGTTCCCTAGTCTCCACTCTCCTATGACTGTACAGCCTCATGCAAGCTCTGAGTTGTGTGCAGAATCTCCCATTTAGAGTCCTCCCTACAGCTCTTTGTGCTTTTGATCACCAAACTTAACCATCTCTGCCCAAAGCGAATTGAGGAGGACCAGTTTCCATGATCAATCGATTCAAAATGCATTTTGCCTACCACTGCTTCAAGACAAATAGACATGAGAAATAATGCACCAAGTAGGTTTTCTAACATTGGAAACCACCACCCTGGGGATGTCTGATTTGAGTGTCACAATCTACAGAACACTCATCAGTCCACATCATGTGGAGAAACCGGAAAAGTGTGATTTCCTCAAACTTCTTCCTAATATCAATGCCTTCAGGATCCCAACTGAGTCAACACGTAATGAGATGAAAAAGAAATCTTGCCACACAGTCACTACCATATGATTTGGAAGCAACACCCAAGTCCTCGAGAAAGCAGGACTATTTATATTTGTTACAACATCCCTAAAATTCTAGCACTTTACATACATTGTCTCAATGGATTCTTAAAAATTCTTAAAAGTTTTATCAGTCCCACTTCACATAGAAGGCAATTGAAATTCGAAGAGGTTCGTGTCTCACCTGATGAATCCTTTACCTCACATCTGCGTCTTTTAGTCTATTCAACTCTCCATTTCAAATGTCCTCTTTACCTGCTTGATTGCTTCAATATGATCATTTAAAATAATATTTACTTGGGAAATGGTAATCCCAGAACCTAAGAAAGAAGGGAAACTATGAAATGTATTCCCTCTATTTTTTTAAGAATCTTGGTGGGGTGAAGAGGAACTTGATTCCAATTGTGGCTCTCAATATGGTAATCACTTTTATAATAAATATCATTTCTTTCAATTCAATGACCAGCATCCCTAAGTTCATGGAAAAGGGGACTCTTTCCAGAATATATTGATTGATTACAACACCAATAATGCAAGTTGTACAGATGTGATCTTTGGATTCTTAAACAATTACAGATATTTAAGAGCGAGTATAAGCTTCTCACCAAAGTCCGTGTTTATTTAGGGGATTACTTTATCTTGGTATCTGTAACAAATAAATAAAGGCAAAGATACTCATTATCCCCAGAGAAATTTCAGGTTGTATAGTATTGCAGCATAGCTGGAAATTCTTCCAACTTGCCCATCCCAACAGACCCATGTGGAAAGGAGATATAGAATTACAAAGAGCATAAACTTTTCTGCTGAGAACTCTGAACAACTGAGCTACTGTGATTCATGCCTGGTGAGTACAAAGCAATCTACTGGACTTTCAAAGAGAATTTCAGAATGACAGCTTTCAGGGGGGTGAGCCTATATATTAGTTTCTTAGATAAAGTAATTCATAGGCACATTCAAGTTTCTAGAACATTCTACTTTACTGGGAGTTATGTATCAAAAGGGAAGACATCCTTATTCTGTTTGAACAAGATATCCCACTGTTGAAACCCTCCTTGATCCACCTTCATCCCCTTCTTCTTACACTCAAAAAAAATGCAAGCTGGAGAAGAATCAACATATTGATTGAACTATGTGTGCATAGACCTGTGCACACCATACAGGAAGTGAACTCTAATGACATCTTTTATTCTGGGGTTGGGAGATTTCCTTCCACCATGAACAAATCTTTCTGGACTTCAGGAAAATCAATAAATCAAAGGTTTTACATCAAAGACTAAATTGCATATTTAGAACATGGAATTCTATCCGAAAGTAAGAGGAGCATAATTAACAGCCATTAAAATCACCCCATTGCCAGTTAGTTAGGATTGTAGATTATCACTTTTATTTTCCTTATTCTTGTACCGGTCTCCATTAAGGCTACTTGTGAAAGTCAAGTAACTATTTCCACTAACAATATTTCCTTTGAGTTGCCGAACTATTTTACAGGTGTATTTGTTGATACAAAGATCATCAGTGGAAACTAAAAATAAGTTACCTGCTAAGAGAACACTCAGAAACCTAGATCCAGATAGATTTTCATTTGTTTCTAGTGTGGACAAACTGAGTTAATTAAATATTTTTGAATAGTACTGCGATTATGACCTAAGACTTCCTGCGATCACAAACAGGTCAAGTTTCCTGGTACACTAAAAAACAATCCTGAACACTCACGATAATGACTAGAGTTTGCCTCCTGCTTTTAGAATTGCCTTAGGATTGGATAATTTCCAAGTTTTCATGTAATTTTTTAATGTATTAGGTTCACTATTAAACATAGCACACATGAAGAACAAATTTTAGCACAGTTTTTAAAAAATCGGAATTCGCATACGTGGATTTTTTTTTAAAGTCATCCCTACGTTATAAGCAAAGCAAACAAGAGATTCAAGTTGAGGAAAGGGAGACAGAATTATGTTCCGTAGTGTGAGAGTTCCCCTAAAAGTTCAAACTATAAAAGCAAGTGAACATTTCCTTGTCTATCTCCAGCAAATGTTCCAAGAGAGCCACTGGTTTGACCACTTTGACTTTTTGTTTGCATCAGTGACAGGCAAAATGTCTCCACAGAGGGCCACTTGGATCCTAAGATCCATCTGTGCTTGGAGGCCTTTTTAAGGCTAAAAACTAGGGCACCCACGCAGAACAGATGTTGGATATCCCATAAGGATGACTAGAAAAAAATGGTGATGTCAGGAACATCTTAGTTTTCTTCAAACTCAGAGTTCAGTTACTCATCATTCTCTCTGGAATACATCAGGAGAAATTCAGGTGCTAACGAGTAACATACCTGTCACCAGTGTTTATAAATGTAACTCAACCAAGTTAACTATCAATACAGCCAAGATAGGAGAGGGAACTAGAAATAATTGGATGAGGAGCCTTTCTACCCAAAAGATCCAGAAATTTACAGAGGAAAGAGGAAAAACTACTGTTAATTATTAGTTGTTCCCTGCTCACCCACTTAAATGCTTTCATATCTGGTAAACATTGAAGAAGTATGACTAAACGAAGCTATTTGGCAAATGAAATCAACTGGCTAGTCCTTTCTGGAGAGTTGGGTTTCAGTGAAATTGAGCCCAATTTCAGCTGTTAACGACCCAACAATCTGGATCCAACATTCATTGTATCTATCATGCTAAGTTATTCTTCATTCTGGAAATGTTCTGGTGCCTGTGGGCCCAACACATGTAAACATTTGATCCAGGGGCCTGGTTCCCTTCTCAACTGTCATCTTAAAGTTAGTCTCTGGTTCTCATAGCAGCACATTGCCATTTGTGTCAATGATCGGTCTTACAGACATTCTTTCAAGGAGAATTTTAATTCTCACCAAGGGCAGTGTCTATGTTATTCCCAGAAGAGGGAAAGAGGAAGGTAGGTAGGCCTTGTCCTTACAGAGAGCTTAAAGATATACTAGTGGTGATTTTAATGTCAGAGTTATCTATAAGATATGTGGAAACAAGACAATATGTTGGAAATGAGCTGTACAACTTGGGGGGGGGGTTAGGGGAAAGGAAAGTAGGAGAAATTTGAGGGAAAGGGTAACAAGTTTGACAAGAAATGTACTCATTACCTTAGTTTGTAACTGTAACCCCTCTGTACAACACCTTGACCAAAAAAAATGGAAAAAAGATACAGAGAGAGAGAGAGAGAGGGAGAGAGAGAGAGAGAGGGAGGGAGAGAGGGAGAGAGGGAGGGAGAGAGGGAGAGAGGGAGTTTCTACATCTGCCTGGTGAAATTAGGGGAAATATTATGGGGAAAACAAGTGCTTAGTGGAATAAAGACAGACAAGTAGACATATGTCTACCATATTGGTATGGGGATCGGAGAGGTGGCAGTGAAATCTTAAGGACATATATGAAAAGTGACACAGAGATTAGAGATCAGTGCTTAAAGGGCACATTTCAGAACATGTGGCAGTTTGTGATGGTAAACAAGTAGCAGGGGCAGATCATGCTTCAGAATTCAGCCCTTGGCTGCAGTCAAATACCATATGTCATTAGCATTTGTTTTCGACAACTCTACCACGTCCACTTTGTACGTAGGCAGAGTACAAGGCAAAATTATACTCTGCCTGGAGGTTGTGCATTTAATGGCAGGGGGTACCCTCTTCACTGGGGAGGGAGGCTGGAGGTCTTCTTTAACAGTATGTTTTCATGCTGCAGTTTAATGTGCTCCATAGAGCTGCCTGATCCCTCCCAAAGTGCAAAATCTCACTCTACCCAATACATATTGCATATTTGAGCCTCCATCTCCATCCAGGGCCCTGACATGGATGAATGGATTCATCCTATAAAGTTTAAATGGCATGGAATCAATTTATTTCACCTAATTCAAATTTTAGATGGAGTCATGCTGCTACTCATGGTTTACCCTAACACAAGGGAGTGTGAACCACCAATGACAGGTATATAAAAAAGGATAACACCCAGGGTCACACACACACACACACACACACACACACACACAATCACAATACACTATTGCTGTCGCAAAGCAATGAAAATTATAGAAAGAGTCCTCATAATTTCACAAAATTCAACCAAGAAATTCAATAATGGAACCCACAGTGACTCCCTTGACTTTCTGTCACACAGAATAAGAAAACTTACAATAAACTTGGCAGGATGGTTGGTGGTGATTATATTTCATTTGCAAAGAAGGAGAAGATCTAGTTTGTAAAAATTCTGACTTTTACATCTACTCAAAGTTCAGTTTTGAGGAAGTTCTATGATTCCTATAAAGTCCAAATATCTGATCAAGAACTCAAGTATTACCTTATTGTCTTTAATGGCTAAAGTTGGTAAAGTAGAATTCAAATCACACACACATACACATACATATACATACACACACATGCACACACACACACACATCAGAATAGAAGAACTAAAATATCATTTTAAGGAGCAAAGAAATAACTACACATCAAGCATCCAATTGACAGATTCATATCCATGGAAAATAGAGATCAAATCTGGCCCGGTCTGGGTGAGAATCTGGGACTGCCCTCCTTATCCTATGAATTTCAATTATCAAAGAGGTATCAAGTACACACTCAATGCTGGGAATGGGGTAAAATCATATTCTTATAGGTGGTTCCATGCTCTGACTAAACCAATGTTATGAAATGGTAAAAGTTCTGATTCAATTAAGTGAAGTCTACTTTGGAGCTGTGTATCACTGAGAGCCAAAGTGAAACATGAACATCCTCCCACAGAGGGGTGAATATAACAGATATCTGGAAATAAAATATTTCCTGAAATATCATAAAATTACTAAATTATAAATAAATAAGTAAATGCCTAGCTACTACTTGAGAGCAATTGATCAGGAATCCAAAAATAATTACTGCCAACATAGTAGTCTCAGAAGGTGTCAAAATAATTCACTTATACGACTAATTTCTTAAAACTCACTTTCCGCATCTCCTTATTTCATTATCTCATATTAAAAGGTATTATTCCAAAGGAAACTCTCTTTCTCTCTTCTAAACCTTTAAATAATCTCTATACCCTATAAACAAATCTGGCCACTTGACTTTTCTCCTTTTTACTCCTTTGGAATCTTCTTCTGATGAAATTCAAATCAGTCTTGTTTCTCCTCAACTATTCCCTTCCTTTATCACCCAGTATCTGTCCAACGTTGATCTGAGGAGCCTGTCAGACAATATAATATTTATTTCAGAGGACAGGGAAGGGAAGAAGGATTTGTTATTTTCTTGTAGTTGTAGGGTGGTATCTTTCTTGAATGTTGACCAAACACTGGAGAACATGGCTCCCATTTGGTTACTTTTGGAAATAATTGTCAATGATGGAATAATCTAGGCTTGTTTTCCTAGCTAAATTCTTGGGATTTGTAACCATGAGCATGAGAGATGCTTATGCCAGTGGTGTCAAGTCCTACCACATGACTTGGACTTTTCTTTGTTTTTTGTTTTGTTTTGTCAGTCAGGAGGCTTGAACTCAAGGCCTGAGTGCTGTCCCTGAGCTTTTTCATTCAAGGGTAGTGCTCTGACACTTTGAACCACCGAACCACTTCCAGTTTTCTGGTGGTTAATGAGGTAAGAGTTTCACAGACTTTCCTGCTTGGGCTGGCTTCAAACTGCCACCTCAGATCTCAATTTCCTGAGTAGCTAAGATTACAGGCATAAACCCTAGCCACCAGCACCCAGCGTGCATTGGCTATTGATCAACTGTTTCTCTTAGAGCATATGCATTTTGCTTTCCTGTACCTTCAGAAAAACTTATTACAGGTCCTCCATCTATAATAAATATGGATGGGTTTGCTCAAACTTCCAGATGCTATACAACATCTTTTTCTGTGTCCTACCTATTGGTGTACTCTCTTGGCATACAGAATAGGAGACAGCACACACAGTTAGGCCTGCCCTTTATTTCTGTGATAAAGTAGTGACATTTCTTAAATTACAGGAAGTGCTTCTATCAAAAGCAGGGCTGGAGAGTTGAGTTGGAGGCTCAGGGAATGCTTTCACGAAACACCATCCACTTGAAGCCACACAACAGAATTTGCTACTTAAAATAGCACAAATTCTGGCTCAACAAGAGCTCTAAGTTTCCAAAAGTCTGGTTTGGGAGAACTCTTTTCCTGTTAGATATTTAAGGTGAACAAATAAGCAGAGAATTGTTTTATTCTGACTTATTTTTTACTTAACCTTTTTAAAATTTTATTTATTTATTTAGTCAGTCTGGAAGGGCTTGAACTCTGGGCCTGAGCCATGTCCTTGAGCTTCTTTTGTTCCAGGCTAGTGCTCTACCACTTGAACCACAGAACCACTTCTGGCTTTTTCTGAGTAATTTATTGGAGATAAGAGTCTCACAGACATTCCTGCCTGGGCTGGCTTCAAATTGCAGTCCTCATGCTGGGAGCATACAGCTCCTGCCTGTAATCCTAGCTACTCAGGAGGCTGAGATCTGAGGATTATAGTTCAAAGCCAACCCCAGCAGGAAAGCTGTGAGACTCTTATCTCCATAAACTACCAGAAAACCAGAGTGGCCCTGTGGCTCAAGTGGTAGAGCACTCTCCTTGAGCTCAAGGACAGTGCCCAGGCCCAGAGTTCAAGCCCCACGACTGACCAAAAATAAAACAAACTGCAATCCTCAGATCTCTGCTCCACAAGTGCTTAATTCCCTTTTAATTTTTTTTAAATTTAATTTGTTTTTAAGCTTTTTTCATTACCTCTAGATCAGCTCCTACCTATTTTAATTCAAGGAAACTGACTGACAGATGACCAACTCTAGCATTTCACAGGTTGCCAGCCATTTCAGACATAAAGGCTGTTTAATTCAAGATGGGAGTTACAATATGCTGCTGTGTACCAGTTATACTGGAAAGGAAAGCTGAACTGTCTGTTCTTTTTGTGGATGTATTTGGAGAGTTAAGTGGGTGGTGGAGAAGAAAGGCTTTTTTTTTTACATGATTGTTTCTACAAAAAGAAAACCATTCTTAAGATGTTTAGCTCTAAGTTTCCTTGCTTGTTTGTTTTTATAGTCAATACCTGCATGGTCTAAGCAATATTTGCTTTGCTTCTTCCCTTTCCCCCCTCCCCACACCCCAAATGAGCCCTTGTGGGAATTTAGACTTCAATGGGCAGGATTAGTAGTGGAATTAGATGAAGCTAGTAATTCACACGGAAATCAGTCACACTAAGATTTGTCTTTATGTTCAGGAAAACACCTCCATATTGTGTCTCCTGAGCTGCTCTGATTATCCATTCTTTTCACAAATACTGAGTGTTAACTATATACCTGGTGTTACAATTGGATAAGGAGACAGAAGTGAATTAGAAAAGAAAAATGATGGGTATGCTGGAGGGAAATAGAGAGCTGAATAGTAAATAAAGAAATAAAACCACGTCTAGTTTTAAGACGTGCTATGAAAGAAACCAACCACGGCAGGTGTACAGGAGAGGCCAACGATAACTTGAGGGAGCCAGTAAAGATATTTCTCCATCACAGATTTTTCTTCCTTGTAAAGAAAAATCCTAAACCCTATGAAACTTTATTTTCTTGTCTGGAGGAAAAAAAGAGAGACATAAGATATCTTCTTATCTACTTCTAGACATAAGTCTTCTACGATTAAAAGTTAAGTGAAAAGGTCAGCTAAGCTCTGCTTAACAGTCTTTAAAAGTTGAAAAGCACGTTACAAAACTTTGATGTGACATCATTTTTTTACTGCCCTTTAGGAAGAAGCTAAAATCCTAAAGTTAGATCTTCCCCCAAATTGCACAAAATCTCGGGGCTCAGGAGAAAGTCTTTATTAGTATAGTTGTGGTGCCTACTCCCATGAAAAGGCAAACAGGAGGTTTCCAGAACCCTGATCTCCACAGACCATGAAGCAGCTGCTTGCATTGTGTACTATAGCCAAGTTATGGAATCAGCCCAGATGCCCCTCAGTGGTCACATGGATCAAGAAAATGTGTTATATATACACAATGGAATTCTACACTTCCATCAGAAAGAATACTATTGTACCATTCATAAGGAAATAGATAGTCTTGGAAAAAAATTGTATTAAGCAAAGTAAGCCAGACCCAAAGAAACACAGGTTGTGTGGTTTCCCTCATTTATCCTAACTAGAATGTGTTATAAACCCACATGTAAACACACTGGATGATAAAAGACAAAAAATATATCCTTGGACATGATAAATGATACAGGACTCTCAACAGTCACACAGTGAGACTAAGAGAAGATATTCCTGGAAAGGATCACAAAGGCTCAATAGATATGTGCAAATAATCATGTAAAATGATGTTTATCAAAATGAACTACAAGAAGTGGAAACGAGAGGGTTTTTGTGTTAGTATGCTTTTTTTCCCCTTTGTTACGGTTTTGGATTTCTGTACCTATTGTCTTGTATGTAAGTGTATCTGTTTGGGGGAGGCTATGGGGAACCCAGAAATGGTGGGACAAAAGGTAAACATATGCAGCAGTGATCATCACTAGAAGCTGTGTTGAAAATGAACTATACAGCCAGGCATTGGTGGCTCACGCCTGTCATCCTAGCTACTCAGGAGACTGAGATCTGAGGATCATGGTTCAAAGCCAGACTGGGCAGGAAAGGACAGGAGACTCTTATCTCCAATAAACCACCAGGAAACCAGAAGTGGCACTGTAGCTCAAGTGGTAGAGCACTAGCCTTGAGCTGAAGAGCTGAGGGACAGTGCTCAGGCCCAGAGTTCAAGCCCCACAACTGAGAGAGAAAGAAAGAAAGAAAGAAAGAAACAAACAAACAAACAAAGAAAGAAAAAAGAAAGAAAGAAAGAAAGAAGGGAGAAAGGAAAGAAGGAAGGAAAATGAACTATACAATTTGTGGATAGGGAGGGTTGGGAGTGAAAAACTGAGAGAAAATGAGGGAAAAGGTGACAGGATTCAAAAAGAAATATACTCATTATCTAACTTATGTAACAGTAACCCCTCTGTACACCACCTTTGCAATAACCATTTATAAGTAGCTGCTCTTAATCCACCATTCCTCTCCATCTCTTGCTCTTGATTTCAGTTCACACTTCTTTCCTTTGTCATCTATGACTCCAATTCACCTTCTTTCCCCTTGTTATCCATGTCCTGTGTTCACAAGGGTCCATTGAGGTTAAGGTAGTCTTGTTTATTCAAGATTTGGGTTGGAGGTATGGCTTAAGTGGTAGAGCACCTGCCTAGCAAGCACACGAAGCCCTGAGTTCTAACCCAATACTGCCTCCAAAAGGAAAAAATGGATAGATTCTTGCTTCTCTCACAGAGTGGGTCACATGTGACATTTTGAGTAAAGGAAACCAATCTCTTCCCAAATGACAGAAACACTTTCAGGCCAATGTGCAGATAGTAATCATACTATAAGGAGGTGCTTGCTTTCATTACTAAACTGCCTTGTTGCCAGGCTGGGGGGCAGTCAGTCAGAACTACTAAAGATGCGATCCCAACCAGTTGGTGTATTGTTGTTGTTGTTTTAAGAAACATTATAGAAAGAGCAAAATAGTTGTAAATAGTTAATATTTCTAACCCGCTTCAAGTTTAAGAATCCAGTTGTCTCTTTAGCTGTCTTTAACAGTTGTCTTTTCACTGGTTCCTAAACATCAAATAGAAAAACCAGTCCCTAAGATGGAGACGCTCACATCTGATTGACATGCTGAACCTGGATTACGTATTAAACAAGAAATGCCCTCCTTGAGCCAAGAGCACAGGGAAGTGAAAAACAAGGGACCTTCTCAGCCAATGATGCATCCATAAAATGCTTGGAAAGCTGCCCTGTTTGCACATGGAATCAGAAAATAAAATGAAATAACAAAGAATCCATCCCATTCCTTTAATTTCATCGTCTTGTACAGACCATCCTCCCCAAGGCTTTCCTCTAACCCAGTTGCCAAGCAGGCGTGAGGGGTTATCCTCTCTGAAACAGCATTAACAATGCTTGGGCCCTCCTGGGGATAGTCCAAAGCATTCTGTAGGGGAACTGGCTGTTTCTCTGGGCTCATCATATGGAAAGTATATTTCTCAACACAGCTGGCAAACAAATCTCTTTGAAGGAGATAGCCAAGAGGCCCTGAGATTGGCTCTCCTATAATGAATTCAGCATCTTTCTCTCTCCCCAGTTTGTAATATTCTTCCTCTCTTGTAGTTATTTATTATTATCCAATATTTATGCAAGCCATAAATGTGCAGCACACTGCACAGTATTATAGAGAGGGCCGATGAATGCACTAAGAACATCTCCCAAGGAATAGCTTGAAACCTACAGGTCAAGTCCACCAGCAGAGGCTTCCAAGGAGAGAAGAAAGCAAGGCAACTATGGCCCGCTGAAGACTAGTACAACAGAAAACAATGGCGGACCAGAGCTCGTTTAACTTGCTGTGGATTTGAGGAGGAAGTGGCTTGACCTTTTCATGACTTTGATTAATCCACACTTGTTTGGTCAACAGAGGTCGAAATGGTAGTCCAGAATGAAGACATGCATCATAAACTACAAGTTTCGTTCCTAGGCCATGTCCAAGGTAGCAGAAGAGCAGGATTTTATCAACAAGTATTCCTAAACTTGGAATGTACAACTTGTGAGATACCACTACTGATATTTCCTACTTCACATTTGAAAAGATACTGCCCTAACTCTCTCCAGCAATGAGCTGAGCATGTTTTTCTGTTTACCAGGCAATAAGTGTAATGAAAGACCTTGAAACTATCCAAGGTCATGTGATCAGGGCTGAGGTCCAAACTCCAGTTCTCTGACTGAGACCACGATTCCCTCATGGTTGACCTGCTGCTGCCTCCCTTGTTCCTAGCTGGAGCACTCAGGACTTTGGTTCCTCTGCTTTCTTCCTTCCTTGTTAACTATTTTCTCTTGTTTTCCCCAAACAGCAATTCATCATTCACCTTAAAAATCTATGCATTCCCCCAGCCCTTGGTTCTTTATTTCTCTCCTGAGTACATTGTTTTTTTGTACTTTTGGGTTTTGGGGAATTCTTAATTTCTGTGTTCTTCCTGGGAAATCCCATTCATCCTTTTCTCACACTGCGGTCATCAGCTAGCTGTATGTGGCGGATGCCATTACCTCTCCAGCCTCTACTGAGGTCTGTAAGCTCTCAAAAACTCTTATTCATCTTTAACATAAGGATAATACTTCATGACCCAACGCAGAGACTTCTATATTAAGTCTAATGTTCATTCTCCCCCAGTTCCTTAGCAACTGAGTTGCTGAAGAATCTTGACTAAGTAAAGTGTATTCGCTGGAAAGATTTCACAACATAGAGCCAACCTCCAATGGGTGAATTGTACTACATTTATTCTGTCCTCTAGAGTATGTGATCCAAGGTTTGAAACTTACTTTCTACTCTCCAAAGTCTCCTATACGAACATCCTTCTTCTGTATGTGGAGTACTTTCCTTTGGATAATGTTTTTATGGTAACCAGGATTTGAACTCAGTTTGCTCAGCTTGCTTGCTCAGCTTTTACTCTACCTCTTGTGCCATGCCTCCAATTGGAGATAGAATAACATGGACTTTTCTACTCTGGCTGGATCTGAACTACAATCCTCCAGATTCCAGCTTCATGAGTACCAGTACTCAGATCCCCCTTGATATTTCTACATTGAGCTTTTATCCACCATTTCTATGAAATTCCAGTGTGGCCTAGGAAATAATATCACCTTTCTTTGCCCCAGCTAGAACCTGTCACTTTGGGGCAGATGCTCTTACATCACCACTTGACATGATAGAAAAGAGCAGAGACAGTATCCTTTGTGTTGGCCAATGTACTCAGTGTATGGTTGAGTTTTGGACTCAGCAAGTGCTCAATACATACTGGTTGGATTTCTATGCGCCCAATTGTACACCTTTCCCCCGACCCCCATATATGCCTATTTGTATTGACCACAGCCTGTCTCAGATTCCAGTTGTAGAAGTTCTAATCTCCATCCTCTAATATGTAGAAAATACCAATCTTGGCATGTCTTGTGCACCTAAGATGTTACTTTAAATCACCAGATTCATGGAAATGTTTTTTTCATTGAACAGATGAATGTATTTATTCCTTTGGAAATCAAAGGGAAAATATAAATTTAATAAAGGCAAATTAAATCACAAAGGAAAAATACCATTTGAAGAATTTCTGTTACATATAAAAAATAAATAAACAACCAGAAAAAATCCTAAATACCATGAAACTAAAATTAAACTTTTATATCCTTTGATTATAGCATTTTAAACCATGATATCTCCAAAGTGAGTCACACCTATTCCTATTGTTCTGACTGCCTACCTTTCTACCTTGACTGCAGAAATAAGATAGTCTTGATGCTCAAGTTATAGAATAATACACAAAAAATTATCTCTTGAGAAATTATCTTATTTTTAACCTTAAGTTATCTTTGGCAAGGAGTCTTTCCAAAAGTTCATTCAAAATTCATTTGTGGTATCTTATCATGACTGAGGGTATTGAAGATACCTGCAACAATAATTGTGGCTTTCAATATTCATTTGTGATAACAGAAACTAATGAGCCCTTAAAACTACTTTTGTATACATTATATAATTATAATAATACATATTGTTATTCTTTTATTTACTTTCATACACACTATATTCAATGCACATTTTGAAAAAATTGAATTATGTAACTTGAGAGTACAGATGGGTGGGGGAATAATGGGAAAGAACTATAGAAATGGTGACATTGATCAATATGATTTACATAATTGTTACCTCTTTGTACAACTACTTAATAATTTTTAATTGATATAAAAATCATTTTAATAGGCCAGGTACTGGTGGCTCATGTCTGTTATCTTAACTACTTGGGAGACTTGAGATCTGAGGACTACATTTCAAAACCAGCCCAGGTTGAAAAGTCTAATTACTCAGCAAAAAGCTAGAAATGAGGGTATGGCTCATGTGATAGAGTACCATCCTTGAACTCAAAAGCCAAGTGAGAGCACCGAGCCTGAGTTCAAGCAACAATACTGGCAAAAAAATAATAATACTATTAAGGAGGAAGCAACAATGCTCAATAGGAAATGTACTCATTGCCTTGCTCATGTAACTGTAACCCCTCTGTACAGTATTTTTACAATAACAAACATACAAAAAACTATTTTTACAAATTTAAATGAGGCCAGTGGAAATAGAGGATGGAATTAAATCAAAATTATAAGGTTCCTTTGAAGGGTTAAAAAACACTCATTGCAGGAGAAATTAGGTTTATGAAAAATGGAATCCAGAAGAAAACTTCTTCCTTGAGAATGAGGAACTAAGTAAGTCATTAAGAGAGCACTTTCACTAAGTCATAGAAGATGAAGCTTAAAAAAATAAGGAAGACTTTTTCTCCAACCTACTCCCCAAATACTTAGTGAACATTACCTAAAGTCTTCTAGTTCTTTTTCCAAGATGCTCTGGAGCCTCTGTCTCTCTCAATCCCACACTCTACTCCCTGTCCCATTGCCTTGCTTCTAGAAGAACAACATTTCTCCTTGATCAGACGTCATACTTCCTTGAATGACCAAGACAGTGTTGCTGGTGCTGCCCTGAGCTTGCTGGCAGTGTCCGCTCTGACAGGTGCGGCTCATACCTTCCTGCGTCTGCTCCCAGTGTCCTCCAGAGCAAACCAGGCAGGACCAGCTGGCAGCCTTTCCATTCCCCTTGCCTGCAGTGATTGAAGGGCTAGCGAGAGGTAGCATATTGATTTCTATCTCATCTTTGGTGCTTGTAAAAGCTCCTCTCGTCTTGTCCACTGACGTTTCACACCAGGCTTCTAATAAGCACTTCTGACACAGATCATTCTTGATTGTCTGAAACTGGTCTGGACATAGTAAGTCAGCTCACTTCTCTGCACCATTCCATTATGTTCTGGGATTGTAATTTGCCCCAGTTACTGATACCAGGACAGAACAGTTCCACACATTTCCAAATGCTCTTCACAGATGAGACAGTCCCTGCATTAAGTCCTCCTTGAGCTCCAGTTAAAACTGAGGACACCAGAACCTGAGCAATCCACACACCTAGTGAATCACAGAATTAAGTTGACATGCTAGTATTAATAGCACAGGATAGGTTGAGAAAATTGAATCCATTTTACTATCTTGGGACATGGAAAGTACAATTCAGAAATGCTCTTGCTCCACTGAAGCTCAAAAGAAAATATCGTCTTCATGTAAGAGCTTATGGCTTCATACACTTAAAATAAAACACAAGTGGAGAGTACTCTTTAAACTCTTTGAGACACATGGAGGCAGACTAATATTACCTCCTCATCTCACCCCCATATTTCCTAATCTCCTCAAAACACACCTTCAGAGAGAATGGCTCCCACCATACATGAGTTACTTGCATTCTATGGACAATTTTGACAGTAGCAGAAAGGAAGGGAGAAAAGTACCAAGGACTGACTTTCCAAGCAAACATTGGCTCATGGTGCACTGCTTCTTAGGTACCAGAGTATCCATCCTGAGGTCTAGGATTTAATAAGTACTTTTAGAGAGAAGACCAAATTGTATGCACAGAAGATAAATGACGGGCAATTAGGTCTATACCTGATCTGTTTTCCAACATGCTAAGCTTCACTCACAACCTGTCTTCAGATTCATGTTTCTCTGTGAAAAAGCAAACCTGCTTTTCTTTAGAGCACATAGTTCACTGGGAATGAAATGGCTCTGGGTTGATACTCAGAAGTCCAGCCATAAACAAACCCAGATTATATTTGCAGGCAGCAGGAGCTTGGGTTACGAGTCCTTCCGGAGGGTATTTGTTACAACCCTGTTGAAAGTCAGCTGGGCTGGCAGAGAAGCTCTAATTTGCAAAGGAGAAAAGTGAGGGTTGTGCCAGTGAACAAGGCTCTGAGCTAGCAGGTGTTTGCAGTGATTACCAAACTCTGGCTCAAAGCCCAGCTGTGTCAAAATGACCTGGAAACACTGTTGGAAATAGAGCCTTCCTGGGTTCCATACATTACAGACAAAACTATGTCACCCTCAAGATTCCTATGTCTGTAGTCCTACATCAAGTAATTTGGAATGTGATTCAATTTGGAGATAAGTCCGTTAAAGAGGTACTTAAGGTTAAGTGAGGTTACTCAGCTGGGCCCTAAACTAGTATGAGAAGAGATCCTAATGAGCGGAGATCAGGACACAGACAGAAAACCATCTGAAGACAAAGAAGAAAGGCCTCAAAAGAAACCAACCTTACCATCTTGGGTTCTAACTTCCAGCTTATAGAGCTTGAAGGAATAAATGTCTGTTGTTTAAGCCCTGATGTCTATGATACTTTGTTACACAGCCAGAGCTGACCATACCACCCCTAGACACACTGAATCAGGTTCTCTCAATGTCAAAGACAACGTGTAACACACTATAGGCTCAGAAGAAATACAAGAGCTTCTCTCAGGCTGAGCATCAACATTACCTGCTGATTATGGCCAGGGGTCGGGCCCACCCTTACCACAGTGGAATCTTGGTTCTTCCTTCTCTCTTTTAAGTTGACTTCTTATGAAATCATTGCCACATTCTGGTTCTTACCCCTCACTTCAGAACTGCTTCTGCCAAAGTCATCTAGAAGATGTCTGAAAGAGGTAACTTTGAGATGACACAAGAATCTAATTCCTAAAAGGAAAATGTAGGGAGAAAAGACTATCCCTGGTCAGGATGACTGTAATGATGGACAATAGCTAAGCTATGAAGAGCTGAAAGAGCTCAGGGGCTCAAGAACTGTATGTCTGGGAAAAAGAAGAGAGCAGTTTTTATAGCATGTTCATGATGCATTAGTCTGTTTTGTGTTGTGATGGTAGAATATCAAAGGCTGGGTAATCTGTGAAAATAGACTTACTTCATTTATAGTTTTAGAAGTCCAAGAGTGTGGCAACAGCATCCTGGCAAGGATCCCTGTGGCTGTAGCACATTGTCACAGAGAAGGATCTGGCCATGTGTGGAAGAGGGAGACCACATAGCAAGAAAGGAGATACGAGCGATTCAGAGGCTGAGCTTGGATCTTTTCGTAACAACATACTTTCACCGGAACTAATTAGTAGCCCAGAACTATATGAACGCTCTAGGATGACATCTATGATGTAATTACACTAGGTCCTGTCTCTTTACCATCCCACCACATCAACACTGACACACTGGTGGCCAAGCTTCCGGCCTAGGAAATATTGGGGGATAAATTCAAACCACGTTCAAACCATAGGATACAATGTACTGACATGAATGGTCCCCATCATGCCTACAGAATAGAAAGCTATGGCCATTTACCAAGCTATTATCTTGCAGGATTCCTATTCATGCTCCAATTCATAAACACAAGCAGTAGTGCTCCGGAGTTTGCAGTGTATGATCTAGTTCAGATATTTGCTTTTGACTATCAGAAGCTGTACAGGGGTCCCTCATACATGGAGTTCCTGACACAGGAGAACCCATTTATGCACAAGAAATGTTTTCGTGCCACTATCCTACCAATGATCAATTACCCAGCCTGGAAGGAAATTATGAAGGCCTTGCTAACACCACCATTTAAATTATCCAATTAGTACCCAAATATCATGTTACATGATTACTTCCCCCTGCCCCTAAGACTTGCAATTTTGCATTTTATTTGCTTAGAAGCAAACTTGACTAGCAATCCCTCCTATCTTGGCATAATGAAAAATGTTTCTATGACTCAACCCCATCCCAGTCATTAGTATCAAATAACCTCACCCTTGATGCATTCCATGATCACACACACACACACATATATGTATATATGTATATATATATACATATATGTGTATATTTATATATATAATTTATTAGATATTTATCAGATCAAGCATATTCCAAATCCTAGACACATAGCAATGAATGCAGCTGACTAAACTGTTCTCATTATGCTTTATTTCTTATGGTTAAAAAACATACAATAAGCCAGGTACTGATGGCAAATAGCTATAATCCTAGCTACTCAGGAGGCTTAGATCTAAGGATCACAGCTCGAAGCCTTCCCCAGGCAAGAAAGTCTGTGAGACTCATCAATCAACCACCAGAAAACTGGAAGTGGAGCTGTGGCTCAAAGTGGTAGAATACTAGTCATGAGCAAAATAGCTCTGGGAGATCACCCAGGTCCTAAATTTAAGCTCCACAACCACCACCACCACCAAACAGAAACATACAATAGGCTGATAAATAATTATAAGAATAATTGTAGATAAACACTGTTAGAACAATGAAGCAGGATTAAGAAATGGAGCAATGGTCCCTGACTTAGTAGAGAATTGGTTAGGAAAGTAAATTCTCTGTCCTCACTTAAGACTTTTTTTGAGTCAGAACTTCAGTGGGAGGGAGACCCAGAAATCTGATGCAAACTCAAGTTTGACAACCCCAGCGACAGTAACAAATGATGAGAGGAGTTACCTTAGAATGCATGGTTGGAAATAACCTCTCTGATAAGATGGCACTGAGAAGAACCTGAATGTCACTTAAGCTAGGACATGTCCAAGTCTAAATTCATCCATGTCAGTGAAGCACCGCTAATGTCTTTGGTCTTTTATTTCATGCTTAGCAAACACTTTCTGATGACTCCTTCCCATCAGGGCTGGTTTTAAGGCAGTGTGACCTATGCAATCACCAAAGTCCCTGGGCTCAGAACTAGGTTGCAGACTTGACATAATGCTCTGTTGTTGTCCTCTTGAAATTCTCAGTAACTTTACCTTTGAACCTGTGTTTTGTCCAGCAGGCCCACAGATGATGCACTTGAACCAAGGAGATCTTATTCCCGCATAGCATTTAAATTTCACTCCCTTGGAGCAGAAAAGTCTGATGGCCTGCCATGCGTGGATATCCAGCAAGACACAAGGTGAGTTACTTTGTCTACCACAGAATAAGCAGACACACTGGCAGCTCATTCTAACAAGAGCACCCTGTTTGCACCTTACAGACCAGTGCAAACAGTAAATCCTCTTTTGCAACCCAGAACTCAATGTGGAGTATGAGATTTCTGGTACATGTAAGAAGGAATATGATTCCTACAATAGCTGGCAATGTAGGTGATTGTTAACCCACACAGATTGGCTCTGAGAAAAAAGTGGACGTAAAAGCTTTAAAAAGAAAAAAAAAAAAGCCGGGCACTGGTAGCTCACACTTGTAATACTAGCTACTCAGGAGGCTGAGAACTGAGGATTGTGGTTCAAAGCCAGCCCAGGCAGGAAAGTCCATGAAACTCTTATCTCCAATAAACCATCAGATAACCGGAAGTGGTGCTGTAGCTGAAGTGGTAGCGTGTTAGCCTTGAGCTGAAGAGCTGAGGGACAGTGCGCAGGCCCAGAGTTCAAGCCCCACGACCAACAAAAAAAAAATTAAAAAACATGATTTCCATCTTTTGGGAGTTCAGTGGACTGATTCCCAGCCAACAACAAATGCAAATGGGACCAGTAACCTAGACACTGCCCTGAAATACAAGCATAACATGAGAACATTAATTAATTGACTTCTAACATTAGTTAGTTAATTAATTGCTAAAACATGGAGTCCACAATGCAGTGAGAATTGAATGGAGATTCAGATGGATTAAAATTCTGAGGTTTGAGGGCTCTGTCCTACTTTTCTCTTTCACTACAAATTCAACTTGCACCCACATTTAATGGAAATGGATTCCATCTACTCTAATCCACGTCCAGCTCACAATGCCTGCCTTTAACCACCCATCAATGAGGGACAGTTCCCTTTGCTTTGCCTGCCTAAAGTTTAATACTAGGAGTTTTCACTTACAGACATTTTCCAAGACCTGGAAAATGTCACCTCACACGACTGGATACATCACCCGGCTACTTTAGTCAATGAAAAGCCTGGAATCTCTCTCACACATGGTGGCAGACGAGGCACAAAGGCTGTTTTCTTAAACTTGGGCAGGTTTATGAGGCTGGAAGTGCCAAGAATTCAGGGATATAGCACTATCCCACTCATTTCTTATTAAGATGCTCCTTCATCACTGGAAAGTCTTTTCAGTCCAAATGACCTTAGTCCTCTTCCTGAACCATTAGTTTAAAAAAAAAAAAAAGAGCCCTCATTTCCCTCACCAAAACCATTAGCTTTCAGAGACCCCTTTTTATAAGTACTCTAAATGTTGAGTCCGGGCAATGGGGTGTTCTATTAGGTGAAAACATGAGAAATGGATTTAGAATTTTACCCGAAAAACAACGAACTAAATGCCTTTCATTGATAAGTAAAGTAGTGGGGGGGGTAGGGGAGGGAAGAGGAGGAATTCTGGAAGAGTTCAAAGGTGGTAAACTTTCCTATTCTGCTACAAAATAAAATGCTGTCTCTTGTACAGGTCACACAAAGATGCTGAGAGCCAGGAAAGTGCTGGAGGCCAAGGCACTAGCAGGAAGGTCAGGCCCCGCCCTCATCCAGCCTTTTCTCCCTGACTAGGGACCTTCCTTTCTTAATCTTCTAGGTTGGTCTAGAGTGGAGGTTTTTCTAGTGTGATCCCATGAAATTCCTAGGAATCAGGCCATTGAAGCATAGCTAGCCTACAGAATCACCTGCAAAGCACTTTGATCATCCAGATTCTTACCTCTAAGATTCTGATACAGCAGGTCAAAGAGGGAGATGGATTCAGTCATTTAAATTACTATCAAGATCTTTGGCTGATTCTGACGCTAAGACTGCAGAGGTGTCTCTGAAGTTTTGAGGCAAAGGGGATGGGTGAGAGGGGCTGGCCTTCTCTATTACTGCATCGATGGGACATCCCTTCCTCTGTGTAATGGCTGAGGTCCTCATCAAATCCAGCTTGATAAGAGACTTGGTACTTAGTAAAAAGGGCTGGAAAGCACCTACAAATAAGTGCCTGGTGCTCTGTGCTATCCCAAGGCTGAGAATTCTAAGAACAGAGGATTCACTTGAATAGGTATAAGCAGTTCTCCAACAGCCTCCACCCCATGCTCCCAATGAAATATTTCTAAAGTGCATCAAGGAAGAGATACTCCAGGCCATTCACTGAGCAATTTGTCTCCCTTTAACAAAAGGAAAGATAAAAGAACCAGGAGCCAGTGGCTCATGCCTATAATTCTAGCTACTCAGGAGGCTGAGATCTGAGGATTACAAGCCAGCCAGGTGGAAAAGTCCACACACAAAAAAAGCCAGAAGTGGTGCTGTAGCTCAAGTGGTAAAGTACTAGCCTTGAACTAAAGGAGCTTAGGGATAGCACCGAGGCCCAGAGTTCAAGCTCCAGGACTGGCAATACGTAAATAAATAGGGACTCCACTTTCTTAAAATAATTATATTTCACCTAATTAATATAAAGACAATTTGCTCCACAGAGGTTAGAATGTGTTTGTACCTTTAACTAAGCATCACTAACAATAGTGTGAAAATTTGTGAAATTTATGTAATCACTTAATCACAATAAAAAAGTGTTATAAAAATAATAATTAATATTATGGATCAAATTGTGCCCCTCAAAAAACATGTTGAAGTCCT
Source organism: Dipodomys ordii (assembly GCF_000151885.1). Lineage (NCBI taxonomy): Eukaryota > Metazoa > Chordata > Mammalia > Rodentia > Heteromyidae > Dipodomys > Dipodomys ordii. The sequence continues at coordinate 11,901,870 of NW_012267256.1, read as the reverse complement.
AATTCTAAGTATCACAGCCAGATCTTATAGATCTGAAAAGATAAGAAGAATCCCTACTAGAGAATGGCCAGCCTAATCTATTATAATGGGTGTCCTCAAACCAAGACATGATGATGACACAAAAATGCATTGTGATGAGGAGGCCAAGGCTGGAGCTCTTCAGCATCAAGCCAAGAATTGCCTGTCACATAAGGAACGAGCATGCTCCTGCATGAAACAAGATTCCCTGACTGGCACCTTGATTTCAATTTCCAGCCTCTCGAACTGTGAGAGAATTCATTTCTGCCTTTTCATTAATTTTTGCCCCGCGTGTGGTGCTTGGTGATGGCTGTATTTGGAAACGGAGGTGATTGCTGTGTTTGCAAGTGCTGGAAAGGATTCTTGCAAAGGTTACTCTCCTCCCTTGATTTCCAGGGCTTGAGTGTGGAAGGCTATCTAAACCTGCCCACCTCTCACCTAACACCTTTCAAAAGCAACAAGATCTCTCTCTCTCGACACTGGGTCTCAGGGTGTCATTACCACATTCTTTAGGTCACAGCAGACAGTGTGGCCTCACCCTTTCTGTCTCATCTTATCACAGAAGGAGGTCATTATCTGATTTCAAGCATGAAGTCTAGAGAACTTAAAAAAATACATTTAGAAGGAATAAATGAGCCCCATGTAAAAGGATTCCAAAAGCTCATGTTTCTACAGGCATCAGAAGATATTGTACATTCTGACATATGCTGTAAGTTTCCACAGGGGGCATAGAAGTATTTCCCATTCTTTTAAACTCACTGAATATTGTAATAATTAAAATGTCCTTTCAAAAACAAACAAAAACAAATCCAGTCTGAAGGTACTTACCAACCACTGAGTTAAATAACCTGAAGTCAAATGTTTGAATAGTAATTTCATCTTTGTGAAGGATTCAAAGAAGAATTGGATTTTACAATGAAAATGTGGTTTTATTCTGAAAGAGAAACTAAATAAGTAAGAATTCAAGTTTAGAAAAAGAGATACTAGTCAAATCTGATACATACAGTGGAGTGTGGCAGTTTGACTTTTTTTTTTTTGGGGTCCGGTCATGGGGCCTGAACTCTGGGCCTAGGCGCTGTCCCTCAGCTCTTCACCTCAAGGCTAGTGCTCTACCACTGAGCCACCTTCCCAGCCCTGCAGTTTGACTTTTGCATATCAAAAATATCCACAATAAAACCAGACATCAGTAGTTTAGGCCTATAATCCTATCTACTCAGGAGCCTGTAATCTGAAGATCATGGTTTGAAGCCAGCTTGTGCAGGAAAGTCTGTGAAACTTTGCTTCCAATGAACCACCCACAAAAACAAAAGTAGAGCTGTGGTTCAAGTGGTAGAGCACCAGGCCTTGAGCCCAAAGGCTAAAAGGACCATCTCTAAGCCCTGAGTTCACACCCTAATATCTGCACAAAAAAGATAGATGGAGATATCTATATAGAGATATTCGTGATGTAACAGATAGTCTTCAAGAACTTAATATTCTTTTTTAAATAGGTCAGAAGCTGAAAAGTGGAAGGAACTCTAGTGTCCTTGTCATTTGGCTGTGAAGGAGCTTGTTGATTGGTTGATAAATCTCTGTGAGACAATTCCCTGCAAGAGACATTCCCTCCTTCCTTCCTCCATCCACCCTGCTATTCTGAATTTCTTAGTTCCATTTGCTGAAGAATGCAGACCTGAGGTCTTGGCTGCAATTTGCCCCAGAAACAAGCCCTTGATAGGGCAACCCAAACTATCAGCAGTGTAAGTCGGAAATGATTGTTTCTATGACAAAGTCAGTTTTAATGACAGTCTCTTAAGTAACAACTGGCATTAGTGTGCTTAAATTTTTATTCAAATTCCGTTTTCATACAACTTTTAGAACCTTAGTTAATACACAAATTAAATTGAGAAGATTTGTGCTATCACATAAAAAAGTGGGTGCCAAGACCCACTTTTCCTTATAGAAGCAGGTGGATGAGATGCAGATTTTAACATATGAATCCTTTATACAATTGTGTCTCATAATGGAGCACAATGGAAGTGGAAGAAATGGATAATTGCTTATGGAAAACAACAACATTGACAGAATATCTGAAGTTTTGAAGACTGCCTGAGAGCCTGCCTTGTGTGCGCTTCTCTTCCACTTTCTGCTTCCTGCAAGATGAATTTCAGTCTGGAGCAGAGCACCAGGCCCAAAGTAAGGTTTATCACTTATGACTCAGAATGATCCAGGAGTTTGGAGAGATAAATACACTCATTCTGTCTTAATCATTATACAATGTTTACATGTGCCAGAACATCATGTGGTATGCCCACACCCACAAATATGTACATTATTTACATTTTTATGTCTTAGCTACAAAACTTATTAAATTATTAAGGAGTTAGAAAGTTCCTCACCTCAGCAAAATATACTTCAAAAATTTAATACAACTCTCCAGGAGATCTAGGCATGGGTCTGTGCACTACACTTCTTTTTTATTTTGTATGCATTTTTTATTATGAAAATACTGTACAGAGGGGTTACAATTACATGGGCAAGATAATGAGTACATTTCTTATCAAGCATTGTAGCCTCCTCCTTTGTTTCCCCTTCCCATCCCTTCCCATCCTCCCCCCACCCTCCACTACAATTCTTTAAATACTTTAAAAATTTTAAATTATCAATATTTTCCAGCCAGTTACCCTCATCTTTTTCATCCTAAACATAGACGCATTAAAATAAACCTTAAGCATATTACCTTACAGGTACTGCTGATTGCTAAAAGATAGGTATGCTATTGTCATTTTGGTTGCAAGCAACAGAAATAAATTCTGATAAAACAAAGAAAGCGCTAATTTATTAAAGTCAAAGCATTGCTGAATGAGAAAGCCTCAACAAGATATCACTCAGCTCCATACTTCCTCAGAAGACTGTGACTCAGGGGCTTGAACCCAGAACCTGGGCCTGTGAAGTCTCTTTCATTCACCACATTTCTTCTTTTCTTAGACCTATTCTGGTTACAAAACCACAGCTTTGGAAACTGTTTGGTGAAGAGGGGAATGTCAAAAGTGTTTAAAACAAATTAGCCAAGTGCTGGTGGCGTATTCCTATAATCCCAGCTACTCAGAAGGCTGAGTTTTAAGCCAGTCCGGGCAGGAAAGACTGTGTGACTCTTATCTCCAATTAACCACAAGAAAGTCAGAAGTGGCATTATGGCTCCAAGTGATAAAGCAGTAGCCTTGAGCAGAAGAACTCAGGGACAGTGCCCAGGCCCCAAGTTCAAGCCCTGTGATGAACAAAAAAAACCTTAAGTTCCTCATACAATCTGATGCCTTCACTTCAAACTTTGGGACTCTTCTTTCTAGAAACATGGATGGTTCAGGGAAAATGAGAGTCAGTTATAACATGAATAGACCTGTGACTCTAAAATAAATTCTAGCCAGATCTCTTCTAAGTGGACCCAGAATTAAGTGAGTTTATTTACTCCAAATTCCTAACTATAGTATTCTGTCTCATTAAATAACCAGCAGGATATGTGTCTTGATTATCTCAATATTGCCTTTATGTGATCAATTAAAACAAAAAAAATGTTTAGGGACTGGGTTCAATTCTTCAGCACCACATAAGCAGAAAAAAAAGCCGAAAGTGGCGCTGTGGTTCAAGTGGTAGAGTGCTAGCCTTGAGCTGAAGACCTGAGGGACAGTGCCCAGGCCCAGAGTTCAGGGCCCACAACCAGACCCCCCTCAAAAAAAAATGTTTACTCAAAGAAAGTAAGATAAGAAAGAAGTAGCCATTCTGGATTGGCATACAAAGACTGTCAAACATAGAAATTTACTTCTTCAGGCACCAAAGGACTCTACTACTTCTTCCTGTCAGGAAGTTTGCTTGATGAGCTTGGTTTGAATTACATGAAAAGCCTTATCCACAGTGAAAGGTTTGAGTCTAATGAGAACTGTCAAATGGAAAATATAACTGAAAGAGTTTTACTAAACAAAAATCCCTGCTGATGAAACTTGAAATCAATATTGATGAATTTGGCTCATTCATTTTTTGAGGTGTGTGTGTGTGTGTGTGTGTGTGTGTGTGTGTGTGTGTGTGTTTGCTGAGTGTAATAGACGGGTTTGGTAGAAGTTCTTTTAACTAGATTTCCTAAGCATGCCAATAATTTTTTTCAAACATTCTTCCAGCTACACATGTGGCATACATTTATTATTTACAATACATACACAGGAAGTGCTTGATTGATGAGATAACCCCTTTTTCAGAAAGATCTTTTCCAAATGGGTTTTTTTGTACTAGATGCATTAAATGCACTACCATAAAGAGAGCAAGATATACTTTTTCACCCCTAGATTTTATTTCCCATAAAAATATTACAAGAATGATTTTTGTAGACAGTATGGGATGTGAAATACGGATACAGATAAATACAGATCATGCTTCTATATTTTTCTCTTTACATGTCATGTGGTATGAGCAACATGACTTAGGCAAATATAAAATGGGGTAAAAGAGGAAGAGCAGGAAAGAGAGACTGAGATGGGGATTGTGTCTGTGTAGATTTCAAGCCATGCTTAGATGTTCATATTGTGCTCTTATGTTGGATGAGAGCTTCTAGAACCATCCCCTGTGGCATCTGTAGGGTTCTGTTAATGTCATGAATTTAATTTTGAAACATTAGTATGGCCACAATAGAAATGTCCCCATTTAGTGTTAGAAAGAAAAACTTGCATTTAAAGGACAGAATAACCCTTAGTAGAGTATCAAAGTCCTGTCATTTGGTTTGGTGCAAGCGATTGGCTTTATCTGATCACTTCCAAATGTAGTTCTGTTCTGCTGTAAAGCCTTTAAAGATACATACATCAGAGTACTTTATTTAAAAAGTCATCATTCATTTCTTCCCCAATGCTTGCATTGCAAGCTTCTTTGAAATTCTCTAACAGTATAGTTCATGGACAATTATCTTCAAAAATATAATACTTGAGTATGTGTATGTGCACATTATTCTCTCATGTAATATTTTATATTTCTCAAAATATATAACAATACTGAATTATTAAAACATTGTTTCAAATATATGTAAATTTATTATATATCAATATCTGATATAATACAAATATATATTATATAATATATAATACAACCTATGTTATATATGATATATATTGATGCATTCATAAATGTGTCACGTGCACATGGTTTGACCTAGTAACAGGTACTATTCTTAACTACTAGCAAGCATCATTTCAAGGACTTTCGTGAATTCATTCATGCCCTCAGCAGGATAGCTTCCTTATAGAGAAGCACAGATAGGTGTCTTCTAGCCATGTGAGCTCACTGTTGGCACACAGAGAACCAGATGCAGAGCTGGCTTCCTCATTTTGGCATGGCACATGGCCAAAGGTCAGCGCGTGACAGTTAATGGTCAGATAAGACCTACTTTAGGCTTGGTGGCTGCATATGATGTCTGTTGCAGATTTAAACAGTTATTTTTAAATTTCACTTGTGGGTGATGACAAAAACAGGCCATGGCCTGGACCTGGCCCACAAGAATCAGCTTTCTCAATCCAGTACATTGCCAAAATTCTAATTCAGTGCTTTTTAAAAAATATATATATATATACAATGAATGTATAAAGGGGCCTTCCTTTGGGTAGATACCTACTTTCTATGACTTCTATGGCTGCAATTTCTTCCAAAGACCTTCGAATCACACTTTCTTGAGACCACTTTCTCCATCATTTAGCCACCCACTGGTTGGGCTAGTAACAGTCCCACCATTTAGCCTCAGCTGATTGGTCCACAGTGGTCAGATCAAAGTAAGAATACTACTATAAGAATTCCCAATCTGGGTCAGAGAATTGGGTATTCTTACAGTGACATTCTCCTTCAGTACTGATGGTAGGCCTTCCATCAACTGGAACTGAAGCATTTTCAATGCCCAGGCCTTCTATCACATGAACTCGAGAAGCCTGGAGGAGTCTGCAAAGGGAGAAAGCAAAGAAAGAAAAACAGAGGTGAGACCAGCTGTATTCTGTCCTTGAATCTCCTGAGGAAATTCCTATTTCCCTATTTTAAATCTCTCTTCCCTTGCTCACTATTCTGACATAGGTTTCTGATACTTATAACCAAAACTAATACGTCTTACACATTTTTATTCTTCTTAATTACTCAATACTTCAAACAGGATATTATTTTTTAGGAGACTTTCTCAATGAGGGTTTAAGTTAGTAGATTCTTTCAATTAGTAAAAGTATTTCTAGTACATGGATTGCCACTTAAACATTTAAAATACACTATTAAAGCAAAGTACTAATTAAACACTTCACAAAATATTATGGCTTGTCAACAATCCTCATTTTTCCCCATTACGTCCCTCTAGTGTCACATTCACTGAAAAGCCAAACCTGAGATTTGAGGAAGTTCAACAGTATATAATCTCCTACTATGTCTCTATTACTTTTCTTACTTTAGGCCACTGCCCACTGTCCAAAACAGTGTCTGGACTACAGTAATCACTCAACATATGCTAAGTTGACTAAAAAGTAAATCGAATTACAAAAAAAAATATTAAAGAGGTTTTTTTAATGTAAACATTCATAAATCAGGCTGTTAAACTATTTCTAAATCTGAAGTTATTTAGGAATGCAAGGGGTAGCTTTTATAGGAGCACAGTGGTAAAGAAAACATTTAACTGGTTACAATTATATAGTTTCCTTGTTTGGTCTGTCTCATTGGAAAACCCCTAGTTACATCATTTGAAGTTGGTTGGACACTTCTGATTGGTCGAGTTGAAGTCTGCTTTTCTTTAAGAGAGACATGCATTATCTCAAGTTAAGCTTTGCTTATGTTTGCAAATCAAGCAATGTTAAGATATTTATTGAAGCCTAATTAGCTTTGCCTGCTCAAGGAGTGCCAAGGCCTAATCTCCATTTTAATTTATTTTAACAAGTGGAAAGAAGTAATGAATATATGTAAATATATATACACACACATAGATATATTTGTGATTATCAATGTTCAATAACACACGAAAATACTTGTTAATGCTTAATGATTTAAACATGAAATTTTCCAAAAAAAAAAAGAGAAAAAAATCCAAGGCAGAAATAAGAAAAAGCCAGGCACCAGTGGCACATGCTTGTAATCCTAGCTACTCAGGATGCTGACATCTGAGGGTTGCAGTTCAAAACCAACTCATGAGACACTTAATCTCCATTCAGCCACCAAAAAAGCCAGAAGTGGGGCTGTGGCTCAAGTGTTAGAATGCCAGCCTCGAGCACTAAAGCGCTCACAGACAACACCCAGGATCCCAAGTTCAAACCCCAGAACTGGCACCACAAAACAAAACAAACAAACAAAAAATCAAGGAAGGAATTCAGGCTGGAGAGAGTCTTTGTTGTTGTTGTTTTGTTTTTGTTTAACATAGCTATCCTTAAGTGAAAACGTAATGAATGCAGCAAGGAAAGGACTTTGGTTGGGATATTTGATGTCATTTAAAATAAGTCCAATTGTGACAAGGCCCATAAATTTTTCAAGTCTTTTAGGAACATCGAGCCAACATTCCTGAGTGGGATTAATGTTTTGCCATCATCTCTTCTTTTAGAAGCCACAAAATACAGTCACACTTCCAGGGCAAATGGCAAACTTCACTCCCTTTCTTCAAATACGTTTTAAGAATGGCCAGGAGATGGGCCAAGCTGATGAGGTCAGTCTCACCCGCTGCTGCTTCCTTGAGTTGAATTCCACCAGCTGACTAAATTGGCATTCGTGGATGGGATGTGGGATGGCTAAGTGATTTCTTTCTTTAAATAAGTCATGGCTGTGGAGAGTTCTGCTAAGTGAATAATCACACGCTCTTTCAGACTTTTGCCTGTATCATCTTCCAAAAGGATCACTTCACTGCAATTCACAAGGACCCCTCTACATGAAACCCATGGCATTAATGATCATGTGCCATCAAATATCACACATTGATAACATGTGTTCCAGTATGTGTTCTTTCATGGATACCTGAGAAGTTTTTTTTTTTTTATTTCAAAGGCAAAACTCCGGGAGAAATATTCTGTCATTTCCACAGGCAGTCTCATTTCATTTCCTCTGCCACACAAGTGCCTTCAATTGTTCTTTAACTTCTACCCTTTAAAGTCAGCAGGTCACTTGGAAACCATCCCATTTGAAAACTAAGAATCTATATTTAAAATGCAGAAAGCCACCCTTCAGGGTTTGAAAGGCATTTTTATTTGAGCACTCAGCCTGTAATGACCGTTGTCCAATGGTTGCCAAACTACTTTTCTCTCTTGGGATCTTTATGGCTTCTTTCTTCATACACAGAAGAACAGCTCTTTGTGCTCATTTCCTGAAGAAGATTACTTTTTGGTATCAGACTTCGCCAACCCCCCTTTTTTCTGCAGCCAAAGACTGAAAGTCTTCACTGTGGCAAAACAACTTCCCAGGCAGGACAGGACTGTAGAAAAAAACAAACAAACCAACAAATAAGAGTAAAAGTTGTTTACTGAACTTCCCTGTCACTTATGGCTGCTCATCAATGAACCGTTTACTGGGTACCATCATCTAAGAAAAGTTGAGTCAGAATAATGGTACAGATCCTCAAGATATAGTCAATAATACTCAATGTACATGTGTGAAAATGGAACTAGGAAACCTGAAGGGATAGATAGTTGGGATAAATAGGTGGAGAAAAATGATGGAAGGGGTGAAGCTGCAAAATGAATGCATGGTATATACTACAGAACTGAGACAAATAAGGGAAAGGGTGGGTCAAATGAGAGTGGAGACGTTGAAGAAATGACAGATCAAGAGGCATCAAACACATGAATTGCTTTGTTAAATGGCCAAAAAAGCAATATATAACCTAAAAACTAAGAAAAGTTAGGGAATGACGGGGTGGGAGGAGTAGGTGAGAATGTTGAAAGGGGTGACATTAATTAAGAAGACCTATATTCATAAACTGCCTTATTTATTGTCAAATCTTCTGTATAACTACTTAAAGATAATACAAAATGTTCAAAATAAATAAAAAAGACTTGACCCCTTGAAACCTCTTTGTACAATTATTTAAAGATAATATATATCATATTATATCCTATATGATATATATATCAACACTCATGAATTAGAATAAATTTGTGTCAGTAAGAAGCTTCAAGAGTGTTTCAAAATCTTTCCAAAGATCCCACTTCCTTTAGCATAGGTAATTGCATAATGGAGAGTCACAAGATCATGATCTAGACCTTTAGTATAGATCAATACACATGGAGATGCTGTTGTGTTAGGAGAAGGGAAAAAGCAACACTTCTTAATTGTAGGTAATTGTCTCCCAGGTTAGCTTTGAATCACCATTCTCAGATCCCATCTTCCTGACTACCTAGTATTATTGGCATGAGCCATTGGCGCCCACCTTGGCGTTTGGCTTATCTCACTCATCATAATAATCTCTCATTCTTTCCTTGTTTGTTTTTTATTTATAGCTGTATAATATTCCCTGGCTTCAATGTGCTACATTTTCTTGATCTATTCATCCATTGTTGTTTCAAGTGCTTTGATTCCTGTGTCTAACATTTGGCAAGGCATTTCTGGCCTCTCCACTTCATATGGACCATCTCCAAGCTTTAAGCAATTCTAGCTGCAGGCTTGCATTATTTCCTTGGGTCCTTTCCTGAGGTTAAACCACATAACATAAAAGAATCGTTTGTGTCAATTAATTTCCCTTATATTCTCTCACAACCTGCCATGGTAGTCACACTCTTGATTTAACATCTGTCAGAGCCATACTCTCTGGTTCTCCTTGGTATAAGTTAACTCACTCTTCAGCTTCTTATGAGTGTAGTTTGTTTCCTCTCTTAGCATGAGAGTACTTATCTTACTGGGTTATGTGGTCACTTGACACTACCTGCTGGTCTACTAGCTAAGAAGGCAGTGACAGCAACTTTGACAAAGCTATGTGTTGTCATCCAGGATGAAAACTTTTTCATCTTAATCTCCAAAAAGAAAAATGTGAAGAACGTTATCTTGTAACTGGAAAGTGTAGGCTCAGAAGATTCAGGGACAAAATCAAGGACACGGAAGTTTCTAGTGCTTTCAACAGGGTAAATCTCAAGGTCTCTTTTTCTGTATGTCTCTCTTTTTCTCTCCCTCTCTCTTTCTCTCTCTCCATTCAGAATTTTAACTTTGGTACAAACCACTTGCCAGCACACCTTCCCTGATGCATTGCTACCCTTACACTTGAGAGTTAAGTCTCAGGTCATCTGTTCTTTCTCTTCCAACTAGTGGAGCTGAGGGACTCTTTATATGCTTTCAGTGGCTCTCTGTTTTCATTCATAGGCCTAAATTAGTTTTTAATCAGAGTATTTTTTTCAGTAATTAATACGGATGGATTAGCAAGAGTTACCTAATCCATAGCCCTAACCACTGCCTCAAGCTACTTCTCAAAAGCTTGAAATGCTGCTCCTGGTGAATCATTGACTTCTCTCTGGGCCTCTTCCAAGTTCAACACCAGAAAAAATGTTATGCAGCCACATGCCAGGGGTCGTCAATATGCCCTCTACCACCACAGAATGGGACTCACAGATAGCCAGCTGACTAGAGGTCCAGCACTATGATCCCATTTTACAATCTGTTTCCTTCAATAGTCATTGATACAGATCATCAAAGGTCATAGGTCAGAGTCTAGAGAAACAGACTCTAATATGATTCGAATAGAAGTATTTTACTGGGGAGATGTGTTGAGAACAACCCCCTGAATGGGAGCAATGAAAATAAGACCAGCTATAAAAAGACTTTTAACTATGATACATTTGTGATGGAAGCCTTAACTGACCTGGTGAGAAATCCTGATGTTGAATGGCCCTTCAGAACTGTCCATGCCTGATGCATGGAACCCAGACTCTCCCACACATTTGGACCAGGTAATGGAGGTGAACTTCCCTTAGACAAGAAGGGAACCTTGAGGAAGATAGATCCCTTTGACCAAGAGTAATTTCCAGGAGAAGTCAAGCACAAGTATTCAGCAACCAAGACTACCGGGAGCTGGAAGAATGAAAGGGAATGTGAACACACACACACACACACACACACACACACACACACACACGTTAGGTTATCTAAGAAATTACAGTACTTGGAATTAGAAATAAACTATAATCTGAGAAATTGTAAATGCCATTCAAGAGATAATAGATGTGTAGATGCTTTAATAAGTAGTAAGGAACTAAAATAACTAATAAGGAAACAAAGAGGAAAGAAGGAAGAAACATGATTTTTTGAGGTGGAGGAAGGGTTGATAGTGGGGCTTTAACTCAGAGCCTGGGCACCGTCCCTAGTGCTCTACCACTTTGAGCAACAGTGTCACTTCTGTTTTTCTGGTGGTTAATTGGAGATAAGAGTCTCACAGACTTTCCTGCTCAGGTTGGCATCAAACTGTGAAGATCTTAGCCTCCTGAGTAGCTAGGATCAGTTCCCAGCTAACATAGCCATCAGTTCCCAGCTAACATGACTTTTTTTTTTTTATCAATATGCTTCAAACACTGTATCAAGAACTGGATGTCTTGATCCATAGTAAATGCTAACTTCCATTTACCATGCACTATTCCAAGATACTTACAAATACCATTTCATTTAACACACAAATAACTTCATTATTTACCACTATTTCATTTTCAGATGAGAAAGCCAAGACTGACAGATGTTAAATTCTTTGCCAAAGCTACACTTTCTAGCTGAGATCTGAATCCTAACAATTTGCTTTTGTAAAATATTTTTTTTTCAGTACTGGGAGTGAACTCGGGGACTTGCACTGCATATTCGGGTATTCTCCTGATGAGTCATGACCATGCCTCCATCCCTTTCTGTGCTGGTTATTTCTGAGATAGAGTCTTGCTTTCTGCTCTGGGGCACACCTGGACTGGAATCCACATATTTGAAACTTCCTATTGTAGTTGGGATGACAGGCACCCACCACTGTACATAGCTTCTTTCTGTTGATATTGAGTCTTGCAGACATTTCTGCCTAGACTGGATTGAAACCATAATCTTCCCAATATCAGCTTTCTAAGTATCTAGGATAAGCAATGTAAGCCACTGATGCCTAACTGAAATCTGTATTCTTAACCACTATGCTAAACGTCTTTCCTTAGATAATATATGTCATATTTTATTTTGAAAGTATCTGTATTAGCTGGGCACTAGTGGCTTGAGCCTTTATTCCTAGATATTCAGGAGGCTGAGATCCTAGAATCGTGATCCGAAGCCAGCCTGAGCAGGAAAGTCCATGAGACTCTTAACTCTAATTAATCCCAGAAAACCAGAAGTGGTCCTGTGGCTCCCTGTGGTAAAGCTCTAGCCTTGAGCAAAACAGTTCAAGGAAGTGCCCAAGCCCTGAGTTTAAGCTCCATGACTGACTAAAAACAGTTGTTTATAGAAATCATTAGTTTATTAAGAGATTAATTCTATTACCAACTCTATTTTGCTGTGGAGGAAACTAAAACCAAGTGTTTACTTTGCTCAGCAACAAGCCCCCTCTTTAGCTCAGGCGAAGTTAGGAAGACCTTATCTCAAAAACAAAACACAAAATCCAATTTAGAGATGATTGAGGCAAGAAGGGGTTCATCTCTAAGACCTCTGACATCTCTAAACCATTTAGCTTCCCAGTCTGAATTATAGCTGCTCATTTCTGCCAAGATGTATTATTGTGTTCCTTAGGTCCATGCTGTCCATGTTACAGTCACAGAAAAGTTTAGCCTACCTTGTGTCCCAAATTCTATGATCATGATCTCTTGATTCTTCTCACTACTGGAACATTCCCATAACAGAACAAATTTCAAAGAGCTTTAGATCCACGATTGGTGAAGCCATGGCTCAATTTTAATGCTGGTCCTCAGTGACTATGTGACTTCCCTCTGAGCCGCCATTTTCCTCTTTATAAGTAGAAATTAATTCAAGAAAATATTTTTCCAACTTCAAGAAGAGCTCCACCCTCCCCTAATAGCATGGCTTCCCTAGCATCTAACCACCTTCCCCTTTCTACAGTCCTAAAGTTCCTGCCCTTAGTTCACTCCAGCAATTTTATGGCTCTTGCTTCTCAACCATGGCTTTATCTTTGCCACATGTGTGTACCTATGTACTCATGAGTACCTGTGTACGCATGAGGGTACACACCATCTTGCCACTCACACATGGGTAATGACTACCTTGCTTTATCTACCACAACTTGGAACTGCAATTTATAGCAAAGTGGGAATCATCCAGCTATAAGGTGGCCAACCAGACTTTCCCACTGTGCTATCAGGTACACACGTTATTCAACAGAATCATAATACCTCAGGTCCTTGGTCAACAAGAGATGTCAGCTATTCGCTCTATCAGACACATGCCAGGTGTTTAGGAACTGATTTCCAGAACAGAATCCACAACAACCAGCAAAGAACATATCTGTTAAAAGAACCAAGTTTCTTCTCTTCAAATTATATCCAGATAATTATAATTTTTAATTTTTTATTATTTATAAAAGTTACTTACAGAAGGGTTATAGTTACATAAGTCAGGTAAAGAATGTGTTTATTTTCCTTTCTTTTCTTTTCTTTCTTTCTTTTTTTTTTTTGTCAGTTGTGGGTCTCAAACTCTGGGCCTGGGCACTGTCCCTCAGCTCTTCAGCTCAAGGCGAGCACTCTACCACTTGAGCCACCGTGCCACTTCTGGTTTTCTGAGTGGCTTATTGGAGATAAGAGTCTCATGGACTTTCCTTGCCTGGGCTGACTTTGAACCACGATCCTCAGATCTCAGCCTCCTGAGTAGCTAGGATTGTAGGCATGAGCCACTGACACCTGGCTAAGAGTATATTTCTTTTTGAACAATGTCACTCCTTCCCTTGCTCTTTCCCAGTTTTATAAAAGTATTTAAAGGCCATGATGATGGACATGCTCATTTAAAAGGACACTTGGATGGTTAAAAATGTACAGGTTAAAAAAAAATACAGGTCTCTAGGCATTCACAGAGAATGAGACAAAAGAGGATATTCTTAGGAGAGGATCACAAGGTGCAATAGCTATGCACCTCTAATCATATAAGATAATATTTATCAAAATGAACTCTGGAAAATGTAAACAAGAGAGGTTTTTGTCTTGTTTTGTGTTTTTGTTTTCCTTTCCTTTTGTCTCATTTGTTCATTTAGCTGTATTTGGGAGGATGGGGGAGCACAAAAATGGAGGGACAAAGGGTGAACAAATAAATGCAGCAGTGGTACTCACTAGACCCTGTTGAAAATGAACTATACAACTTGTGGGTGGGGATGTGAGGGAGAGCAGGGGAAGGGCTGTCATTGTTCAAAAAGAAATGTGCTCTTTACCTGACTTATGTTACTATAACCCCTCTGTACATCATCTTTACAATAACAATAAAAATGCATTAAAGTACAAATAAAAGGGCACTGGGAGATGAGAATAGTCACTCAGGTTATAAATGGAACAGGATGACATATCCTATGTCATTATAGCAAGTTTCCCACCCCCCACTTTCTCTCCCTCTTTCCCTCTCCTCCCCCCTCTCTCTCAGGAGAGAGAAAAAGCTAATTATCTGGCTACCTTATGGACTCATGGATCTAGAGGCTCGTATTTTCTGTTTGAAGCCAACAAAAATGAACAATATAGAGATAAGTTTACAAATCAATTCCCCCTGAGTTCCCTATCAACAGTTCTGATTTTCCCATCCAGATCACGTTTTAAACTTTGAAAAAGAACATGACTTGCGGGGACTTTTACGTGCATTAAAGTACAGAGCAAATAAATGAATTCTTAAAGAATAAAATTAGCTTTGAGGATTTGTTGTTGGGGGATTTAATGTTTTGAGTTCCAGGTATATTTTAGATATAAGACCCTTGTCCGTTGTATGCTAGTGAAGATCTTCTCCCAATGCGTGGGCTTTCTATTTATCTTGCTAGCTATGTCTTTTGCCATGCAGAAGCTCTGCAACTTCACGCAATCCCATTTGTCCAACCTTTCTTTGATTTGTTGTGCTTCTGAGTCTCTATTAAGAAAATTTCGGCCTGTGCCAAGGAGACCTAGGCTTTCTCCTATTCCATCCTGTAATGTTTTCAAGGTGTCTGCTTTGACTCCAAGGTCTTTTATCCATTTGGAGTTGATTCTGGTGCAGGGTGATATATAAGGATCTAGCTTTAGTTTTCTACAAGTGATTAACCAATTTGCCAGCATCATTTACTGCAGAGGCTGTGTTTCTTCATTTCTTTTTAGCTCCCTTATCGAAGATTAGATGGCTATACATCTGTGGGTTCATTTCTGGGATTTCAATTCTATTCCATTGGTCCTGAGGTCTGTTCTTGTACCAGTACCAAGCTGCTTTGATTACTATGGCTTTGTAGTAGAGTTTGAAATTTGGTATTGATATTCCTCCAGCACTGTTCTTTCTGTTAAGGATCAAAAAATTAAATCCCCCAACAACAAATCCTCAAAGAAACAACTGCCCAATAAATAAGTGGGCTAAAGACTTACAGAGAAACTTCTCTGGAGAAGAAAGAAGCATGGCCAATAGACACATGAAGAAATGCTCAACCTCTATAGCCATAAAAGAAATGCAAATCAAAATAACACTGAGATGCTACCTCACTCCAGTTAGAATGGCTAGAATTAAGAACTCTAATAACAACAGACGCTGGAGGGGATGTGGCCAGAAGGGAACATTACTTCATTGTTGGTGGGAATGTAAACTTGTTCAACCACTTTGGAAAGTAGTATGGAGGTTCCTCAAAAGACTCCACATAGAGCTCCCCTATAACTCAGCAATCCCACCTTTGGGCATTTACCCAAATGATCACAAACAAGAACACACGAAAGCTACCAGCACAACTATGTTTATTGCAGCATTATTTATCATAGCTAAGATATGGAACCAACCCAGATGCCCCTTAGTAGATGAATGGATCAAGAAAATGTGGTATATATACACAATGGAATTCTATGCCTCCATCAGAAAGAATGACATTGCCACATTTGTTCGGAAATGGAGAGACATAGAAAAAATTATTTTAAGTGAAGTAAGCCAGGCCCAAAGAATCATAGGTCCCCATGGTTTCCCTTATTTGCAATAACTAATATATGCTGAGACAAGCATAAAAGGTCAGATAAGATGATGTTAGGTGAAATGGACCCCAAGATAAGGACACAAGTAGTTTTTTCTTTCTTGCTATTGTTTCTAATGTATTTATACAGTACCATGTGATTTTTGTTGTTGTTGCTTTGTATGTCCCTCCCTCCCCCTTGGTATAACCCCTGTCTTCACTGTATTTGATATTGGTACAATTTGGAGGGGGAAGGGGAAAAATTGATTAAATAGGGATACAGGTGGACCCATTGCAACAATGAGATGTACAAGATGCTATGTCAGAAAGAACGTTACAATTTTGGCAGGGGTGGGGGAGTATAGTCGTGGAGATGGGAAGGCAGGGCAGGGATGGTAGGGGAAAAACAAAGGAGGAGGCAACAATACTTGATAAAAATTTACTCATTATCTTGCTCATGTAATTGTAACCCCTCTGTACGGGTATTTTCACAGTTAAAAAACATTTAAAAAATAAAATTATCATCCTTGCTTGTGTGAAATTACTCCACAGATTGTCCAGTAAGTAGGGGGATAGAAACTCCATCAGGCCTTGGATTCCAAGAAAAGTGATTCATACCATTGTTTAACCTGGTTGGTTACTCAGCCAGCCATGGTAGAATTTCCTTCGTATGAACAAACTCCTATGTCCATGTGACTGACCCTGGGTAACCACATCTCAAGACAGATGGAGATGCCATGCCATGACAGATGCTGCTTCTGCTTCATGATTCACCTCATTCTCTCACTTATTTTTAATTTTCCAGAAGCTGATTCTCACTTCTCAGTCATAATATGCATCTTTTAAAAAAATGCTAAAAGGCATAGAACAAAAACTAGCTCCTAATTACCTCTCCCTTCCTCATTACCACCATCTTTCCCAAAGCAATCACTTTCAACATTATCTGCTGTTTTACCTAATGTTTTTAAATACTGTGTTTACATTATTAGTTTTCTCAAGATTTCAATTTGGAGCACTCTTTGTTGACATCTCAGTATGGTAGAGGAGACATTAACTCTTGGACATCACCATGCCTTTATTCTACCTAGGAGCCCTGCCCACTAATGGACTATTTCTTTTTTTTTGGTCATGGGGCTTGAACTCTAGGCCTGGGCACTGTCCCTCAGCTCTTCAGCCCAAGGCTAGCACTCTACCACTTGAGCTACCACACCACTTTCCAATATAATAAACTTTTAAGACATCATTTTTATTAATATTATTGTAACTACCTGCTATAACCAACTGTGTGACAAGTATTGATCATAATTGTTCCCTATAGCATAGGAACTTTCCCATAATTATTTAGAAGAGCCAACAGGATTTAGAAATATAATGTGGAAGGTATAGAAAGAAGTGTCAAAAAAACCCACTGATCCTTAGGTGACTGACCTGAGTAGCTAGATATATCATGAAGCCCTTACTGAGATGAGGAACACTGAAGGAAGAACTCTGGTGTGGTAGAAGATGTGAAATTCCACTTGCGAAATTGTAACAAGTAGAATTTCTTCAACCACCGGCACTGGTGGCTCACACCTGTAATCCTAGCTACTTAGGAGGCTGAGATGTGAGGATCGTGGTTCAAAGCCAGCCCAGGCAGGAAAGTCCGATGAAACTCTTGGGCTGGGAAGGTGGCTCAGTGGTAGAGCACTTGCCTTGCATGCATGAGGCCCTGGGTTCGATTCCTCAGCACCACATAAGCAAAAAGAAAAAAGCCGGAAGTGGCACTGTGGCCCAAGTGGTAGAGCACTAGCCTTGAGCTGAAGAGCTGAGGGACAGTGCCCAGGCCCAGAGTTCAGGCCCCATGACCGGACCCCCCCCCCAAATAAATACATAAATAAGGAATTTCTTCAACCATGCACCTACATCAAGTCTTTGCTTCCTTCCATGTGCCGTTGAAATTCCATGGTTCACCTTTTAAATCACTGCCTTGTATATCCCTTCAACTCATGGGACCCCTCTCCCTTCATTAGGGACTTTTGGAAGAATCCAGACCTTAGTCAGAAATCTGCCTAATCTTCACCTATGCTAACCCCATTGTATATCTTTAGAGAAAAACTCAAAACCAAGTTGACTCATTTTCAATTCACAGTGTCAACCCAAAATGGAGTTTTAGTGTTACCTAGCAACCCTCCCATTTATCTCTGGTCCGCTCACTCTCCGCAGGCCTTGCTTTGCTCAAATTGCTGACAAATTACCCTAGAGTGACAAAATGAAAGCAATCAAGGAGACAGTCCACATGCTCCGACTCAAAGCTTCTGTGCCATTCATTCAGTCAGCAGATATTTACTGATCACCCTCCATGTGCTAGGCATAGGAGACAGCAATGGGCAAAGCACACAAAACTTCAGCCCTCAGTACTAACCTGCCAGTGTTCACCTGCCTTCCTCTCATGTAGATAACAAAGAGAAACTTCAGCCCTCTTCACCCCTGCAAAGACTCCACTCCAGCAGTTTTCTCCTTCAATCCATGTCAACATTTCCCTCTCTACTTGATCATTACCATCATTCCCAAAAGTGGTATTCCATTTTTCTTCTTAAAAAAGCAACCCAAAGCTGGGTGTCAGTGTATCTCATACCTGTAATCCTGGATACTCAGAAAGCTGAGATCTGAGGATCATGGTTCAAAGCCAGCTCAGGCAGGAAAGTGAGTGAGATTCTTATCTCTAATTTAGCACCAAGAAAAGAAAAAAGAGTCAAAGTGAAACTGGTTCAAATGAGAGAGTGCTAGCTAGCCTTGAGCAAAAAAGCTCAGAGAGAGTGCCAGGGTCCTAAATTCAAGCCAGAAAGAAAGAAAGAAAGGAAGGAACAAGAAAGCAAAGAAAGCAACAAGCAAGCAAGCAAGTAAGAAAGAAAGAAAGCAAGGAAGCAAGGAAGAAAGGGAGAGGAAGGAAGGAAGAAAGGAAGGAAGGAAGGAAGGAAGGAGGGAGGGAGGAAGGGAGGGAAGGAGCGAGGGAAGAAGGAAGATCTTCCTTATCCCAAATCTCTCTCCAACCGAGGTTTAAATTTTCTAGTTCCATTTTCAGCAAGCTGCTCCAGAGTCAGCAAGCACCATACGTTTTTTCCACTTTTCCTGAAACCCACTCCAATGAGGCTTTGCATTGCCATTGTTACCAGTTACCTCCACATTAGTGAATGCAAAGGGCATTTTGTTAATTACGTTTCATCTTCTTTGATTCTGCATTGACAGCAGTGGTTCACGCTATTTCACTGGATCTTGGACACCATTTTCTCTTGATTCTTTGACTCTGCCACGGGCTGCTACCTCTCACTGTTGGACTTCCTCACTCCATATTGGACATTTTGAAGTTTTCCACATCTCAGTTCTCAGACTTCTGTCCTCTACACACTCTGCCTCTGTGACTTCATCAAGTCTCAAGGATTTCCATAGAATATATACTTCTATTCATGAATCCACATTTTTTTTTCTTTTGGTAGTACTAAGGTTTAAACTCAGGGAGTTATGCTTCTATATGCAGGACTTGTTTGTTGTTTTGCTTGTTTTTCAGATAGTCTCATAAACTTTCCTGGACAGGCACTGGGCTAAAATTCTTCTACTTATACCTCCCACATAGCTGGGATCATAAGCACATGCTACCACATTTAGATTATCTGTTGAGATGGGGTCTCTCACTAACATTTTCTCGTAGATGGGCTCAGAACACAATCTTACTAATCTTTATTTCCTAAGTAGCTTGGACCACAGAAGTACAACACCATGACTGTCTTGGGCTCCTCCTTTTCTGATGAAACCTCTTACTTGGCATCTTGGATCTCTAATAACATCTCCAGCAACATCCTCACAACCAGTTTTGGGTATCGCATTCTCTCAGATCTAATGCTTCTGTGATATTTCAGCAAATGACAAGCTCATTCTTCCAGCTACTCAGGTCAATAAAACCTTAGTATCCTTGTGCACACTACCTCTCTCAGCCACATCCAACTAAAGTTGTTTGAGAAATATATTCAGATGTTAAGCGAAATGAACCCCAAGATAGGGACACGTGGTTTTTTCTTTCTTGCTATTGTTTCTAACGTATTTATAATGTACCATGTGATTCTTTCTTTTCTTCGTATGTTCCTACCCCACCATACAACCCCTGTTTTCACTGTATTTGATGTTGGTGCCCTACATCTTGTATATACACTTCTCTAATTTGGAGAGGGGAAGGGGAAAAAACAAAATGTTTAAATAGGGATACAGGTTGACCCATTGTCACAATGAGATGTACAAGACACTATGTTGAAAAACGAACTTTACACTTTAGGTGGGGGGAAAGGGGAAGTGTAGTTGTGGAGGTGGGAGGGAAGGGATGGTAGGGGAAAAACAAAGGAGGAGGCAACAATGTTTGATAGGAAGTGTACTCATTACCTTACTCATGTAACTGTAACCCTTCTGTGCAGTATTTTTTACAATAAAAACATATAAAAATATATATTCAGAACACAACCATTTATTCTATCCCTACTAGTATCAATCCTGAGCAAGACATCATCAAATTGTTCCCAGAAAGAACATCTACTGCTCCTTTCTTTTCTCTCTACCATGTATTCTCCATAGAAAAGTCAAAGCAGCCTCCTTAAAAAATATATACATTCATACTATTTCTCATCTTTGATCAAAGTCTTTGATCAAGTCCTTACCTCTTCCCTCACGGCCCTTCAGTCTCTTTTCTCCAGTCTGTCCGATCATCCTCTTCTTTCTTATTGCAATCATCCTCTTCTTTCTTATTGCATGCAAGCCCTGCAGATCTCCTTGTATATGCCCAAACACTCTAATGGGACACTCCTCTCCAACTAGATTTTTTGTTCATTCTACCTGGAATGTTGCTTTTCCAGGTCTCTTAGGTAACAATTGCTCTAATACCTTATCAATAGGGTCTTCCCTCACCACTCTCTACAAAATTGTAATCGTCTCCTCTGGTGACATCTTACTCTTCGCCATTTTCACTTTTTCCCAAAGAACTTATCACAATCAAATACTTTCAGCACAGTATTCCTTTATTTACTTAGTTATCTATCTTCCTTAAGCATACAAACATAGTTTAAGCTTTTTTTCTACTGGATACTATTGTAGCCATGGGACTAATAGGCAGTCACTAGGTGAGTTAAATAATTGAATGCATATATAAACAAAGGAATGAATAGAGCCACAATGTCAGATCTCAAAGAAAATTTTATTTTGGGACAGTTCGTCTAAACATGTTCTTTTTATTTTTTCAGTCACGGGGTTTGAACTCAGGGCCTGGATGCTATCCCTGAGCTCTTTTGCTCAAGGCTAGTGCTCTACCATGTTGACTCATAGCACTACTTCCAGTTTTCTGGTGGTTAATTGGCGATAAGAGTTTCATAAACTTTCCTGCCTGGGCTGGCTTTGAACCTCTACCTTGAGATCTTAGCTTCCTGCGTAGCTAGGCTTACAGGCATGAGTCACCAGCTCCTGGCTTAAACAAGTTCTTAAAATTGACCCAGAAACTGCTTTGTCTTTACAGCCTTGGATAAAGCTAAGAACTTTGGGTTGGAAGCAAATCATTATTCAGGTTATATTCAGCTAACAGAGGCCTTAGGCCACAGAATGCAAAACAGGGTAGTTGTAACTATGGCAGAAGGAATGACGTCTTCAAGATGCTTTTAAGAGGAAAGCAGGGAACTTATACCACCTCCTCTCCCTTTCATACCTTCCAGAAAGGACTCCAAAACCACAGGGCTAAGGAAATTGCTGTTTGAAATCCAAAAAAAAAAAAAAGAGTGCTAGCTCCAGGTCCCTCAAAACAAAGAAATAAAGGGCAATCATCTTCAAAGATATTTCACAAAGATGGATCAGAGTAAAGGGCGATGGGAAGAGAATGCAAACCAAACACCTTACTTGGCTAGCAAAAACAGCTATGTGTTCTGAGACACCAGAAGGGAACCTGAGATTCACAAGAGCCCTGGTATCTCATGCTTTCTTTCCTGACCACTTTCTTCCTCAGATCCAATAAACCTTTTCATCTCTTTGTAAGCTGTCTAGAGGGAGTCATAAAAAAGCAGCCCTGACAGATGCTCATGTCAGCTTAACACCACAAAATGAACAAGCACACATTGGGGTCTATGGCTGTGTGGCACACCCCATGAAGATTTCACTTGGGTATCCGTCTAGGATAAGCAAAGTGGGCTTTTTGAACTCACACAAAGAAGGATTCCCCCTGGAGTTTCCCCATTCAGAAAACCAGTCTTGTGTCATGGAGTATGCGAAACAATCAAGATCATCAACGTTTTAAGATAATTTTTTAAGCCAAAGGAGAACATAGAATCTAAGGTAACAGCTGCAGATATTTGCAAACCGAAAACTCTCTTTTGACATTGATAAGATATAGGCTGTCCCTTTCCCTTAAAAAAAATATTGTCTTTAAGCAGTTATACAAAGGAGTTTCCATTTAAGAAAGCAGTTTATGAATACAATGCATCTTAACCAATGTCATACCTTTCCACATTATCACCCATCCTCCTCCCTCCTCCAGCCTTCCCCTTCCCTCGGTTTTCTTAATTTTGTAGGATATACATTGGATTCTTAGAGATGCCATTCGTAATGTGGTGAGGAATATTTATAAAGTAGCTAGCTAATTTGTTTCCCACTTTCTTCTTTACTAATATCTAATAAAATGGCAGAGATAGATGTTAGTGTCTTCTGCCTGTAATCTTGGCTACCCAGCAGGCTGAGATCATGAAGAGCTCAGTATGGAGCCATCCAGGGCAAAAATTTTACAAACCCCATCTTAACCAATACCTGGGTGTTGGGGTCCACCGCTTCTGATCCCAGATGCATGTAGGCTGAGATAAGGAGAATTATGGCTCAAGTCATCCTGAGTAAAACGTCTGTAAGACATCTCATCAAAAGAAGATAGATGTGGTATCTCATGCCTGTCATGCTTGCTATGTTGGGAAACATAAATAGGTGATCATTGTTCAAGCTTGTCCAGGCCCAAAATGAGACTTAATCTCAACATTAACCAGAGAAAAGACCAGATAGAGACATGGCTCAAGTAGTAGGGTGCTTACTGAGCAAGCCCAAAGCAATTACTTCAAACTCCAGTATTAAAAAAAGAATAAAGAAAAATTGGAGGAATTGAAAAAAATGATCACCCTTTCAGTGAAAGAGCAAAGAAGAATATTAGGAAGCAACAGCAGCAGCCATACAGCTAAGCCATCTTCTTCTCCAAGACTCTGGCCTCTGAGGATGAGGAGAAATAAAGATACAGTAGATGTCCTCATGCAGAGAACCTCTTCTATCTAGAGACTGAAGATTTCACTTTCCCAATCTTACCATTCTTGTCCATTTCATGTCACTGCTGAAGTATTCCTTCAGGGGCCTTGTCTAAAATTGGCCCTCAATAAAGCCTTCTTCAATAAACACACCAGTAAAAGACTCTGAGAACCAAGGAAGATCTGAGGGTAACGCTATGGACCTGAGGAGAAATTGTGTGAGGGACCCTAGTACATCTTTATGAAAACGAAGATGATGGCTTTCCAGGGGAAAATCAATAAACTTCATTGTGGCCAACACATCCAGAGAGTCTTCCAGCAGCCAGGCAACTGTAACCTCTTTGCATAACCATAAGAACACTGTTCCCAAATGGGAACTTCAACCAAGATCCCTGGACACATGTCCGGTTGCTTATGTCTTTCCAAAACAAGGCAGTGGTCCAGGAGCTGGAGAAAAGTGGAGTCTTTCCCATTATATGGGATTGGTGATCCATAAGCTCACCCATAAGAGCCCAGGACTGAGTGCATGGATATGTACCTCTGTGATGCTTCTAAGACAAACTCGTGAACCTTGGGCAGATCCAGTGTCCGGACTGGTACACACAGGCCTTCAGAGACTCGCCTAAGTGAAGATCTAAACAGGCTGTCTCTAAAGTCTTCCAGCACTAGGATTCAGTGTGGTTTTTTTTTTCATCTGTTCCACATCAGAAAAGCATTTTAGCTCTGTCCAAAATGCAATCAGCCTCGAAACATTTTTTTAAATCTATGCCTTCAAAATTCTTTGGGCTCTCTGCACATTTAGGTTTTGCCAAGCTACATATGACCAGTTAGATGATCCAACCTCAAATCCAGGTTCTTCCCATTCGCTCCTTTGAGTTTCTCTTCTTGGTCCCTTCAGCCGTCCTAGGTCCCTCAGCAACGCTGCCACATCCTTTATTAACATATGGTCTCCCTCACTCAGAATTGTCTGCTCCACTTGCTGTAAAGCTACCAGCAAAAAAAAAAATGTTTGAAATTGAAACCAGATGCACACATGCACCTTGGGATGTATGTATTATGAAGATGAAACCATCACAGCTCTTCCCTGTTGGCTTCACCATGGGTTTTTTTTTTTTTTTTTTGTGCTCCACCTGGTCATGTGGCGTGCACCTGCAATACATTGACAAGGCTTTAGATTTCAACAAGAATGGTTATATCAGATTCCAGGATGGCCTTGGGTTTTAATCCCAAGTGAGTGGTGCATGCATCAAGGGTTTTTATTCCCACCTCATCTTTATAGTTCTCCTGGCTTCCACTTGCACTCAAGCTAATATTTCATGTGCACAAACAAGTCTCTTAGTCCCTGCTTCCATTTTCTTTGTGTGTGTGTGTGTGTGTGTGTGTGCAAAATTATACCAATCCCTCCCTTAATTGTTACTACAAATATTGTGGCATAGGTAAGCATACGTAAGAGCTGGGGATATCATTTTCACTGTAAACCTGCTCACTTCTTTCAACAGATTGTCTCAGACTGGAGAAATACTTTTAATGCTACAGGATAAGAAAGCTCAGCCATTTCTCCTGCCTTGGATGAAATAAAAAGAAAAAATGTAGGGGGAAAAGAAAAGCAATGGTGCTAAATAATCTCATGAAATTCAAATGTAAGAACTAACTAAGACAAGACTACAAACAATGTGTAAACACAGTGGCCAGATTTTCTGAATCAAATCATGTCTTGATTAGATGATTTTAAGTTTTGGACAAATTTATATTTGAAAATACAAACATTTTGGAGAATTTAACATGTAAAATCACATATGCTAAAAGTCATAGGCTAAGCCAGGTGCTGGTGGTTCATGCTTATAATCCTAGCTTCTTGGGAGGCTAAGATCTGAGAGGTGCAGTTCAAAGCCAGCCCAGGCAGCAATGTCCAGGAGACTTCTATCTCCAATTAACAATCACAAAAGGCCAGAAGTAGAGCATGACTCAAGTGGTAGAGCACTAGCCTTGAGCACAAAAACTCAAGGACAAAACCCAGGCCTAAGTTCAAGACCCAGGACCAGCCCATGTATGAGCATGGACGTGTACACACACACACACACACACACACACACACACACACACACACACACACACAATGTTTACATATATATACATATATATATATATATATATATACCAATAATATATGAATGAGGCAGAAATTAAGGTCTAAGAATGTCTGGCTTTTCTAGCTCTTTTACCTAGCCTCATCTTGCTGCCTATAATAGAAACTATTTTAACTATTATAATTATTTCAGGAATTTACTTGAATCAATTCATCAACAAGTTCCTTCGATAAAATAGTGTAAGTTATGTTTTTCCTATTAAAATTTCATAAAATCTTAATGTGGCAATTTAAAAGAAAAACTTGAGAGAAGTAGTTAAAAGAAGCATCAAGACACAGAAATTCAGTTCAACAGATAGCAAACGGAAGTGGTGGTTCCATCATAGATACAGACACACCACACACGCACACACGCACACACACAGATGCACACGCGCACACACATGCACACACACGCACACACACATGCACACACGCACACATAT
This sequence comes from Dipodomys ordii, assembly GCF_000151885.1. Taxonomy (NCBI): domain Eukaryota; kingdom Metazoa; phylum Chordata; class Mammalia; order Rodentia; family Heteromyidae; genus Dipodomys; species Dipodomys ordii. Next base: position 11,875,959 of record NW_012267256.1, on the reverse strand, counting down.
TTCTTTTGTAATAAGGAAAAAGCTGTAACAAAGAATGTACATCCAAAGAGATCAAATTTCCACATACAACCTTATCCAGCCTCTTCTTGTACTGTGGCCAAATTCCAAAGCACTCTATTATCTTTCCAGATAGAACCCTCTTCTGCATGTCACAGGTCAAGTGTGTTAGTCCTAAACTAAAGGAAGAAAGCAATTAGGGACATCGAGAGGGACAAATGGCATTCATTCAATTCTATATTGGAAACTGTGCTAAGCCAACAGTTTATTTGCTGCTAACATATTCTCCTTCCTTTACAGAAATAAAGATGAGAGAGAAGCAATATGTTTCTTGACTTTCTGTCATTATTTGTGAGCAAAGATTTTTATATATTTTTTCCAATTGTCATACTGTCAGTTAACAGTTATTAACTGTTTTCCAGGTGCCATGTTGGAAGCTAAGAAAGTAACAGATACTATCTCATGTACTTTAATCTTAAAGATCCTAATATAGAAGAGAAAAGCAAAAAACAAACCTTGAAGCAAAAAACATGAAGGAATTTGCCTCCTAAGGTTTGATACTTGGAAAATGGTGAACTCTGATTGAACTGGAATCTGTCTTATGCTTTCTTACAAGGTGATAATTAAAAGAGTAGACACTATATGAAAACTACTGCTGGGTGCAGGTAAGGGTAGATCCTGCCTGTAAGCCTAGCTACTTGAAAGGTTGAGATCCAGAGGAAGGTAGTTTAAGATCAATCCAGGCAAGAAAGTTTGCAAGACCCTTTTCTCAACCCATAACTGGACATAATGGCCACATCCTGTCATCCCAAACCAAGATGAGAGAGATCATATTTTCAGGCCAGCCTAGGGTAAAAAACTTCATCGTGAGACTCCATCTCCAGGGGGGAAGCTGGACACATTAGTATGCTCCTGTAATCCTAGCACAGAAAGCCAAAAGTAGAGAGATCACAGCTCAAGCATGCACCTGTCTGGGAAGCAAGAACCAATCTAAAAAATAACCAACACAAACCAGCACTTAAGGCATAGCATAAAATATCCATATATATATATATGAATTGCTTCTAACCATGCAGAGAAAGATAAAACATTAATAAACACGTGATTTTTTTCTGTTTTATGTAACAAAAGAAGATTGGTGTATAAAAGATAAATGTGCAGCTACTTGTAAGTTATTATGGCGTGAACAGAGAAGAGTAAGACCATCACAGACCTGATACAAGTCTCTACTAGTGCTGAAACAATGAAGTCATTGTCATCCCTAGGAGGATTACATCGACTCTTTAACCAAACTACAAGTAAAATTGCCAAGGAATTCAGAGAACTTAGCAATCCTGTCTGACTGGAAGAATTGGAAGGATGTCAATGGAAGATCACTAAACCGCATAAGATCATGACTGAATATGTTAAATGAGCCACACGACCATGGCTCTCTATACTTCTTTCCACAAACTAGAACACAACAAGCTTTGCCACCAAGCTAGGGAAGCTTGGTGGTTCCCAGAGTCTGGGCTATGCATCAGGGATCTGCTCTACCCATCGCTCAGATGACCTGACCACAAACCTTCAACACAGATTGGAAAGCACTTGTGTGCAACCACAATAACCATAATAATGCTCCATTTCTAATTGCTGTATTCAGTACCTTCACCGGGCAGGCTTGTTCTATTTTTCTGGTTTTCACTATTTTGTTCCTTAAACAAGACGCTGAATAGCTCTAGCTACACTGAACCATTATTCTGCTCGTGTACATTGTCCGTGTGTGTGTGTGTGTTTGTGTGTGTGTGTCACTGCTTATTGATGCTTTTCTCTCAACCCAGCCATGTAGTGCCTTTCCTCTGCCCACACTTATATCTCTGCTTGCAAAAATCCTGCCCTTCACTTTCTTAATAAATATCTTTACTATCTTTAAGTAGCAGTATAAACAAGTTGCCATTCACCAAAGCAGTTGATGAATACAGTACATCTTGCTCAATGCCACGTCTTTCAATTCTCACCCAGCCTACCCCTTCCTTCACTTTTCTTAAGTTTTAGGTTATGTATTGAATTCTTCGTCATTTAACACAGCAGTTTACATACACAATGCACCCTTCATCATCGCTTCAACATCTTCACTCTCCCTTTGGCCCATCCTTTCCCCAATTTTTCTCAATCCTGTGATATGTACAATGAATTCTTGCCTGCCTTCTGCCCCCTTCCCCAGTTCATTCTTCTCCTTCTTTCCCCTTGTCCCCCCCCTCCCCTCTCACAAGTATCCATTTCCTGGTATTGTTTTTTTGTATTGTGCCTTGACTCGGTCTTTTTAAAGAATAACACCATACGAATTCTCCACAGAGTCTATTATCCTTCAGTTAATTCATGTGTAACCATTAGCCATCCCATAGAGAGACAGTAGTCTGGAGGCAGTTATATGAGGCAACTATCTAGAGCAATCACCTTGAGACACCAAGAGCAGGTGGAAAAGCAGAAACTGAATCAAGAGTGGCTACATTCTGTTTCTGGTATTAGAAAGTTCAACTTCCATTCAAAACAAATGCCAAAGCAACATAAAATTACAGGAATGAACTCTAAAGGGTTTCTGTGGCTCAGCACTATTGATATTTGGACCAAATAATTAGTTGCGTGGGGTGGGGGTGGGGGTTCTTCTAGGCACTGGGGGTTATGGAGTAGCTCCCCAGGCCTCTACCCACTTGGTATCTGTAACATCCCCAGTCCTTGTTAGCTATGACAACCTCAAAAATGTGTCAAAACAAGCATCCCAGGTTGAGAGCCACTGGAAAATGATCTTAAGGCCTAGAATATACTTGATGAAAATCTAATCACAGAAATGATTACAAATGCAAGCCAGTAAGAGACAGATACGGCACTAGCAGAATGTCGGTTGATGGAGACTGTGTGGCAGAGGCTGTGAGAATGGATCTGAAGGCAGCCTGGAGAGCGGTGTTTTGTGGGTCGGGTTAACATGAACCACTCAGATGACTGGCTTTGATATGTCACAGAGCACTCTGTATCTATTTTGGTGTAAGAGGCTGCATAAAGTCCTAATCTGCTGAGATCTGATTGGATGGCCCTTTGATTGCTCCATTCATCTGTTCATTTAAAAAAAAATCTCTTTCATGCCAAGGATTTTTGACTGCACTCGTAACCCAGCAATCACACCAGCAATATCAAGCAGGATAATGTGGCTTTTGCTTTAAGCTGAGATACTTCACAAAGCATAAGAAGGAGATTTAGATTCAGCTGAGGTTTCTGAAAGTTAAGAACACAGCGGGAGTTATCATTTAGGCAACAAACACCACAAAGCCCCGGTTTAGCTTTTCTCCCAGTTGTAAGCATAATAGTTTTATGTTTTCTGAGATCCTTTTCATTAAGTTAGACCTTTCATGTCAAGTTTCTTTTGGATGTATCTCTGGCTTTTCTGGATGGGGTGGCATTTGGTAACTAACTGATGAAACATGAATATGCACCATCTGTATCCACAGTACCTTCTAGAATTCATACCTCTAGGCCTTCCAGTAACACAGTTCTACGCACTGCTAAAAATCAACTTGCTTCCAGAAGGAAGACATAGTCTCATGTCACAAACAATGGAGAATAGCTCAACAAAACCACTCCGAAAGTCACTCATGAAGGGTACCATCTAACCCAGGCCTGGTAAAGAATTACAATGACCTTTTATCTCTATCAGCATCCTGATCACTCTCACACTTTTACAGTGGCCCAGGACACCTCTGCTAGCTCCTCCCCCAACCCAGACATGGAGTGATGGCAGAAGCATATGAGGAAGTCAGTTGACTTCTTGACCCTACCCAATCATTTGGTGGCTGTCACAGGGATACCAAATGTGAAGCAGAAGGTTGTCAGAGATGAGCTGGGTTCTGAGAGAAGTTCTGAGGGCAGTGGAAAGCCTAAAGAGCCTCCAGGGATCCATCCATCTTCCTGAGGATCTCTGTGAACTGCAATTTAGAATCAGGTGCGCCATCTTGAGAAACCATCCCACATTCCAAACAAAATTAGTTTAATGCTCTCAACATAAAAAGGTCCCGAGCCAGGTGGAGGATCATTATATGAGCACACACCGTGGAACTAAAAAGGTTTTCATGCTGCTGGAAGGAATTTATGGGGAAATTTATTACAGACCCACTTCTTATGTAAATCATGTCCCATGCAATGAACTCAATGGAAGTAGCAAGGCCAAGGAAGGTCACTGAGGCAAATATCATTAGAGTTTTCCTTTTGAGAAATGAGATATTCTTCATCCCTATAAGCCTGTATGTCCAACCAAGGGAAGGAGCACAGAAGGAAAACAAAATACAACCAGATCTTCTGTGTAGATAATTCCTTAGCCTTTTGGGAAAAGTCTGGCTATTTCTAAGTTCTTATTGCAAACTGGGTAGAATAAATCAAGCCTGAGTATGGCATAAGTGGGCAAATACCACAGGACTAAACAAGGAGAGGTCTTTTCTGTTTCATTGTTTTTCTTTGAAAATTAAAATCCTGAGCCATGATTTATTTCACTTAAATGCATCATTAACAATTACTCTGTTAATAGAAATTCTTCTGCCTCTCAAGATTAAGTAAACACTCTCTTTCCTCTTATTGAGAGGAAATAAGAGATGACACGTCTCATGACAACATTGTGTATTTGGTTACCACTTCTGAGTATGGGCAGGTTCACTTGGGGAGCAAGGGAGCAAAACTAGACTAAATGTAGTTGCTAGAGTCTGGCTTCCTCAGCAAGAACCAAACCTACACCACTTGCCCAGTCTTCTCCCCTTTCCTTATCTCCAACAACAGCATTTTTACTTTTGGAGTGCTGAGGAATCAAACCCAGGGCTTCAGGCATGCTAGGCAAGAGCTCTATCACTGAACCACATTCCTAACCCAAGAGTAGCATTTTGAAACTTTTTGCCTCCAGTTCCTAATACAGGTAAGATCTGGTAAGATCTGTTTTCTTTTTGTCTTAGAAGTTTAGTTGTTCTTTTTAAAAAGTTTACTTCATTGCTATCTTAGAGGGGATGTTCAGAGGGATTACAATTACACGAGTCAGGTAACGAACACAGAAGCTTAATTGCTGTTGAAAGTTAGAAATCTCCTTACTCTCATTTGATTTTTAAACACGTGCCGTTTGAGAATCTATCTTATCGGTTATCACTAAACACCTACACCAACATTTGTACTAATGAGAGCCGAAATTAGCTGAGGGATTTCAGTCCATCAGAATACAGCCCCAGCACTTTACTTGTACTAATTGATTGAATACCGATTGTAACTCTAAGAGCTAAGGAAGAGCCATGGTTATCTCCATTCTTCCATGAGAGAATTAGGGTTTCGAGAGTTGAGACATCTTCCTTAGGTCATTTAACAGAAGGATGAAGCTGGCATCCAAATATAGACAATTTGGTCCCAACCTGGCAGTCTTGATATCTTTGGTAATCTATTTCCATAACCATATTATCCTTTGAAACACTCACCTCTTTGCATGTGAGGCGATGTATGAATGTATGAACACGTCACAAATTTGTGTGCAGATCAGACCATACCACGGACTTCCTTTTGTTTGAGCTCTTGTTTCCAAGGAGCACGGCTGGGTCCTGTGATGATGTACAAGGGCTCCTAGGTTCATATTTCCAGCATCCTCCTCACTGCTGAATTCTAGATTCCTCTATCCACGTACAAGCCCAACATAAAGATCTCAGCCTGTTCTGTTCATTGGTACGACCCAGTCACGGAGCATAATGCTTGGCTCAGGATAGGCAGTCAAAAAGTAATTGTTGAACTAATAAACTGATGTTTAAAAGTGACCTTCAATAAAACATGGTCAAGATTACAGCTTTTCATTCTTCCGTGAGACTAATTCCTCTTCTACACTTGATTCTTCAACTCAGCTGGCAGACTCAAGCTCTCAGTATCATCCTTATTTGTTCTCCATGTCACCCCATGGCCAATTCATCAGCAAGGATCATTTTTCACTAATTCTGAAGGGCATCCACACTTCTCTCTTTCTACTAGCTCTCCCAAGGCCAAACCAGCATCATTGTCTCTCTGCTGCTACTACACTTCCCTGTCTTCAAACTTGCTCAGACCTATCTCAGATATTTATCATTATTTTTTTCTTTGTCATAGTTGGATTTTAAAATAGGGCCTCTTGCTGGCTAGGCAGGCACTACTACTGATGAGCCTCACCTTCAGCTCTTTTCTATATTAGGTAATTTTTTTTATTTTTATTGTCAAGGTGATGTACAGAGGGGTTACCGTTACAAGCGAAATGAATTCCAAGGCATGGACACAAGAGGTTTTTCTTTGTTGTTCTTGTTCTCAGTGTACTACATGATTTCTTTTGTCTTTTGTGTCTCCCCCCATTCGATTTTGATACCATGGGTATTGTAGTAGGTGTTTTTAAGAAGGGGACTCGCTTCCTGCTCAGATACTGGATGACAATCCTCCTATTTCTCAATTCCTACCGTAGCTAAGGCCATAGGTACATGCTAATCCACCCAGCTTGTTCCACTGATATGAAATCTGGTGAGCTTTTCTGCCTAGAACTTCCATCCTTCCAATCTAAGCCTTTCATATAAATAGGATGATAAGCCACCAGCACCTGGCTTTAATCTATTCTTTAATCAACACTCTGATCTTTGAAAAAAATCATCATAATATTTTTTTCTTAAAAGGCTTGTGATAACAATAAATTACAATTCAAACTCCTAGCTTGTGTTACAAAGTCCCTGTGTGATCTGCCTCTTTCTTCTTTGGCCTCTACTCTCTCCTCTGTTTTATTCTTTGAGCATGAAATTTCATTGCTACTGCTGCCTCTATGGGGAGTAGTTTAGTGACACATTTGTAGATTTATGTGGGAGTGTATGAGAGACAGAGCATATTCAAGTTAATTCCAGTCTGTAAGTACCTTAGAATGTAAAATATCAATGTCAGATCTTAATATACCAAGACTGGTTAACTAGAATGTGAGAGATCCTACTTATGAAGCAATACTCTCTGTGTGAGTTCCTTAGCACTTAAAATATTGTTATCCAAAAGCCAGGAGACTTTTTTTATTTGCTATTTATTACTACAGAGAAAATTAGAGGGTTGGTTCAGTAGAAATCTTATAAAGGCCTTACTGCCCTTAAATGAGCACTGTGAAGAACTGGCCAGCCCCACATTGGAGCTCGGCAGTGCTATACTCAAGTTTCTGGCTTAGTACTCTGGACTCTCCACTTTATGGATATCCCACAGCAGGTTCCCCATGAGGTTACCCAGTACCATGATCTGAGTGTTCTTACATATGAAGCAGAGTAAGCAATCTAGGCTAAGTGTTACCTGGAGTCCAAGGCTATGTATGCAGATCTGGTTGTATGTCGTCTTGTGCTTGTTGACTAAATGGTTAGGGGAACATGTCAAAAGTAGAGCTCACTTTAATACATGTTTTTGCATTTTCCTGAAAGCAGGCCTTGTGACAAAGACTTGCATCTATACAATTTATAGGAAACATGGGTAGAGCCTAGAATACAGAAAAAGGAAGACAGTCAATAAAAGATACATTAGCAAGTCAGATACCAAAACCAGAGTTCACTCCCATAAGGAAACTGAGAATCATGGGAAACAGTTACCTGCAACCCATTTCACTGATATGCAAGAGAACTGGTTTCCAAAAGTCACTGATTAAAGACTGTTCTGCATCTGGCCATGTACAAGGACTGAAAAGCCTTTTGTGACTCTGGAGAAAAAATACCCCCAGCACTGCCATGCAGGTTCTCCTAGTGGGAAGAGAGAAGAGCACAGTGAAATGTGCCATAAGATCTGAGGTCTTCAGCCAAGGCACAGATGCATCTGCTGCCACCTAACTGAATAGTCATAAGAAAGGCCCATGCATCTCCACTTGTAAAACCTACCTTGCACATCAGCAAGCACAGATTGCTTTTAAACCTTACTGGGGGCTGGGGAGGGGGTGCTCTCTATTCCCTCTGCACTTTCTATTCCATCCCTAGAATATTTGTACACCATGCTTCAAGGAGTACTATGACTAATGGTCTAAACTTTAAACGTCCTATTTAAAAGTCATGAGTTGACCTTTAACTCCCAATGCAGTGGGTCATGAACTCCCTCAAATTATGAATGGAATCATCGATTTGTAAATTCATAGCCTGATGGACTCTTGTGAGGCAATAGAAACTGTAGGGGATGAAGTTCATTTGGAGAAGGTGAGTCACTGAGGTAACACACGGCCTCTCTCGGCTTCCGGGCTGCCATGAGGTAGGCAGCCTCCTCTGCCACTTGCTCCAGTTATAATGTTCTGCCTCACTGCAGACCCAGCAACAGCTGAGCAAACAATCCATGGAGTGAAACCTCTGAAACAGTGAGCCAAACTAAATCTTTTTTCCTCTAAGTAGCTTATTCCAGGCATTCTGTCACAGTGATGGACAGCTACATAACACCGCTATTGGTAAAGGTCAAGAACAGAAAATCCAATACAGAAAATCCTCTCCCTTCCTTAAGGCCTCCTTTTGGAAAGTTGACTACAAGTTCCTCCAATTGTAGAAGCACACAGGGAAAAACCCCAAAGCATTCCACACAAGGCAGAGGAGAATGCAAAGCAGTATGGAGGGTCCTCAAAAAACTCCACATAGAGCTCCCCTATGACCCAGCAATCCCACTTCTGGGCATTTACCCAAATGATCACAAACAAGGCTGTATTAAAGCTACCAGCACAACTATGTTTACCGCAGCACTATTCACCATTGATAAGATATGGAACCAACCCAGATGCCCCTCAGTAGATGAATAGATCAAGAAAATGTAGTATAGATAGACAGATAGATAGATGATAGATAGATAGATAGATAGATAGATAGATAGATAGATAGATAGATAGATAGATAGATGAATTCCATGCTTCCATCAGAAAGAATGATGCCATCCCTTTTGTTAGGAAATGGAAAGACTTGGAAAAAATCATATTAAGTGAAGTAATCCAGACTCAAAGAAATACAGGTCCCATGGGTTTCCCTTATTTGCAATAATTAGTATACATCTAGGATAATTTTATCAGATGAGCAGAAAAGGTCAAAAGCTATGTTCATATGACCATATAAGATGATGCTAAGTGAAATGAACCACAAGATATGGACACAAGAGGATTTTCTTTGTTGTTGTTTTTCATGTACTATGTGAGTTTCTTTTGCTTCTTTTGAATGTTTGCCCCCTATGGTATATCTCCTGTTGTCACTGTATTTGATTTGTATATACATTTATCTAATTTGGGGAAGGGAAGGAGAATAACAAAATGCTGAAACAAGGACACAGGTTGACCCATTGCAACAATGAGACTCACAAGACACTATGTTGGAAATGAACTTTAGAACTTGCGGGGGGGGGGGAGAAGAGGGAGGAAGGAGGGAAGAAATAGTAAGAAAAAAACAAAGGAGGGGATAACAATGCTGGACAAGAAATGTACTTATTACCTTACTCATGTAACTGTAAACCCTCTGTACAGCAACTTTACAATCAAATTAAATTTTAGAAAAAAAGAATTTCTAAGAAAAGAGAGACTCTACTTCTCTACCCAAAAGCTCCATTCCCAGTCATGAAGGAGTGTAGGCTAGGGCATGACTCTTGATGCATATCAGAAGCCCCTATTGAATAAGATCAAATCAAAACAGAATAGGTATGGAATCTGCATCGGACTGAGGTGTTACTAAAAGTCCCATATCAATTGCCTACTGCTATAATAATGCTGTGTAGCAAACAACTCCAAGCCATCCATGATCTATAACAACACGCTTATTACTTCCGTGTCTAGAGTCCAGTAAGGGTTTGTTAAGTGTGATGGCTGCTCACTAAGGTGACCAGGCCTCTGTTTCATGGGTCTCTCATCTTTCAGGAGGTTTACCCAAGCCATGCTCACAGCAACGGTTAAGTAGCAAGAGCAAGCAAACCTACTTCCACAAGTGTCTTTTAAATCTACATTTTTTTTATTGGTTAATATCCCATTGGCCCAAAGTAGCAGTTTACTAAAGCAATTCCACTGGCTTGCAAGAACCAGTTGTTAAATATTCAGGAACTTTGTGAGTTAGCTATTAAATCTCTGGTAGATTGAAATTTTAAAAATAAATAAATAAGGACCAATCTTTCCTTCCCCTCTTCACCTCCTGGGGGAGAGGGGGGCAGAGAGGCTAATATACTACTGGTCCAAAGCAAGTTACATTGCTGAGGTCAGATTGAAAAGATCATCAAGAACAACATTCCCGAAGGGGCAAGCTCCACGGAGTGCTGAAGAATCAGGGTCCAATTGGAATTCGTCACAGGTACTCAGCCATGCCAAAAGAACTGAGTTCTTTTCAAGTTCCACTAAGTGTGGGACCAGTTAAGTTCTTTTCTTTCTTTATTTTTACTTATTTTTTTATATTTTTTTATTAGTCAGGTCAGTTGAAGCCTCCTGCTGATTCTTCATCTTGGCAAACTTTTCCTTTCTCATAAAGACTCATGTGGTCTTGGATGTTAAAAGAGCACTTTAAGTCTTTCCAAAGACTATAACTAATAAAAAGCAAGGACCTGTTTTTTTAGTACCTGGGAGTGCCAAGAGCTCTCAAGTTGGGATTGCAACCATTGTAGAGATGGAAACATATCTGGGAAAATTGAGAGGTGGAACCCATCCAACAGCAAAGTAAGAATCAGGAAAAGGCTTCAAGAGTTCAAGCCCTTGGCTACATATGCTTCAGACCCTGGGCTTTGGAGCAAGCACAATAAGGAGACAGAAAATATGGGAAACTCAAGCCCACCTCTGCATCACCTGACCTAATTGCAGCCTGACTCCTTCACTTTTTTAGGTGCTCTGCAAGTTACAGCAAATCTGACTTCTTAACGAATTGCTAAAATCTATTACTATTGCGCAGGAAGTGGCTTGAAATTCCCACCTCTATGTTTCCTGTGGGTTCATTGAATTAATGACAGAAAGTAAAAGTATTACACTCCAATGCAACAGAGGACTGGTTCTCTTTGGACTGCCAGAATGTGTGTGTGTGTGTGTGTGTGTGTGTGTGTGTGTGTGTGTGTGTGTAGTAACTTTTGTGCTAGAGAATTGCATGGACTCTAAAAAGTCATACAGGAAGGAAACACTTCACCTTGAACAGCCTGTCATGTCTTCCTTGGTTATTTGAAGAAGACATCACCACCACATGTGACACTACTGCCCGGGAGGACATGGTATGAACAAGATCATGTCCTGACCTTCCTGGACCAATGGATGCTGGCATAGGGGTACCTGGGATCGGAGACCACTGAAGGGCAAAAAGTACAAAAAATACACCACTACAGAGAATGTTTTAGTGGTATCTAACCTCTTTTCCTCTAGTCAGGGGAGGCTGACAAAATAATCCTCAAGTCTCAGAAGCTTAAATAAGATCAATTTTAACCACTCTTTTTTTTTAAGTCAACAGGGAAGCTCTGTTCAATGTCACTCAGAGACTCAAGCATGATGGGTAATTCTCTGGTGCCACTTGATAGAGCTAAGGGTCGCCCAGATAACTGGAAAAGAATTTGTTCAGAGTGTCTCTGATGGTGCTTCCAGAAAGAATTATCATTTGGATTGGTAGACTGAGTAAAGATGATAGCCCTGGATAATGTAAGTGGATATCACTCAAACCCTTGAGAGGCTGAATAGAACCAAAAGGCAGAAGTGGAAAGTCTTTGTTTTTCAACTGGGACATCCATCTTCTTCTGTTCTTGAAACTAATGCTCCAGGCCTTCCATCTTCTGATTCAGACCAGAACTTATACCATCAGTCCCCAAATTCAGACTGAATTAGATATTGCTTTCCTGATTCACAGGAAAGCAATGAGACACCATGTGAGTTCTTAGCATCTACAATACATGATCCATTTCTTACAGGGTGTGTGTCCTATGGATGCCTATGCAAATATATATGCATGTATATCTTATTGACATGTATTGTTTATGTACATCTACTATCTTATTGAAACATATCTTGCTGATACTTATCATATATATCAATATATCATACACATAATCCATATCTTTTTTTTTACTGTGAAAGTATAGGATATATTCAAGTAAGGAAAAGAGAAAAAGAGCTTTTGCCAGGTGAGAAAAGTCCCAATAAAGAGTTGGCAAGTAAGGAGCCAATGTTTTTATCGAATAGCTTTGGGTATTGCTGTTGAACTTTTAAGGTAATTGGGTTTTGTGGGGAAGGTTGATTTGCTCATTGGTTGGGCCCAAGCTATTCTGATTGGTTCTGCCTTTTTGCCTTTATCACATTTTCTTTTTTGTTTTTTTACTATATATATTTAACTGTCCATCTGTATTTTAGCTACCTAAACCACCGTGATTTAGACATGCAAATCAAAACATATGTGAGCATATAACACAACACACAAATACTTACCTCTCTGTATGCGTATGTTCATATGTATGCAGGTAACTTGTTAAATATCCTAAAACAAGATTTTCAACAACAAAAATCATTTTTAACAAAAATAGAAAAAATACTAAAATTTTCATGGAATCACAAAAGACCCTGGAGAGTCAAAAGAATGCTGATGAAAGAATAAAGCCAGAACCATCACTTACTGACTTCAGAACACACTACAAAGCTATAGTAGTTCAAACAGGGTGTACTGCCATAAAAAATAGACACATAAATGTAACAGGAGAGAGAGACCAGAAATAAAGCTAGATTTTTTTTTTACTCAATTGATTATCCCCAAAGTTGTCATGAACATACAATGATCAAAAGATAATCTCTTCAACAAATGATTGGGTAAACTGGATATCCACGCATAGAAGGATAACACTGGATCTTTGCCTCATTTTTGATAAAATTAAAAATCAAAAATCATAAATATTTAAATATAACATCAGAAACAGTAATGCTGCTAGAAGACAACATAGAAGAAAAGCTCTATGGTGATCTTTGAACTGTTTTTTTTTAAATAAATGACCATCAAAATACAGGTAACAAAAGCAAAATTAAGACATAGAGTTAAAGCACACTCAAAACCATTTTCACAGCAAAGAAAACAATCAGCAGAGTAAATATACAGCCCATGAACTTGCATAAATTACTTGCAGCCCCTTCTCTAACAAGGAGTTACTTGAAAGGGGTGAGTTAAGTAAGGTCAAGTGGAGGCAGGGCAGAGAAATGAAGACAAATAGGGGGAAGAATGCAGTCAAATATTTAATTCACATCTAGCAAAATTAGGAAAAGTGAAGAGAGGAGTAGGTTGGGCAGGATGGGTAATAATATTGAAAGGGGTGACATTGATCAAGACACATTGTATGCATAAACCACTTCGTTGAATGGCAATTTCTTTGGACAACTACTTAAAGATAATAAAAATATTTTTAAACAAAATCATAAAGAACTCAGACGTAGCAAGAAAAGCCCAATTATAAAATGGTCAAAGGTATTCAACAGACATTTTTCCAAAGAAGACATACAAATGCCCATGAAGTTTTAGGAAGACATGTTCAGTATGCTATATATAATATTAATTAATTTAAGAAAATTGTTTGCCAATGATTTATTACGAACTCATTCACAAAATAATTATTTACACATTATTTTTAATAGATTAATTATTCATAAATTATTCATCAATAAATTGTTGATAAATTATGTGTTATTTGTTGCTTAAGAACATTCAAAGTAAGGAAATTTGGAATGTTTAAAATACCGAAGGAGCCTAGCATGAACCAGGTCTCCCAGCAACCTAGAGGTTTATGAGTGGATAGCTTGCCTGCTAGGGACTGAATTCTGTCCCCCTAAAATTCGTATACTCATATAAATTCATAAGACCTCACCCTTAATGTGATATTTGAAGATGGGCCCTTTGGGAGACAATTCATGTTAATGAGATGCTCAAGTTCAGACACTCAGAAAGAATTCACTTCTTTATAGGCTGAAAAAAAAAGAGAGGGCTCACCAGATTCCAACCTTGATGGCACCTGATCTCACACTTAGAAACTGCTGTTGTTTAATCCACCCAATCTACATAGCATTTTGTTACAGCAGCCCAAGAAAACCAAGACAGCCACTACCACTGCCATGCCTACTCTTCCAGCCAGGCCCAGGACAGACAGAATGCACCCAGCCCAGTAGCCCCAGTCACTCTCCTGTGCTCAGATGGAAAAAGTGAACTCAGCCTGTGCCCTGGGAGCAAGTGACTCATCCTGCCACACCTGTATCTCAGATCCTTTCGCTGAAGTATTCCTTGAATGCCTGCCGCTGAGCAGGGAATGAACTACCAGAAAGTTTTCCTGGCCATTCTCATTCAAGACTTCTCTACCAGTCATGATCAGAGTCAGAGGAAATTCTGAAGGGTGGTGGGTTCTTTTCCTATAGCAAAGCCTTGATAGGCAAGCAACTACTTGGGCTTGTCATAGGCTTCACTTGAAATAAGAGTTCCATTTCTTACATAACTATGGCTTACATAACTATGCTCCATTGTAAAGATTGAGTTAATTGAACAAGCTACCAAGAGGAGAATCTTCTGGATGCACCTCAACCATAAAGAAATACCACAGGGCTGGGAAAGTGGCTCAGTGGTAGAGTGCTTGCCTATCTCAAGATTAACTAAGGCCAGATGCCCGTGGCTCATGCCTATAATCCTAGCTACTCAGGAGGCTGAGATCTGAGGATAGCTGTTCTAAGCCAGCCCTGCCAGGGAAGTCTGTGAAACTCTTGTCTCCAATAAACCACCAGAAAACCGGAAGTGGCACTGTGGCTCAAGTGGTAGAGTGCTTGCCTTGAGCTTAGGAGCTCAGGGACAGCACCCAGGCCCAGAGTTCAAACCCCACAACTTATAAAAAATTAAAGAAAAGAAAAATAACTAAGACAAAAGAAGCTAGCGCTCCAGTAGTAGAATACCTACCTGGTAAGCAGAAAGCCCTGAGTTCAAATCCCAAACACATATGCACACACATATCACACACACACACACACACAAATATAGAGGAGTGTTTCACACACTTGGTCAACTATTGGGATATGTGAAAATCTTTGAGGAGATTCTAATTTAACTTACCTAGGTCTAGTTTAGACATCAAAGTTTAAAATATATATTAACATAAACTAATTGTCTAAAGGGGTTTTATACCATGTGATACACACATGCATATAATATACCTTGATCAAATCGATCCCAATGTATATCATCTCCTCCTTTTTTTCTTTAACCCTCTACCACTTTGAACCACAGCTCTACTTCCAGTTTTTAGGTGGTTAATTGGAAGTTTGAGTCTCACCAGCTTTCCTGACCCAACTGGCTTCAAACTGCAATCCTCAGATCTCAGCCTCCTGAGGTTTACAGGCATGAGGCACCCAGCACATGGCTTACCATCTCTTTCTTAATCCCTGTCATCCTTTTGAATCGCTTAATAGTTGTTAGCGAGTTTCATTACGGTATTTACATTATATGAGTGTATACAAATATATATATGAAGTACTTTGATCTTATCACACTCTTATTTTACCTTCTCCTTCCAATTGACTCCTACCCAAGTCCTTCTCATTGTTATTATTATTGTTATTATTTTAGATATAGTCTCTACATACCAGCAAAAACAGGGCATCAAAATTTATAAAAGGTCTCCAGAGTCAGCTGAGATTTAGAACCACTGATTGTTATTTCCAAAGGAGAATTACTGATCCTTATATAGCCACAAACCCAAGTCAATCATTTTATTAATTATATGAAATTATTTTATCAACTACTTTAATAATTATTTGAATGACAACAGAGAGAGAGTCAATTGTCCTGGGTAACTTCACGGTTCTGACAGCTGTGAAAGGCTCATCTTCCAGCTTACGATAAGTCCCTTCTTCAAGTTACTACATGCCCTATATCTATGCCTTGCAAGCAGTTCTACAGAACAGTGGGCTTCCTCCTCCTCTCCTGGCATACGTATTACTCAGGCCTAAATCTCCATTGCAATTTCCTAAAATTGACTGCTCTGAGTATGAATATAGAGAAGCACAAAGTAATCTGACTTTACATGCTAAAACAGTTGGCTCATTGACCATGTGTTTTCAGGCAAGCTACAAAGCCTTTCTGACCTTCATTTGTAAACTAAGTAATAGATAGATGATAGATAGATAGATAGATAGATAGATAGATAGATAGATAGATAGATAGATAGATAGATAGATAGATAGATTTGTCAGTTGTGGGGCTTGAACTCAGGGCCTGGGTGCTGTCCCTGAGCTCTTTTGTTCAAGGCTAGCCTTCTATCACTTTGAGCCATAGTGCCACTTCTGGTTTTCTGGTGGTTAATTGGAGATAAGTGTCTCGAGGACTTTCCTGGCTGAGCTGGCTTTGAACTGTGATCCCCAGATCTCAGCCTCCTGAGTAGCTAGGATGACAGGCATGAGCCACCAACCTGGCACTGAGATCTTATAGTGAGCACTGTAGCAGTGTTGGGCACAAGTGTTCAAATACCTAATACCCAGTACACTAGCTACCATTTTACATGGCACCAAAGGAAAACCACCACCTATAAATAGTAAATATCGGTTAGAGAATAACGTTATATATCCTTTTCCTCCTCCCTCTTAAGAAATCTTAAGTTTGGGGCTGGGAAGGTGGCTCAGTGGTAGAACGCTTGCCTTGCATGCCTGAGGCCCTGGGTTCGATTCCTCAGCACCACATAAGCAAAAAGAAAAAAGCCGGAAGTGGCTCTGTGGCTCAAGTGGTAGAGCACTAGCCTTGAGCTGAAGAGCTGAGGGACAGTGCCCAGGCCCAGAGTTCAGGCCCCACGACTGGACCAAAAAAAAAAAGAAATCTTAAGTTTATGTGGACAATAAAGACTTATGCCAATGATCTACAAACATGAGGAATGAAAAATGCTGAAATGAGCAAAGAGTGATCTTTATGAACTTTGGGTCCCATTACATTAGATTACCTTCTCTCTGTGATTTTTTAGAGCCACAAAAACTCTTAGAGATCATTAACACTAGTACATTTTAATAATTAAAAGAATAGAATCCCACTTTTAAATGGTGTTTATGGCATGTTGGATAGTGAGTGCAGTAACACTTGATATTTATCCAACATTAGTTTGCAAACCACCCACTGTTCATACAGCATGTTTATCATATGATACAAGAGGTATTGAGTTGGTCTAACTACTCTCAGCCAAGGTCATCTCAAGGAAACAACCATGCATAAACAAGCCATGCAAGGTTGCATAGCTTCTGCTCCTGCCATAGGTCCAAGTCCAATTCTTGATGGCAGAGCTGCCAGCCAGGCCAGCCAGAAACCATTCATCCTTTGAAGAAGGTGTGAGTGTTCTCAACACAAACTGCTTGCCAAATATTTGACTCAACTATTCACAGTAAAATAGTTTTGTTTTTTTTTTGCCTTCAGTTACTGCTTCTAAATTAAGGAATTCAAGGTAATGTTATGAGTGGAGACGAAAGTGTGAGACCTAGGAGAAAACGGAAATGAGCGACTTGACTTTGTCAAGGTGAATGAAGTCATCTTGGATAACAAGCTAACACGATCTGCCGCTGGAAATGGAAAAAGTGTTGGGTTACAAGCAGAGTGGCTTTGGATGTGACCCCCGGAGCAAGGGGACATTTTTCCTCTGGCTTCTCTCCATGATGAAACATTTCCATTTGGATCACAGCCTCATGTTTGGGGAAAACCTTTCTCTTTTTTGTACATATATTTTTATTGTATAAATACTATACAGAGGGGTTACAGTTACATGAGTAAGGTAAGCAGTACATTTCCTATTAAGCGTTGTTACCTCCTCCTTGGTTTTCCCCTACCATTCCTTCCCTCCCCACCTCCCCTACTCTTCCCTCCCTCCTTTACCCCCCCCACCAAAGTTGTATAGTGTCTTGTACATGTCATAGTTACAATGGTCAACTATATCCTTACTTATCTTTTCCTTCTCATTCCTTCCCTTTAGACTACTATGGCAATTTCAGAAGCAGGACAGAGGTACCTAATATGCACCTGTAGACACGTGGATGCTGGCAAAAGACTACAAAAGCAAAAAAAAGTTAAAAATTAAAAAAAATAATAGCATCCTTACAAGAGGAGTCTGAAGAGAAGCATCGATGAACTATCCTATTTTAATCTTTGTGGAAAAGTAAGGACCCATTTGCACACAAAGCCTAGGAAGTGTAGACATGATTTTGTAGTTCAGCTGAGATGAAAAGGTTGAGACTAATGCTTTGGCCTAGACACAATTAGGAGCTTTATCAGCTATGTGCCCTTCTGCAAGATAGCACATTCCTTCAAGCCTCAGGTTCACCATCTACATTGCAGGGAACATCGTTTAGACGATATCATGTATGTAAATATCCTGTCGCGTATGCAGAAATCATTCTTTTATCTTCTTTCCTTTTTTTCCTTTTCCTTTGCCTTATAGATATGGCAATGACGCAGCCTATTGGTACAGAATGAGCCTGGTTTGTAAACTGCTAAGAGCAATAGAGAATACTGCAGGTGGTAGGCAGCCAGAAGCTCAGGAAAAGGACAACAGGACACACACTGTATCTGTTGGATCTGAATCCACTCAGCCTGTCCACCTAAATAAACAGTGCCCTTCTGTACGCACACAACTGCCTTACACGACATGCAAGTGCAGAGGTGTCATCTTCCTGCTAAGGTAGCCAAAGTGGGTAATGTCTCCAGCCCCTTCAGAGCCTGGCCTATCCACACACACACACACACAGAGAGAGAGAGAGAGAGAGAGAGAGTTCCATCTGTGCCACCCTGAGGATCTGAACTCTACAAGCTGAATGAGCTCTGGGCTCCAGAAGTGGTAAACTACAAATACGAATTCGTGAGAGGGGAAAAAAAAGAATTATTATCTGTTATGTTTCTTGTGCTTGAGAGATCTGGAGTCATCCTATAATAATTTCTGAAAAAGAGATAAATTCTAGACCAAGAATTTCTCTAGCCCTCAAAAATCAACTCGTAAAATTCTTTGCTAGTCATATAACCCCAAGGCCCCAGCGAGGTACAAAGAATTAAGGAAAATCATGTGTGCGAAGAGCAACGCCTATCTATTAGCTAATGATCCTATCCAGAAAGTTCCAGAAGTAGAGCCTTTGCTGCTCAGATGGTAGCATTTTGTCCTGTCACAGATCCAAAAGTGGGGATTCCATAATCACAGCAGACAGGCTCTGGGCAGTGGACAGACTAGCAAGGCAGAGAACGGACTTGGCCTGGGATTGAAGAATGGATGCAGGAGGACAGCTGCAGACCCTTGTTTTCAAAAGGCCACCAAGGTTAACAAGTCGAGCAAACTGATGGCATTTTGTAGGACACACAGGACAGCATCAAAGCCCTCTCTGTAAATCACCCTCTAAGGACTCCCCTCAGAGCTGCTTCAAAGGCAGAAACTCAGGAGTAACAAGCCTTAAAACTAACAAAACAGGCGTAAGCTCTCGCCTCTCCCGCACAGGAACCACACAGAGCATCTCAAAAGAGCAGCCACAGAATCTGGGACAAGAACAAAGTGAGTAAACCTGAGTGTCTTCGTCTACTTGGAACCAAGCAACAAAATGCTACAGACTGGGTAATATGTGAAGGACATAGATTTCTTTCTTATAGTTCTAGAAACTGGAAAGTCCAAGATGGAGGGGCTGGCAGGTCTGGTTGTCTTGTGAGGGCTGTTGCTGGCTTCCAAAGTGGTGCATTGTGGCTACATCCTTTGAAGGAGGAAGACTGTGGACAGGTGGGAAGGGATAGGAAGGGGAACAAAGAAGGAGGCAACAATGCTTGATAAGAAATGTACTCATTACAATAAAAAAAAAGAAAGCAAAAAATAAAAGAAGGAAGGAAGGGGGAAAAGTTACATGAGTTACATGAAGTTACAAGAGTTACATGAACTGTCTCCATGAAGCCCTTACATAAAAGCTCCTAATCCCATTCACAAATAGGGAGCCCTCTTGGCTTAATTACTTCATAAAGGCTCTGTCTTTTAATCCTATCACACTGGTAACAGGTGGATTTTGGAGGGACACCTTCCACCTATAAGTACTAAGGAATCAACCTTACTTGCTCCTTTTAGTAAAGAGAGGCCATAAATTTTAGTCTTTCTTTTTTGTCAATTTCAATTCTATCGTAAAGTTGATGTACAGAGGGGTTACAGTTATGTAAACAAGGTAACAAGTGCACTTTTTTGAACAGTGTTACCATCTCCATCATTTTCTCCTACTTTTCCCTTCCCAAACTCCCATCTCCTTACCAAGTTGTAAAGTTCATTTCCAACACAGTGTCTAGTGAGTATCACAGTTGAACTGGCTCACCTTTTGTCCCACCGTTTCTGATTCCTCTTCCCTTCCCCAAATCAGATAAACTTATATTCAAGACAAAGGGTACAGAAATTAAAAACAGTGACAACAGGTAATAAAGCAAAGGAAAAAAGAAAGGAGAAAAAAATAACTGCAAACAGTACAATTTAAAAAACCTCTTGTTTACATTTCTTGCAGTTCATCTCAATAAGCATCGTTTTATATGGCCATTTGCACAGAGCTATTGAGCCATTGTGATCCTCTCCTAAGAATATCCTAGACATATTCTAATTATCACAAAGGAAGAAAACCATGCAGCCTAAGTTTCTTTGGGTATGGCTTACTTCACTTAATATAATTTTCCCAAGTCTTTCGATTTCCTTATGAATGAATGGAGCAATGTTCCTCTTTCTGATGGAAGCATAGAATTTCACTATGTACATATACCACATTTTCTTGGTCATTCTTTGAAATGTACTTACGTGTTGCTCTCAAATCAGAATGCAGCTTTAGACACACCTCATAAGACACATAGGGTAAAGATAACAATAGTATTCCTCAAGTATACACACATGTGTATGAATGAACCAGATGTGAGACTAAGTACCTCCATAACACAGTTCATGTTCAGCATAACCTGGGGAGACAGGAGACTGATCTTATTCCTGTTTTCTGGATAAGGAAAGTGCGGCTCAGAAAATCTAAAGAGCTTTCTTAGATTACAGGGTTCACAAGAAGGTAGAATCAGGATTGGAATCTAGATGTGCTCATACCAGCGAGTGAAATTACAAGAGCAGAGATCCTGGGTTCAGCAGGGGTCACCTGGAGGCCTTCCTAACAGCCTTGCCCACTCCCCCAGGGTCTGGGATTCCACAGACTGCGGTGAGCCCTGCACTTCCAGCATCATCCACGTGTCTGTGAGGTCCCATGAGCTGGAAGCGCTGACCCACACTGCCCCACCATGGTGGGTGTGTGGTTGCTGCTGTTTTTGTTTTGTTTTTGTCAGTCTGGGCCTGGGCACTGGCCCTGAGCTTTTGTGCTCAAGGCTAGCCTTCTACCACTTGGAGCCACAGCACCACTTCCGGTTTTCAGGTGTTTAAATGGAGATAAGAGTCTCACAGACTTTTCTGATCCGGCTGGCTTTGAACCTCAGTCTTCAGATCTCAGCCGCCTTAGTAGCTAGGATTACAGGTGCCTGGATATGCCAAGGTTTTATCACACATCGCCCATGTTAAAGATACCACTCCAGGCGTTGTCCATGAATGTCTGGACTGGGAAGACACAACCGCTTACAATCAAGGTCCCAAAACACTGAGAGTTTTGCCACTCCCTGGGGAACTTTCACCCATACTCTTTTTGGGGGGGGGGCAGAAGGGGCTGGGATTATTCAAAATGACAGTAGATTTTCTCCCTTTATTTCAGAAAGGAAGGAGAAGAAGAATATTACCGGGAGGCAGCCGCTAAGACCACAGAAAAGAATCAAGAAAACCAAAAAAGGGAACAGCTAGCTCTGCTCCAACTTGCCTTGCTGTCATCACCCAGTGAACCAGAGCTTCCAACTGAAGACCTCGAGCATCTCCATACCTATTACCGTATGTTCATTCAGGGAACCTAGAACAAAATGAGGAGGATGAGGAGGATGGTGGTAGTAGTGGTGGTGGCGATGGTGGTAATGATGATGATAATGAGAGTAACAACAACAACAACACTACCACTAATAATAATAACAGGGGGAACTGAGAGTATGAGGGAGAAGGAAAAAGGAAAGGATCCACATATATTACACAATATGAAGATAGCATGATGAAACCTACCACAGACTATTTGAAAAGGCAAGGAGAAGGAGAGAAATGGGAATATACTGGAGAAGGTACACTTTTTCTAAGTCTACATGTATGAACTGATGGCAGTAAAACCCCTTGCATTATTTACACGTGCTACTTCAAAAATCAGTCATAAAATGTGTCTCCATACCATCATCTTTATTTTCTTTATATTTCATAACAATTTTTTAAATTGAAAATCAAAACTGGTAGAGGTTTGAATCATCTTCAATGTTTGAGACTTGACCAATAAAGCCAGTTCAAAAAAAAAACATTTATATGTCATGCGGATACTGTTTTATATTGTTAGGAATAGATTTAATTTGGTTCTGATTTTTTTTGGTCTGGCAGGAAAACTGTCTAAAGACTGTTTACCTTTCATGCCAAGCATGGCAACTTATGTCTGGAATCCAAGCCACTTGGGAGCTGAAGATTGGGAGGACCGCAATTAGAGGCCAGCCCAAGAACTTCCTAAGACCTTATCTCAAGCAATAGCAGAATGCAATGATCTACACCTGGCTAAGATTTTGGCAATTACAGTTCCAGGCAGGCCTGGGCAAAGATAAAAGTTCACAAAATCCCATCTCAACAGTAGAATATAAGCATGGTAGTATGGTTGATTATTAAAACTACGTTGATAAACATAAGTCACAGAATCACAATCCAGGCTGGATATGGAAGAAAAAAAAATACCAAGGTACAAAGGACTCAAGTAGTAGAATGTCTGCCTACCAACAATGAAGCCCCAAATTCAAACCCTATTATTACCACCAAAAAAGAAAAAACAGAAAAGGTTGTCTACTTTTCCTAATTATATAAAGTATATAGATATACTTTTCCTAGTTATGGTTCTTAAAATGTTTAGGCACACCAATAGTATTCCTAGGTTTGCCCTTTTTAAAATGTCAATTCTCTAAGTAAATTTCCACTTAGAATTTGTTAGGGCCTCTGCTTAATGGTTTTATCAACTGCAAAAATTGCAGATGAGAAAATGAAAAGGACTTTACTAAAACACTACACGTGTCTAACTCTGGGACACAAGCCTCTTTCAAACTGTTTATCTACTATCCTCATCTTGTTAGCTTTACAGCTCAACCAATTGTTGTTACTTAACTGAGTTTTAAATGTCTATATTAATGCCTTCATACAAAGGCAATGACTTGACTTTAACACATTCCATTTAAGGGCACCATTGCAAGCATCTCTCTCTACTGACCTTCTCTGATTAGTATGGTGGTACCTCTGGCATTTCTGCCCTGCTAAAATGAGTGCTAAAGGCATGTAGATTCTATGTTGCTCTTCAGAAATTGATGCCCAAAGACAGATGGTGGTATTGTAAAGGTCTTTTTTCCCACCTATTCGTTCTGTGGCACTGGCAGCACATTTTATTTATAACCACTAGAGCTCCAACTTTGACTTTATTCACTTGAATAACCTCTGCCACCTCTTGGAATTCCACCTCCTTCAATACAAAAGTCCAGACCCTATCACAGAATCTGTATGTACATAGAAAGCCTCTGAAATTGATTCTGCTCTCAACTGCCTGTGCCAATGCTGAATTTATAGCCTTATCAAACTCAAGTAGAGCTTGAAGGACATGTCTGGGTGACCTGCCATGGAGCTGGGTCAGAGAGTCACTGGTTAATTATAGCAGTGGGCATTTATGACAGGGAAGGAAAGGTTACACAGGCCTGAAAGAAAATAAAGAAAGTCGGTTCCCTTATTCACCAAAATCTAGATGGACGCCATATATTCCTTGTGAATATGCAACTGTAAAACTGTGAACAGAAGGAGGCCTCTTAATCAGATGCCAGGGGCTCACACCTATTATGGTAGCTACTCAGGAAACAGATCTGAGGATGGAAGCCAGTGCGGGCATAAAAAATATCATGAGGCTCTTATCTCCAATAAACTAGCCAAAAGCTGGAACTAGAGGCCTGGTTCAAGTGGTAGAGTGCCAGCCATCATCAAAAAATGTCTAAGCCAAAGCTAAAAGCCTTGAGTTTACACTCCAATAGTGGCAAAAAATAAACTACTATGTCTTTACTTTTTGAAGTAGAATAACAACGTGAAATGCGAGGACTCAGGGTGTCAGGATCGTATACTGTGACTAAGCAAAACTTTGCGGGGACTTCTGATATTAAACACTTTTAGAGGTGATCCTCTCACACTGCCCCATACTGGTTATTCTTGCCTCGGATCAAACGCACAAGACATTACTAATAGAAAGCTGCAGCTACATCAATGCCCTTGGAGCCGGATAATCACTGCTAAGAAGCCTGGAAACAACACTTCGGTCTTTGCATTGGAGATAGAGCTCTCTCTATGAACCTGGTCTTTATTGAAAAGGATATTTAGCTTATTGTAGACTTTTCCTGCATTATTTTAAATAGTCATTAGAACACTGTCCACCTTGACTACTGAATTTTGAGGATGGGGGGGATGTCTCTAGTCTTGTGATCATGTTGAGTGCCTCTCTTACCCAGCCCTGTCCCTACTTTAAGGCATGTTAAAGCATGTGAGACAGTGGATCATAGCTTGCCATCTGTCACAGAAGCCATACATCATATACCTTTGTCTCCTGCCAGACTGAGTGAGTCTCTGTCTATCTTCCTCACCCTCTTCTACTAGCCTATTCTCATCCCCATTGATTGAATCTGCCGGAGGGCAGCCACCAGGAGTTTCTTAAAACAATAGAAACACAGAAGTAAGGTCTATCAGACAATGAAAGAAAGTCATCATTTTGCAATTGTATCAGTATGTCTATTCTCAAATTTAGGGGCTAAAACAAATTACAGATTTCTTAGGAGCATGTAGGAAATGCACTAAGAGATTATCTGGGAGGAAATTGATAGTGAGTTAAGAGTCTCCGCCCCCAAAAAAAAGAAAGTTGGTGATGGGTAAAGAAACACATAGGAGACAATATCTCAGGTATTCAGACTGGAGAAGTTCAATGTGAGGAGAAATAACACAGACAAAGAGGCATGACACAGTTGTAAGAGTCCCAGTCTAGTGGACTTTAGTCATGGAAGCAGAAAGAAGAGCCAAGGTCTGAAAGAAGTTGAGCAGCAGGTGTGTTGGACCACAGCAGGACTGAATCTCCCAATGAAGCAGTTTCAAGAGAATGGTGGTTGAGAGGTGGGAATCAAGTGAGATTTTTCTAAAGGAACCTAGAACCTGCCTGAGTCTAAGCTGAAGCACATCCTAGAAGTAATTGAAGTAGAGAAGGAAAGTAGAAATGGGGGGAAAGAATAGAAAGAAGTTAAATAAATAGAAAGGTTAGCTTCGTGTTTTGGCCAATGCTGCTTTGCAAACGGAGCCAAATTTACTAGCCAGTAATGTGCATGAAGTATCTTATCCCTAAATATAATCAACTCCACAATACATAAAAAGATACCCTGCATCTCTCTCTTCCATCCATTAGCCAGTGGCAGCCCAGGAGCGCTGCATGGAAGAGAATGAACAGCCCAAGGCTGGCTGTTCTCAGACCCCCTCTGCATTCATAACAGTATGCTCTACCTTTGGCTTTTGGAATAGTTACAGCGTTCCTTACCACATAGGCAGTTTTACCAGCTCTTGCAAGCAAAATGAAACATTTTCTATGAGGGATAGTATGATTGTAAACATGAAAATTATAATCCAGCAGCTTCTTTTACTTTTAAATTAGTAATAATCTGCTGTTCTAACACCATAAACTATCATGTTTATTTTTAGTTCTACTTTTGTACAAGATCTATGTTGAAGAAAAATCAAACTATAAATCAAAAGCTAATTATTCTTCCTAATGGATACTTGTATCATGTCTATCAACTGAGATAAAGAGATGAATACTATAAAACATTGAATCTATTTTTAAAAGTGCATATCTACTAAATCTGCTCATAAAATAAGCTTCATATGATTCATAATGTTTTGTGGGAGTTTTTATTGACTCTTGATTCCTACATACTACATAATGTGACTATAGGGAAAGAATGGTAGATATAGCTTTCTATCACACAATTTCCTAAGCTAGCAGATTGATTTCAAATTTTATTTTTACAACAGCATCTTTAATAATCTCTTGTCATAAAGTTATGAATGAATGAGGACTATTACAAACATATTCTCTACATGATAGTCATTTCAATATGATCTTATCGTGGGAATTATTAGGGATTGAAACATTCAATATAAATGCTTCAGGAAACTTATTTAATGAGAACAAAATGAACATAACCCTCAAAATGTGGTTTTGCTGCATGAGCAGTTTCTTTAAGAGAATTAAGCAAGAGTTAAATGCTGCTATATTGTCTGCTCTCCAAAGAGGGCGACCGATAAATTATAATAAACTTCACAGGTTATTATCTAAAGAGACAAAAGAGTGTGGGTTATAGGTACTGAGCGTCTAAACCTGTCAGCAAATCCTCAGGCTTCCGCTTGCTCAGCTCCACAGCTGTTAGACAATGTGCTTCTCCATGTCTGTGAGCAATTCCAGATAGGCTGAGAGATTCCACACTCTAATTCCAAGTCCTTGTGCTTCTGACTGAATAAAGTGGAGAGTGTGGGCTGATTTAACCCATAGGAGATGAGCTGAAAGAAATGGGGGACCTCATGCCCCCAAAGAAAGGGGGGAGATTGCTTTCAAAGTCATCTCTTATCCCACTGTATGGAGTAAGCATCTAATTGGTCACATCTGCACCAGAAGAAGAAGGAGGAGGAGGAAGAGGAGGAGGAGGAGGAGTAGAAGAAGAAGAAGCCGCCAGAAACCTATATTTGTATATGGTATCTCCTACCTTTTAATTTGCTAGTAAAAGTTAAATACATAAGCCGGGCAACAGTGGCTCACACTGATAATCCTAGCTACTCAGGAGGCTGAGATCTGAGGATCACGGTTCAACGCCAGCCCAGGCAGGAAAGTCTGTGAGACTCCAATAAAACACCAGAAAACCGGAATTAGCACTGTGGCTCAAATGGTAGAGCACTAGTCTTGAGCTGAAGAGCTGAGGGACAGCGCCCAGGCCCTGAGTTCAAGCCCCACGACTGACAAAAAAAAGTTACATACACGAGTCACTTCAGAAAAAAAGAATACCTTAGAACTCCTGCTTCTGATCAAGAAGGAATCATAGGAGTATGCTTGCCTCTCACCTAAAACAAAGGAAAACACAAAATATATGAACCCAGGACACCAGTTAGGAAGAAGCAGTGACCTGAACTGAGCTCTACACTTGCCCTGAGTGAGAAAGCACACAGCAAGCTAGAAGGAAAACAAAAAAGCTTTTCCAACAAATGTGGCTCAGCTCAATGCAAAATTCATGTGGCAAAAAAGAGCTCCCATCAGTACCTCAGACAATGCACAAAATTTAGCTTTAAAATGAATTCACACCTTAATGTGGTACCTAAGTTATAAAACTGTTAGACACAAACAATGGAGAAAACCTTCGTCATTATGGTGACTTTTGGATGGGTGAATCTCAACATAATTACTCTGAGTGGAAGAAAAAAAAAGAAGCCAGACCAAAAAAAAATGTCTATGTATTGTATAAGTATAGATAGTACAAGCTAGCTTGTAATGAAGGAAACCAAATCTTGTGTGAGAGACTACAAATAGAAATGGGGAATGATAAAGATAGGAGAAAAATTCTGATGATGCAGAATAAGCTAATTACCTTGACTACAATGATGGTTTGTAGGTGTGCACCTTTATCCCAAGGATAGGCTTCACAGGTGAATCTCTTTCTCCAAATATTTCAAACTTTACAATGTTTTTTGCAGCTGATTGTGTGTGGTTATATCTCAATAAAGCTGAGAGAGAGAATAGCCAAAGAGAGCCCAGTTGCAGTCAAAAATCTGTATTTGATGGCATCTGGAATCATTTTCTTTGAAATTTCTCCAAGATTACAATTAGCATTCTTTTTTCCATAGATAGTAGATGTAACCACAGAAAGACATTCTATAACCTATTAAATATTTACAGTTGAAAACCTAGATGTGCAGACTATGTGTATTAGCATATATAATTACTGCATATTTATAATGCCTCTGTTTCCAGTCATAAAATAGATTGTCCATTTTGAACCATGTCTCATCATTTGCCAAAACCTGTAAGTTCTCAGTGCTCAAGAAAGAAGCAGGAGGAAAGGTAATCTAATATATAGCTAGATAGATACATAGATACATAGATAGATATATAATGTTCCAGGACAATTAAATCATGAGATCAAGTGTCACAGGACTATCTATGACATACAAGACCTTCTAAGAAAGCTCCCCTTTCTCACTAGCATATAGGAACACTAAAATATGTATATATTATATGAACATCATGCACACAATGCTAGCTATGGGCTTTGCCTACTCTATAACCACATTGTCCCCTGTTCAGAGTCTTATGAGAAGTGCTTTGATGTGTGTACCTCTAGCTACATAAACATACACGCACACAAACACAGCTACGTTGTAGCCCATAACCAGCGGTTCTTCCAAGCCTGTTCGCACACATTATCATGATACATCTCACCTCTGCAGGAGTACTTGATCCATATCATAGAAGATACAGGCATAGTTTCCTGTTTTTCTTGTATTAGTTAGTGGAAATACGGGTATATCACTCACTGCCCATGAACGTTGATTTTTGGTTTTGTTCCCTCTCCCCCCCCCCACCACCCAGGTTTAAATGAAACTGCTACAAGAACTTAGAAACAGAGGCAAAACGTTGTCTGGTAACCAAATTGTCACTTCTCTTCCCACCAGGGTCAGTTTTCATTTGTCATCAGATAAAGCTACCCCATGATGAGGTGATATAACCCAGCTATGCAGGGTAAAATGAGTACAGCGTATTTCATGGCAGATTGTGACATGAAAAGGGGTCTGAGGAATGTCACTTGTCTTTTGTCAAAACAATACACAAAAGAGATCCATTGTGGATTGGCCACCCTCAGCTTAATGTAGGTGGAGTCCTATAACACCCCATTCTGGAATGCTGTCCATTTGTACCAAGAAGAACTGCTTGTCATCTTCTGGCTTCCTTCTTTTTATTATTATTATTATTGCTTCTTTAAACTGTGGTTTCAATCCTGGTGGCAGAAAGAACTCTTAGGCACTGAGCAATTTTCATAGCCCAAATTACAGGTAGAAGCTAGGTCCCCTTGATCTTGTTTGTAGAAGACCAGACAAATTCCTAATAGGAAAGGTAAATAACATCTCCCTACAATTGTGTGCAGCCTCTTGAGCGACTGCCATTAATTCATACTTATCAACAAGTGCTCTGATGTTATTTCTGCACATATCATTTGATAGGTGACCCTCATACCATTTTGATCAGCACCTCTAGAACAGATAATTAGGGACAAGCCCATCCTCTTGGAAAAGTCACAGTGACGAAAACTGATCCAAGGATACTTGTATGGGTACGGCAAGTTTGGAGATCTTTCTAGTTGAGCTTTCTTCTACAGATTGCATTGTGGGTGGATTCTCTTAAGATAGGAAATATTAAATAATAAATTATTAATATTCAATACGTTTAAAAATACAGAACTGAATTAAAACTCATATGAAACAAGCAGACAATTTACTTGAAAACATAACCAACCTCCTAAATGCCAAATGCAAATAAATAGGATGAATAATCCAGGTGAGCCTCAAACGTAGAGGCTTTCTCTAACAAAGTGAGAAAATCTAATTCAGTAGACATTTCTGTGTCTAAAATGGTGGTAGATAGTTAACGAATACTCTAGTGCAGAAACTGTGTCTTGAAATAAGGAAAACAGCCAGTGTTTACGTGCCACTTATTAGGTGCTTCTCGAAACATTCTTTGTATTTTAACTCATTTGAACCTCAAAATAATGCTATGAAGTAGACACTACTATGAACCAACCCCCCCTTTTTTATATAATAGATGAACAATTCCAAGTTGACAGGGGTTGGAAAACTTGTCCTTCATACAGCTAATAAATGACAGTCATAATTTCACCTGGCTTTTCTGATTCCAAAATCAAAGTGCTTAAGTACCATATCTTCCTGCCCCTTGAACCTATGGGTCATAGTCTTACTCACCAGGACTCCGACCCCCATTAACTGACCACATGGGAGTAACAGATGCTTGCATGTGGGCAATCCATCCTCCTCTAACCTGTTTCCTGCTCTGCCCCCTTCTTCCACCACCCCTCCCTCTCCTCTCATCTTATCGCAAATACTCTTTAAAAAGGAAAACAGGTTGTTACTAGTGTCCAGTTACAGTGAAGGGTAAACAGGGCTCCTAAGCACACATTTTGATAGAGAAAGAGCTGTTGAGAAAAAGTAGAACTTCCACGGATGAGAGGAAGCAACCCCAAAGGTGAGACAAGAAAAATGAGAAAGACCAGACTACTCTGATATGGGTTTAGCCCACCTCAGGTTTACTGATCTATGGACATGAGTTCAAGTCTACCACTCCTTCACCCAACCTGGAACTGGTTTAACATGATGTTATCCTGTCCCAAAGCCCTGAAAGTTAAAAAAAAGGGTCTTCAAGAGAATACTATAGCAGTAGTCTGTGGGGAAAAAGAGAATAATGCCTATCAGTAAATTACATCAGAGAAGTAACGTGTCATGATCGTCCCTGTGGGCACCATTCACCAATATTGTCATATAGAAAGAAGCTCCTACAGATAAGGTCTAGAAGACCCAGTTATTTATGTATTGCCAGATCCTTTCTTGATTTTCCTTGGGCTTTGCAGACTAGGTCTGTGTCAGGAACATTCACAGGGATATCTATAAATATGATGTTCATTTTCCCATAACGTCCCACTAGCATCCTTGGTAAAAGTCACTCACATGAATTGATACGCTTACAAAGACATCTTTAAGTTCATCTATAATATATTTTACATATAATACATTATAACATATAATATTATATGTATGTTTTACAGCAGCATATATATCATGTATTATAGAATATAAAATAATGAAGGAACTATTCATAGGCAGGTCTTTACGTAGAACACGTGTGAAATGAAACTTTTTTATAATGAAACTTGGCTCCATTCATAAAAATAGACAAATCGGTCCCCTCTTAGTATCAAACACATAGGTTGTCCTTAACTGTCTGCAAGTTGTTCCTTAGCACACAAGAGTCAGTTATATAAAACCATGGTGATTTTTTTTACAGGTTTCATCATGATGTACTTACACAGAAAGTTCCATATTTATAACTTGACAATGTTTCTGCAACTTTTATAATGATGTTAATAAATCCCAGCAGTTGAATTTTGAAACAAGAATACTGGCAATTCATCAAGGATGGTCTAGATCAGCTTAACTAAAAGGACAATTGGCACTGCCAGGTGAACTGTTGAAACCTTTTTCTTTAAACTAATGATCTTTGTTCTGTATCGGTTGTGAGGCTTGAAGTCAGGGCCTTATACTCCTCCCTTAGCTTTTTTCAGCTTAAAGATGGCATGCTTCCATATGACCCATTTCTGCCTTTTGGTGGTTTGCTGTAGATAATGTTTCTCAGATTTGTCTGCCTGGGCTGGCTTTGAACTGAGATCCACCTATCTAAGCCTCCTAATTAGCTAGGATTACAAGTGTAAGCCACCAGTGACTGGCAGAACTATTGATCTTCATGGATAAAAGTTTCTAACTACTTTAAAATCAACACACACACACACACATAACACACATACAATACCATAATTTCAAATCTATGTCTGATTTCCAATGTTTGTGCTCATGAAAATGGCTTCCTTGGTTTAACTAAAATCAGGGCTCCTCAAAGAACTGAAGTGAACATTTTGTTTTATAAAAAAAAAAAATATGCACTCATAAAAATGCTCCTGAAACTCTCCTTTGGGAGTTTCCATCAGCTTTGAGATTTGACCTTCCCCTCCAACTTCCCATTTCTGATCAGCATCCACTGCCGTTCAGCCACCATCCTAAGCCAACCCCATCTCCTACCTCGGAGCTCCACAAGCTTCTCTATCATCCATTCAGGATTATTGAGGGTCAATTTCTTTCTAATCTGCATGATCCTGCAGATCTAATCTGCATGACTCCTGCCTTTCAAGTCTGGGCAGAAAGGTAGGGATTGCTAGGTTAAGCCAGACTCCATAGATAACAGAATCTGGCTTGACTTTTTACGACTTCTGGGGAAGTACAGGCCCTGGTTACAGCAGACACAGATGTGAACCATTGGAGATGAAAAGAACAGTTGTTGGAGCATTTATTATGCTGAGGAAGGCAGACCCCCAGATGCACTTGCCATGTAAGAAGGTGATGGGAAAAGGACTCTCTGGATGGAGGTCACCCTTTCTTGCCCTTCAGCATCTGGGCTGTCACCTATCCGAGCTGCTGGGTGGTGAAGCAGTTTGTAGCAGCAGTAGGAGGAGGAGGAAGGCTGTGTCTGATCTGGCTTCCAGCACATTCCAGGAGACAGGTGAGCTGAAGGGAAGGTCAGGTGACCTCCTGTCCCAGCCCATAAGTGGCTCCTCTCCACACCCCCCAGGGAGAAGACAAAAAGGCTGCTTTGATTCCTGTGTGAACAAAACAAGATTCTTCTGAAAATGCGGGTTTAGGCATGGAGAGGCCCACATCTGAACTCTTCAACTGAGCTATGTGTGTTCCTTTATAGGCAGGCAAATGCTGATTAATTGTATAGAGTATTCAGCTTTTCACTGGTGCTGCATTTCAGAACTTAGCCTGCCTTACCCAACAGCTGTTTAACTTGGCTCTAGACATTTATGACTTTATTTTGAACAAATCTCTTGAACATTTTCACTTGATTTTTTTCCCAACTCAACTATGCAATTCAAAATTTGTTTTAAATTTTACGGTCTTTTTTTTTAAAGCATTCCACCACCACTCTTCTATTTTTTTTCCTCCTTTCCCTTCTTACAGCCATAGTTTTGCAGAAGAAAGGAAGTTTACAAAAGGGAAGGGGAGAGGAGAAAGAGGAAGGTCATTTTACTAACTCCTTGGGTCCTCTCACAACAAGCTAAAACCTAATACTATATAAATATTGAAATGCACAGTAGAGTCAAAGTATTCAATAAACATTTACTGTGAATGGAGGTATTAGGGGAAGGCTTAAGCCCCGCCTGAATTCCCAGGAAATTTGTAAATATTTCTTTCATTTGTTCTCCATTTACAATTAGTTGCGGTCAAGCTGATCAAAGCCAGAAGAGGCCTGTTGCCTGTGAACCTGCATCCTTCCCAACCACATCCACAAAGCAGAATGAAATATGGAAGATCGGGTTTCCATGGATGTATGAACTTGTAAAAAATCTGAAAGAATAGGAGGGTTTTCACACTGAGTAATGTGAAACATTTGGTGCAGATTGAAGGCCTCTGAAGAGGGAAAGGGGGAGCAGAAATGCATCAGGCTGGTAAACAGAAGGAGACCCCAGAAAACATTGGGACTTCCTCGGGCATCGGCAATTTCACTGTCCTGGGCTCTCTTCGTTCAGAGGGTCCTAGCTAAGAAGTCAGCAGGGTTTGGAGAAAGGAGAGAGACACCGAGCTCCATCTGGGATAATGGCTTTCCACGGGTCCCTGCTTGGTTTGCATTATCCCCCTTTCTCCTCCTCTGAGTTGCGGGATTATTGAATTGCTCTGTTCCCATCCCAACCAAGCACATAAAATCTCTTTCAACTTGTTCATTTCCCAACTCTTTCCAACCAGACAGGTGTTCAAGTTAATTGGGCAAGCACAGTCATGTGCCATTTAATACTCTGTCAATCAAGACCGCATACACTAAGTCTATGGTAAGGGACACAGTAGCCATCTTAGTTTGTGTAAGGACATTCGGTGGTGTTTGCAGAATGGTAAGTTGCCTATTGCCACATTTCTCAGAATTTTCTTCCAGCACTAAGCACGTAAGTTCATGAATGTCCATGGGTCAGGTCTTCCCATCATGTAGACATTGTTTAAGCAAATAACCAGTAACTTACTGGTTTGCTTAAACAGTGTCTATCATATTTGAACACAAAGCCTTTGTCAAAGGCAACAGAACTGTGGTCTTCACTGTGTCTCTTCTTTTCCCTACCTCTCCCTCACATTCACTCACTCCTTCCTTCTCCCACACTCACTGTTTCGCTCTTCTACTCTCTGTCCCACACCACTCTCCCCCCATTTTGGGTTTTTGATAAATACAGGATGTTTTCATTGTTTCCTCAGCCTTCCCCAGCTATCAGGTCATAACTGGGTCTGAGGTAGAGAGAAGGACATGATACTTAACCAAGTTTACATCCTTTCACCTCTAGAAATGCATAAGGTCAGCCAGGCACTGGTGGCTCATGCTTGTAATCCTAGCTACTCAGGTGGCTGAGATCTGATGACTGCAGTTCAAAGCCAACCCCAGACAGGAAAGTCCATGAGACTCTTATCTCTAATTAACCACCAGAAAACTGGAAGTGGAGCTGTGGCTTAAAAAGGGTACAGTTCGTGCAAACCCTACAACTGACAAAAAGAAAAATAAAAAAGAAAGAAAGAAAAATGTGCAGGATCCTGAGGCAAGATCTCTTCCCTGATGAGAAAATGAAGCCACCGTTACTGCAGCTAGCACAATCAAGGGCCCTACAAGGACCCTACAGCAATGCGCATAGCACTTATTATGCACAGGTTATTTACCAAGGACTCTTAACCAGAAGGGGCAGCGCTGGCTGAGTCCTTGCAGCAATCTTTGGAAAATACTCAGCCCTCCTGGAACCCAAAGGGGCTACAATTTAACCTTCTTCCTCCCCAGGTGTTTGAGTTGGGTATACTTCATTTACAAGCATATCCAAGGACTGACATCACCACATCTTACCAAGACTTGGAAGGGTTGTTGAGAGGATTAAAGATTACAGAGGTAGGCAGCAGTAAAGAAAGCACCTGCCTTAGAGGTAGAGAGCTTGCCTACCAGACACATAGCCCTTGGGTAGGTAGACCCTCAGTAAGGTAGAGCACCATGCCTCACACCTATAATCCCAGCTACCTGGGAGGCATCGGTAGGAGGATCACAGCTCTGAGACAAGTTCTAAGCGAACTATATGAGACCCTATCCAAAAACATAACTGACGCACAAAAGGGCTGGGAGTATGGCTGAAGTGGTAGAGTCCTGAGTTCAAATCTAACCACTACCTTCCCACACACACCAAAAATAAGAAACAAAAAGCAAGAAGAGAAGGAGGAGGATAAGAAGAAGGAGAGGAAAGGAAAGGAGAAAGGGAGAGAGGGAGGGCACAAAGCAAATAGGACACATAGAATCAGATCTCTGAAAACAGCCTCCTCACCCCCTCACACACCTTCTAGCTCTTAACACTCATTGGTTCAGAGGATTTGAGGGAGATCCAGTGTCTGGTACAAACAGCAAGTGGCTTCCAGGGGTTGGTAAAGGGTCACCTTTGAACTGAAAGCCCCTGGGGGAAAATACGTGCTACATCAGAGGAAGGTGCCCAAAGCTTTGGGTACGAGATGCCTTGGGTGTCTGCCACTGAGCAAAGCTGCTCCCTGGCTCAGGAGAACTGATACAAAATAATATGCAGAGTAGAAAGATGAAACTTTGAAGTGAATGGAGTTCAAATGGAGGCTGGCCTTGGATCTAGGATAGAGGCCTTCAGCCTGGAAAAACTGGATCCTCCCAAACCCTTCTAAACGGATTGGGCAGGGCAAAGGAGAACAACTTTTAACAGTCTCATAACTACTCTTTCCAAAGGCCTCATGACTCAAGGAGTTTACCAAAACCATATCAAAGTAATTTGGTTACAAATGATGTGACGTGTGAGGTTTGCTGGATGGTTCTGGAAAAGAGGGTGTTCCAAGGAATACGGCAACTAGAGAGATCGTTTCCACCTGCTTGGACTAACAAGTTTAGATTTTCAAAGACACATCCTTGACCCAGGCATGGAAGAGCAAAGAGTCACTTGGCAATGCTATCTAGACGTACACAGGGGAAAGAAGTCAACATAATTTCTTTAATTAAAAATAATGTTGAAAATGGCTCACGTCTGTAATCTTAGCTACTCGGAGGCTGAGATCTGAGGATCACAGTTCAAAGCCAAACTGGACAGGAAAGTCCATGAGACTCTTATCTGCAATAAACCACTAGAAGTGGCACTGTGGCTCAGCAGTAGAACATTCGCCTTGAGCTGAAGAGCTGAGGGATGGCACCCAAGCCCAGAGTTCAAGCCCCACGACCAACAAAATAAATAAATAAATAAGTAAATAAATAATAATGTTGAGGGGGCTGGGAAGGTGGCTCAGTGGTAGAATGCTTGCCTTGCATGCATGAGACCCTGATTCCTCAGCACCACATAAGCAAAAAGAAAAAAGCCGGAAGTGGCACTGTGGCTCAAGTGGTAGAGCACTAGCCTTGAGCTGAAGAGCTGAGGGACAGTGCCTATCCCAGAGTTCATCCCCCACGACCAACTAAATAAATAAATGAAAAATAATGTTGAGGACTTATATAGCATGCATAGAGACCCTGGGTTCAATTACCATCATTACAAATAATAACTATAATAATAATAACAATGCTTCCAAGTATTCTTGCCAACTCTGAGTTTGCTGAAAGTAGTTGATAGATGACCTTTATCAAGATAAAGGCATATTCTTATATTTTAATTGGATAAAATTGTATATTCAGAGCTGGCTCGATGTTTAGCTGGCTCAGGGAACGCCCATTCTATAACTGTTTTAAGAATTCCAGGCAATATCTAACTTTTTTGGTAGAGGGCTTTTTGCTTTCCAGATATCTGATTGAGAGCAATTTTGCTTATTGGACCCTAAATCAACATGAGCATACATTGATCTTTTCCCATCCACTTTTTAGAGCTGCCCACATTCACGCCAGAACATTCTTTATATCATCTCCTCTCTACTCCTAATCTCCTTCAAGTAAAAGAGGTCAGCTCATCACCATCTTTTATATAAAAGAACTTTTTACTATAGTTACGTTCTCCCCTTAGTCTTTTGTTTTCAGCCTACTAAATGATGTTTCCCTTTTTCTGTCTTTTAAATCACAGCCTTCCAACACTGAATTATTCTTCACCTGTACTTCACATTGACCTCTCAACAATTTCCTAATATCCTGTAGGAATTAGCAGGAATTTGCTTCAGTCTATTTTCACTTGCTATAACAAATTACCTAAGACCTGATTGGCTCATAGTTCTAGTGGATGGAAAGTCCCAGAGCATCTGTCCAGCATCTGGTGAGGTCCATCTTGCTACACCACAGCATGACAAGGTTCATCACATGGCCTACGAGGAGACATGTCTGAGTGCCAGCTCACGTCTCCTTCTTCTTATACAGCCTTCAGTCCCATCGTAGAAGCTCACTCTCATGACTTAATTTAGCCCACATTACCTTCCAGATACCACACTTCCAAATATCATCAACATAGGACTTTGGGGATCAGGACTCACTGTGAGTTTGGGAAGGGCTAAACACCTGGACTGCTGCAGAATTTATACCTGTGCACACTTTCTCCAGTTATGAAAGTCACTTGCCATTTCCCTAATGATGACTTTCAGGATGTTCACTAGCAACGTTGTGCTTTGAACCGCCATCCTCAGATCTCCACCTTCTGGGGAGCTAGGATCACAGGCATGAGCCATCAGCACGCAGCACATAATTGATTCTTGACAAATTAAAAATTAATATTCATTTATATCTCATTTTTATCAGAATTATAGGCTATCTGTGACTTCTCCTAGCCAAAGATGCAGGATCGAAGTACCATTGCTACAGGATGGGAGGAATGGGAAAGAGAACAGAGGTTCCTGAAACAAGAACAGAAGTCAAAGGGAACTGGAGGCCTCTCAGAAGAAAATTAAACTCAAGATACTGACAAGCCCTTTGATGTTACGGTGGGCACAAGACAGGAACCACTGGTGTACCACCTGAGATGCTGAACTAATAGCATGAATACCCCCAAGCCAGTTGACTCTTACTTAATGGCCCAACCATGCCCCCAACACCTGTCTTAGAACCCTTTGGAACTATTTCATTATAGAAGCCCAAGAACCACAGAGAGAAGAAGGGAGCCCAAAGGCCATCTCACAAACTCAGCCCCATGTTTTATAACTTTTCCATTTGGAAAAAAAATAATAAGTGCTGAAATAAATTACCACTTTGGAGTTTTCAGGTTATATAGATTTCAGGTTAATTGTGTCTACAGTGTGTTTTCTGGGTTCACACTCATTTGTATGTCTTGAATGTACACCAGCTGTTTAGGGGAGGGAGGATGGTTAATGGCGTCTGACATGGGAAGGATAGCCAGACTATGCCTGTAATGTTTGCCAAAGACAATAGCCTACAGCCAGACAAATGCCAGACAAATGCCTTTGGACTGCCATGGGTGCTCTCAGTCCCATAAGGGCTGGCCATGACCTTCCCTGGAGGTCCTTTAATGGCTATGGACCCAAAGCTTCGTGCTGAAGGGTAGGAACAAATGGCAGGCTTCACTTCAGCCTGTCCATAGAATGCTGCTGAGTAGCCTGGGCTCAGAGCCAAGCCTTCTCAACCACTGAAAGTTTGACAGATTAGGAGACAGAGTTAACAGAGTTCTGGGGATAGTTAAAAGATATGGTTAGGTCTGATAAGGGAGAAAAGAAAAGTCCCAAAGTATTAGGGTCAGAAGTTGAGGAGAGAGAGAGATGATGGGTGAAGCAATCCCTAGCAGGAGAAATAGGGTGGAAAACAGCCAAAGCAAAGAGGACTTCAAATGAGTACACATTCTGTAGTTTTCTGCCAGTTTTACAAGGTTTACATTTTAGCATTTTCTCTTCTCAGAAGTCCTCTAATAACTCAGCAAATAAGAGCTAGGATTGATCAATGGGATTGCATCAAATAAAGGAAATAATCACTAAGCCGAAGAGACAGACTGAAGACTTGGAGAAAATCTTCGCTAACTATACATCAGACAAGGGACTGACAATCAAAATATAAAGAGCTCAAATTACTAAACTCCCAAAGAACCAGCAACTCAATTAATAAATAGTCAAATGAGCCAAACAGACAATTCTCGAAAGAAGTGTAAATGGCCAATAAATACATAAGGAGCTGGTTGCCAGTGGCTCACACCTATAATCCTAGCTACTCAGGAAGCTGAGATCTGAGGGTTGCAGTTTGAAGCCAGCCCAGGCAAGAAAAGTGTCCGTGAGACTCTTATCTCCAATAAACCATTCAAAAAAAGCCAGAAGTGGCGCTATAGCTCAAGTGGTAGAGTGCTAGCCTTGAGCACAAAGAAGCTCAAGGACAGCGCCCAGGCCCTAAGTTCAAACCCCTCCACTGACAACAGATAGATAGATAAATAGATAGATAGATAGATAGATAGATAGATAGATAGATAGATATCCTAGAGAAAAAAGCCTGAGCATTTCTTTGCACCTAGAAGGTAAGACACTTGAAAGAAGAGCAAAGACCATATGTGAACCTATTTGCTATGACAAGATGATAAAATTACACGTTTCCTGGAAATATGTTGTCCCTTTCTCCCTTCCACAAATATCAATTCATATTATTTGTCACATTTCCCCATGCAGGACCATGACCTGAGATTGGACCCTTTGGACCAAATTTGAGGTGCCTGAGAGATTCCAGAATGAAAAATAATTGCTGAGTCACCAAATCTGTTTTTGGTGCTGGCCTTGGAGTTTGAACTCTGAAATCTGAGTGCTGTCTCTGAGCTTTGTTTTTCCCCCTCCAGACCAGTTCTCTACCCCTTGAGCTAGAACCCCACTTCCACCTTTATTTCTTTTTTTGGTGTTTAATTGGAGATAAGAGTCTCATGGACTTTTACTGCCTGGGCCAATGTAGAACCATGATTCCCAGATCTCAGTCTCCTGAGTAACTAGGATTACAGGTGTGAGCTACCAGTGTTCAACTTTCAAATCAGTTGTTAAAAAGTTCTAGTGTGTGACTTCAGAGTTGTCTTTAGATCTACAAGGTAACAATTCCATCCAACCTTCTATCTTTCTATCACAGCCACAGAAGTACTAACAGAGAGTAGGGACAAATGAAAATAGATTCCTACTTTATGAATCTAACCAAAAATAAATATCCTTTAAAAATAGGTTCCAAGCTGGGCATTGATGGCTTGTGCCTGTAATCCTAGCTACTCAGGAAGCTGAGACTTGAGGAGCACAGTTTGAAGCCAGCCCCCAGCAGGAAAGTCTGTGAGACTCTTCTCTTCAGTAAAACCCAGAAGTGGAGCTGTGGCCCAATTATTAGAGTGGTAGCAAATAAAGCTCAGGGACAGCACCCAGACCCTGAGTTGAATTCCCAGAACAAGAATTTTTTATATGCCTCCAATTTATTTTTTTCTGTGGACAAATCACTTAGCCCTTGACATTTTAAACAAAAAAAAATAAGCAAAAAACATTACTTTTTAGCTATGTGACCTGCAGTTCTTCCATTGCTTCATTCAAAAGATAGGAATAAAAATAGTACTTACTAAATAGATCCTTTCTAAAATGTAAATCCCTAACCAATTAGCATCATATACTAAGCATTCAATAGATGTGATATATATGTATATGTGTATGGTATTATATATATATGATATATATTCCAAAGCATAAAAAAGAGCAGAAAAGAACAAGTCAGGCATATTAAAATGAATTGCTAAAGGAAGTTTTAGGGTCTCACTTGTCCAGAATTGTTTCAAAAAATAGATATCATATTCTACATTGAGAAAAAAAAACCTGGCAATACCAAGAATTGAACTCAGTTCTGTGTGCTGGATAGGCTGGTGTTATACTGCTGAGCCATGCTTCCAGCCCTGTTTTTCACTGAATACTTTTAGGATAGGATCCCACGTTCCGCTAGATGTATCTGAGCTGCAATTGCCTACATTAGGCCACTGATAGTTGTTAGAAACACAGTCATGTGTCATTGAGTCCAGCTTCAGCTGGAATTCCTCCTGATCTCATCATCCCAGTGAGCTAAAGTTAACAGGCGCATGCCACAGAGCCCAGCCAAGTACTGAGGTGGCGTCTCATGGACTTGTCTGACCAAACTAGCTTAGAACAATGATCCTCCCACGCTCAGAGCTGCAAAGATCAAAGAAAAAAAACTGCTTAACCCTAAGAACTCCTAACTACCTAGGCCATGAAGCCTAAGGGCAGAATGAACAAATAGTGGTGAGCATCTCTTCTAGGTTCCCAAACACAGATTTCTGCCAGCTCCATCAGCCTCCCACTGGTAATAACGCACGGAAAAAAATGCAGAACAGAGATGAAGTCAGTGGCAATATTTATATTTTATCACAGGGATCTTCCAGGCATTTCCTCCTCTGACCCTCATTGGTATTTTATTAGTTGATAGGGGGCTCTTCATCTCCCTAAAGAGGTCTGTTTCTACATCAAAGAGGATTTATTTTTGGCTTCCTCAGCTTCCTTTATTCAGATTCCTCTGGCCAGGCCTTCATTCCTTTTGGTCTAGTGACTATCTTATGCCCATTTACCCCCCAGCCCTGGCTCCGACCTTTCAGGTCCCCCAAAAGATCTACCTATAAGTTTGACAAGGTCCTGGGTCTTCAAGCCATTATGAGAACCATACTAACGTTTGACATTAGCCAAAAACAACTCAAGAACTAACATTCTCAAAAATATATACCTTGTATCATAAAGTATATAAGTATCTCATTTATCCTATTTATATTACTTCATTGTCAGTGCCCAATGAGTAGATATATTTTTTTTCTTTTTAAGGACATAAATAATAAATGATTGACTAAAGAATATTCAAAGATATACAATAAAGTCCAGGACTTTCTCTTTTCATTTAAAAGACACCCCTTACCATCTTATCACTTTTCTCAAACTAATAAGATAAGGGTTTATGGTGTCCTAATCAACCCATCAGTCATGAGAGACAGATTTATCACAATGGACCTCCTAAAGGATTTGTTTGCTAGCCCAGCTGCCTGCCATGACTTTGTCTTTCTTTGGCTGTTTGTTTCCTACCATAAGGTCTGCAGACCAGGAGAGGAGGGTAGACACGAGGGAGGAAGTGACTTAATGTGTTAAAAGCTCACAAATAATAAACCCTGTTTCCATAGGGATTTATGAAACAAGTATCCTTGAGTGTCATTGCTTAACTAGAAGACTGGGTCCAATTCCTCTGCCTGGCCTGCCACATTCCTTGCTGAATGAAGGAGTAAGAACTGAATCTCTGGACCTGCAGCTGTGAAACCCATCATCATCATCATCTGCAGGGCTAAGTGTAGGACACTTAGTACTTTGGTGGACAACCCCAGCCCAGTCTCCAGCTGAAACAGTGCCATCAGCACCTGAATCCAGTAAGCATTCGCTTCTCTGGTCCAGAGAAGCAAAGCAGATCCAAGAAGAGCATAGGCAGGAAAGTACATTTCTGTTCATTTGCATGTAGTGACCTGCATGTAAATTAGACAAAACTAACTTGAGAATTAAGTTCTCATCATCATAAGGCATATAAAGATTGAGTCACAAAGTTAGACATAAGAGTGATTTTTTTAAAAAAAATTGTTTCAATGTGCACACACACACACACGCTCATACACACACATATATCCAAAGGGAAGGTATATTATCACCAGATCTAACCTTATCACAAAGTACCTATTTGATTTCTGTTCTGAGAGTTGTCTCCATGGAGAATTCTGTCCAGGAAAAGTTTCCTGTTGTCCAACTATGAGACCACTTTCAGAGTCAGGTGGACAGTAGTGTCCCATGGATACTAAAACCATTGATTATTTCAGTAGAAAATACATATTTCTAAGAAAAGCAGAAGTTTGATTCATATACCCTTGCTTAAAAATACTACCAACCATTCAAACAAAACCAGTTCCTCTATATTAGTACAATCCAGAATAACAAAGTCTGGATTATCCAACAGCCCAAAAGATGTCTCATTGCTCTTTCAGGTCATTCAATATGAATGGAGAGAAACTCACAGCAAAAAGTACGTATAAGGTGCTGTTTCAATCCAGATAAAATATTCAACTTAGTGTCTGTTTGTGTATTGTTGCCTATCTCAATTGTATATTATTCATTTTACTCGATTACCTTGCACAAAGCTTCACATTTCCCTGCCCCCCTGTTTTCTATTCATCTACTTCAGGCACACCTCCCATAGGTGCTAAACTCATTTCATCCCTTTACCCTAAAAGTGTGCTCCTTTTGCATTCCTATTTCAATCAAAGGCCCAACCCACAGCTCCAGTCATTTGCACAGAAAAGAACTTATAATTTACCCATATGGTCACAAACAAGACCACACTAAAGCTACCAGCACAACTATGTTTATTGCAGCATTATTTACCATAGCTAAGATATGGAACCAATCCAGATGCCCCTCAGTAGATGAACGGATCAAGAAAATGTGGTTTATATACACAATGGAATTCTATGCCTCCATCAGAAAGAATGACATTGCCTCATTTGTTAGGAAATGGAAAGACTTGGAAAAAATATTAAGTGAAGTAAGCCAGGCCCAAAGAAACATAGGTCCCATGGTTTCCCTTATTTGGAATAACTGGTATGTGTCTGGGACAAGCAGAAAAGGTCAAAAGC
The DNA here is from genome assembly GCF_000151885.1 of Dipodomys ordii. Taxonomy (NCBI): domain Eukaryota; kingdom Metazoa; phylum Chordata; class Mammalia; order Rodentia; family Heteromyidae; genus Dipodomys; species Dipodomys ordii. The sequence continues at coordinate 11,832,376 of NW_012267256.1, read as the reverse complement.
TATGTATATATGACCAGATAAGATGATGTTAAGCAAAATGAACCCCAAGATAGGGACACAAGTGGCTTTTTCTTTCTTGCTATTGTTTCTAATGTATTTATAAGGCATCATGTGATTTTTTTGTTTCTTTGTATGTTACCCCTCCCCTCGCCCAAACAGTATAACCCCTGTTTTCACTGTATTTGATGTCGGTGCCCTGCATCTTGTGTATACACTTCTCTAGCTTGGGGAGGGGAAGGGAAAAAACAAAATGCTTAAATAGGGATACAGTTTGACCCATTATAACAAAGAGAAGTACAAGACACTATGTTGAAAAACGAACTTTACAATTTATGTGTGTAGGGGAGGAGTGTAGTTGTGGAGGTAGGAGGAAAGGGATGGTAGGGGAAAACAAAGGAGGAGGCAACAATGCTTGATAGGAAATGTACTCATTACCTTGATCATGTAACTATAACCCCTCTATACAGTACTTTTACAATAAAAATATATTAAAATAAAAAAGAATTTGCATATATGTTCTTTATTATATATTTATGTTTATTATATATTCATATTTATTATATTTTCCTTCTGTTTTACCCACTGCTCCCTCATTCAAGGTATCTCATGTTCCCAACCAGGTTTATCTCAGAAGTTTTTTTATTTTTCTTTTTTTTTCTTTTATTTTGGTCATGAGGCTTGAACTCTGGGCCTGGGCACTGTTTCTGGGCTTTTCTGCTCAAGGCTACTGCTCCATCACTTTGAGCCACAGCTCCACTTCCAGTTTTCTGGTGGTTAATTGGAGATAAGAGTCTCACAAAATTTCCTGGCCTGACTGGCTTCGAACCATGATCCTCAGATCTCAGCCTCCTAAGTAGCTAGGAGTACTAGTGTGAGCCACCAGCGCCCAGCTGATTTGTCTGTTTTTCTGGTCCCTGAACTGCACATTTGTTGTATGTACAGTGGCCACATTTATCTTTCCAGGGCATTGTTTTATCACAACCCATTGCTGTTAAAATTGTTTTAGTTCTTTCCGATCCATTCCCTAAGAATGAAGTCCACATTCACCTAAAGATGAAGAGTCTCCTATCTTGATCCAATATCTTCCCTTTTATTTTCTATTCTCCCCTTACATATTACCCCCCCCACACACACACACACATACTTCCCAGGCAAGGAACATTCTCCCTGCCCAATCACCACTGTTGTTTCTTCCTCCAACAATGGCTTCCTAACTCAAACCTACATGTTCTAATAATCATAATAATAATAAATGATAATCTACCTTCAAGGATCCTTCTAAAGATAACCATCTAATAATAATCTACCTTTTAGGATGCCGTCAAGCCACTTCTTACATGACCTCTGTGATGATAGAATTGTATCGTTCTTCTCTGATTCTCATAAGGTGATACTTTTCATAGAAGCAGTTGCTTCCTTTGTGTGTGTGTGTGTGTGTGTGTGTGTGTGTGTGTGTACTTGTCCTGAGGCTTGAACTCAGGGTCTGGGCACTGTCTCTGAGCCTTTTTGCTCAAAGCTAGCACTCTACCATTTGAACCCCAACTCTACTTCCACCTTTTTGGTGTCTAATTGGAGAGAAGAGTTTCATGGACTTTCCTGCCCAGGCTGGCTTTGAACCATGATCCTCAGATCTCAGCCTCCTAAGTGGGTTTATAGGCCTGAGCTACCAGTGCCTGGCTCTGTGGATTGTGGAGCCTTTTAAATTCCTTTGGATACTTTCTCAATTCTTTGATGGAATGTATTTTCAATGACTTCTTTTTCCTGTTGGTTTCGGACCGCAGCCCTATAGTTAAGCTTGAAAACAACACAGCCTTCCTGTGGATTATCTGGCCCAGTAAGTTTTCATACATTTGCTCTTTGTAAAGGAAATCTCAGTATACTTCTCCCTTCCACAGGAAGAGCGCCAGTGATAGACACTAAAACAAGTCACAGGGGGACAGAGAAAAAGCAGATAAGAGCTGTCTCTGAGGCCTGGGCCTTCTCTCCTTCCAGCTGTCACCAAAGGAAAATAAACCTTCCCCAGACATGGATTGTATTAAAGCCATCACACACAACACTGGCGCTTAGGAACAGCAGAGGCAAGCGAGCGTTCCTCGTGTCTGAGACTGGATCACATCCTTGACACCTGAGCTCTCCCATCTTGCTTGCTTCTTCTTCCACAGTCCTCATTGATCCAGCAGGCAATAAAGAAGAGACACATACAGGAATTCCCAGTGTCAGCCTCCTGGCTCTCTCCCTGTCACAAGCTTAGTACAGACCCTTTATCTTTTGAGACATCAGCAAAGTGGCTTCAACCTTCGTTCTCTTGGACTCAGAAAAAAAAAAGTATTAATTCCTATTCCTCCCAATAACCCCAGTCACCTCAGGCTTTGAGGTCCTGTTCCTCCCCAGTTCTTCCATTCTGCTGGGGTTTTGCTAGACCCCTCCCTGCCTCTTTTCTCACCACCTCACTACAAACTCAAGGTCACACACCTACTAGGCTCCAATGAAGACTTCCAGCAAAAGTGAGGGGAAGAAGTAAAGAATCTTTTTCTTTTCAATGAAGATCCTGGGGCTTGAACTCAGTACCTGGGCGTTGTCCCTGAGCCTCTTTGCCCACAAGGCTAGTGCTCTACCACTTGAGTCACGGCTCCACTTCCAGATTTTTCTGACTAGTTTATTAGAGATAAGAGTTTCATGGACTTCCTTGCTGGGGCTGGTTTTAAACTGTGATCCTCAGATCTCAGCTTCCTGAGTAGCTAGGATTACAGGCATGAGCCACCAGCATTCAGGCTAAATCTTAAGTGCAGGACTGTTGGGAAAACAATCAAAACATTAACAATGTATGCTTTTATTATTAACAGGCTCTCAAACATTTCTTCTCCTTGGGAATCTTTTTGTTTTTCTTCCTCTGAGAGCTAGTCAGCCATGCTATAGAGTGCCAAGTAATCGCTGGAATGTTTTTGTTTCTTTGTTTTTCTTTAAGTATTGTAGTCTAGACTCAAGGCCTTATGCTTGCCAATTGAGTGTTCTACTGTTCTATTACTGTTCCATGCCCTCAGTTCTTTTTGGGGGGGGGAGGGGGCCGGTCGTGGGGCCTGAACTCTGGGCCTGGGCGCTGTCCCTCAGCTCTTCAGCTCAAGGCTAGCACTCTACCACTTGAGCCACAGTACCACTTCTGGCTTTTTTCTTTTTTTTTATGTGGTGCTGAGGAATCGAACCCAGAGCCTCAGGCATGCAAGGCAAGTGCTCTACCACTGAGCCAACTTCCCAGCCTGCCCTTAGTCCTTTCTGTTTTCCTTATTTCTGTGAGCAGGTTGCACTTTTTTGCCTGAGCTGGTCTGGATCCTGTGCTCCTGCTACTCACAATTTTTGCAGAGCTGGGATGACAGGTACACATCACTATGCTAAACCTTCAATTGGTTGAGATGGAAATCTTGCTGAGTTTTGTGAGGGTTTTTTGCCCAGTCTACCCCCCCAAATTTCAATCCTCCTGAACCCTGCTTCCCAATTAATTAGTATTAATGGCATGATCTGCCACATATGGTTCCTATTTTTAGAACCATAATAATTACCCTTAGTACCACGCACTCTGATCTTTTCTATTTTATTCTCCTCTATTTCCTTGTTTAAATACCACTGGACACAACCCACTAGTAATTTCAGGTGTATAGCTGGTTAATATCTATAGTTTAAAAATATTTTCTTAAAATGTGAAAAGGTCCAAATTATCTATCAAAAGGCTTCCTGGAGGGGTTCATTTCCACTCACCCCAGAACACGAAGAACACATTGGAAAAACGTTGCATATCATCCCAAACTAAGCATCATAGGGTTATGATAAAATTAGATGGGCTATAGGATAAAACTGATTGGACTTCATGTGTGTATGTGTGTGTGTGTGTGTGTGTGTGTGTGTGTGTGTGTGTGTGCAGTTCCTGGGACTTGACAGTTTGCAGTTTTTTCTTTTTTCATTCTTTTTTCTCCTTTGGTTTATTCCCTGTCATCACTTTTTTGAAATTTCTGTATTCTTTGTCTTGTAAATAAGTTTATCTAATTTGAGGAAGGGATGGAGAATCACAGAAATGGCAGGACAGAGGATGAACTAATTCAACAGTCATACTCACTAGACTCACTATGTTGGAAATGAACTTTAAAACTTATGGGGGAAGGAGAGTTGGGAGGAAAAAAAAGTGGGCGAAAACACTATGTTGGAAATGAACTTTAAAACTTATGGGGGAAGGAGAGTTGGGAGGAAAAAAAAGTGGGCGAAAATGAGGGAGGGAGTAACACTATTTAAAAAGAAATGTAGGGGCTGGGAAGGTGGCTCAGTCTTAGAATGCTTGCCTCGCATGCATAAGGCCCAGGATTCCATTCCTCAGCACTGCATAAACAGAAAAAGCCGGATCTGCTGCTGTGGCTCAAGCGGTAGAGTGCTCACCTTAAGCTGAAGAGCTGAGGGACAGTGCCCAGGCCCAGAGTTCAAGCCCCATGACTGACAAAAAGAAAAAAAGAAAGAAAAAGAAATGTACTCATTACCTTACCTATGTAACTATAACCCCTCTGTACACCACCTTTACAATAAAGTTTAAATTTAAAAAATAAATAAAACATGTGAAAACAAAAAATAAAAAAGAAGAAGGAGGAGGAGGAAGAAAAAGAGGAAGAGGAAGGAGGGGGAGGACAAGGAAGGAGGAAAAGGGGAAGAGGAGGAGGAGGAGGAGGAGGAGGGGGAGGAGGATGTGGTGGCCATGTGCTGGGGTCATACTGGTATATATGCCAGCATGAGATCTCACAAACTACTCTCTTTCTTACGTGTTAGGTCCAAGACTAGAACTCAGACTCAGTAGCTGACACAATCTCTCATTGGTTAGTCCTCTACCAGCTGAGCCACACCTCCAACCCTGTCTTTTTCTTGACTTTGTTGTGCCTACCCCTCTCACACAGTGGCGGACACAAATGTGAGATGGTTTGAATTGACTTGACTGGTGGAAGCCAACGTATTACAACCAGAGCAAGTGGGGCATTCAAACTCAGTGCCTTTACTCCCATATTGAATAATTTTATTAAAAATTAGAATCAAGGGATGGGCTGGGAGGGACAAGGAGAATCTTGAAAAGAGCCCCGTGGATCAAAATGTATTCATTGCATTCATAAACCACTCTGTTAAGTGCCAACTTCTTTGTACAACTACTTAAAGATAATAAAATTTAAAAAAATCAAAATTCTAATCAAAAGCAGACATGTACCTCACCCTAACTTCTCTGATAACAACCCATCCTTCAAATCACCTAGCTCTCTCCAACTTTGACACAGAGAATCAGAATCTGTGGCATTTGAATGGCGTTTCTGAAAGGTCTAATCTTATCTCATGACCATATTAAATCTACATTTATTAAAAGGATTCATTTTATGGGTCATTCCAGCCTCAGTCCAGCTTGTAGGAGGTTGTAAGAATGAGCTTGTGATTCAAACCCTTTCCGAAAGCACGAACAAATGATAACCAGTTGTGATACTTTTCCACATTTTTACAATATTTAAAAATATGTTCGGATATCCAAAACTGATCCCACAATTTGATTTATTCACAAGTCCCCTGAAGTACTTAATAAGTACAATATGGTACAATGAAAATCATGCTTATTACTGCTATTGGGTTGGTAATTCTCCAAGATGAAATCATACTTTTCAGGTTATAAATATACATTTTATTGTTGATTTTATGCTGCATTTTGAAATACTGCTTCTCTGCTTTCATATTTTCAGGGCCTTACAAGGGCATCATAAATCAGCTCCAAACTGGAGGAATGCTAATTGATATCAGGTGATTTCAAAATGAAGCCTGGGTTAACCTTGCTGTATGTTTCACAAATTCCATTTCTTATGGAACGCTTTCAAAACCAAGACATGGAAACTAATTTATCTCTCAAGATTAATTAAACACATACACATGTATATCCACTCAAAATTTTAAATAACTAAAAGGAGATTTAAAGAAGGTGTATATGCAACCCAAATCCAACGCCAAAATACAGAAGGAATCTAAAGACACACAGAGAGCATGGTCATGAGAGCCAATGTCTTCTTACTAAAACAAGAAAAGTTCTATGACCTGCAATTTGATCTGAATAATTTGTCTGACTTTCTTATTTTTATTCGCTTTAAGTAATCGTACAAAGGAGGTACTATTTAACTAAGCAGTTTATGAACACAATGCATCTTGATCAGTGTCACCTCCTCTAACATTCTAACCTTTCTTTTCTAACCTTCTTCCTGCCCCCATTTTCTTCCCTTCTAACATCTATCTTACATGGAATTCCAGGTGTAGAACACTAGCTATTAGAAGTCATGCCTCAAGCTTTTGAGAGAAAAAAATAATTTAGCACTTTAGCTGGTTTGAGCTAGTGGACAGTCGCCGTTAGGTAAACATAGGCGTTGGCTCATCAATTAGCAATTCCTATTACACAGCAGGGGCGATGAGAGATTAGAAAGGGTGTAGGGAAGTTCATATTTGAGGCTGGATTTCCTCAGCGAACTCTGTATGCGTGTTTGGACATTTCACATTGAATCCCAATGGTATGCACCATTAATAGGTGTGAATGAAACTTTTTAATGGAAGTTAAAAGTTCTAGTACTTGTAAATTTCTCTCACCAAAAAAATACTATATATAGCATTTCCCAGAATTATGTTAGCTGGGAATTTTATTTTGCATGTGAGCATGTATGTATATGTATGTATGTATATAAATACACAAATTATTGGTACACACATGCATACACCAGCATGTTGGCAAACATGTGAATATCATTGCTTAGAAAGAGAGTACACTTGGAAAAAGTGGAGCTCTAGTGGTAGAGTGTTAGCCTTAAACAAAAAAGAAAGAAAGAAAGAAACTAAGGGATAGTGCCCAGGTTCTGAGTTCAAACCCCAGTGACATTACACACATACACACACACACACAAATTCTTTTTTCATATTTATTTGATATTTATATGAACACATATATACATTATAATATATAAATATATACACATATATGTACATTATACATATAAAGATCAGTTGAATGTAAATGTGTAGTCTAAAATATGTATAGATCAAGGATAATTTTGAGATACACATATTAGGCTATAACTTCAAAAAAAATCCCACAATAGACGTTCACAGAGATCAATGGTGTTGAAGCCCTCGTTTTAAAAATGTGGCCATCAAAGTCTAGAAAAGTACAGCTAGTTGAAAGTTGTAAGCCAGTTCATAGCCAAGCCAGGACATGAAATGAAGGTTCTTAAAGTACAAGACATGAAGATTTCTAGAAAAAAAATGTCCCAGCTCTCCACACACCTGATGTCTGTGAATGGAGCTAGGAAACGATTTCTCACCCTGGTCAGCTAGTTGATGTTTGGGATATTTCCCCCATGGCATTAACAAAAGTTTCTCTCTGTAGAGGCTACAACTACCAAGAACTGGTCAGGGAGAATGAATTCCCTGATCGCTGCTCCTTTAGGGGCGGTGTCAGCTCTCAATATTCAAAGGGAAAGGAAATTCATCCATAGGTAAAGCCAATAATTACCCACTGTGAACCAGGCCTTGCCTCCAACTGAAAAGGAAGAAAGCAGTGAGACTCTTATCTGTAATTAACTACCTAGCAACCACAAGTGGAGCTGTGGCTCTACGCGGTAGAGTGTTATCCTTGTGCAAAAAAAGCTCAGGAATAGCACCCAGGTTCTGAGTTCAGGCCCCACAATGATGAAAGAAGAAAAAGAAAAAAAGGATGGTAGGATTGTCCTTTTGTTATAGATTAAGGAGACTAGGCTCTGAGAAGCTAAAGAATTTACCAAAATTATTCAAGTCCTCTAACTCCAAACTTCATCCCTTTGGTACAATTTCAACTTGTAGCTTGAGAAATTAAGGTCTAAGGAGCTGAGGTAATGTCTAGGGTCACAGGCCAAGTAGTGGCAAGGATGAGACTGAAATTCTGGACTCTAGTCTACTGTTTTTTTTCCTACAACTTTTGGAGAATTTTAGAAGTTTCAAATTTAGGATTAACAACAAGACAAGACAAAACAACAGGTTAAAACAGATGGTCAGACACTTCATGGTAACAAGACAATATAAGCCATATACCACTACCAGCATCCAAAATCTGTGAGCATAGCTTACATGTGTATGTCAGAATATTTGCATATAGCATTCCTGATATGAATCTGTGACAGCAAAGATCATTTATGTCATGTCTTCCCAGCTATGGCAGAGAAATTTTTGAAATATTAAATTTTTGTTGTGCTTTTATTTACATTTCCATTGAAGTAGCTAATAGTTTGATTTCTTAAGAAAAACTTTCCCTGTCCTACAGTGGAAAATAAAAGCCTTACTGCAGCTCGCATTCTGAAATGAACTGAAAAACTGAAGCAATCCAAATATGCTTGCTCAAAACAAATAGTTTCTGTAGTGGAAAAAATAAATCAGTAAGTGAAGCTATCCAATTCTAAGGACTAAACATTCACTCAGGATATTTCACTTCTAAGAGAATTTATTTAGTGTCAAACTTACACATGTCCCTCCATTATGATTTCATCATTCTATATTACCTGCTTCATTTTGTAGTAAGAGATGCCCTTACCAGGTACCAGTGGCTCACACCTGTAATCCTGGCTATGTCAGGAGGCTGAAATGTGAGGATCACTGTTGGAAGCCAAGACCAGGCAAAAAAAAAAAAAATCCATGAGATTCTTATATCCAATTAACCACCAAAAATCAAAAGTGGAGCTTTTGCTTAAGTATAGAGTGCTATCCTGGTTCAAGCTATGAGTTCAAGCCCTAGTATCCACACAAACAAATATAAATTAAAATATGCCCTCACTCCTGTCATATCTCATAAGAGAGAGCAGAAACACAGGAAAAGAACAGGCATTAAGCTGGGTGCTGGTGGCTCGTGCCTGTCATCCTAGCTACTCAGGAGGCTGAGATCTGAGGGTCACAGTTCAAAAGCAGCCCAGGCAGAAAAATCTATGAAACTCTTAACTCCAATTAACCACCAGATAACCAGACGTGGAGCTGTGGCTCAAAGTGGTAGAGTGCTAGCCACGGTTTCCCTTAATTGCAATAACTAGTGTATGTCTGAGACAAGCAGAAAAGGTCAGATAAGATGATGTTAAGCAAAATGAACCCCAAGATAAGGACACAAGTGGATTTTTTTTTCTTTCTTGGTATTTCTTCTAATGTATTTATAAGGTAACACATGATTTTTTTTGTTGCTTTGTATGTCCCTCCCCCACGGTATAACCCCTGTTTTCACTGTATTTGATGTTGTTGATATAATTTGGGGAGGGGAAGGAAAAAAACAAATTGTTTAAATAGGGATACAGGTTGGACCCATTGCAACAATGAGGTGTACAAGACGCTATGTCGATAAACGAGCTTTATAATTTAGGCGGGGTTGGGGGGGCTGAGGAGGAGTGTAGTTGTGGAGATGGGAGGGAAGGAATGGTAGGGGAAAAACAAAGGAGGAGGCAACAATGCTGGATAAGAAATGTACTCCTTACCTTGCTCATGTAACTGCAACCCCTCTTCTGTACAGTATTCTCACAATAAAAAATGTATTTAAAAAAAAAAGAAAAAAGAGCTCAGGGACAGTGCCAAGGCCCTGAGTTCAAGCCCCACAGCCATCAAAAAAAAAAAAAAAAGAACTAGCATTCTCAGTATATTGGGCAGCCTAGAAGGACCAGTGATAACAATTAATATTAAACACTTATATAATATAAGACACTTATATGCCTACTTCTCCCCATGCCAGAGTCCTAGGAGAGCCTGAAGAGGGTCTCTGTTTCTTGAAGTCATTAAGGAACCTGGGTTCTTTGTTCCATCCAGTTGTCTCATCAGTTTCTAAGCATCTGCCATCCTCCACTGGATGTTCAGGACCAAAGTGGCACATGAAAAAAGCGTGACCAAAACATGAAGACTCACTGGGAACACTTTAGAAAGCAGGGATGGAGGTATCCTGAGGTCCCATGGGCCACATCCCATGGGCACATGGACTCACCTAACTTGGAAATGTACTTTCTATGTGCTGAGGGAATAAAAGAAATGGACTTTGATATGCATCCAACAGCCTTAAATAATTAAATCTTGGTTCCAGAAGAGTTACATGTAAAAATTAACACGTAGTTTACAGATGTTAAGCAGTGGATCACGATTAATTGCCCTAGATTCAATAGTAACTCCCCCAATTCTGAATTCTTAATTTGCATTTCTTTCCTGCAAGTGGTATCACATCATTTGTAGAAAAAGACGGAGTGGGGGTGTGTGCGCATGCATACAACAGCATGCTGTGAAAAATAATAATCAGACCAAGCCAGGAGCAATGGCTCATACCTGTAATCATAGCTACTCAGGAGGCTGACACCTGAGGATCACAAGTTCAAAGCCAACTCCAGATGGGAAAGTCTATGAGACTTATCTCCAATTAAGCACACACAAAAAAAGTTGCAGGTAGAGCTGTGGCTCAAGTAGTAGACTGGTAGCCTTGAGCAAAAAAGCCCAGGGACAGTGCCCAGGCCCTGAGTTCAAGCCCTAATACTGACACACACACACACACACACACACACACACACACACACACACACACACACCAGACAAATCTACATGAGGACTTCCTCTTATAATACCTCACTTATTTCTCCCCACTGGTTTTCAGTCCAGACCATATTTCTTTCCTTCGTGTGAATTCTAGTCCAGTGTATTTAAATTCAACACCTTTCCAATAGGTGATCTTGACTTTATCCCCACCTATATTGCATCATTCAAGAGATTACATTACCCATAACCATAGGGAAATCCTAGGAAACAGAATAACTCTCCCTGTATCAGCTACTATTGCTCTGAAGAAGGCTGTCTAACCCCTACTGACCCAAATGGAGCCAATATTCTAGAAAGGTGTAGATAGGGCTAAAGTCTACAACTTAAACAAGGTTTAGTTCATAGGCTGGGTTGCAAAAGTCACTTTGCCCACCTGCCACTACTTCACTCTTACGTCAAGTACAATTCAAAGTTATCAGAGAGAGGTAACCTCAAGACCCTGGTAGAGAAAACTGCTGGGAAGAAGAAAGTGGAACAAACATTCAGAAACCCACACATAAGAGAACAGGCACCTGAGAGAGAAGACAGTAAGAGGAGCTGTCTGAGAGGAAGTCCAACTGTGTCTCCTGCCAGTGAGTTCCAAGGGCTTTCCCTCCATCATTGCATTCCCTCCTTCCTGCTTTCCACACACTAAGTCCCAGGGATGTATCTTTCTCATAATTCAATGGCCTACCTCATCCACTTAGTGCTAACTTCTGTTTATTTAACTAAGTCATGCTGTCTCAAGAGACATGCCTACTTGGGAGATGAAGATTAGGAAGATTATGCTTCCTGTCTAACATACGGTGAAAGTTTTCAAGACCCTTGCTCAACCAATAGCTGGGCTGTTTGTCTCTGTGGCAAATCCCAGCTTCATGGGAGGCTGAGATCAAGTAGATTGTGCTTCCAGGCCAACCTGGGCAAGGAAACGGAGGAGACTCTATCTCAGCGAGAGAATCTGGGTGCGTGGAGAGAAGCTATGGCAAGAAGCATAAAATGGGATAGTCTGAGTACAAAAATAAGCACAGGCGAAAAACCAAGGCTCTGTCTCAAAAAATAACTGGTGCAAAAAGGGGCTGACAGTAGAGCTCAGTGGTAGAGCACTTACCTACCAAGTACAAGACCCTGAGTTCAAATCTCAGTTTACCCAAAAGCAGTACTTCCCAGGACACCAAAGTTTACAGACAAAAGAGCAGGTCTACAAAGTAGGAATATACAGGGTAAGGAATTAACCTAAAGTATTCACTCCACTTGTGGAAAAGCAAAGAAATAAAGGGTGGTCTTTGGAAGAATGTCAGTATTCCAGATGCTTGAATAATCTATTCCTATCTTCTTCTGAGTCTGGGGACAATGCTAAAAAAATTTTTTTTCTCCTTGGGACTTCTAAATTTCTGTTTTATCTATAGGGGACCCATTTCCCTGCCCAAAATCCCTGCATATTTTACTCTTCTTCATTCAAGAGGGCTTCTTTTTTTAGTGCATTTTTATTGACATTGTAAAGGTGATGTACAGAGGGGTTACAGTTATAGAAGTCAGATAAAGAGAACATTTCCTTTTGAACAATGTCACTCCTTCCCTTTCTCTCTCCCAGTTTTTCCCTCCCATCCCCACCCACAAGTTGTATAACTCATTTCCAACATAATGTCTAGTCAGTATCACTGCTGCATTTGTTTATCCTTTGTCCCTCCATTTCTGCGCACCCCCTTACCATCCCAAAGAGAGAGACAAACAAGCAAGACAAAAGGAAAAGAACTCAAAAACAGCAGCAAAGAAAAAAAATCTTCTTGTTTCCCTTTCCTGGAGTTCATTTCGATAAACATTATAAGACCAGGTGCACACAGGTATTGCATCTTTGTGTGTTCCTCTCCTAAGAATATCCTCCTTTGGTTTCATTGGGTGTGAATGCCTACAGACCTGTCATAATTGATCTTGTCCTGCTGTATATTACCTGTAGACTTCTAGGCACATTATCCAATCATTTTGCTGCCATTCGCAGTGCCTGATGCTTACGACATGAACTTACCCATTTCCTTATAGCTTCTTTGTATCCCCCAGCCGAATAGAACCCAGTGCAGACAATCCATTTCCCTTACATAGTCAGCATAGCCGCCACTGTGTCCTCAGCTACCCTCACAGGACCAGCTGTAGAGACTCTGCAAAATAAATCTGTTGAGTGAATAAATGAACTACATTAAGCCAAAGGTCCAGATTCAACACAGTCTTTATCCCTTGAATACAGAGTTAGTCGTGTCGGCAGGTCTACCTCCTATAGAAAAGGATGGTTCACATTTCTGGTGAAGAGAGTATCCATGATGCAAAATGTAACAAAGCACAATTCAAAGTAAAGAGGAGATGATAACACAACTTGTAATACAAATACTTGTTGTCAGAAGTAACTCAAGGAAAGGAGATGCTCAGCCCACACCTTGAACACCTGCAGGTTGTTAGTAAACCTTGAGGGGTGCCAGCAGAATGAAGCCAGACTGAGCGAGGCTATTTGGGAAGATGAAATTTTAATAAGATGTCACTCTTGGCCTATGTAAAGGGAATGCAGAGCCAAGAGCTGCCTTCAGTGTTGACAAATCAGCATGGTTTGGGAAATGGGTTCTTTCCAAAGTTATCCTTTCCTGCTCTCATCTTTACAGCCCTCCAAACTTTTGTTCCCCTAAGGATGGGGAAAAATATGTCATCAATGGGTGGAGATGGCTATAATGGTATGTACTGAGAAAGGAAATCTTGGGGAAAATAGAACTGTCAGTCCTGGAAGATCAGTACTGAAGTTATTCAGACACATGTTAATGATTAATGGCAGGGAGCAAATAATCAATGTTCATTGAATCAATATAAGACTAAGAATTATCATATTGTCCTAGAGCATGAGAGCTTAGAAGGGACTCTTAAATATAAGCTCAATTTACATAGTACAGGCTCAAAGTACATGAACAATTGTTCCCAGTTGGTGCTGATTTCCGGGATCAGGAATCAACAAGTTCCTTCTTTTCCACACTGTGTGCATTTGCACACTGCTTTCTAACTTAGAATGAATGAATACCTTCTCCTCCACATTCTCATCTGACCTTCACAATCCCACCCACATAGAAGCAACAGGGGCAAGACAATCTCCATCCTGATTTTTTTTTTACAATGAAGAAAGAGCCCCAGGGATATTCAGATGCTCTCCCCACATCCATACAAATTGTTAGAACTGAGTGCCAGGATTAGAGCTAATTTCTAACTCCTGGTCTAAGGCTGTTTATGATCCACTGAAATCCATCGAAGAGGAAGTCTTGGTGATGATGGTGTGTTCCCATTAGAGCTGCCTTAACAAAGGACTACAGACCATGGGAACAAAAGATAACAATAATCTCATCAGCAGAAACAGAAATGTATTATCTCAGGGTTCTGTAGGCTAGCAATAAGAAGACAGGTATTGGCAAGGTTGGGCTGCGAAATTCTCTCTTTGACTGGGAAATGGTTGTCTTCTCCCTGTTTCTTTTCGCCATGACTGGAACCTAACAATTATGGAAACAAAATGTGTCCTCAGTCTTTCTGATATCCTGGCTTCCTCTCCTTCTGCTACTCCAAGTGGAGAGACTACTTAACAGTAAATTTGCTTCTACTTACAAAGTATTCAGAGGCCACTCTAAGCACGGATCAAATAAGACAAGACGTTCTTCCTCAAAGAAGGAGGAGGGGAGGGGAGTAATTGCAGTAACATCACATCTTATTAGCCACCTTTGATTCCAGTCCCTGCTAACAACTCACCATGAATGGGCCCTGCTTTGAGTCATCTCTATGTCTTTCTGCCAACATGGATGATTAGAGCCAATAAAAAAATGCCCCTTCCTTTATCCTTAGAATAGACAGTTCTAGGAGGCATCCTTGTCCCTCCCTAGGGCAGCAAAATCCACTTCCTCTGTTGCCTACAACAGAGACCTGAATGATTCTCCCAAATTTTGTCTTTTCTTCCTTTCCTTGCCACCTCTCCCAAACTCCTTCTTCTTGAGATCACCTTTAAAATGTACTATGTCTGTACAGGTCCTTGTGTCAGACTCTGCTTTGAGAAGAGTCTAATCTAAACAGTAGCGAATGTGAATGGGGTCCGATGTTCAGATCTTAGCATGTAAGTTACCTCATGGGAAAGTGTGCTTGCCCTTGAAGGGCTGAGTTCAGTACCCAGCTTTGTGGGGGTATCAGCTCTGTGGCAGGCGCTGGCTAAGTGTTGAGAACAAGAAGTTAGACAAAGGCATGACCTCTGCTCTCAGGAAGTTTAAAATCTGGCTGGAGAGGATTTATGCTTTGGAATATTTTCTAACTCTTGCTGAAACACAAAGATTCATCTTCTTTTGATATGTTTGATCCACAGGCCCCAATAATTGCCAAAAAAAAAATCCAGCACTTCTCCTGCTTCAGAACATCCCATTCAGTTTATGACCCAGGTTCCCAAGGCTCCAATTTACATGTGATTCACATAACATCTGTTTAATTTTAAAGTTTATATGGCAGCTTTTCAAAATCCCAAGGTCTTTTTCAACCTTCTTTTTTTCTTCCCCCCCCCAAACACCAAGAGGATAGAGAAAATTAATTTCCTGTGTAAAAATGCAAGATGACAGAAGGTCTAAGGTTAAACCTATTTACAAAAAGAAAAGGGAAAAAAAAGGAATCATTGCTGATGTTTGGGGGGGGGGAATATGTTTATTTGAAAAATTCACTCATCTACCTGGCTTCTAGTGTCTTGTGGCACTTTATTATGAAGAGTTTTGGCCTATTAGCAACAATGGGGAGGAAAAGGATTCCTATCTGCTCTTCCCCAAAGTACAGTGAAGGGCTGGTAAATCAGGTTGTCCATTTGTTTTACTAAATGGCTACCCTAGAGAGTTTCTCCTTTCCCTTGCTCTGGGCTTGTTTGAAAATACCACACCCTAGAGCCTCAGGCTGGACAGTCTTAACCTTCCAAGGTTTTCCTCTTTTATTGCCAGAGGCAAGAAGAGGTCTGGGACTTTCTTTCTGATCTGCCTTGAATGATCCCTGCATAATCACACATCCAGAGAAACGTCTCTTTTGAAAGGAAGACCAGGTTAAGTTCTTGTTACAACTGGACAACCATGAAGATCACTTTCTCTTCTTTTTCATTCCTGTCCCCAAAGGGGGACTCTACGCATTTGGTTTTACTCTGCGTGACATGGCCCTTCCTGGTACAGAAAAGCATTCCACTGCTCAAACACCATTACAGATTTCAGTAAACATCATGGTGCCCTCCGAGACTCTGTCTACCTCTCTACTCTCTCAGTCACATAGGACAATTCTGCTGCTGCCCTTCACGTAAGTTAATGCCTCTGTTTTCATTTTCTGCTGTGAGGTGTAGTCTTCTACTGAATAAATGAAGCCTGGGTCTCCTTCAATTCCCCAAACCAAACAAGGAGTATGGGTATGAATTCAACTATAACCTCCAAAGGTTCAAATGTTAAAGTTCTCACTCCTAGTGCCTCCAAATGTGTCCTTCATTGGAACTAGAGATGTTATTGATGTAAGTAGTGAAGATGAGATTGTTGAGCCAATATGACCATGTTCTTACATAAAGGAAAATTCTGAATATGAACATATATTCATGCATAGAAAGTAGCCATATGATGATGATGTATCAACAAGCCCAGGAAGGCCAAAGATGGCTGGGCAACCACTAAAAGCTAAGCATGAGGTATAGAACAGAGGCATGAGCTCTGGAACATTCTCAGCCTCCAGAAAGAACCAGCTCTGCCAACACTATAATCTAGACTCGGGTCCTAGAGTATAATAAATGTATTGCTAAGCCACCCAGTTTGTGCTACGTTGTTAAAGCAGCCCTAGCAAGTTAATATCCATTCAATAATGGTTGAAGACAGCACTGCCTCCTGACCCCCTGAGACGAATTGAAGAAGAAGCCAAGGGACAAAAATGTACTGGGGAAAATCGCAAACATCAGGCTACTCTCATTTCATATAATGTAAGGGATGGGTTTTGAAAAAAAAAAAAAGAATTAGTGCGGAATTCAGAAAAATGGTAACACTTTAGAATGTTTCTGGTGTTCTCTGAACTTGACCACATGACTTGCATTGTTTGATTGACCAAGATAATATCACAACAACTAATTTTCTCTTTGCTTGATGGGGGTGGTGGAAAGATGGGGGCCGGTGGAGTCACTATACTAGTTCCAACATACGCTAACTAGGTGAGACTTTGGGAAATTCACAAATTCTTTTCATATGTTCCCCCAGCTGTAAACTGAGAATCATAATATCCCTGCACTGAATTATTCACAGACATGATAAAAACAATTTATACAAAACTCCATTCTCTTTTTTTCCTTCCTATGCCTTATGTTTGGTATGCAATCATCTGGTAGTGGAAAAGATGTCTAAATAGCGCCAGAAGATTCAAGGAAACCATAATCCTTTCAGTTCAATGAAAAGTGTTGAGGTCAGGCACCAATGGCTCACACCTGTAATCCTCATTACTCAGAAGGTGAATATCTATCAGGAGGATCGTGGTTTGAGGCGAGCAAAGGCAAAATGTTCATGAGACCTCATGAACTGGATATGGTAGCATATACCCATCATAGGAAGCATAAAATATGAGGATTATAATCTATGACGGCCTGGACAAAATGTAAGACCTTATCTCAAAATCAACCACAGTGGCTGAGCGCCAGTGGCTCATGCTTAGAATCCTAGCTACATAAGAGGCTGAAATTTAAAGGACCATGGTTTGAAGCTAGCCTAAGCAGAAAAGTCCATTGACTCCCACTCTAAAATAAAAAAACTAATCAGGCTACAGGTGTGGTCAAGTAATAGAATTCCAGTCAAGTAAAAGTCAAGCCTTGAGTCCAAATCCAGTACTTCCAAAAAAGAAAAGAAAGAAATCTCTAATATGCATACCATCATTTAAGGTCCTATGAACCATTTATAGGAAGAGAGAGAGACCTTCTAAAGTAAAGAATTGATTCAAATTAATTGTCATCATCATAAAATAGTAGTTTGTTTAATTAAATAAAGTCTTGGAAATAAATTTGAAGGTCATTTAAATAAAATTCCAAGTTGGGCGCCATTGGCTCATACCTCTAATCCTAGCTACTGAGGAGGCTAAGATCTGAGGATTGCAGTTCAAAGCCAGCTGGGGCAGGAAAGTCCATGAGACAGAAAACCGGAAGTGGTTCAGTGGCTCAAGTGGTAGAGCTAGCCTTGAGCTGAAGAGCTGAGGGAGAGCGCCCAGACTAGAGTTTAAACTCCACGACCCACTAAATAAATTAAATAAATAAATAAATTTCCCAAATAGAACAAGATCACAGTTTATTCTAAGTACATATTTCTGAATTTTATGAGAGCAAAGAGGAAAAGGGTTCTCCCAGAGGAAACACAATGCTACCATTGCATGCAATAGTAGCAAAGGGCCCCAGATATTGAAGCCAGTTCCCAAATTAACCCTGGTGCAGTATTTCTTTCTTCAGTTAACAACGTATCTTTGTACACTATGTCCTGGGAAGCTTATAGCACCATTGGTTTGGCCTAAGAACCACTGAGAGCCTTTGAGTCTAAGAACGGGCATGCCTGCTTGAGTATGTCTGTATCCCTGACTATGTATGGCAGTCTGTAGGCGCACACATATATATTCTCTCATATGGGATAAGGCAATCATATTCCCCATAACTTTCTTCCTTCCCTTTAAATGTATGCATATCAAAAGACCCATAGACCATTTCCAAATGAGCTCACTTAACTAGTTTTAACAAAGATATAGGAAGTGGCACTGTGGCTCAAGCGGTAGAGCGCTCTTGCCCAAGCCCAGAGTTCAAGCCCCACAACCAACAAAAAAAAAAAAGATGTAATAATGGATTTGTAGATGTACTTTTGATTACTTCACCAACCCCATTATAATAAATATTTATATACTTTTTTTTTGCTTATGTGGTGCTGAGGAATTGAACCCAGGGCCTCATGCATGCAAGGCAAGCACTCTTCCACTGAGCCACCTTCCCAGCCCCTATAATAAATATTTAGATGGCTTCCAATTGTTCGCTATCACACAGTTGTGTATAACTTTGCTACTTGCACAAATGGACCAGGATGCAGTAGAATTGCTTGGTTCAATGTATATTTTGCATTTTAGTAAAGTCAAGTTACTCTCTAACAAGATTTCATCCTTTTATAATACCAGTTTACAATTCCAGTTTAAAATACCATCAGCATTCTACAAGTCCTAAAAGGAGAGGTGACTTCAATTAATTCTGATAGCCCCAGCCCCAATCCTGATACAGCATGCAAATTCTGATGTGGTATGTCTAAGGTGGAAGG
Source organism: Dipodomys ordii (assembly GCF_000151885.1). NCBI lineage: Eukaryota > Metazoa > Chordata > Mammalia > Rodentia > Heteromyidae > Dipodomys > Dipodomys ordii. The sequence continues at coordinate 11,813,456 of NW_012267256.1, read as the reverse complement.
CAAAGAATATGTATTTTCCATCAGTGCCCAAGGGAATTAGAATAATCAATCAGTATTGAAAACCCCCAGAAATATGTCATACACAGTTGCAGAAGGTACCCATTAGCTGTGTATCAGTTATTCATCTTATGGAGAATTACTTACACATGTGACTCTGACCTGTAGTCAAGAAAGTAGCGTTTGAAAACCAGCTCATCTCCAGACAGACAAGATCTGCCCACTGATCCTTTCTAGTCCTTACATAATGCTGCAGAGTTGCTCAGATGGTACTGCTGGAACTAGTTTTTAAAACTTCTAAAACAAAATATGTTGTTCTGACGTTTTATTTGGGAGAAGGTAAAAAAGGCAAAATATATACTTGTTATTTTATTGGGAGCTCAGCATGTGAATTAAAGAATCTTTAGTGCTTTGAAAAGGTTTCATTAACTTTCTTAAAAGAAGCCTTTGGCCAGTGCATAAAGACATCTGTTGCTTCACGCCCCACCCCACTGTGGTTGAAAATTACGCTGGACTGATCGCTTACCTGATGAAGAAGAACTCTTTCCTCGACCAGTCCAAGGAAAATACATCCAAAATGCAGCTCTGCATGAAGCCAGCCAAGATAGTAAAGAACATCCTTAACTTCAAAGACCTGAAAGATCCTCCCTGCACCTCATCAAAAGCCTTATGGAGCAGTTCTCAACCTGGATACCCACGAGAAGCAATGAGAGTGTATCAACTTCTGGTGCCACCCTCAAATACTCAGACCTAGTGGGTCTGGAGTGAAGCACACACAGGCATTGGAGTTAGTGTGCACTGGGCTGAAGGACCCTTGCATGACTTATAGTTCATGAGACAAGCTTAGCAGACCTCTGGTCTCTTCTATTTAAAATAACGTGATCTAAAGGAAGGTACCTGTGAGAGGGAAGTGTTTTGTTTTGTTTCGTTGCTCAAGGCTAGCACTCTCCCACTTGAGCCACAGCGCCACTCCTGGTTTTTTCTGTTTATATGGCACTGAGGAATCCAACCCAGGGCTTCATGCATGCTAGGCAAGCACCCTACCACTAAGCCACATTCCCAGCCCCCAAAACAAAAGTTTAATATAACCTGAAGACAAATCCTCCACAACACCACCTTCCTCCCCCTGCTGCTCCTCAGTCTTTCAGCTTTAGATTCTATCTTATCTGACCCAAAATCATCTCAAAGAAGACAGTTTGAAGGGAGAGTGGCTTTAGGCAAAAAGATGGGGAAATCAAAGCACCCCCAGATACACAGATGAAGAAGGTAGCCATTCAGGACCACTGCATCCCATCAGCCAATAGTTGATCCTGGCTGAACACTGTCATGCAATTATTTGACCCTACTGGCCCCAGATGCGTTTGTGTTTTATAAAGATGTCAGAATACAACTCTAGTTGAAACCTCACAAGTTATCAACTTTGTAAACTCACTATTTTGCCTTTTTGCACAAACTCTAGGTGAGCTTAAAATAAAACAACAACAAAACTAAGGGTCAAATGAGGTCCAAAGTCTAGTAGGTTATTACTCCTCATGATCTTTAAGAATCTACCCACATTTCGTGATGCCAACCTTAAAACTGAACACAGTAAGGTACAGCTGCAATCTGCATAGTGACAGTTGGCTAGCTTATTAAAGTGCAGGCCCAAGGATCTTAACCAGATGATGTTTTCAGAGCCCTGGGTAAGGCTGTGTTTAAGAGTTCACCCAGATGGACTGGGCGGAGCTGTTTAAAGACCCATCTTTCCTGGAAATCATTTCCCTTTCATTTCCCTCCATAAAAGTCCAGGTGTGCCTTCTACTCTGCTACATGTCAAGGGGGAGACGCCGCCAATGATCTTCAGCCCTTTGGTCACCATCTGTGCCCCCAAACCCACTTTCAGAGGCACTGTAATTGTCAACACCATCAAGACAGAAGCATTTCCCATAATAAATGCAGAATACTCTGCTGATTCCCTTCCATAAGCTTAGATTTATGGGAATTTTTTTTTTAGGGATTGGATAGTTTAACAGATCAGATCTGACAAATGTAAAAGGCTTTGGAAAAGTGGAACATGATACCCAACAAGTAACAAAGAAGAGGAAAGAACTGGATAAAACTAGATTTACCTCTTATAAGGATGTCTAATTTGCAAATCTTCTCTCACATTCCATAAGGTGAATTCTGTCAACTAGAAAATAAATAAATAAATGCATGGATCAAAGAAAAAAATTTTAACAAAAGAAGACTAAAACGTATTGCATTGAGGATGAGTATATAATAGAGGAGTTTCAGAAAGACATACTATAGCCAGCAAGAGACATAAAAGAATCTCATGCTTCAATCATCTTTTCGTCATCTATGAACCAGGGGTAATAGCCCATTTCAGAGTTCTCTAATGTATTCCAAGGGTGAGCATCATATCATAAATATGTATGTGGAATTGGCTGAAAATTGAGATTTCTGTATGAATTTAAAGATGACAAGGGCCTGCTAGGAAATTTAAAAAAAAAAAAAAAGATTTGTGAGCAACAAATGCTAACAGGGAACACCCTGGCCCGTGCAGACTAGCCACATAACAGAGGTAAAGGAAAGGCCCTGTACCCCATTCCTGTAACCTGGTCTGACATTACTCCCAGAGGGAGACCTCCCTGGCTGCAGACTGGGAGCACTGGATGGTCAGAGAAGAAAGACGTATTTCTTCCATTTCTCCAGCCTCATCCTGGTCATACCCAGCCTGCCGTAACCACCTCAAGCCCAGGGAATGATGGGACCATCCATCTACCTTTCTTCTTTGCAGCCTACCTGGTTAATATGGGATGGATTCAGTAGCAGTGCAGATGCAGAACTACAGTAGTGAAGGATTCAGAATTATTCCCTTCCCACAAAAGGTCAGAAAAGCTAACTTGACCTGTGTAGAATATGCAGAGAACTACTCAGAGAGGAAAGGGTAGGCTAGAAGAAAAGAAGAGAACTGAGGGTTACAATGGCTGTGGAAGGAGAGCAGGGAACACAGTTGCAGCCATGCAGCCTTAAGGAAGACACATCTCTAGTACATCACACATTGTGTAGCTCCCTCGGTGCTTGGAGAAAGATTATAAGAAGGCTAGAATAAGCTGCCTGTAATCCTACTTCTCTGGAGGCTAAGATCCGATGATCATGGTTCAAAGCCAGCCTAGGCAAGAAAGTGTATGAGACTTTTATCTGCAATTAACCACCAGAAAAATAGAAGTGAAGCTGTGGCTCTAAGTAGTAGAGTGCTAGCCTTGAGCAAAAGAGCTCAGGAACAGCCCTGAGTTCAAGCCCCATGACTGACATTTGGAAAAAAAAAAAAAGAACAGTTGTTCAGTTAATTTAAGAGTTGAACTGGTCAGGAGAATTGCTTTTGTGACTTGCAAGTAGAAGGGTTAAATCAAAGCACAGAATGGTATTGATTTGCTCAAGTGGTAGAATACATTCTATCAGTAAGGTTACAAAGTCGTAGGCATTGAGGGCTACGACCAACCAATATGATAAAGCATTTGTAAAGTGAAAACAGCTGAGAAGGGTTGGCAAGATACCTGCAAGATTTTGTTGATATACAAAAAAATAAGAAATAAGACACCATGGCCATAAAAGCCCAGAGACTAGGTCAAACTCAAAGAGCCATCATTTTAACAGCCATTACTATTTATGAAACCATTCATCCAGGTATCTTGCATCCATGTTGCATGATTTGAAAACTAGTTTTAGTTCAGCTTAACAGACCCAATAAGGGGAAGAATCAGGTCTCTGACTCAGTCTAGAGGTCTTTCCCATACACTTGGCCCTAAAAATAAATAAATAAATAAATCACACAGTTGCAGAATCTGCTGAGACTATCATGGGCAAAACCACTGAGCAATGTGGATTTTAAAGCTTACACATGTAAGAAGTGAGTCTTCAGGCAGTGTTAGTGAAAAGGAGGAATGCTGAGCAGGAACAAGAGCAAAGGAGATAGCAAGAATGGAGATTCTGGTGGATGGAAGCCTTAAGAACAGAATGAAGAGAATGCACGCTGTACCCTATAAGCAAGGGACTGAGCACTCTTTGGAGGTATTTCCCACGCTCTGTGGTTCACTGAGTCTTAAAGGATAAACATGCTCTCAGACAAGGCCCTTACCTGTGAAAAAATAACGCCAATATTCCCTGAAGAGAACATCTACCTCTAGCAGCTAGAGATTTTCAGAAGAAAGCAATCCATCCATGCAGAGAGGAGCAGAAAGCAAGCTAGCTTCAGACAGTTTTGCTGGGGCTGGTGAGAGAGCTATCAATATACCATCAGCTTAAACACCAGGTTGACAAGCACATGGAAATTCGAGAAGCCCAGTTGTGTACTCTTTCCAACCATAAGGCCACAGAAGAAACAAAGAGATTTGCATTCAGCATCAAAAATTAATTCTCTCCTCCCATTCATGGGTCTTATCAGGTTGGGAAATCAGACACCATCTCTGGCTTGTTCTGAAGGACATTTTTTGTACATGTGATCTTTCTCTCTTTCTCTCTCTCTCTCACACACACACACACCAACACAAACACAAATATTACAGAATTATCATTGATAGGCAGAGAATAGGAAAAAGCATGGTTTTCACTAAAGGATGATAAGGTTTTTTGACCACTCCTCTCTCTTCTTTCAGAAATGTAGACAAACAGAAGAGGACAAAGAGAGCCAAGTTTCCATCCTTGATATAACCACCCTGAGACCAGACAAGGTAAAAAGGAGAAAAACAGGGTGGAATGAAGATCTTAGCTTCATTTTCCACCCTGTGTCTTCTGGCCTACTCGTTTCTGTCTGTCTCTCCCCAAGGGTTTCTTTGAGTGGATATGTAATGAAGAGCCCGTTGCATTGTTTTTCTATATATTCACTTTCCTGGCCACACATCCTACACTGGCTGGTAGTGATTTGGGGGAATCCTCCTATTTATGGGGAAGAGATTCTGGAGCCTTGCTCAGTCCTCACTACGTGAAGTTAGACAGTCCATTCTCTCTGTAGGAAACTAGCACAGTAGGCTGAGGATAACTTATTTAAAGAAACACTCCTTCCAATAAAAGGGAGATGAGTGAATACTAAGAACTATGTTCAAAAATAATATGTCAGTATCACAATGAAATATCTATCCTCCTATAGAAAAGGAAGGCAACGAGAGCTACAGGAAATCTACTTTACCTGGATGCTGAGGTAGGGGCATTGTCTTCCTTTTTATTATTTTTTTTTATTATCCTTAAGTAGTTGTACAAAAGGGTTTCAACCGAACGTGTCAGGGTATGAGTACAACGCATCTTGATCAATGGCACCCTTTCATTATTCTTACCCCATCTCCCCCGACCCCATTCATGGAGCATTGTCTTCTGAGTGGCTCCCATACCACCCTGCAACAGAAAATCCACCACCCCTATGTCGGGAGGCCCCCAGAGAACCGAGAGTTGCTGAGAATACCTGACTGTACAGCTCTGTTCTCATTCACTTGATGATCATTAATATATCAGGCATCTACTGTGCTGACAGGCTGTGTGTCAGACGCTGCTAATGGAAAGCTAATTAAAATACAGTCTCTCATTCATGAAAAGCTTCCATCATTTGTCTATCGTTATTTCCCAAGTCAGAGAAAATAATTCTCAAATGGCACAGTCTAGCTACTGCTTTCCCTGAGAGGACAGATGGCATGCCCTGTGATGGAGATACCTTCTTGCCCTCCTTTCTTTCCTTCCTTCCTCCCATCCATTTCTTCTTTCAGAAGGAGAAATGAAGTTACAAGAGTCACTATCGAATCTCGAATAATGTATGATGATCCCGAGGAAAACAAGATCTCTAATCATTTCCCCAGAGGACTTTTCCAAGTATATCTATTGCAGGAGGAGATTAAGAAAGAGTTCCAGCCAGGCACGAGTGACTCACACCTGTAATACTAACTACTCAGGAGGATGAAATCTGAGGCTCACACTTCAAAGCCAGTGTGGACAGGAAGGTCTGTGAAACTTCTTTTCATATTTTGTATGGGATGCTTGAATTTATTCTCTTCTTTTTAATTTTGTATTATCTTTAAGTAGTTGTGCATGGAACAAAGCAGTTTATGAATATAATGCATCTTGATCAGAGTCATACCTTCAACATTTCAACCCCCATCAACCTAACCCTTCCCTTATTTCTTCTAATTTTGTAGTATATATAAGGAATTCTTCTTTGTGCGTGTTTGCCCGTCATGAAACAAACTTATGGCCTGGGCACTGTTTTGCGCTCCTTTGGTACAAGGCTAGTGCTATACCAGTTAAGCTATAGCTCCATTTCCAGCTTTTTTGGTGTCTAGTTGGAGATGAGAGTCTGGACTTTCCTGCCTTTAAACCTTAGATCTTGGCTTCCTGAGTAGCTAGGATTATAGGCCTGAGCTACCAGCCACCGGCTTACATTGAATTCTTGACTGCATTCTCTTCCCTTTCCTTCCTTCCTTCATCTACCTCTCTTGCATGTACCCAATTACTTGGTGCTGATTTTTGTTGGGCTTTGGCCTCATCTATATATAATGTTTGAGCTCTCCATTGAATCTATTATACTTCCATTAATTCATTTTCTTTGAGACTCTTATCTCCAATTAACCACCAACATGCTGGAAGTTAGAGTAGCAGTCTTAAGTGGAACAGCTAAGAAACAGCACCCAGGCCTTGCATTCAAGTCACGGTCCCAGCACAGAAATAAAAAGAATCAGAGTTTTGTCATTAAGTAAATTGTTAGGCAGGATCACAGTTGCTTTGATGGCTAACCACATACACCAACATTTGAAAGGCTCCCAGAAGCCCTTGCCTCTGATTGCTCAACCCCCAAACTTTTCCAAGTGCTAGAGCAGTTATTTAACAACTTGAAGGATAGTTTCCAAATATTATCATTGGGAAACAGAATTGCACTATGGCTCAGTTTAATACTTCACCAGGGGAAAACATGCAAACCTTCACTCCAACTAGATGTAGCTTCTCAGAGAACAGCCCAGAATTAGAGATCAGAAGAGCTTTTGGCTCCAGTGTACAATCTGCCACACATTAGTGAAGTACCACTGAGCAAATAATATCATTTTCTCACTGAACTTTTCTTCCAAATGTAGTGGATCGTACAAATCTTGCTCTTTTTCTTTGTCGGTGGTGGTGGTGGTGGTGGTCGTCATAGAGCTTGAACTTGGGGCCTGGGCACCATTCCTGAGCTATTTGCTCAGAGCTAGCCCTCTAACACTTTGAGCCACAACACCACTTCCAGTTTTCTGGTGGTTAATTGGCTATAAGAGTCTCATGGGCTTTTCTGCCAGGGATGGGTTTGAATAGTGACCCTCAAATCTCAGCCTCCTGAGTAGCTAGGATTACAGTCATGAGCCATCAGCCCTTGATACTTTTTTGAAAGATTAGAGATGATGTGTTTCTACCAATGTTTAGCAAAACAGTGTAAAATAAATGATGACCTAATTATAGAACATAGCATGGTCAAGTCACAATTAAGAAGATGTATATTCAAATCCTTTATTCCATATTTATTAATATCTTTGAATTACTACGTATTCATAGTTTTGCCAGAGACTCTTGGATTAAGGTTTGGTTGGGGGGGATTTTTTTGTTTGGGGGTTCTGTGGGGTTTTTGTTGTTGTTTTGGTAGTACTGGGGATTGAACTCAAGTCTTCATGATTGCTAGGCAAGCATTGTATTCCTTGAGACATGGTTTTGCTAGGATTTTTGGTTTATTTTCAGATCTGTTGCTTTCTCTCTGGTCAGTCTTGGACATTGATCCTCCTTTCTCTGTTTCTCACATAGCTGGGGTTAGATGTGTGCTACAACACTTAACCCCATATTCAACTAATAATGAGTCCTATAAGAAATGCTTTTAGAATAAGAAAAATGTCTTTAACAATGGTCACCAATGTGGTTTACTCAACTAAACTGCAGAAGTTGACAAGAAAGTATACAGAAAGAAAAAGAAAGCTTTACATGGGAAATTATTTTGCTCTTATTTTCTATTTTTTTTTTGTCCTTGAGTTGATCTTGTTTCATAGCCATTTCGTTTTCCTTTCTAGGATTGTGTTTGCTTTTATCCTCATCACATAAACTAAACATTTTTAGCATTATCTTTTTTTTACATTTTTTTATTGTGAAAATACTGTACAGAGGGGTTACAATTACATGGGCAAGATAATGAGTACATTTCTTTTTTTTTCTTTTCTTTTTTTTTTTTTTTGCCAGTTCTGGGGCCTGAAATCTGGGCCTGGGCCCTGTCCCTCAGCTCTTCAGCTCGAGGCTAGCGCTCTACCACTTGAGCCACAGCACCACTTCCAGCTTTTTCTGCTTATGTGGTGCTGAGGACTCGAACCCAAGGCCTCATGCATGCAAGGCAAGCGCTCTACCACTGAGCCACCTTCCCAGCCCCATGAGTACATTTCTTATCAAGCATTGTAGCCTCCTCCTTTGTTTCCCCTTCCCATCCCATCCTCCCCCCCCTCCCCCACCCAACCCTCCTCCCCCCCCACACCAAAGTTGTAAAGTTCGTTTTCGACGTAACGACTTGTACATCTCATTGTTGCAATGGGTCCACCTGTATCCCTATTTAAACGATTTGTTTTTTCCCTTCCCCTCCACAACGGACCCCCCCGCAAAAAAAGCATTACCTTTAAGTAGTTGTACAAAATGAGGTGTCATTCAACAAAGCAATTTACAATGTGTCTTGATTAATGTTCCCCCTTTCAATAGTGTCACTTACCCCTCCCAGCTCGCATTTTCACTCACTTTTCTTAATTCTGTAGGGTATACATTGAATGTTTTACTGCTTTCTACTCCTTTCTCTTCATTTTCTACCCCTCTCTCCTTGATCCCACCCTGCTCCTTTCAACTACCATTTCCTGATGCTTGTTGGGTGAGCTTTGATTTTGTCTTTCTAAGGGATTACACTGTTTTTATTCTCCCCCAAACCTACCTTATCTCATTTAATACATTTGTGTACATTACATTTTCCTAATTACTAACATAATAAAAACAATATTTATTGATATCCCATTATTCAAGGACTTTTGTTAGGTTATATAACCACCTTAACCTCCCATGCCCATTTTCTAAATCTCTAATATAGTTGCTGTTTCTTTAAGTAAGGAATATAGTTGCAACTTGTGTGTGTGTGTGCGTGTGCGCACTTGCACGTGTGTGCGTGTGCCAGTCCTGGGCTTGGACTTGGAGTTTGGGCGCTGTCCCTGAGCTTTTTTGCTCAAGACTATCTAGCTACCACTTGAGCCACAGCTCCACTTTCAGTTTTTGAATAGTAAATTGGAGATAAGAGTTTCATGGACTTTCCTGCCCAGGCTGGCTTGAAAGTCAATCCTTAGATGTCAGTCTCCTGGGTAGCTAGATTATAGGTGTGAACCACTGGTGTCCATCTAATTGCAACTAGTTTTCACTTACACATACATTTTTCTTTTTGGCAATTGCCTGACATTTGTCATACTTTCCAAAAAATACCCAATCTCTTCTTTTGCTTTAATTAAACATATTATGAAAAATAAATCAAACAACTCTTATTTGTCAGCAGTTTAAGATGATCGTAAATGAGATTACCTAAAGTCATAAATCATAATCCCCTGCCCTTAAAAACACTAAGTAAATAAAGATGTATGTAAATGGGAAGTTCCACTCCAAAATGTATTATCAGTGCCTTTGTCTGGAGGGAGAATTTCTGAGTGACTAAAAACGTTTGCCTATCTTGTATTTCTCAATTTTTCTAAACACACACACACACACACACACACAGGGCATTTGTTTAATGAAGAAAAAAAAGTGCTGCTAAGTATAAAAGACAGAGTTGGTCCTTATATTTGCAAGCCTTCCCCTAAGTCACCCCTATTTACCATTTACTAAGATGACAATAAAAGGATTTTTATAAAGACATAAACCCATTAGAATAAAAAGACTGGGAAATTTTGGAAGCTGGAAAGCAGATGACAACCGGTAATGGCTTCAACAGACACGAAGAAGCTGAATTCTAAGCTGACAGTCAGAAAAGCCATGAACAACCCAATTTACCCTGAAGAACAACCGAAAAGACTCAGGAAGTGGCCTCACCAGGTACCTCTGTCAGGGGGAGAGAAAGGTCAGACTACAGAGAGCTTTGTAAGTGTCTGTTTAAGAAGTAATTAGATCCCCAGGTCCCCTCTGTGATTTTAAGTGACCAGGCAACCCACCCGTCCCTCCCCCAAACTCACACATAAAACTGGAAGTGTATTTTGTAGCCATAGAGAATAGAAGGTTCTGGATAAGGGGATATCCAGATATAGGTAAGGATGAAGGTACTGGACCATACCACAAGTAAAAGGATTAAGCAGACATTCTGCCCACCAGCACGCCTCCCTGCCCCCCTTCTGACCAGTAGTTCTTAAAGCAGGTTATACGGTGGCAGGGTGGGGCGGGGGGAGAGGAGGTAGGATCTTCCACCTCCAAGAATTGGCTCCCCAAACAATCCAGACAACTCCAACTACAGCGTCTCCAACTCTCACTAAGCCTCACCTCAGAGCTCCTCAGATGATATAGGAAGAAGAGCATAATGAACATTGAATAGAATGCAAACCAAAATGACTAGACAGATAGATTATTATAACAGGGAGAAATGGAAAGTGGGCAGTGCACGAAGCTGTGGATTATGTGTGCATGTCTATCTGTTCCAGAACTCAGAAGGCCAAATCCATGGATCCCTGTGGGCAGGATCATTATAAGTATGTAATAAAGGCAGGGAGGTAATTTTCCATTTGTCAGGTGTAGTGCCCTCTGTTCATGTATTTCCTGTGCATGTGTGTCCATTGGTACGTTCCTATTTCTCTTGTAAGAAATCTAAATCTGTTACAGAAAACCTTTACCCTATTTGTAGCTAATAATCTTCCTTATTAACCATTTAAGATTTTTTTTTTTTTTTTTGTCGGTTATAGGGCTTGAACTCTGGGCCTGGGCGCTGTCCCTCAGCTCTTCAGCTCAAGGCCAGCGCTCTACCACTTGAGCTACAGCACCACTTCCGGTTTTCTAGTGGTTTATTGGAGATAGGAGTCTCACGGTATTACCTGCCAGGGCTGGCTTTGAACCACGATCCTCAGATCTCAGCCTCCTGAGTAGCTAGGATTACAGGCGTGAGCCACCAGCACCCGGCTTTAAGATTTACTTTTATTTGTATTTATTTTCTGGCATATAGATAGTAAAAAAAATGTAATGTATTAAAAAATGGCAGTATTTGCTTTGTGACTTGACTTGGTGTCTACATTTCCAATGGTCTTCCTCAGCCTCAGACTAAAGCTGTAGTACTCTGTATTTTCTTATGCTACATATTTTTAATGCATGACTCTTGCTTTAATAACAAGAACTTTATTTTTACCTGATAACTAAAAAATACGTAAGTATTACCTATAAAATATCCTTCTGATGGGAACTTTAATTTACATTAAAAAATTACTTTCAGGTTGAAAACTATTTTAAAGGTAATGCTTAATACAAGGAAAACTGAATGACAAAAGCAAGAATGTTGAGGGGTTTTCTGCTTTCGGAAATTTAACTTGGAAGGCTATTTGGCAATATGTATTATGAGTCATAAAAATGTCCATTCTTTTGAATCAATAATACCACTGCTAGAAATCTACCCTAAGTAAATGAGAGATGTAGTAAAGGATTTATGTACAAAAACATTTATCACCTAGTTAAGATCTCACAACAGGGAAAAGATTCAGTAATTTATATTATGGTCTTGTAATTGAATATTAGGCAGAAATTAAAAGTCATATTTTTGAAGACTATTTAGTAACATAGGCAAATGTTTATGATTAAATATTAATGGTAAAAACACATGGTACAAATTACATACAGTAGTGATTCCAATTTTGTAATATATGTATATATCAAATTTTGTTTTATGTGCATATATTCTATATGTATATTCAAAGCACTGGAAAAAATATTTGAAATCTAATAGTACTTAACCCCAAGTAAAAATATCATGATTAAAGTAGAATTGAATTCTACTTTACTTTTACTTTTCCAAATATTTTTATAGTGAACATGACCTACTTTCAAGGGTCAAATGTAATACACAAAAAGTAGTAATTAGCCTTACCATAAAAAATATAAACAATAACAATATAACATCCAAATGAAAATTTTTATAATTGTGAATTTCTGGATGTCAGGACAAAGTTGGACTGAAGATTGTTTTATCTTAGTAGCCTTTCAGAAAGGATAAAATGCACTCATATAACAAACACGACTATAAAAGCAAATGTAAAGTTGGATGCCTGCAGCTCATGTCTGTAACACTAGTACTCAGGAAGCCGAGACCTGGAAGAAAAGGGTTCAAAACCAGCCTGCACAGGAAAGACTGCAAAACTCCATCTCCAATTAACCAGTAAAATGCCAGAAGGGAGCTATGGCTCAAGTGGTAGAGCACCAGCCATAAACAAGAAGGCTGAGAGAATGCAAGCCCTCTGTGCCTACAAAAGCAAAAGGAAAGAATGAAAAAAAAGCAAAACGGTGAGAAGGAGAAACAGAGGCGGTGAATATGACCAAAGTAGATGATATGCATGGTATAAATATAACAATGAAACACTTTACTATATACAATCTAACGCCTGCAATGAAAGTTAATACAGTGGGTATATAAAAATAAAAATAGGCCTGGCACTGTGCCTCATGCTTGTAATCCTAACTATTTAGGAGGGTGAGATCTGAGGATTGATGGTCAAGTCAGCTGAGGCAAGAAAGTCGATGAGACTCTTACCTCTAATTAACCAACAAAAGGCTAGAGGGAAGCTGTATTTAAGTGGTAGGGGACAACCTTGAGCAGAAAGCTCAGGACAGCAGCCAATCCCTGAGTTTAAGCCCTAGGGCTAGCCCAACAATGATGACAATGATGATGATGATGATGATGATGATGATGATGATGATGATGATGATGATGATGATGATGGTGGCTAACGTTTATGGTTTGTCTTGTGCAAAGCACTATAACCAAGTATCTTATGCCATGGCTTCTCTCGTTTATGAGGTTCTTATGCTGAGATCCTCAGTTCATGGATGAAGGTCCTTTATTGCTCACAGGAGCAGCTTAATACTCACCCCTGACCCCTGACTTGTCCAAGAAATATTGACCATTTGAAAAGCAGCAGCTGCTCTGCTAGAACGTCCTCTCTTTTCCCAACTCTGCCCCAGGCCCTTTGTTTCTCCTTGCAAGGACATCTTGCCTTAACAATCACACTGCCATTCCATCCGTAGGCCTGCTGCCTGACATAGCAGTAGAGCACCCCTCATTTTTATTCTCTGTGTCCCAGGAAATCTCCACTTCTTCTTATAAAAACCTCAAAGCATCCAAACCAAGATTGCCTCAAGGCTTAAAATATCAACAACCAGCCATAAGATACCCAGCAGCTATTCATGCCTGAGACTAAGGGGATGACAAAATTGAAATTGTCTATGGTGCCTACTGGGTGAAATCATTGCTTTATTTTTCGGGTCTTGATCATGGTAAAATATGCATCCTGTAAGAGTTACCATTATTAAGTACATTCAAATTGCTGTGAAAAAAAAGAGCAGCATTATTCAACTCCAGAGCTCTTCATTTTGAAAACTAAAACTACACCCATCAAATAGTAAATCCTCTTTCCTTTTCCCCCAGACCCTATCAATCATCTTCCACTTTCCAGGCCCATGAATGACTTCTATAGATATTTCATGGAAGTGGAATTGTACGGGATTGTCCGTTTTTCATGCCTAAGTGACTTCACTTAGTATGATGTCCTCATCTATATCATAGCATATTTCACAATTCCATTCTTAAGGTCAAATAATATTTCATTGTATAGGTAAACCATTATTTTCTTACACATCCATCCATCTAAAGACCCTTAGGCTGGGCACCAGTGGCTCACACCTGTAATCCTAGCTACTCAGGAGGCTGAGATCTGAGGATCATTGTTCAATGCCAGTTCAGTCTGTGAGACTCTTATCACCAATTAACCACCAGAAAACTGAAAGTGGTGCTGTGGCTCAAAGTGGTAGAGCCCCAGCCTTGAGCAAAAAAGCTCAGGGACAGCACCCAGACCCTGAGTTCAAGTCCTAGGACCAGAAAAAAAAAAAGACCCTTGAATCCCTTCCACATTTAGCTGTTGTGAATAATGATGCTGTGACTACAATGTACAAATATGTCTTTGAGATGTACATATTTTCAGTACGTATCAGGAGACACACTGGGAAATTACAGAGAAACTCAAACACTGGAGTTTATGTTTTACTAAAAATGACGGGATAGCTTAATTTTTTTTAAAAAAAGTTAATCATATCCAAGTTTTCCTTTGTTTTCCTTTGTCAGTCCTGGGGCTTGAACTTGGGGCCTGGATGCTGTCTGTGAGCTCTTATGCTCAAGGCTAGTACTCTACCACTTAGAGCCACAGCTCCACTTTCAGTTTTCTGGTGGTTAATTGGAGATAAGAGTCTCACGGTTACTTTTCTGCCTGGGCTGGCTTTGAACCACTATCCTTAGATCTCAGCCTCCTGATGATTATAGGCATGAGGCACAGGTGCCCAGCTATGTCCAAGTTTTTAATAAATACCTAGTATTTTATTTTTTAAAAAAAAGTAGTGCTAGAAATATTCTAAGTTTGGAAATTGCCTCAAAAACCACAAACACCTCAGTGTGCTGGAGTATAACTTTTCATTTTTCTAATTGAACATCACAATACCATACACCATGAGATTCTTATCACTAATTAAGCATCCCCAAAAAAGATGGAACTGGAAATGTGGCTCCAGTGGTAGAGCACTAGCCTTGAGCAAAAAAAGATGAGGGACCCCACCCAGGCACTGAATATAACCTTCAGGACTGGTGCACATGCTATTTCTCTCTCTCTCTCTTTTTCTCTCTCTCTCTCTCTTTCTCTCTACCTCTGTGTGTGTGTGTGTGTGTGTGTGTGTGTATATATATATATATATCTTCCACACACACTTTCAATCATATAAAGAAAAATATAGTAATTCAAACATACGTGGGTGAACATGCTTAGAAAATATAAAGGCCTTGAGTTTTTATAATATTGTCTCTTTTAAACTCGATTCTAATAGCCTAACTTTCATAAGGCAAATAAATATATTTAAATGAGGCCTTGTACATGTCACAAAATGTACACATCACAAAAGTTCAGCATTTATTCTTAGGAGAGACCTAGCAATAAGGATTTTCTGACCATCATTCAAAAACAATTCCTCAGTTAAAAAAGTTAAAGAATCTTGACCTGTCAATATAAAATTTTAGAGAAACAAGTATTACTTAAAATATTAGCCTTGAAAAATAGTGCCCCAATGTCTAAACATTGTATTTTATTTAAAGATAATTAGAAATGACTCCTTGGACAACTCATGCAAACTCATATCATGTATTCAATTACAAAGAAATCTCCCAAATGCAAAGGATCAATTACATGTGACTGTTTAGTTGATTAAAGCTGTTATAGTTCTCCTACCAAGGTACAGTTTCTACTTCTTTACATTTGTTACAGGCTGAATTGAGCAAGGCACCACAAAAATTCATGTTTGTTATGCATTGAAACATTACCAGGAAATACAAAATGCTAAATCAGACCCTACAAGCCATTCAGGAATTTATATGTCACCAATCTGTGCCCAAGTATTCACTGAAAGGAAGGAAAAGGTACATTCTAGTACTGACCCAGGAGTGGGTTAAGTATTAAGCATATGAAGATTGGGCTGGGAAGTTGGGTCAGTGGTAGAGTGCTTGCCTCGCATGCATGGGGCCCTGGGTTCGATTTCTCAGCACCACATAAGCTGGAAGTAGTGCTGTGGCTCAAGTGGTGGGGCACTAGCCTTGAGCTGAAGATCTGAGGGACAGTGCCCAGGCCCAGAGTTCAGGCCCCATGACTGTCAAAAAAAAAAAAAGATATGAACATTGAGCTAGGAGCCACCTATAATCCTAGCTACTCAGGAGCCTGAGATCTGAGGATCACAGTTTGCAGTTTATGAGATTCTTTTTTTGGGGGGGGGGGTTGGGGAAGTCCAATCATGGGGCCTGAACTCTGGGCCTGGGCACTGTCCCTCAGCTCTTCAGCTCAAAGCTAGCACTCTACCACTTGAGCTACAGCGTCACTTCCGGCTTTTTACTTTTTGCTTATGTGGTGCTGAGGAATCGAACCCAGGGCCTCAGGCATGCAAGGCAAGCGCTCTACCACTGAGCCATCTTCCCAGCCCGTTCATGAGATTCTTATCTCCAATTAACCACCAAAAAGTAGGAAGTGGTACCATGGCTCAAATGGCAATAGAGTGCTAGGAAAAAAAAATAAAGATTGCAATAGACTGGCTTTAAGTTCTAAATCAGGTTTCACCACAGGGGCAAGGGATTAATTCCTCTTAACACTTAGAGGTGGGAAACAATTAATACAACTTAACACACAACAGAGGCTTAATGAATTGCAACTACTACAATGGGGGGGACACAAAGTATTGAACAGTAATGTGAACATAAAATTGCTAGAGAAGATGCAAAATCAAAACCCTATGGTACTAATTACAAGTGTGATGAGAGTCCAGAGAAAGAATGAAACCGTGGACTGACACAGTCTGAGAAAGCCTTCCCAGGAAAGGCTAGGAGAGAGCTAAACCGTGAAGGGACAGGCAGCATCAGGCAGGGAGACCATGGTGGATACAGAAGCCAGCAGGGAGGGGTTGTGAGGATGAGGCATAGTGGGCAGAGCACATTTAAGGAAGAAAGTGCAAGAATGGGCCCTCTGGACAGCTATGTGGAAGTCATTCCTATGGTGGCATCTGATACACAAGGGGCTTCTGCTTGTTCTATGGCCCAGTGATCATTTTCCCAATCCACTGTTGAGAATGGGTATTAAGGAATTTGCTCAACAAGAATGAAAATAGGGAAGGGAGGGAGGAGAAGAGAGTGAGAGGAGAGGTCTATTCTCTTCCTTTTTTATTTGTTTATTTATTGGTGCTAAAGACTGAGCCTCTAGCATCTAAAATATCCAGAATGAGATCAGGCCTCCTGCTCACGCATGCTAAGGACATTTTTCTACAATAAGCTACACAGCCAGCCATGTCTTATAATTCTTCTTTTTTAATTTAATTTTATTATCTTCTCTTTCTCTCTGTCTCTGTCCATGTCTCTCTCTATCTGTCTCTGTCTCTCTCTCTGTGTCTCTGTCTCTGTCTCTGTCTGTCTGTCTGTCTGTCTCTCTCTCTCTCTCTCTCTCTCTCTCTGCTTGTCCTGGGGCTTGAACTCAGGGCCTGAGCTCTGTCCCTGAGCTTGTTTTGCTCAAGGCTAGCACTCTACCATTTTGAGCCACATTGCCACTTTGGGCTTGTTCTGACTAGTCTGTTGGAGGTAAGCGTCTCCCAGACTTTCCTGTCTGGTGCTGACTTCAAACCACTATCCTCAGAGCTCCGGCTCCTGAGTAGCTAGGATTGCAGGCGTGAGTCACCAGTGCCTAGCTGTTTTGTTATCTTTACGTGGTTGTACAAAGGGGTTTCAGTTCAACATGTCAGTTTAGAAGCACAAAGCCTCTCCATCCCTGTCAGCCTTTTCATCATCCACATCTTTATTTTATCATGAAGATTTTCATGTCTGCCTATGTGTAGAGCACTTCCTTCAGTGTCTGATGGAGCACTTGAGATGACCAAGTGTCCATTATCCACCTCAACACCGCTGAAGACAGCCTATATATCTACGGTCTACATTTAGGTCCAAAGCAGACACCTAGCAGGAGACCTTCCATGTCAGGGTAAGTTCCCACCTTGCCTGTAACACTAGCCAAGGTGACAGAGCTTCACATTACAGTCCAGGACTCACAAAGCCCACCCTCAAAAAGCCAGCAAGCAAGACTTCTTTCTGTAAATGAGAAGGCTGTTAGTTAACTCACTCAGGCAAATCTGTCCAACTCCTGAAAGACTTCAGAGATTTGAGGCATCGTAAGGATCTCACCAGCATCTACAAAGGTGTATCTGGATTTTTTTTGGGGGGGTGCTTGTGGTGCTAAAAACCAGTTGAATGAGAGAATGAGGCTTGATCTTTGTCATTACAAACATTGTTCCATCAAATAAAACTATGACTAATGTCTCCTAGTGTTTTTCTAATCGAGGACAGAATCAAAAAAGCAGAAGGTGGACCTTTCTCATTCACATTTTTATTAGACTACCAGTGTATACTCCACCAGCAATAGAAGCTGAGACGTTCCAAAACACCAAAGTCTGACCCTAAAATTGGAACAGTACACTTCATTTCACCAGCAAATATGACAGCCTCTCTCTCTCTTTTTTTTGCATAGTTCAACATTTTTGGAACTTTTTTTCTACATCTTTTTTTTTATTGTTTCCATCAAACAGTGGTACACAGAGGATTCACCAAGAAATCTGAACTAGAAGAGGGAAGAGGATGGGATCCAAAGAGAAGACAGGGAAGGCATGATGATTCTGATCAAGATGCATTCATTGCACACGTGAAGGGCAGACTCTGAAAAGCACTGAGAAGTTCAAGGTCCATTTTCACAAGCTAAGAATGCCCTTTCAGCATCCTCCTCCTCTCTCCCCACCCCCCTCCCCCAGGCTACTTGCTGAAATGCAGTACCAGGCTAATGTCCACTCCCCAAGTGTAGATGGGGTATCTCCATCCTCCTGGACAGTGTGCAGGCCATCACCTGCCAGTTCGTTCACTTTTGCTGGAGACTTACTTAGCAAGCAAAGCCTTTCATTCTTTCTGTTTCTTTCTAGATCAGAGACACATCTGTGGATGTCATTTTCCAACCATGGGAGACACCAAGACAATCTGTGGATGCTACTAGTTTTTTGTTTGTTTCTGTCTGTTTCACACCCATCCTAAGCCAAAGTTTATATGGAACAGGAAGACCTAGACGGGATGGAGGATGATTTGATGATGAGGGAGAGAAGGAATGAGGGAGAAAAGAATAAAGGAGAGCCAGGCACAGGTGGCTCACGCCTGCAATCCAAGCTACTCAAGAGGCTGAGCTCTGAGAATGGCGGTTCAAAGCCAACCCTGGCACGAAAGTCCCTGAGACTCTTATCTCCAATCAACTACTCAGAAAACTGGAAGTGGCGCTGTGGCTCAAGTGGTAGATCACTAGTCTTGAGCTGAAGAGGTGAGGGACAGCGCCCAGGCCCAGAGTTCA
Organism: Dipodomys ordii; assembly: GCF_000151885.1. NCBI lineage: Eukaryota > Metazoa > Chordata > Mammalia > Rodentia > Heteromyidae > Dipodomys > Dipodomys ordii. Next base: position 11,794,284 of record NW_012267256.1, on the reverse strand, counting down.
AGCCCCATGACTGGCAAAAAGGAATAAAGGAAGAGGGAGAAGGAGAAATGAAAGAGAGCCTGGGGAAAGGAAACAGAAAGTGAGGGAAGGAAACAGAGAGAAAATTCAGCCCAAGACTAGAACAAGTTGGGGATTATTTTGTTTGTTGTTTGAATTTTAACATCCCTGTCAACTTCCATCTTTTGTCAAGAGTTGCTCCCAGGATTTTCACACATGAAACTTAACTCCAGCCTGTTTAGTTAATTATGAAAAAAACCAACATGGAAACCATTATGGCAATGTGTAAATTTATTCACCAGGTGTTGTCCACCCACTGTCCTCCTGTCCTCAAGCTGACAAGAACAGCCTGAGGTCCTGAGGAACTGGAGATCCAGGGGGAGCTGTCACATTATTCCTGAAGATGGCAGCCGGAGGCGGGGCGGGGAAGCAAGGCTCTGCTACCCACTCTACTGACTTTGAATTTTAAACAGATAACTCCTGAGTGAGACCAGCAATTTATCCCCGAATCCACATGGAGAAGGGGGAAACACCTGGCCTGAAGGCTGATCACCTGCTATACCAACAGATCCATGCAGCCCCGCTCAAAGGAGTCCAGGGAGTCTGTACCGTGTTGTCTGAGCTCACAGACCAGAGCAGCCTGCCATGCGAAACTCTCTTCTACTGGTCACCCACCTTAGGCTGCTTCTCTACAAAGAGAACTGAGAGGAGAAAGCCTGGTAGAGGCTGAGGAATGGCCTAGGAGAAGGTGAGAAGAGTCTGACAGAGAAGAAGTTAAGCCAAGATCTGGTTTCAGCTGACATCAAGCTTCAATCCAATCACCCTGGCAGCAGTGGAGCATGAATTACTTTTTGGAATGCATCTGGCCAGGAGAGCAATCACCAATGCTATCATTTCATGCAGTCACTGAGGCCTTTGTGAGATGGGAGGGAGGCTTAGCAGCTTCACTGCTACGGGATCCCACAGCAGCTGACAGAAAGCAGGTGGAGTCAGGTGCATCAGCCTTACCTGACAGATCTAGGCAGAATGGCCTGCATCTTGTACTGCTCAGAGACAGGTTTGTGTTTCTTTTCTGAAGTTCAGTCCTTTGAAGCACAGCTTCCCTTGGATTCTAACTGGCCAACATTCCAGCAAAACACCTAAGAGGAAGATACATCTGAGGAAGTACAGAATCATCTGCTCAGTTAGTCCTGACCAGAATTAATAGCCTCCTGTTCATCACTATTTTTGACCATCCGCTAGGATTTTTCACCCACCGCTAGTAGTTCTTTTGGGTTTTGGAGGGGTGTTTTGTTTTGTTTTGTTTCTTAGTTTTAGTTTAGATCAAGCCCACCCTTTCGCTCATTCTCCCTGACTCATCCTCCCCAGTTCTTAAAACAATTCAACAGGCTCCTTTGATCTATTTGCATGGCATTGCTTAGACTTGGGCCGCAATAACAAGCCCACAGTTTTCTGTATATTTCTGTAGACATTTTTTTTAAAGCTCAGATATGACCCAATCCCAGAAATACATTCAGGTCTTCCTTAAGACTGAACCACAGAGATCTAAACTGATCAAGTTTACTGAAACTAAAAGCTTGTATGTTTTATATGATAAGAAGAATGTCTCCCTGCTAGTTCTTAAGAAAAACCCAGTGTGTCCACTTCTTATAATGAGTGTATTAAAGGAAAATAATGCCGGTCAAAATTAATGTTAAGGGTTTTACCGATCAAGATGCTTTGTACTCACATGTAATGACTTGTTGAATTGAAACCCCTCTGTTCAAAGTACTTAAAGATAATTTTTAATTATGTTAATTAATGTTGATTTTCAAAAGACTTCACTTAGGAGGCCAGGCCAATGGCATCATGGCCTAGAAGCATTAATTCTATATCCCATTCAGGCCAGATCACCACACTAAAGCCTAGCTCTAGTTTGGGACACCCCGTGAGAGTGTCCAGCCACAGGACCCGGATGTTAAGAGGAAGGATGAAGAGAAAGGGTTTATGATGGACTTAAATAAAAAACACCGTGTGTCCCACTCCCTGACAGGTAGTAAATCACTAGCTGAAAATCACATTTTCAGTTTCTGCTTTAATTTCTTTTTGAGCTCTAAGTTTCCTGAAGAAATCTGGGATTCTCAATAGGGGATGATCTAGCTGATTTATTTGCTTCTGCCAGGTTCCAAGGGCTTGCAAAAGAAATGTGATTTTAATTTACAGCTTTTAAAACTCAGCTCTGCTTGAAGTGGTTTGCAGATTAAGGTTGTAGCTACATGTCAAGACTACTTGTTGAAAACTTTAAAAATTCAGTCTTTAAACTTTGGTGGTGGTGATTGTTATTCTTTTGGTTGGTTATACAGAAGAAGTTAAATAACCAGTCGGACTAGTTTTCCTCTTGGCTGATTTGACAACTGATCTTGTTGTTGAAATAACTTGTGAACTGCTTTGGCTCACAACTCCATTCAAGTTACACATTAAAAGCAAAATTCATGAGGATATAGCCCACCTTAAGACTTCAACCTTGGACTCATTGTCAACTTTTTAGCAGCTCATAAAATGGACTTATTAGAGGCGAAGTAAAGGATGTAATGTCTATATTGCCATTAACATTATTCAATGGTAAACACATTCTTGGCTAAATGCTCCCTCATTTTTAAAGAGCGATTCACAAGCTCTGTGATATTTAGCTAAGGGCCAACACTTGACTAAGAGTTTCAGATACAGTATGTCTACTTAAGCTGGAAGCATTTCTAAATCCAACTCTCAAGATACACTTGTACCTTGGGTTAACATAGCCTCAATCACTTCAGAGTAGCTCTTACTTCCTTCCCCTGTTTTACTTTTTCTTAACTACATTAAATTTCAGTGACAAGAAACTTGAAAGCAAAAAGAAATGGTTACCATTCCTTCTGAGCGTTATTGGCCACTCCTTCCCTTATTCTTCTCCCTCTGAACCCATTTTAAAAAACAAAAAACAGCTCTAAATGACTACATGTTCACAAACCTTCTCTCCCTCTGGGCTTTTCCCTCCTCATATCTTTTTGTTTTGTTTGTTTTTGTTTTCCTTTAGTCATGAGGCTTGACTTCAGGCCTAGACGCTGTTCCTGAGCTTTTTCACTCAAGGCTAGAGCTCTACCACTTTGAGCCACAATACCACTTCAGGTTTTCTGGTAGTTAATCAGAGATGAGAGTCTCATGGACTTTCCTGCCCCGGCTGGCTTTGAACCACAGTTCTCAGACATCAGCCTCCGGTGTAGCTAGAATTACAAGGCCTGTGTTGCCAGTGCTCAGTATCCTCTCATATTTGTCTCCTGTTTTCTAGTCCTACAGGTTAAACACCAAGAAGGTCATTGCCCAACCTGTTATCTATGCAAAGTAAGTTAAACTTAGATAGCAATGCTATTTTCTGTCTTTAGTTAGTGAATGTTCTATCTTTGAACTGGTTCACACAGATAGTAAATGACTGGTCTGTGCTTTTGTGAAGTCAAAGATTGAGTTAGATGTGTGGAAGGTCACTTCTAACACAGAGAGTGTATGTCTGACTGCTGAAAACCCATTTTCCTAGGCAACATCAAACTAGTAGTATATATATTCATGCTTTAATACAGAACAACCTCTGATGACCACACAAAGCCCCATCCTCAATGTATCTAAGAATCCCTATGCCTATTTTATCACATGAACTTGAAAAACCAGTTAGCCACTAGAAGACCCAGGCTGTTGTCAGTGGCTCTTTTTGAGCCTCTGACATACTAAAATACATGTCAGCAGTAGATAGCTTCTAGAACTCAGTATCCAGTTGTCTTCACCAAGTGTCCTCACTCTTGCTGGTCAGTGTCGCCACATCACTGCACTGATATGTGGAAACTTCCAGGTGCCAGGTGCAAAAACAGGTCTGGATTCCTCAACTTGTAGAGAGAGAGAGATGTGGAAAACTGTCATTCTGTCCATCGGTCCCTTTTATTTTGACATGAGTCCTGTGGGGGGTGGGGCAGAATTATTGATTAGTCTGGTCTCCCCTGTAGAATACATCTGTGTCTTACCATGACTTCATGATGGACAAAATGTACTTCCTTACCCTTTGACTTCTACCATGATCCAGTGGTTTGCTTTGACCAATGAGATGTTGATAGATAAGACTGTCACCATGAGCCGCTACCCTGACCCTGAACATGAGATACAGGGAGGGAAAAAAACACACCCAGGTGACCTGCAGATCCAAACCTGCATTAGAGCCATTACCACCCACATAAACCATGAACATGAAAATGAGATACCAGTAAACTAAGCCACTGGCTTTTGGGGTGGTTTGTTACACAGTATCATTGAGGTAGTAAACGATGAAAATGTTAATGTGCTTCAAGAAACGTCAGTGCCTTAAACCTTTGGATATCAAAGTGGTTGTTGAGTTTGCCTTTTGGAACACTTCAAACCCACATATAAGAGTATGGAAGGCTGGGCTGTTGATGAATCTTAATGCTAGATATGGCACCAGACCTACAGTTCCTTCTCTGCTTTGATGTTCAAGGCCTTATTAAGCTGAGCTAAGCTTCTTAGCAGCAGTTTCCAGCTGGCTTCCCAAATCTATGGAGAGTCTACAGAGGAACCAAGAAAATAGTCACAGATGGCTGGGGTTGAGCCCTTGTTTTAAGAGGTCTGAGATCCCTCACTCCCCCCTGGGCTAAAGGTTGTCATTAACCTTTACTGTACAAAGGACATCTATAGGGTTTTGTTTTGTTTTTTAAAGAGGTGGGTGACATGTTTAGCAAGACATGAGGACTTAAAAACCATAGCACAACTATTAGGAAACTGCTCATTCTTTAACATTTTAAGGAGACATTCCTGAGGTTCTCAGAGATATCTAGGGAACCACTGTGTTTTCCTGAGGAACAAACATACTTGCCCACTTTCTCTAATAAGTGGTTCATATGGTCTCTTCCTTTCTTTCCTCAACCCTCTGGCTTTCTTGTCTCATTCTTCTCCCTAATGATGACTCTACTTCCTATTTCTTTGAGCCCTCAGTGCTCAATATGCATTTGGTGGATGAATGGATAGATTGTTGCATAATGGTACATCTCCTAGGTATAGCTACTTCAGGACTTTCTACGCTTTCTGTCACATAATCTTGTCATATCTCACCCCTTCCCTGACCAAAGAAAAGAAACTGTTAAGTCTAGATGCTACTCTTGTCTGTAATGGAGGAAATCAGAACTTAGGGTCACATGATTACCTACTGAGGACCTGTGAATGCATTCACGCTTTTGACCTCTGCTCTATGGGCTCAGTAGCCCTTCTTAGAAGAAACGGATTCTGTTCAGCCTTCAGAGAAAAAGATTCTATAACCTTAAAAGGTTCCTGTGACCTACATGTTTCAAGCTCTAGCAAAACAGAATTTTAATAGAAACGAAATTTACAGTAATAACCATTATAGGTGGGCTCACATTTCACCCTACAAGGAGAGTTCACTAGAGATAATATCTGTCTGTCCATTGGTGATCATTTCTGGGGGGGGGGTCCTGAGAGAGTAGTATAATCTTATAAATAAACCATCCTAAATGATGACAGCATTTTTATCAACAATTTTATAACCCATGTGCACACTACCTTGCCTTCTTGTTCTATGTGAAATTGAATTGAATTTGGGAAGCTTTGATTTCTCTCAGTGTTTTGTTTGTTTCCCTTTTTGGTCTTTATGATCTAGATCAGATTAGCTTACCCAAAGGGTTTACTTCATGACCTTATTTTACATATAGCACTTAAAACAACAGTAGACGGAATAAATGGTGATGTTCAGACAATGGACTTCCATACCAAGAATGAGAAAGAATGAACTACTAGCACCCTGCAGAAGCACATGTGAACCTTAGATTTGGTACTGAATAGAAATACTAGACCTAGAGAATTCCTAGCATATGACCCCATTCACACAAAGTTTAAGAAGAAGTAAAACTGATGGGTAGTGCTAGAGGCCAGCATGTCCCTTTGTTTTCTCCATGAAGGGAAAGGGTTAAAAAAGAGAAAATTCTATCTCACTGTAAGTTAGGGATAACTCCAGAACATCTTTGTGCCTGCTCCCTGTGTCGCCTCTTGTGTCAGTGTTTCTAAACAAATCTGTATAGTTGGAAATGCATTGTCTGATCCAATAAAAGGATTAATGCCTTTACAACTCATTGGAAGCACCTTGCTCTCTGCCATTCCAGACAATTCCTAAACATTCTTTAATAATAGAGGTGATGATAAGAAGAAAGGCTTCTTCAGATCAAAATTCAGGTATTGCTGCCAGCAGGAAGGTTTTAGCACTTAGGATATACAGTGCCTGTTCTAAACGCTCATTTCACTTTCTCATTTTATAAGTTGGGAGCCTGATACCTAATAAGTACCCAAGAAATGGTTTGAAACAGGGACTCTCACAACACAGTCCATACCCTGTAACTAATTGACCATCCTTTATATTGTCCTCCACTATTATACTATCCTTACTGAACTAAATTAGAACAGGTTTTTATGTTTATGGGCATGTTTGTTTTATTAGAAAATAATTTTTTTCACCATGTTGTTCTTCGTTCTATGGGGTCCAAGAATTTCTGTATCTTTTTTTATCCCTCCCAGATCTTTTTCTTCCTCCTTGGAGGGATAGAAATGGAAAATTCCCTTTGACTTTCCATCCTCACACACCACCACATCTCCAAGTCAGCCAAATCTGGCATTTCCAGCAATCATCTAATGTGCCATAAAATGTTTCAGAAAGATATTCTTTTACTCCTTGGAGTGCCGATCAAATTCTCCTAAACAGAATCAGAGTGAATTTTATACCAACCTGAGACCCAACCAGGGAAGGAGCTAAGGGTTTCTGGTTTAGAGTCGAGTTATCTGAACCTCTATTGTTTCTCCTGTGCAGGAAGGGAGAGGGGGCTTTAAATCACAAACAGCATTGTCCATGAGTCCCAGAAATCTTAATGCACCAGAGGGCAGGGAGATCAAAGCTTAGCACCTGGAGAGTTCCACATGGTGAAGATTAATAAAACAATGCCCTCCATTACATAAATCTTGAACGGGGTTGCTCACAGACACACACTCCCTCCCTCCCCCCCCCCAATAAACATTATTCTAGGGGTCAGATAACCGTTCTCTAAGACAGGCAGTCTCCCTATCAAGGAGCGTTGCCCTTGCCCTAGCCGAGGTGCTGACACAAGGTGGGGAGAACTATTTTATTTTAAGCTTTCTTTAGTCTAAAATTGACATCATACATTTTTGGAATCTAGACACCGTACATCTGCAAGCCAGCGGAAATACCAAGATCCAGTGTGTTCCTTTGATTGTTACATTTAAGATATCATGTGTGCTACCAGCTCAGCTGCCACAGAGGCATTAGGGGCCTTGACACTGGGCTTGTAAAGTACTTTGGAAATACTATAGACCCGGATTAGAGCAGATGAGTATTCCACATGGCTGCAGGAGAGATGATAACCAAGAGGAGAGCTGAATAGTTAAATTGATCTATGAACGACATGTGGGGACCCAGAGCGAAAGATCCTACATAGTTCATGTGATTGTGTGTTAGTGGTTGAGAAACTAACATATCAGCTGAGCTCTAGAGATGGGGGTGGGGGTGTATGGGAACTGGGGTATGGCATCAACATGTCCGAACTTTTTATTTGTAGTTTTTCCCTGACAGTCTGAAAGCAACACCAAAACTGAACTCAAGTATCCACTGTTGAATGTCACTTTGGAATTCGCCTGACAAAGTTCTGCCTGTGGCTTTTTTTTTTTTTCCTAAAGGAAAGACCAGTCATATGGAAGTGCTGAGCCAGAGGTGAAGGTAGCAGGGGTTTCAGTATTGCGTTCTATGCAGGAAACCTTAGCACGTGTTGATAACATTCTGGAAATTTTCCCAGTGATAAAAACTAAAATAAGGTAATTTTCATTTGGGTAAAGCCACTGAATACTGCTGGATTCCAAACAATACATATAGGTCTAATGAAGGTCGATCTGAGGATTGCAACTCATTGACTCATTAGAGGCATTATAGTCATTAGCTTTGTGTACATGAGGGTTATTGATCTGTGACACTTGCATGTGATGAAAATCAGGCATCGGCACAGAATAAAAATACCATTCATGTGACCCATTCGCACCTTATTTTTCAGCTTGGTCCCCATACTTTTCTCATGTGAACTTTACCACCACTTTGTGTATTAGGAAAAACAGGTACTATATTTAATTTACCAATGAGCAAACCACATCCCAAAGACATTGAATAATTTGTTCAAACTTCCATAGCTGTTAAGTATCAGAACTTAGAATTCAGACATAGCTTTCATCAAGGTCTGAAGAGATTTCACAATGTCTACAATCAACCCAGTAGGCTCCGCCCAAATCATGGTCAAGGAAACCATGGGAAACTCTCCTCAGGTCATCTTGCCACATTACTGTCTCCCAAGGAAATTATATTCCCTCCACCATTGCCAGAGACGAGGTGAGCCAGACATTGGAGGTTACTGCAAATTACTATTGATCTTCATTCTATTTACCTTTTTAAATGAGTTTCACTTGACAAATCCTTTGACTATCTAGTGCATTCATTGTGACATGATTGGTTACTAGGAGGCAGGAAATAAAAAGGGAAGGTCTGTTCCAACTAAGCTTATGTTGCTACTTTTTTATGTTTTATTCTACAAGAGGTTGTGCAAGAAGATTACAATTTAACACATCCATCCATGTGTCCAGTGCCACTGGATCAAAGTTTATTTTAATTGGATTTTTTTCAGTTGTTCATTATGAGTAAAAAAGCCTATAATGATGGCTCTTCAGGAGGCTGAGATCTGCGGATTGAGTGTAAAGCCAGCCGAGACAGATGAATCCTTAAGACTCTTACCTCCAATTTACCTGCGAAAGCTAGAATGGAGGTGTGGTCCTATCTATAAGCAAGGGCTTAAGGCAATGAGTTCATGTTATGGTACCAGAACACACACAGACAGATGAAAAACAAAGAGAGAGAGAGAAATTAAAAGAAGCAATACATGCTGACTCTGAAAAAGACTGAATATAGTATCAGTATACAGTTCTATCTGAACATACCAGAATGAAAATATTGTTCAATTAATTTAAAAATTGTCAGTTCTCTTACCCCATAGAAAACAGAATTAGAATGGCCCAACAGGGAGGGTTGGGAATGAGGGTGAGTTGCATAGAAACACTGCACCCAGTTTCACAATGGATTCTTACATTGCCTCTAACAGGGAAGTAGACACAGGGGCTACTGGACATGCCCAGCCCCATGGGTAGCCTCTCTTTATCAAGACTGGGGAAGTGTGGCAAAGGAGGAAGATGTTCAGTTCTGAAGGAACTCTGGGAATTCCAGGACAGGTGAAGAAAAAAATAGCCTAACAAAAAAGTCAGGCACAATAATACAAGAGAACACTTGTGAAAGCTTACTGCATTACAGTGTCTATAGTACATGGTTTGCTTGATTACCCTATTCGTACTTTACTGATGAGCCAACTCAGGTTCAGAAAGATTGAACAGCCTGGCCAGAGTCACACAGGTGAGTAAACAGTGAAGCCACAGACAGATACAACAGATTCTCAACTCCTAACTCATGCTCACTCACCCTAACAAACATTAAAGACCAGACACATCAAATACATTTCCTATCAGTTACTCCTCACCCCAGCATCCTGGATAAGTATTGTGACCCTACTCTAAGTGAATAAATCAAGGCCCAAAGACAGGGGGAGGCTTGCTTAGGATCATCTTTCTTCACCACTCTGGATTTGAACCAACCCTGACTTAAATAAGAAGGGCTTTCTTGATGCCATTCTGCTGAGAAAGTGACCCATCTTGTAATAATAACCTGTTTTTATCTCCCATTAACTACAGATCCATTATCACTCCTCAACTCAACTAGCACCCCCTCTATCAAACTTCAGTAGAAATATAGACAAAACCCAGCAAAGTATTTTAAGCCAAGCCCAGTAGTTCAGACTAGGACTTTAATGATCGGGTAGTGCCATTTCAGAAAGGAAAGGCCTGACTGGGGAAGGTCCTAAGACTTACCAAAGGCAGATCGAGATGCTTTAATCCTCTATCCACATTTCTTCAGCTCCAGGTCTCCCTCCAATAAGGGGCCCTCCCATCGAGAACCTGCAAGAGCCTTGAACCCCTGAGAAAATGGGTAATATAGAATGCAGCCCTTCATTCTTTAACTTGCCTGTCAAAATTCTTTAATTTAAAATACATCCCCTTTCTTACTTACATTCAATTATGCCTTGTAGTCTAAAATGCCATCGTAAGTGGGTGTTATTTCCTGCTTAGTCTTTTAAAGTTTTTCTTTAAAAAGAAAGAAAAAGAAGAAAAAGTCCGTCTATCTTGGAAAGTGTAGCTTGCACAGTTTGAAGCAGAAACCATACTGACAAAATGCTTTTTCTTAATTTTTTCAAGTACATTAGCTGCGGTTAGACCTTCAAACCCTGGTAGAGTTTCAATCACATTGGGGTTCATGCAATTTATGACAAAATAAAATAATGCCAGGTTATTTGGAATATAAGAATATTCCTAATATACCTTTTTTTTACAATGCTGTAAAAATATACCTTTGTGCATAAGTGAACATATCAGGTTTTAAAAGTTATTTTCTCCACAAACATAATAAGGGTCTCAGAGTTACAGTTCTGAATGGCTTTTCCATGAGTTTTCAGGAAACTTGAATTTCGGTCCAACAGTCAGCTGTACAAAGGTTCTGCTGAGTATACTATATTTTCATCTACCTCCTGCCTCTAAATTCTGAGAGACACAAATTACTAACCATAAATCTGCCTTCAGCAAGGAAAACCCTACCATATTGTTTTCATGATTTGGGGTTGTGGTTGACTATACTATAGGTACCTTGTTCTCTTATCTGTTTGATAACCCATTTCCCTACCTCTCTAATGATTTAAATTATTATTTGTTTTTTTTTCCAATGGAATCTAGTCTTCCCATGTTGACAACAGATTGGATTGGTCAGTATGATGGATATTTGATGTTCAGTACATTTGGGTGGTTAAATTAATGCGGTGAATTAATCTACTAGCTGCAGAGCCAGAGTTCAACGTGTGGCAATACATGCTACCTACTAATTGTTCATCTACATTCAGTCCTTGTATTTTCTCTTAAAGTGGCAAAAAAAAATTAATGTGGTGAGCGTGTATCTATATGGACATTTGCCTATTTTCAGAAACTGTATACATGTGATATGCAGAAATGTAATATATTTAAATATAATTATAACTACGCTCTATGTATAGCCAGAATATATAATTGTTTACTGTTATAAACATGTTCTGTTTATAAATGACGCACGTGTATATACACACACATCCAAGTCTCTTCCAAATCCACAGTGCAAACTGACCATATTCCTTTATTCTCTTAAGAGCCGGCACAGTTTATCTTATCCCCATAAGTGAAATCAAAGTCCTTTTTAAGTGCCTCTCCGCCCGACTGTGTTTCTCTTTCCATTGCCAGCTGAACCCAGCTTCTGTTAAATCTTGGGACCCACCAAGCTGTCAAAATCCACCCCTGTGCAACTTCTACAGCAATCAAGCCAGGAGATTTAGTGCTTAACAGAGATGTAGTGAGAAAGGCAAATGCCTTGGCAGCCATTTAAAATGGGTGTAAAAGAGCTCCGAATACAACCTCATCGGATGTCAACTCTGGCATCTGAGGGAGCCTGAAGCCCTTCCAGCACCATAATTTATTTTGCCAGGAGGTAAGAAATCCACCAGCATTCAGAATGTAATCCTTCTTCAAATATTATTTCTGGGAACACTTTTCTCACCACGCATGACCCCACAAATTGAATCTTGCCTTCCCATCCCAGGTCTCCATTCCCTAAATTCTGTTCTAAAAAGGAAATTGTTTATACAGGCAAGAAGAACGTGAGTCTTCTTATACAGGAGAGAAGATTTAGGATTTTCTTCTAAGAGCACTTTACTCCTTTCTTTTGGCCCCTTCCAGATGACCAAAGCAATTCTTTTTACAGCTTATCTTGTTGGTTTTATTTTTTTTAAGAAAAAACCACCATAGCAAATCCAGAACTTTTAATTAATCGTAGATACAGATTGCCAGAAAAATGGCAAATTTCGGATAATCCAAAAACCGCCATGAAATGGATCGTTTTGTTTGCTTTGGTTGTCAAACATCCTTCCAAACCTTGCCCAGCTAACCATCTGAACAAAATGGAATGTGAGCACAATTCCAATTGAACAACAACCGCAGTTAGCACCAGTTCACCATTTGCTGCTGACTAGAGGTGTAATCTGTTCATTGTGAGAGTTGTATCATGAAAGTATATGATTCCTACTTTACATATGAAGAAACTGAGGCATAGGAGGCAAGTATCTATGTCATATAGTATCTTTTATTTAAAAATATGTTTTATTATCTTACAGTAGATATATGAAGGAGCTCACCAAAGAAGTTTATGAATACAGTATACCTTGATCAATGTCATCCTTTTCAACAATTTCACCATCCCTCCCAGTCCATCCCTTCCCTTACTTGTCTCAATTTTAGGTTATATATTGCATTTTTTGCCATTAACAAAGCAGTTTATGAATATAATGTATAATGCATCTTGATCTGTGTCATTACTTCAACGTCTTCACTCCCCTACAACCCACCCCTTCCTTTACATCTCTTAATTCTGTTGCATATACAATGAATTCTTGTCTTCATTTCTCCTCCTCCCCCTTCATTCTTCTACTCCTCTCCCCTGAACCCCCCCTCTCCTCTTGCTATACATCTACACGTGCAACACACTTGGTGGTAAGAAAGGGGTTAAAAATGAATTAACTAAAGTGTAATAGACTCTACGGAGAGTACAAATAGTGTAATTCTATTAAAAAAAAAGACTAAGTCAAAGTCCAACAAAATAAGTATCAGGAAATGGGTACATACAGTATCTTTTGACCTAGTAATCTCATTGCTGGAAAGAAAATAGCCCAAAAAAAAGGCTCTGTATACAAATATACAACTCTCTTTGAGATCTTAAATATGTGCAATGGATTGTGAAATTCATTAGCAAAAGATCTGAGTTGTGAACCCAAGCCATCTCCACCAGGACCTTACACTGAGCTTCTGTGCTACATTCTATGCCATTGGTTTCTCAAGTGCTTGTAGTACAGCACAAAGGTAACATGAACGCCAGGAAACAATTAGAAGAGCACTACGTTATTAAATTGATAGTGGATGCCACAGTATGGTAGGGCTAGAGTATTCAGAGCAGTGTCCTGAAGGAAGAAACTAACAAGATGGAAACTGTGGATGATGGGCTTTGAGAGACAGGCAGGAAGGTAATGCACTGATAACTAATAATTGCTACACTTTTTTGAGCAGTTACCATGTGCCCAGTCTGTGTCTAATTGCTTTCCATTTGTCAGCTAAACCAAATAAAATCTAAGTCTTGCTGGCCGCCAGTGGCTCACCTATAATCCTAGCTACAAGAGGCTGAGATCTGAAGATTGCAGTTCAAAGCCAGCCCAAGCAGGAAAGGCTAAGAAACTCTTATCTCCAGTTAACCACCTAAAAACCAGTGGAGCAGCTGTGTCTCAGAGTGGTAGAGTGCTAGCTTTGAAGGGAAAAAAAAATTCAGAGACTGCATCCAGGCACTGAGTTCAAGTCTCTTGACCAATAAAATTAAATAAATAAATAGTATCACTTTTAGAGGAATAAAACCTTCCAACACATACTTTAAGGATGCTTTGCAACCTTATTTGCTATAGTCCCCATTCAGATAATTTAATGGAAATTGTAATCCTGTCCACAGAGTGACAAGAGGAAGCAATTGTAAGGCTCTTCTAAGCTTGGAGAAAAAAATATTCAATTAATTCTCACTGATTACAAGGTTGCACTCCAGGTTTTTTTTTTAAAAAAAGATGTGGTCTATACCCTATTTTTTAATTGTAAACCTAATTGTGCAAAATTTTATCTGAACACCTTAATGAGGAACTGGGCTAAGGACATGACCAAAAATAGAAATACAAATGGGCAATTAATCTATGGAGAAATATTTAATTTTATTAATCATCCTAAAATATGAAGTAACAATGAGACATCCTATTTGTATTCTATTAGTAAAGATGAAGAAAAATCACACCAACATAGGTAAAGAGGCATTGTCAAGATAAAACTGGCCTAAGTTGAAAAGCCAAATTGAGAAAATAATAAAAACTCTTTTTAAAGTATTTTCATCTCAGGAATCTCCCTACTAAAGACTAAACACATATTTAAAAAACAGCTGTTCAGGACTGTTTATCTCTGATTTTTTGGGGGGAGGTGGGAGGGTTGGTCATGGGCTTGAACTCTGGGCCTGGGCGCTGTCCCTCAGCTCTTCAGCTCAAGGCAAGCATTCTACCACTTGAGCCACAGCACCACTTCTAGCTTTCTGGTGGTTAACTGGAGATAAGAGTTTCACAGACTTTCCTGCCTGGGCTGGCTTTGAACCACAATCCTCAGAGCTCAGCCTAGAATTTTTATAATGGAAAGAAACCTAAAGTTTCTGTGCTAGAAGAATGGCCAAATATGAAAATGGATCTCTATGTCATGTAATACCATCCAGCCAACTAAATTTCTGCAAGAAATCTATAGCCACTGAAATAGATATTCATGTTGTATTTTAACATAGGAAAAATGTACCTTTTGTAGTGCTATATTTTTCTTTGCAACGCCTTTTCTGGAAAATGTGTGTGGTTACATATTTGTTTTCAGATACAGTACAAATAGGCTGAAAGGATATATATCAAAATATCTTACTTATAGTCCAGAATTTCTGAGATTTTTTTCCTTTTTTGTGTATCTACAGATATAAATAGTACAGAAACGTTTCATATTTCCTGAAAAGTTGTTTTTATTTAAATCATAAAAATGTAGAAGAACATAGTATTAAATGTTTTCCAATTTGTTGGAGAGGAAGTGATTTTCCAGATGACCAAAATCACAAAGAAAAAGAGTATCTTCAAAAATTTAACAATTCTTCCAAGTAAAAAATAAAGCATTGTATCTCAGAACTATGTACAAATGTTATGCTAGTCAACAAAATAAAAATAAGTAACATGCAATAAGTCTGAAGAAAAACAATGCTTACAGAAAATCTTTTACCTAAATCTCATATAATACAGTCAGGAAAAAAAATGCTCTATTATAAAAATAAAATGGAGGGAGTGGTAAAACAATGGAAGGGGTAACACTGATCAAGATGCATTATAGCCCCGAATTAACATGTTGAAGTGAAATCCCTTTGTTTTAAAATATAAATATAAATAAAATATAAAAATGAGCCAGGTACAAAGTGGCTCACATCTGTAATCCTAACTACTCAAGAAGCTGAAACCAAAGGACTGCATTTAGAAACCAGCCTGGGCAGGAAAGTCCTTGAGACTCTTTTACCACACAAAAATAATAATAATTAATTAATTAAAGAAAATACAACTGGAAGTGGAGCTGTGGCTAAAGGTGTAGATCACTAGCTTTGAGCAGTAAAGCTCAGGGACAGAGGCCAGGCCCTAAGTTCAAGCCCCAGGACCAGCACAAAAAATAAAATAAAATAGAAAACTAAAAATGAAATGAAATGGAAAAAAGCATGGAGCACATACACAGACAATTCTTAAATTGGGAAGTCTATAGAAATTATATTAAGAAGTCAGTGCTATTATTCATCTAGTTAGTAGAAACCGAAACACGGCTATTAACTTCCTAATTCTATGTTAAGAACTGTGTGGAAGCTGCTTTATTGTCCACTTCTGTAGCTATATAAATTAGTGCAACAATTTTGGAAATCCAAGTGCAAAAATCATCAAAATCTGAAAAAGTATTAGCCTTTGACCTACTAATGTGGTAGAGAAACAATCCAATCAAAGGAAAATCTACATGCGAAGAAGATGTTCATGATAGCTTTTTAAAGTAAGTTAACCAAAGGAAATTGTAAACTAGAGGAAATAATCCAAATATCAGTAATCAACAAATGCTTACATATACATTTGGTAAATTTACTAAATGGACTAGAATGCAGCCATGAATAGTACATGCATTATAGTTTTGCAATAATATGAGTGGAGATATAATAAATAATTTAATGAGTGAAATACATGGTATTTGTCTTTCTGTTTAGCTTATGGCATTTACTGTGTTCTCCAGTTCCATCCATTTCTTTGCAAATGACATCATTTAATTATTTTTGATACATAGCCCCTTTTAGAATCTCTTCTTAGTCTGGAGGCCAGTTAAACACACACACACACACACACACACACACACACACACACACACACACACAAACCAACCCACCAATGTGAATACTAATTATAATTGCTATAAATAGTTAACATTTTGAAGAAGATGGATATTTTCCTATTCAACTATATGAGGCATCTCTCCTTTTAGTTAGAATCAAATCCTTTTAAATAGCACTATAAAAGTCTTGATGAAGGGCCTTTGCTTCTTTTTATGGGAGGTGGGGTAGTGGGATGGGTCAGTCCTGGGGTTTGAACTCAGGGGCTGAGCACTGACCCTGGCTTTTTTTTTTTTTTCCTGAAAGCTGGTGCTCTACTACTTGTGCTGAAGTTCAACTTTTGGCATTTTGATAGTCAACTGGAGATAAGTGATAAGCTCACAGACAATTGCCCAGGCTGACTTCAAACCATGATCTTTAGATCTCATCTTTCTGAGTAACTAGGATAACAGGTGTGAGCCATGGGTTTACCTTTTAATTGATTGCTCTGTACTCCATAGTTTGATAATTATTAGAAAGTATAAAACTTGGGGCTGGGTAGGTGGCTCAGTGGTAGAGTGCTTGCCTCTCATGCATGAGGCCCTGGTTCAATTCTTCAGCACCACGTAAGCAGAAAAAGTTGGAAGTGGCACTGTGGCTCAAGTGGTAGGGCACTAGCCTTGAGCTGAAGCGCTGAGGGACAGCGCCCAGTCGCAGAGGTCAGCCCCCACAACTGGCAAAAAAAAAAAAAAACTAAGCATAGTCAAGCATTTTCTGCAATTATTTGATCTTAAATAATGACAGTTGCGCTTCATTTTGAACAACTAATCATTGCTTTTCTGCCTGTCTGACAGACCATACTACCAAGAATCTCCAGTAAAATGCTGGATCAAGTGGTTTTGGGGGTCTTCATCCTGTTCCTGATCTCAGAGGGAAAGCTCCTTACATTCATTCTACCTTAACTAGGATTGTTGATCTGAGCTTTTGTGGTTTCTTTTGATCAGGTTAAAAAAGTTCCCTCTACTCATTGTTTGGTAAGAGAAGACATGCTGTTACCAAAATGAAGTTGCTAATATAGTTAGCCAGAATTTAAAAGACCTACACCTGTGCTCACAGCCACAGCAAAGACTACCTAAGACTCCCCGTAAGGGAGTCCCACTATTTGAGCAAAAGACTCCGGTCCTTCCTCAGAAAAGAATATTCCTGAATAAGGGGAGAAAGCTGAAATCAGCATGACTGATCATTGCTTTTTAAATTTGCCAATCTGATGAGTCCTTCATCTCTCCTAAGGCAGAAGAATACAGGATTGCTAAGAGAGTTCTATCCGAATTTTTTTAAAGAAGAAGAAAGTGAGAAGTGTTATCCCTAAAGACATCCCATTTTAAAGATGAGGCTTTTGACACAAGCAGAACTTACTTTATAGAAAGGTCATTGCTTTTCAACATAAACGAACTTTACAACTTTGGCACAAGGGAGGAGGGGGATGTGGGGGAAGGGCAGGGGGGGTGGAGATGGGAAGGGATGGGAAGGGGAAACAAAGGAGGAGGCAACAATGCTTGATAAGAAATGTACTCATTACCCTGCTCATGTAATTGTAACCCCTCCGTACGGTATTTTCACAATAAAAAAAGTATTGAAATACAAAAAAAAAAGTTCATTGTGCTCTATTTCTCAATAAATAAGCTAAGAATAAAGGAATGCAACCATTGCCTTTCCAATTATCTGCTTAGAGGTAAGAGCAATCAGCAAAGAATCTCCCCTGACTAAACCCTGAATCAGCCAGGTGCCGCTGTTCATGCCTGTAATCCTATCTACTCAGGAGGCTGAGATCTGAGGATCGCAGTTTAAAGCCAGCCCAGGCAGGAAAGTCTGTGAGACTCTTATCTCCAATAAACCACTCAGAAAATGGGAAATGGCACTGTAGCTCAAGCAGTAGAGCGCTATCCTTGAACTGAAGTGCTGAGGGACAACGTTCAGGCCCAGAGTTCAAGCTCCATGACTGACAAAAAGAAAAAGAAAAGAAAAGAAATATTTGACAAGATGTTCTTGCTTTCATTGCACACATACTTCTTACTCTGAATCCATGGGAAGCACTGAAGCAATTCCAGGCTTTCACTACTATCTACAATGTAGAAGAAGAAGGAAGTCTTAGGTAGCTCATTCTGCTCTAGCAAAATACCTTAAACTGAGGACAACCAAAATTTCTTTCTCACAGCTCTGCAGACTGGAATGTCCAAGATCAAGTCACCAGAAGATTCAGCATCTGAGGAAGGCACATAAGATAGCTGTGTCCTCGTAGGGCAGAAGCTTAAAGAAGAAAAACAGGGGAAAGTATGCCAGTCAATCTCCTTCATAACAGCACTAATTCATTCTTGAGGGTGGGGTGCTTGTGACATAGTCACTTCTCAAAGGCCCAACTTCTTACCACTGTCCTACTGAGTAGTAGATACCAACATACGGACTTTGGAGGGACCAGGCGTGTATACCCATCCACCAACACCGGTGAGGACTGTACTAATGGCTCATAGCTTCATCTTCCTCTGGGTAAGGGCCTTTGGCCTACAGAAGCCATCTTGCTGGAACATTTCCAAGAGGTTAAATCTCACCTTTTCATCCAAGTACAGCCCACAGCCAAGGTTTGATTGATAAAAGGTCAGAACACCAGTACCAGAGCTTCAAACTAGGATAACTGTTCCCACCTCTCGTCCAGAGTGCCAGGAGTCAGGCAAAAGTTGGCCTGACTTGTTAACTGATTTTTTCCTGAAACCCTGGATGAATCACTTGCACAGGATTCTCAGTGTCTGTTCTTAGGAAACACAACCTTAGGCAGAAAATAAGGAGGGAAAAGATAGGAAAAGGAAATATGTCTGTCCAACATCTTCCTTATGTTTTGATCACTAAATCTACAGTAATGTTTTTGCCATATTAAAAGCGTTTCAGCGGATGAATACAAGCTTGTGGATTATATCTATAATTCCAGTTACTCAGGAGACTAAGGTTTCAGGATGGTGATGTGATGCCAGAAAAAGTCCTTGAGATTCTTATTGCCAATTAACCACCAAAAAACCAGAAGCGAAGCTGTAGCTCAAGTGGTAGAGCACTAGCTTTGGGGAAGAAACGCTTAAAGACTGTGCCAAGGCTCTGGGTTCAAGCCCCAGGACCATCCCAGAAAAAAATTTTTTTCACCCATCTAGTATCATTACAGCTGGAGGAAACAACCCATTAACATGGATGAATTATTCTGATTGATTACTATATCTTGACCTTTACATTGTGCTCTAATCTCATTAGCTGACCATTTAATTTCTCTCTTGTTAGGAGCTCTCTTGTCTTGTATAGCAAAGACAAATGACTGTCCAAAATAGGATACAGCAGAGGAGAAGGTGTGACCATATTCAGGGAACAATGTATGAAACACAACTCATGCCCATTGTCCCCTCAATGGGAATAACCAAGTTGTAGAGAATAAGGTCTTTTATATTCCAGTAACACGCAGTTCATTTGTATAGTGTTCTGGAAGCACAGAACACTTGACCCACCTTGAAAATTGCTTTGACCTTGCTTTTTCCACTGACACCCTGAAACTTCTCATGATGAAAGGCGAGTAGCCTTCACTTCCCAAATGCATGGGTGTAGTAGCTTATGGTGGTTTTTTGTACATTTTTTATCGTAAAAATACTGTACAGCGGGGTTACAGTTACATGAGCAAGGTAATGAGTACTTTTCCTATGGCCTTTTTTTTTTAATGAGACAGATGTTACTACTGTGCACATTTTGTATTAAACAAGGAGTGGTATCTTCCATCAGATATTCCATTCAACAACTGAACTGGAAATAAGAAGTCATTGGTGTCATAATGCATAGAACCATACATACAGTGGGAGAGTTCAGGGGAGCACTGGAGAAATAGATGCTCTCAGGTCACTAGCTCAAATTATGACAGTCTTTTCCCATCTATCAGTTCCCAAACCACCTTAGAGATGATCTGAGTCCAGTCTCAAAGGGCCGGAGCTCTTATTTTTGAGACAAGTTTATAAAATTTCCTTGACAAACCATTTCTTATTATAAAAGATACAAGTCAACAACTTCACTTGTTTAATTCCTTGTCAAGTCTAGAAGTAATTAATTCCCATCACTTGTGCCCAAATCCTATGGATAATATTCGGGTACATAATTCCCACTCAACACAATGAAATTATTCTAAATATTGGCTCAGTGGTTAATCATAAGGAATTTGTGTTTCTGATGGGTCTACAAAGTATACCTTCACCCCTTTTTTGTCAGTTGTGAGGCTTGAACTCATGGCCTGGTCACTGTCCCTGAGCTCTTTTGCTCAAGCCTAGTACTCTACCAGTTGAGCCACAGTGCCACTTATAGCTTCTTCTGAGTAGTTTGTTGGAGATAAGAAACTCAGGGACTTTTCTACTCGGGCTGGCTTTTGAACCACGATCCTCAGATCTCAGCCTCCTGTTAGCTAGGATTATAGGCATGAACCACTGGCGCCCAGCTTGGCTTCAGTCAGAAGATTTATCAGAAAGCATAAAGGCAATAATGACTTCTTACATATAAAAAATGGAAGAGAGTGGCCAAGAGTGTGGTTTGGAATAAAAAGAGTCCTGGGCTCAGATTCATGCGTAACACTTACCAGTTGAGAAAATACAGGTACATTATTTCATCTTCTTGAGCCTGGCTGTCTTCATTCATTAAAGTGAAGACAATTTGATTTTATAAGATTCATTCTCACACATTTAAGCCTGAAATATTATAACTAGCATTCAATGTGTATTCCATGACTCTATTGTTATAGACTGTTTTCAAGGGAAGCATTTAGAGTTGAGTTGAGGGATAAATTTTCCTGTTTTATGGATAAAATAAATTGGACATCACATGGGTGAAGGCCAGCCCTAAAAATGCTTAATTACACCCATACTCTGAGAAACAAAAGTCACCCTAAGTTGTTATCCACACGTAAGCCATCTGATCTTTACTTTTCAGCAATGATGCACCCTTAGTCTTTGCTAATCTAGGGGGAAATCTGAGAAGCCATACTCTGTGTCTTCCCTAAAACCAGGCCCAGTGGGCTTTGATGGGGAGCATGAAAATGCTGCTGAGGATTCTAATATTTATGCTCAGCTGGAGAAAGTTACAGGCCCTAGAGCACTCTCTTAAGATGTGACAGGATTCCTTGGATTTCCGGCTGTACGAGCCAACCCCCCTTAGCCTCAAATGTCCTATAATCCTTCAAGTATTACGCTACCTTGGTTTTTTAATATGTTTTACTTAACACACCTCCTCATAGCACAGAAGGCTCCCTCAAATTCACTTGTTTGGCCCCATTCCTGACCAAAAGAGCAAAATCCAAGTCTTGCATCTGTTAGGCCTAGAGCCAAATTCCCATGTTCATTAAGAACCATCCTTGGCTGTCGGTGAACCATCCTTGGCTGGAGGTGGTCGCTCACACCTGTAATCCTGGCTACTCAGGAGGCTGAGATCTGAAGATCAAAGCTATAAGACATTTATGCGAGCAGAAAAGTCCTGAAGACTCATCACCCATTAACCAGCAAAAAAAATCGAGAAGTAGAGTTGTGGTTCAAGTGGTAGAGTTGAGAGAGAGAGAGGGAGAGAGAGAGAGAGAGAGACAGAGGAGACAGACAGAGAGAAACAGAGGAAGAGACCTAAAAGCTAGTCTCTAAGAAATAGAACAAATCTAGAAAAGAGTAAGGACCTTTAGCAGTCTTTTGGAAGAGCCAAATTCTACCTCCTCTAGTGGATATTGGAATGGGCCACACCAGGTAAGGAAATTAGATTCACACTCATTCATCTTTATTTGAACTGTAAATAGTAAGTGCAGATTCTAGTCATTATAGCCAGATGGTCAAAGAATAACCAAGGAAGGAGGTTGCCGTGAATTGCCTTGAAGGCTGCAAATACAAATAAATTGAATTCTGTACATACTCAAGGTATTTCCCTCTCCTTGGATGGAATGAGTTCTTTTACCCAATGTTGCTTATTATAAACCCTAAGTTTCACCATCTTACATCTTTTCAGTGAAGACCTATGGCATTAACACCTCCCTTTCAGTCATTAGCTGGCCAGGAAGAGATACAATCAGTTCGAGTCTCTGAAGTCTTACAAGCAAGCATTCACCAAATTCTTTCCACTTGTTTGGGTTATTTATTGATTTCTTTTTTAGCTCACTAAGTGTAACATTCCACAAACACGCCAACACTGTTCTCCCATCACCTGGCTTAGCTGTAGAAAGGAAGAATGACAGGACCGGAAGACTGAATTGAGTAAGCACTGGCCTGTTTTCATTTATGAAATCCCCTCCCAGCAAGCGGGCAAGGCATCAATCTGCTTGAATTAATGTGTTGCTACCCAGAATCTGCATGTTGAGCTGAAGAACTTGCTTTTCAGGGGGAAAAAAAGCCACATGTGGCTGGCTAGGCAGCACAGATTGACAGGGGAAAGCAAGGCATGTGGTTGAGTTTACCAAGTAGAGCTGGATGCCATAAATCACCAACTTTACACAAGTTAACTTAGAATATCCTTACAGAGGGAATGTAAGCACTATTACAATATTAGAACCATTCCCCTCCTTCCTGGGTATTTTTACACCTAGCTTATTGAATGAATTACACATAAAGCATTTTTTTTCGTGTCATTTGCTTTTTTAGCTGTTTGCTTCATCATATTCCAAAATTAATATGTGCATATGCTTAGAAAGCCAAAAATTAGCTGAAATTCTCTTAGAATCCATTAACTCTTGGAGTGTCTAACACAAAATACATATTTTGTAAAATTGAGTGGCTTTCCTGCCCAGCACGAAAAAAAAAATCAGGGAAATAAAAGATAAAGTGAATCCATTGAGATTAATAGTAATATGTAATACTTGGAGATAACTTTAATGAGAAACACAAATAAACTTGTAGAGAAAAACCATAATGCTGCACTGAAGAACATTTAAAATTGTTTTGACTAAACGAAAATATAAACCATGTACTTAGATGAAAAGATTGAATATATAACAAGGTCAATATTTGCCCAGTTTATGTGATGGTTTAATGTAATACAGTGCTAATAAAACCATCAATTTATTTTTGGTAATTGACCACGTGATCTTAAAGTTCACGTGGATGAATCAGAAGGCAAGAATAACCAATGAGCGAAATAAGCATGTTGTACAGCCACAGTAGTTAAAATAGAACACAATAAAATACTACTACTAATAATAATAACAATGGGAGCCAGACACTGATGGCTCATACCTATAATCCTAGCTACTCAGGAAGTGCAGATCTGAGAATCAAGGTCCTGAGCCAACCAGGACAGGCAAATCCATCAGACTCTTATCTCCCATTTAACAACAAAATGTCAGATCTACAAGCATGGCTCCACCTTGAACAAAAAAGCCAAGGAAAAACACAAGGCCCTGAATTCAAGCCCCAGTCTACAAGGCAGACACCTGTAAAAGCACATTCTTCAATAGTGATCACTGTGTCTTTCAAGCCACACAGAAGAACAGCATAGCCAGGGCCCCACCTGCCTTTGTTTCTCAGACTTGGTGCAGGGGAACAAAAAAAGGTTTTTTAAGTGTTCTGGAGGTTTCCTCCAGTCCTAGGCTAATTCAGGTATATAATCTTCCAAAGCTCTCAGAAATACCACAAGAAGATGGAAAGAAGAGCCTTACCTTTCTAGACTAACAGACCCAATGCCCCTACAATTATTTATCATTTAGCTATTTATTAGCTATTTATGATTCGTTGTAATAAAGCTATCTATTATTTCACCAAAGTCAAGACAACTCCCTGGACGGCAATAATAGCATATGGCAGGGAACAAAGTGGAACTCAGTGATCAGAGGCCACCAAGGTGTGGGCGAAGCCAGTGCCAGCATAGACAGACAGAGCCACAGGCACCCTCAGACCCCACCACCAGCCCAGATAAGGGTTCAGGAAGGTGAAGAGAGAGGAACTAATATATTCACAGAGACCCCAAGACAGAACACTGGAACTATTCCAGAACACCCATTTTGGTCCTTGAAAGATTCTGGTGTTCCCTGATGCTTAGAAAATCCAGTTTGCAGATTAGCTCAGTCTTAGTTTGCCTCAGTCACAGATGTATTCTACTAGACAGTAAGATTCGACATGCAATAGAAGTGGACAAGTTCTGAAAAAAAAACTAAGACAGAATTCTGGATATAGTAAATCCAGAAGTAAAGGGAAATTATAGAACTACAACCCTGAATCTGAACTTTTAAGGAAAGTACTAATACAGTGGCTTCAATCAAGCTACTTATTTCAGGATTAGACACTTGAAGGTCTACCTTAGTCTTTTGTAAATTATTCATTTTTCTCCTCACTTCTAAGTGTCTCATAATAGCTTGTAATTTTCACCTCATCTATAATGGAACCACTCAGGACAACATGTTTAAAATGACACAATGCTTCCACCTAAGGCAGAAAGCTCTTGGCCAAGTGGTTCAAAGATACAAATGTAGCAAGGTATGCTACCTCACCTATGCTACCTCAGCTAGTCAGAAGGCAAAGGTGGGGAAGATCACAATTCAGGACTAGCCTAGGTAAAAAAGTTAATGAAACCCCCACATCAACAAATAAGTTGGACACAACTGCAACCCTATTTTATGCAGGATACTATACATAGGCAGATCTCTAGCTGAGGCTGGCCCCAAGCAAAAATACGAGACCCTACCTAAAAAAATAACTAAATCAAAAAATGTCCAGGTGACTTTGGAAAGTAGTATGGAGGTTCCTCAAAAGACTCCACATAGAGCTCCCCTATGACCCAGCAATCCCACTTTTGGGCATTTACCCAGATGATCACAAACAAGACCATACTAAAGCTACCAGCACAACTATGTTTACTGCAGCATTATTTACCATAGCTAAGATATGGAACCAACCCAGATGCCCCTC